>NC_136063.1:1685833208-1686433208 GCF_964261635.1 Lissotriton helveticus | reverse complement strand
GTGGAGATGCTGGGGGGCTGCTCTTCGGTGCTGGAGCTGCTCAGGGTGGGGGCTTCTCGGACCCCAAAGCACTCACCAGGAAATTACTCGGTGGGCTTGCTGTGCAGAAGTCGTGCAGTCTTGGCGATGGCCGGTCCCTCGAGGTCTCGTCGCACCCACGGTTCTCAGCTGTGCTGTAGAGGTGGGTAGAGGTCAGAGGTGCCAGGGAAGCCGGGTCTCGTCGAGCTGGGCAGTCGGATTCCGGAGGAAGGACGTGCAGCAGACCGCAGTGTTCTTGGATGGTGCCTGCGGATGCAGGGTGACTACTCCTTAGCCACAAGGGAGAATCTTGAGGAAGAAATCGTGAAGTCCTTTCGTGGAAAGTGGTATCTTGATTCCAAAGATGATCTGTTTTGGAAGGGGGCCAGTCCCTACCTTTATCTGGGAAAAGGGGGCTGGCACGCGACTAAGTCCTGCCCTATGGGTGGGACCAGGAGGGGGGTGGTTACACCCACTTCCTTGGCGGGCTTTTCCCCAGCACAGGGTCTGGAGTGTCCCTGGAACTGGTTCAAGCCAGCCTATGCACAGTGAGCACCGGGGTGCCACGTGCAGTCACCTTCCTCTAAAGCCCTGCCTACCTACAATACACAAAACCCTGTCTGGGACGGTGCTGGCACCGCCCCTGGCAGGAAACCCTTTGTCCTTATCTCCTGCTCTGGGAGGACTCCCAGCAGCAGGAGGGCAGACTTGTGTCTCGGTGGCAGCATCCATTTTGTGGAGCTGAGGCTCTGTTTGACTTTAACCGGGGTTAGGGGTTACATACATGTCGTGTCCCTCTAGAAGGGTGGAATGCTAACCCCGTCGCCAGAATTGGCGAGGGGTTAGTATTCCAATTCGTATGACACCTTACTCGACATGTTTTGATAAAGCGATACCAGAGTTGGCATATAACCGCGAGGATTATAATGCACTTAAGAGTATATGGTATGCGATATCATGGAAACGGCTAAGGGATGGATCCCGAAAGCCGCAGACAGGCTCAGCTCATGCCAGAGCACCATCTCACACGATTCCAAGCACTCTGCCTTCAGGATTGTTAAGGCCTGCCATAGGAGTGACTGATAGGAGATCTGTGTGTCCATTTTAGGGTTAGATATAGGTATACTATATCTAAAGCAAAGGGTGAGTACACCACCTTGCCCCAGCTGTCGTGCAGCCAGTTGTGTCAGTTTAGTTAGTCAACCCAGGGGTGGCACAATACATGCTTCAGCCCCTGGGAGACTTCTGGGTGCACCTCAGCCCTGGGTACAGGGACTTGGAGAGGGCCCAGTGCCAATTCAGTACCTGAGTACAATTTGGATAGAGAGAACAGCTAGGCTGTGGGTCTGATTAGCAGGCCCACAGCCAGGGAAAGTCGTAAACCAGTGCAGCAAAAAGCAAAAATCTGGGTGATCATAGGATTGCAGACCCTACTCTCCTACATTAGCTATATCTCTAATTGTATAGGCTTGTAAATAAGCCTCTTTTCACCTTCTCAGGTGAGTCTTCTGAATATCTTGTAAATAGCGGCCTGAGAAGAGTGTGTTTGCGTGACGACTGGGTTAGCCACGGCTGGTGGCTGCCTATCCTAAAAATCCGGTCGTTACAGCATCTCAAAGCAGCGTAAAATTTTATTTAATGTATATGTTTAGTTCTAGAAGTGTTTATCTAAAAAACGTAACGTGTTGTCTAATTGTTTCACTAGTTATTTACTGTGCGCAGCAACTCGTTTTAGCATGCATTCGAAGCGTCATGCAAAGCTGCATAATTGTATCTATCACATGGAATTCTGTGCACACAATTTTGAAGCAACATTTAAAGTTTTATTAATTATTCCTAATCGCACGTACTTTTACATAATCTATCTCAAATCCCTTTTTCCAATACATTTGCGACAAAACTTTTTGTTGCACCACATACAGCTGCATTACTTTGTTTCTTACCCACCTACAGTATTTCTATGCACCTGAAAGTGAGTGGTTAGAAGGGCAAGTAAAGGGGTCCTGTGGTTATCCATCCGCATTTGTCAAGCGTATCTTAAAACAAGCATTGGCATAGCCAATTGGTCTCGACTTTGGGACCTTATAAGTGTTTAGCCATGCAACAGTTGATGTTGTTGCATCAAGGATATTGTGCTGCATAACTAAATACTTATAAGGTCCCAAAAGCAAGACCTATTGGCTATGCCAATGCAATGCTTGTTTAAATGTCCACCGCTTTCAATTCCATTAATATGCTGAAAGTTGGATTTTCTTTTCATTTAACAACCATGTGCAGTCTAGGAGTTGCGCTCTCAGTTTATATGGGCTGATACATTTTAGCTTACACACCAGGAGACAATTTTCTTCCCACAATTTTATAAAGTGCAACCCAGTTCCAAGAACCTTGGACAGCTTTATATGTGCACCAGAAAATGTTACCCGTTATTTAGGTTTTACCTACGACAGCACATGCAAGATCTCTGTTTTTATATACAGTGTGCTTGGAGGCCACCTATTACTTACCATTGGTTGGATTTGTTGTCACTCAAGTTTGCTTGCATCTTATTGGTCGGCTGCCATAAGTTTCCTTCCTCTCCATTTATTTGTCTCTCCCCTGGAGTATTGATGCAATACTTGCATCCTTCCACTGCTCATTTTATTAGTTGCTACTTTTTTAATAGGTTTAACCACAGAATGTGTCTTTAACATCTGGCTCCCTCATGCACTGCTCCCCTTCCTGCTGTCTGCCCAATTGCTTTCTCCGCCCACTGTTATCCGTGTTATAGCTTGTCCCCTCCCACTTTCCTCCAGCTCTCTGTGTTGTTGCTTGCTACCTCTCACTCTCCGTGCTGTTAAGTGCATGTCCCCAAGTGGAAGAGGTGTGGCGCAGTGGCCTGGGTGCCAGACTCCAGATCACGGGGTTCACTGTTCGATCGCCGGCGGCAGGTTAACCCAGCACCATGTGCCCCTGAGCAATAGCTCGCTTAATCTTCCCGATGGCCCCCAGCGCCGGGACACCTCTCTGGAGGTAGTTGTGCGCTTTACAAATGCTGGTATTTCATGGTGTCCGTGTTCCTTCCAGTCCCTTACCACTCTCTGTATTCTTGCTTGTTCCCTCCCTCCCACTCTCCTCTTGCTGTCCATGTTGCCCCTGTACCTGCCATAACAAAAAAACAGAGAGAGATATGGTGCTGTCAATGATGGCCGCATCATAGCACTTATTTAAAAAGAAAACATTATGCCCTGCACCCCACCTCCAATTTTATCCAAAACTGAAAGAGAGGTGTTGCCTTTCACCTTTTTTAGAGGTAGCACACTCACTCCTGTTACGACTAAGTTGCGCACACAGCTCAGAAAAGTGTGCACATGGACACTCCATTGCCGCACAGCAAAAAAATAATTTGAGGGAACATTGGTTGCAACACCTGTGCAATTGGGAAGGTGGTGAGCTCATTTTAGCTGCCATTCATTACCTTTCATTTTAGTTTCAGATTCTATTGGCTCTGGTGCCTTCAAATTCCGTGGAATCTTTCAATGAATCAGGGGTGAGCTTCATCTGCTCATGCTCAAGGGTTCTTTTTAGCTCTTTCAGAGTTACTGGAGCTACATCATTCAGATTACAAAATAACCCGGACGCTTGAAGCTTTATGATATTAGCTAATGAACAGCATTATGAAATATCATTAAATTATAGTTTCATATTGAACAGCTGGAAGGAAGACCCAATTAAGGAGGGGTGAACCAATATTTATAGCACTGATACGGATGGTGATATCTCAAATGTTAGAGGGAGCAGAGTGAGAATGTTCTATTGTAAAATTGGCTCTTCGGAGGCGGCAGTATTGCTCACAAATTACATTGTTCAAACTTTGTTACTAATTTACAACATTTTTTCAGTTACATTAGAAACATTGATTATTAAGTCCAAATTAAAAAGGATAAGTAACCCTCTGAAAAAAAGTTGACAGTATTAACCTGAACCCGAGAGACTAATGACAATTTAAATATACATCCCAGATTTTATCTGGGTCAATACACCAACCATGCGGACCTCGTAAGAATCCCAATAAAGCTTGTTACGATTCTGGTACAGCAGGTAGAAAAGAGGTTCAACTAAAGATTAAATCTAACATGAATCAATTTAGGGTGGATCCAACCAAGGGTTCAAAAGTTAAGATTTGTAGATTATCTATGAATACAGATTCAAATCTCGTCTCCCCCTGTGAAGAACTGGCAGTCGATGAAGAGAGATGCCACTTTTAGGTTCAACAAAGAACAGCATTTATTTACAACTGAGCCATCTCCAGCTTTCATTAACTGTCCAACTCTTTCAACATTAACATTCACTCAGCATGCAGGTTGAGAGTTCCATTCTAGAACATTACATTTCTCCTTCCTTAACATAATTATTGTTGTGTGGCGTTTTAGGCTCAGTCAATTTTCCCGATTCATGCCCTTATATAGGTACAATTCACATTGCCCTAATATAGGCGTAGAAATCATTCCCTTATTTAGACATAACTCATGTGGACCAAATACAGGCATGGCTACTTCCACCCGTACCAAACGTCACGATTTCTTGGAAAATCGGCTTAAGCAATCAGGGAACTTCCCCTTGCTCGAATATTGATTTGTCCAAGAACTCATTACTTTGCAAAGAACTACTATTCCCTAGGGGTTCTTTCCTGACGTTATCATGCCCGACTTTACGTCAAACTAGACACCTTCAAGGTATAAATATCCCTTCACTTGCTCTAGCAAGACACGGTGGTTCGGAGCAGTTTGACTATCTACTTGCCGGACGCAGCTCACCACAGCAAGTGCCGAAGGAAGTCGACCCTCCAGCTGATGCACTGATCGAGAGGCTGCCTTTTTCTCACTGAGAATCCAGCTCCAGTGTTTCCAAGCTCCCCTTGCAGGGTGTTGGGAAATCGAGTCTCAAGACAGAGAAACCAGACCTCCTTTATTCTAAACTAAGGTATGGAGCTGATTAGAACCTAAGAGAAATCTTGGATAGATTATTGGCAAAGAAAACTAAACCTAGGCTACACAATACTTACTTCTTCCCGCGTACTAGACTTAGGTTTGGTACATTGGGGTAGGCGTATTTTAGAAGCGCCAGTTGAGTATATTAGTCATTGTTATTTATGTATGTATTTTTATATGGCTTAGAAACCATACAACGCTCTTACAGTATTATTTTAAATATTGTTCTCGCCGTACGCATTATACTTTGCAGCCTGCATTACGTTTGTAGCAGTTCATTTCTTTTGCATGAGAAAGACGACTGTTCAATAAATCCTTTTATTGAAAACGCCCGTCTCTCTATTTCTCTGCACCTCTGTAAAAAAGAAGCATGCACGATTGACTGAGTGAAATACTTATCTATTGTTTCCACGACTCTAGAGATACATTTCTAATTCTTGGGAAACAAATTTGTCTTGTTTATGCGGTTGTCAGAAACTAATCCCTTCTTGTGAATTCGAGAAAGTTTCTAGTGACCTCTGAGCTAGCTGGCACTTACTATTAAGTTTAGTATATTCGATAGAGACCTAGTCGACCTCAGTCCTACGTCTAATCTATAGGATATATTATTCCAATGCGCACAGCCTATTGGGAATATAGGAACTACACTACAGTATAAACACTAACATCTTAAAACATAACTTCTGTTAATAAATCATGACCTACTACCAAAACAATTATCAAAACAAAATTCACTTATATACACAATCTTTCAAATATAAAGGTGTTTTACATGTTCTTGTGGTCTTCCTGTTAAGATTGCAATAATTAACATTCATATTGCCTCTTGAAAAACTGTCCATAGTTACATTATCACAGATCTTAACACTCTTGTCTTCTTAACCCCTTAAGCGCGGCATAGAATCCGCCATGGTGCGGACGTTTCCGTGCGCGGACGCGTCGGCTAACGGACGTGCGCAGCACTACGGAGGAAGTGCTTGCAACGTCCGTTGGCAGACGCACGCAACAAACGGGTTAAACAACATTTCTTTGACCATTGTCAACACTAACTTTCACACCAACACATATGGATAAGTTACTAACCTGTAATCCTAGTTCTCTTCCAGGGGTATCCTCATCAAAGTCATAAGCACATGAATATTGCCGCCCATGCGCGGGACCCGGAAAACATATAACATATATGTGGAAGAAGAAATTACTGCTAAAAAACAGAGAAAATTTATAAGAGACTACAGAGACTACCAGGCGGGTAGAACACTTACCTTCCATAAGAGATATGACCATCTGTTTGATAAGAAAACAGGAGCAGCAATAACATCAGCATGCCATACCAGGACCAATCAAGATATAACGGAAAGTGATATATCTGATGGAAACATTTCAGATGCCTCGACGGTGGAAACCATCCAGGACGCAATTGAGGGTCCCTCAAAAAACCCCAATTTTTTACTCCAGTTTCAGATGATCAGCAAGACACGAAACGACACATACCAGGCCGGAAGTCCAGCAAGAGGTCGAGGTCGCGGGCACAGAGGCGGAACAGGCGGAACAAACAAGCCAAAAAGAGGTGGCGCAAACGTCAACAAAGCTTCCATGGGAATGATGACAAGAAGCGCAAAGAACCAGAAATGAATATGACAGTCGTTAACCTCTCACAAAGGCCAATGAGCGAAGAAGAAGAGAAAACACTTGCTTTGGGATTATCTTTCTGCCCCTCCAACAACATGAACTTTGCTGATACTCAGATTGACATTCCTATTCTCACGGAAATTAAAAATCAAGAAATGGTATGCTACCAAACCAAAGACGCAAGAAACTGTGAGTATCTCTCCAACTATTTGTAATCTTGACACAAATGATGCAGCGTTTATTAATGTATTAAGCTCTGATCCTGCCAACATTACAGATCTGGATGTATTGGGGACAGATCTAGGAGTAAATCCAGGATCTCACTTTAAACCCAAATCGATCTTCCTACCAAATGTACAATGTGACGCAATTGATGTCTTTGAAAGAGGAGTTGGAAAAGATCTAATGAAACTGAGATATCAAAAAATTGCACAATCTAAGAAAAACTTGTCCTCTGACCAACTTGCGGCCCTTGATCAACTGAAAAAAGATAACACCATTGTCATCAGAGAAAGTGATAAGGGAGGCAACGTGGTGATACTGGATAAGATGAAATATTTAGAGGAAGGCTATCGGCAACTGGGTGATGGAAATTGCTACTGTAAGAGCAATAAAGAGGAGCTACAATGCTCCATCTCGAAGTATAGGGAACTACTTTGTGATTGGAAAGATAAAGGTCTAATTGAACAAGAAGAGTATCAATATCTGTACTGTGCACACCCTAGAACACCAGTGCTTTACCTACTTCCGAAACTGCACAAAGACTCTGTAAATCCCCCAGATCGTCCAATCGTGTCCTCTATAGGCTCACTGATGGAATGTACTTCAAAATACATTGATTACTTTTTGAGGCCATATGTGATGTCTCTTCCTTCATATATCAAGGACACTACCCATTTCCTCACAGTTATAAATGACATCTATTGGGAAGAAGATTATGTGCTAGCTACACTTGATGTTAGTAGCCTATATACCAGCATAATACATCAACAGGGATTAGAAGCTGTAAGACACTTCTTTAGAACCAGATCTGCATCCTTTTCACAACATTCACTAATGCTAGGAGTGATGATCGAATTTTGTCTTACCAACAATTTCTTTTATTTTGATGAAGTCTTGTATCGACAGTCACAGGGCACGGCCATGGGGACCTGCTTCGCCCCCAGCTATGCGAATCTTTTCATGGGCTGGTGGGAGGAGCAGGTCGTCAGGGAAATGGCAGAATTCGATCAAGTGGCCCTGTGGCTGAGATACATAGACGACATCTTTTTTATTTGGCGTGGAGATACTGTCTCACTTCAATCTTTCATCGATAAACTAAATTTGAACTCTCTGAATCTCACACTCACTGGTAACTACAGTACCACAGAAGTGGAATTTCTGGATGTGCAAGTGGTAGTGAAGAACAACCTATTGAATACCAAATTATACCGAAAAAAGACAGCAGGTAATAGCATTCTTTATGCGAATAGCTGTCATCCACGCAGTTTAATAAATAGTATACCCTATGGGGAACTATTACGTGCAAAACGCAACTGCAGTGATAAGGACACATATCAGGAAGAAGAGAACACCATGTGTGAAAGATTTCGCAGCCGAGGTTACAGTCTAAAAGTAATCAATGCCGCGAAAAACAGAGTAGCTCTGAAAAAAAGAGAAGAGTTACTAATCCCCCAGACCAATATAGAAGAGACAGACAAAGTCAGATTCATCACTACGTACTCAGAACAAGCTCATAGTGTACGTAAGACTCTCCAAAAACATTGGCATGTCCTACAAACGGATGCACACTTGAAAAAATATCTTTCAGATAACCCACAAATTACTTTCAGAAAGGGTAAATCATTAAGAGACGAACTTAGTCACAACTATGTGACTTCTAAAAATGATTCCAGAAAAAGGGATGTGGGTTTCAGATGTTGCAGAAAATGTAAGGCCTGCAAATTCAGCAAAGATGTCCAAACATTATGTGTACCAAATAGCAAAAGGACGTTTACAATCCGTAAACATTTGACATGCAACACCACCTATAGCGTATACATTCTGATCTGTCCATGCAACAAATGGTATGTGGGCAGCACCAAACATACGGCAAAGAAAAGGGTACTGGAACATCTCCGAGCTATTCATAACAATAACAAACTTTACCCGGTTGCTAGACATTTTTCAGAAATGCATATGCAAAATGAACAGTTGGTGCAATTGGTTGTCATAGACAGTGTGGAATTGGGACCAAGGGGTGGCAATCAAGAACTGTCCCTCAGAAAACTTGAGTCAAAATATATTGTGGATTTTGAATGTCTAATCCCGAAAGGATTAAATGTGACTGAAGAATTGGCAATCCACTTGTATAAGTAATGGCAGACAGTTATCCGCAGCTTCACTGTTTTTAATACAATTCATTTTATTTTTAGGAATTGACACTTCACGTGGGGGCGGAACTACATGGATTTTGATCCAATTGAAATGCACGTTGAACCTATGGAACAACATATTCAGAGTTGAACATTGAACATTTATTTGGGCTGTGAGAATTTGAGTCACTCATATGTTGATTTGATTTTTTTGACGACATGGACTAAACGTTTATTATGTCTCTAACGGTGTGCCCACTGGGGCGAGACTTAAAATTCAGAACAGCATGGTAGAAATGTTGTCTTTTTGCAACCACTCCAGATGCAATTATTTTATTGTCAATAAGGTATTAGGACTGTTCGATTGTAGAGCCTTCCTAATTTTGGGCCCACTGGGGCGCCAGGATGCTATCGGCATTGAGTTAAAGTGTTGGTTGGCCATATGATACAATGTAAACATACTATGACGCTTGGATGATCGGACCAATAGTGTCACAGCCCGTTTTGACAATCTGTTATATGGGAATGTTTCATAACATCAGGACTGGAATTTGTATATTGAGAATATAACATTATATACGAGCATTGGCTATAATTATGGGACATTGCAATGCGATATATGCACAATTCTAGTTTTGGCGGTTATCAACCGCAAATAACAGAATATATATTGTTTTATGATTTAATTCTTAATGAACAAATAGGCACACGACCAAACAGTATAATACAAGGTAAAATCTGTAAATAACACCAATATGATGGTTCCGTGCATGTTACAAAATGGCCGCCGCCATTTCACTAAATGTTCAGTATGTGCACTAGGGTGGTGTTTAAATAACGATGTCGAATGCCATGAGACGAGCGTGACAAAGCCGTAATGGCGAAACGCGTCGCTGTACTTTCTGCATCTGCCGAATAAACTTCTTGTATATTGCAGCCCTGGGTGTCCCGTTTTTCATCGGAAATCTCTGATGGTGTATGGAGTGAATATATATATATATATATATATATATATATGTATCTATATAAATAAAAATGTAAGTGTTCGTTTGTTCAAAATCTCAAATCTCTGAAAGTTCTTCACCGATTACTTAGAAATTTAGACACAACGTTGCATTCAAATACGTGCATGTTTTTATATACACAACGTTGGATTCGAATACGCGCGTGTCTAATACGAGCGTGTTTTTAATCGAAAGCACAAACCGAGACATAAAAATGTCAATGTGCGTTTGATAAAAATCTTAAATATACGAAAGTTCAACAATTGATTTGAAATTTTGACAACGTTGGATTCGAATACGCACATGTCAAATACGCGCGTGTTTATAATCTAAAGGACTAACAGACCCTAGCGATTGGGTTGCTGCGCAACAACTACAATAGAAGTATAGAGACAATAGTCTACATATATTAGGATGGACAGTTGGTGTCAGGATGGCAGACCGGGAAGTGGGTGGAGGGAGGAGTTGGTTCACTTTGCAACCCGAACAGACCCTATCGATTTGGTTGCTGCGCAACAAATACAAGGGACGCATATAGACAACAATCTACATATATTAGGATGGACAGTTGGTGTCAGGATAGCAGACCGGGAAGTGGGTGGAGGGAGGGGGGAGGAGTTGGTTCACTTTGCAACATTATGAAAGGACGCATAGAGACAATAGTCTAAAGAGATTAGGATGGACAGTTGGTGTCAGGATGGCAGACCGGGAAGTGGGGGCAGGGGGGGGAGGAGTAGGACAAAAACATATTGTATACCCACAAGCATTGTGAAATTAAACATATTATAAACGTGCGCTTACTCTTTTCTTTCTCTTCTATTTAACCAGACTGAGCCACAGCAAAGCTTGGCAGGGTACAGCTAGTGTATATGTATGTTTGTATGTATGTATGTATGTATGTATGAAAGTGTATATATATATATATATATATATATATATATATATATATATATATATATATATATATATATATATAGATGTATGTATATATCTATCACACACAATGTAGCCTTCCATAGCAATGCTGAGCAATGTTGTAAGCGATATCAAAGGGGATGATGGAGGGAGCGTTTGAGCAAATCAAACACTCGCCCCCAGTCAGCTGATCTGGGTTTAATCCATCATCATTCTTTAGCTCACTCCACCACCCTAGTTCAGACATGGCCATGTGCAAATCAGTCTGACCCTGTGCCTCAAGGGAACAGTCCAGCCCGAACTGCATAAAACTCACACAATGCAGCCTTCCATAGCAATGCTGAGCAATGTTGTAAGACATTCCCTTGTATATAAATACATTCCAATAAAGCAGGGAGAAAGAAAGCGTTTGAAAAACCGCTTTAATATACAGCAGAAATCACAATCTTGCAAGGAAGAATGAAAAACATTGTGAACATATAGGCTGCATTGCAGAAACGTCAGAGTAGAAAGCTGAAAAGCTAACCCACAGAAACACAGAATAAACTGGCACCGTGCCTGTAAGGCAGCCATGACCCCTAGCTTCCCATCATGCCTCAGGGGTGACAGTTAGGTCAGTTGTTCTTTGCGGAGACCCGTAGACCATTTTTCAAAGGGACGATATGTATCTTGTTCACTTGCCAGGGGAGGCGGGTGGGTTGCTTATGACTGATGAGGATACCCCTGAAAGAGAACTAGGTTTACAGGTAATTAACTTATCCTTCTCTTCCAGGGGATCCTCATCAATAGTCATAAGCACATGAATAGAATATAAAGCCCATCCCCTCATCCTGTCGTAATTGGGCAGCAACTGAATTAGCATTTAGCTCAGCTACACAAACTTTTCATCGTTAACTTGACCAAATGAGTGGGGGCCATTTTGTATTCCCTGGCTTCCATTTTGTATGAACATGCGGCCTCGTGGTCAGCGTGCCCTTTCGTCCTTCCTCCATGCCAATGACCATTTACCTTGCCCAGCAACAGGCTATTTTTAGCACTGGTCAAGCCCACGCATGCGTACTCGAACATTTGGATTAATGAGCGGTCACCTCTCAGGAATGTTCTCCAAACGGACCAGTGGTACTAAAACTCCTCCCACATGTTGGCTGTGTTCCAAAAATGCCCTTATATGTACCTAAACTGTGAAAAGAGTATACCGCCTACCTTTTTATTACTGCTAAAATTGTATAAAAGAGGTCGCACACCGATGTTCGGGGTGATACTTCTTGCATTGCCGAAGGGTGCTGTAGGATTGTACCACCACCCCATGGGGTCTTAATAAACTTGTCTTTTGCATTTTCCAGTTTCCGTGCCAACTTCTATTCTATGGTGTTCGAGAGTTTTTGCGCAGAGTATGTAGATCTGACGAAACCCAATACCACAAATTGGCGACCACGAAGGGACTCATCGGCGACTCGGATGCCCGAAGGAGAGGTCGCGACGAAGGATTGGAAACTCGCTATGGACGCGTACGCTGCCACTGAGTGACCAGAGTCTTGGCATCCGCGGTGTTTCTTCCTTTCCTTCTGACGCGACCTTCCAGGTGGCGCCGGTCCTCGACTGAGATCCTGATCGGTTGGGTTGTCGTGCAGTGCCCGTTTGGCTGATTCGGTTACGGAACTTGGCAGTTAGAACCTGGACGTTTGGAAATATTTGGTAAGCCTGTGATTGGTAAGGTAGTCTATCGACGCTTACTGTGGCTCTTTGAATTTGTTTGAGTTAGCTAACGTTTGGACCTATGAGTTGAGTTATATGTGGAGTGCACCTCACATAGACAGGCACGTAGAGATATTTCTCTGACTTTGTATTTGTTTGAACGGCACACCGTGTGTAAACATATTTAAGTGCCATTTTATGTAATATCGCGTTTTCGTGATATTTTGACATGCCTGTTCTAAGCACACTTCAAGGAATGTGCTGTTTTGGAAATGGTACCAGTTATCGATTAAATGAATCTCAGCCGGCTCCCCCAGAGGGAACACCTAACCGTGAAATGTACATAAAATTTGGCCTCCCTCCCATTATGTATAGCACATTATGGCACAAATATACCAAAACTGATCGTGAATTGAAATGGCCACTACATGGGTCATTTGATCTGCGAAAGGTTCAGTATGTGGAGCAGTGTTTGTTTCAGCGAAGGTCTAGACAGGATATGTTTGATTGTGTGCGTATGTGGGAGAAAGCGGTGCGTGAACGAATGAAGCGTGAACAAGCCTTGGCGGACAAAGAGCAGCGAAAGGCTGCTCGTGATAAAGCTTTACAGTTACAGGAAAAAGAATTGCAGGAACAGAAAGAGAGGGAGATTCGGGAACGTAATTTGCAAGTTAATGGTCAGTTTCCTATTCGACGTCCTCTTTATCCTGTCCTTACTAACGAAGCAGATGGTTTTTCATTATTAGACCGTTGCCCGCCTCCGTATGTTCCGCCTACGGCCCCGGATGAGGCCTCGAGCGAAGAAGATCAGGATAATCAGCGTACCAGGTTAACTGCGGAGCGAACCACGGAATTACGCTCGGTTGCTCGTAAACTCAATACAAATTCTATAACTGTTTCAGAGGCTAATGGTCTTATGAGTACGTGGTCTGATAAGGAACGATTGTATTTTCTAGATCATTTTGCAGATGAAGTTGTTGAACGGTTTAGGAAGCATTCTCCTGAGTTGGAACCTAAAGTTATATCAGTTGGTCGTGAGAATTTCCGTAAAGGCCTTTTTGTTCTTGCAGATGTGGAGGAGTTCTTCCAGCGTTTGGTTCAACTACGGGATGAGGCGACACGGCTGTAAGCGGCGAAAAAGGCATCGGGTTCGCCAGCATCTGGATCAACGGAAGTCTCCAACGAGTGCCCTATCTTTGACACAGATAAGAGCGTTGCAGTAAATGTTATGCCTATGCGAGAAGCTGCGCCTTTGTATGTCCCTCCTAAAGGGCAAGGCACAGATGACGATAAGAGGTCTAAAGATGCGAAGGGTTATTTTGTGTATAATTGGGTTTATACGCTATGGAATAGAACGGACGTTATGGCGCTTAAAAATGCTTTACCTGACCCCCGTAAAAACCCAGCAGCTTTTTATGAGGGTGTGGAAGATGCTATTTCTTCGTGTGTCATGACATTAGTCGATATTGACCTTTTCTTTGGGTTGATATTGCCTCCTGATATGTGGAGGGTGATTCGTAAGTTTGATGATCGAGCGATTCTAGGTGCCGATTGGAAGGAATTAGTCCGAGCTGATTTAGATAGAGAACCTGCATGCAAGCCGTGTCAATTGATTTTAGATCTTCCGGCGGCTATTTTGAATAAATTAAAAACGCTTGTTCCTCCTAAGAAAATTGACTGGACGATGCTGGCATCTTGCAAACAGAAGCCGGATGAATCGGTCTCTGATTTCTTTTCACGTTTTGAGGAAGCATTCCATGATTACAGTGGGCAATCATTAACAGAGGATACAGGCAGGCATTTGTTCGTTGATAAGTACGTGGCTAATCTCCTACCGGAGATTGCAAAGCGTTTAAAAACTAGTGAAAGTTCATGGACTACAGCGACCCCTGCTTCTTTATTAACTATGGCTCAGTACTACGAACGACAGGAATTGGAGGCTAAAGAAAGTAGTGATAAGAAAGCGAAGGATTTAAAGACGAAGGTGATGTTGGCTCAGGTTTATGCGACACAGTCGAGAGGGAACGATAGGGGTAGACGAGGATCGTATGGTACGTCTTCTACTCGTACTGATATTTCTGAGGATTAGTGTGCATACTGTAAACAGTTTGGACATTGGGCTTCGGATTGTCCGGTGCTTCGTGAACAGCGTACTCAGCGTGGACGAGGGAGTGGAAGGTCACGGAATAGTTATGCAGGACCGAGAGGTGGAGCGAATGATCGTGGTAGGTTTGAGGCAAGGGGTCGTGGTCAGGCTGATTATAATACTTTTGATCGACGGAATCAGTATCAGATAGCTGAAGGAGAGTTTACGGAGTCTCAGGATAATAATTATGCATAGGATTGCGTAGGATGGGGTGTGGAATCGGTTGAAGTACCAGTCGATCAAAGGGGTCCATATATATCAGCACATGTTTTGGGTTCTACTGATCAGTTTCTGGTCGATACAGGAGCTACTCGTAGCGCTCTGCCCAAACGCTTGGTTCCAAGGGCTCCCCTGTCTGGCGAAACAATTACTTCAATAGGGTTCGATGGAACACCTTCTCCTAGCCCATTGTCTCAACCCCTTACATTTCACATTGACAAATTTACTGCCCCATGTCCGTTTTTGTTATCCCCAAACACACCAGATAATATTGTGGGACTTGACATGCTTAAACATTTTCGCGCAACAATACGTTGTGCCCCTGAAGGGGTGCGGGTTATTTTGAATGAGAACTACCCAGAGGTTGAGAGATCGTGTCTCATGCAGGAGGCCGATGCGTTAGCGTCTCTTCCAAGTACTTTATGGGCCACTTCTGATACTGATGTGGGACAAATGATTATTCCTCCTGTACGTATCACTGTAAAGGAGGGAACGTCTTTGCCTCGTGTCCCACAGTATAAGATTTCCAGAGAAGGTGAAATAGCTTTGACACACATTGTGAATGATTTGAGAATAGCAGGGGTGGTGGAGGAAGTTCCCTATAATGTTTGTAACAGTCCAATTCTTCCGATCCTAAAGAAAGACACAGACACTAAGATTTATCGTTTCATTATTGATTTGAGGGAAATTAATAAGATAGTTGTACCGCAGTATCCGGTGGTGTCTGATATTACCACCTTACTCACTTTGATTCCACCCACAGCCACTACCTTCACGGTAATCGACTTGAAAAATGCTTTCTTTTCGATTCCCATTCACCCTGATAGTCGATATTTGTTCGACTTCACATTAAATAACAAATCATATAGATTTTGTCGAGTTCCTCAAGGTTACACAGAAAGCCCTAGTATTTACAGTCAGGCTTTGAAAAGACAGCTTGATTCTTTCGACTTACAGTCTGGGGTGGCTCTTATTCAATATGTTGACGATATTTTGCTTGCAGCAGATACGCAGGAGCAATGTGAGGAGAGTACTCTCTCCCTACTTTCTTTTCTTGCTAAAAATCATCACAATGTTTCGAGGAAGAAGTTGCAATATTGTAGACCAAAGGTGACCTACCTCGGTCATCTTTTGTCTAAGGAGGGACGTGCATTGACATCAGACCGAATTCAAGCAATCTTAGATACGCCAGTCCCTTGCACTCAGAAAGATGTTCGTGCCTTCATAGGTTTGACGTCTTTTTGTAGGCAATGGATACTAGGATTTTCGCACATTGTAAAACCCTTGTTAGCATTGTTGTCCAAGCTACACCAATTCCCCTTGAATGGACAGATGACTGTCAGAATGCTTTTGAGCAATTGAGACAAGCTCTTTGCTCTGCACCAGTGTTAGGTACACCAGATTATACGAAGCTCTTTACATTGTATGTACATGAGGAGGATGGGTGCGCATTATCAGTCTTAGTGCAGACACACGGAGATAAACAGAGACCATGCGCATACTTTTCAGCAGTACTCGATCCTGTGGCTCGAGGATTGCCTGGATGTTTTCGAGCAGTTGCAGCAACAGCAGTAGCCATACGACAGAGTGAGGGAATAGTTCTGTCACACAAATTGTTGGTGTTAGTTCCCCATGCGGTAGATGCTTTATTGAATCAAACGAAAACACAGCATCTAACTAGCGCCCGTTTAACAGGATACGAGCCAACACTGTTGGCGCCACACATTACACTGAAGAGGTGCGCCACTTTGAACCCTGCTACTTTATTGCCCTATCCTGTTGCTGAGACCCAGAAGGAAGAACATCACGATTGTGTTTTCCTGACTGAAGAACAAACAAAGGGTCGTATCGATTTACAGGATACACCACTTCCAGATGTAGATGGACAATTGTGGGTTGATGGATCGTGTTTTAAGTTGCCAGATGGTACAACTTCCGCAGCCTATGCGATCACGACACTTAAGACAGTGGTAGAAACAGCACGAATACCGCAGAAATCGGCCCAAGCAGCTGAATTGATAGCCTTAACGAAAGCATGCGAGTTAAGTGCTGGATTATGTGTAAATATCTATACTGATAGCCGTTACGCTTTTGGAGTAGTGCACGATTTTGGCCTACTCTGGAAGGAACGAGGGTTTCTGACCTCACATGGAGTACACATCATGCATGGAGAGCTGGTAAGTGACCTCCTGAATGCACTGCTATGTCCAAAGAAAGTAGCGATAATCAAATACAGTGCACATAAGAAGGTGACCGACAAAATAGGACAAGGAAACGCTTTTGCAGATCGCATAGCGAGAGAGACTGCCATGTTACAAAACACCTCTCCTATGTATGTGGTGAGATCACAAGCTGAGCGATGGCATGATGCTAGAGAGGAAATATTAGACATACAAAAATCAGCATCTGAAGCAGAACTTGCAACCTGGGCAGCAGAGGGAGTGTTGGATGATGAGGGTTGCTGGCGTAGTAAAGACATGGAGAGATGGAAATTGCCTGCCGCTTACTTACAAGCAATGGTTCAAATGACACATGGGCTGGCACATGTTGGAGCTCTTGCAATTACTAAATTGCTCACTCGAGTTTGGGAGCATCCTGAGATTGCTAGCACGGCTAAGAGAGTAGTGCAGACCTGTCTGATATGCCTACAGTACAATCCTGCTAAAGGGACTTAAACTCCTAAAGGAGGGTTTGTTCCACCTACTGCACCATTCGAAGTACTGCAAATGGATTACATCCAGCTTGAGCGCTGTAACAACCTCAAATATGTCCTAGTGGTGGTGTGTGCTTTCAGTAAATGGATTGAGGCCTACCCCACGAAGGATAATACGGCATTGACAACAGCTAAGGTGTTACTCAAAGAGTACTTCCCACGCTATGGTGTTTGTAAATTTTTGTGGAATGATAATGGTTCTCATTTCATTGGGAAAGTAGTGGAGTATGTCCTGAAAGGATTGGGGATTAAGCAAAAATGTCACGCTGTATTCCACCCGCAGTCAGCAGGTCTAGTAGAAAGATACAATGCAACTTTGAAGTTGAAGCTAGCAAAGATTGTGGCATCCACGTCTTTGAAATGGCCGGACGCTTTGCCTCTGGCATTACTGTCTATTAGATCAGTGCCACATTCCCGATCTGGCCTCACACCCTATGAAGTGGTGTTCGGAAGGCCCATGAATATTTGGGGAGTTCCAAAGCCTCGTTTGATACATGATGTGCCTTGTATAACGATGAACGATTATTTGGCACGATTAACAAATGATTTACTTTCTATTCATCAACAGGTTCGAGAAGCGCTCCCCGACAATTCCATTGGAGAGGCTCATGATCTTCGTCCTGGGGACCACGTGATGGTCCGCGTGTTTGAACGAGCCAGCACAGTTTGGAGCCGAGGTGGCGTGGCCCTGAACAGGTGTTGCTGGCAACTCAGACGGCTGTGCGAGTCACGAACAAGAAGCGGTGGATACATTCAACTCACTGCCGTCGTGTTTCTCCGGACCTGGTGAACCCTGCGGTGCTGTCTGATTATCGAGACATCCTGGATGCAGAGAAGAGCCCAGCTGTTACGCCTCGTGAGTCGGAGGGAGCCTTCCCGGACCACACTGCTTGTGGTAAAGCGAAATATAATCTACGGTCAAGAAAATAATTTTTTTTGGTACAAGACTGGTTGAGTAACCGTTCCGAGGTTTGTGAAAACGGAAGCCGGGAATATCAGGGGGGGGGGGGGGGGGGATCAGTTTTGGCTAGTGTGGCGACACCCGTCTTGAATCTCGGAGAAGAAACCAGCGGCAGCCTCGGTTCTCAGCACTCAATTTTTATTTATTTTTTTAGTTTGGTTTTTGAAACTTTGTTCTTTGTACTATGGCACCTACGACACTGAGAAACAGAAGGATTTTGGGGGCAGTTATTTTTGTTACAATTATAGTGGTAATAGCAGTAATAGCTTGGACTATAGAACGATTGCTTCCTGCACGAGAATATTTACAGCCTACCACTCCAATTCCATCTGAACATTTCCATTTTTCTCTGCCTTATCATGAAGAGAGACATAGACAGACTTACTTGAATAATAGCTTCATTCAAATTCTGCATCACACCCATAATATGACGAACACTTCAAATTGTTGGGTATGTGGAATGTTGCCTGGACATCAAAAGAGAGGAGGAACTCCGCTTATTCCTCTTCCGTTCTCAC
Organism: Lissotriton helveticus; assembly: GCF_964261635.1. Classification (NCBI taxonomy): domain Eukaryota; kingdom Metazoa; phylum Chordata; class Amphibia; order Caudata; family Salamandridae; genus Lissotriton; species Lissotriton helveticus. The sequence goes on along the minus strand of NC_136063.1, from coordinate 1,686,414,069 downwards.
ATAATGGTTCTTGTAATGCTTGGTACACTCTTCTTTTTACCCTAAGATGGCCAACAAAAGGTGGACTACTTTTTCGATTGAATAAAGTCTGTTACAATGATAGAGATGGTTATCCACAGGCAGAAGGAACAAAATTTGAGTGGGAAGAATATCGACCGGACAATATATCTACACCTCGTGTTTTCACCAATCAAAGACTTATAAAAATGTCTAGTCTACATGTGATTACGGTTATTGACACTAAAGCTGACCTTTGCGTAAGAAATAAGGGAACAATTCCGGTGGGGAAAAGCGAATGTAACACTACCCTCACATTTGACACACCAAGTGGTATTGCTTTTGTAGCTTCACGAAATACTTACTTTATTTGTGGTAATAAAGGATATCATCGTCTTCCCCTTGGATGGTTAGGAACTTGCTATATATCTTTTGTACTACCCCCTGTATTTATTGCTCCGCCTATGTATCATAATGATTTTGTATTGTATCATGATTTTATATTAAATAGGGTTAAGAGAACAATAGAGATTGAAAATGTGGACCAAACTGACACCTCCTTACAACAATATGTAGATTTTAATTTAGGCCTGTTCTCCTTTGTTGGTGCTGCCTTAAACAGCAGGAAAATACGACGGCTAACACGTGTTGTGGAAGCTGTTGCTAATGAAACTGCCTCTGCTTTGGGGAATTTAACTGAGGAGCTCCAAATTACCAGAATTGTAACGCTTCAGAACCGAATGGTTCTCAATGTAGTATTGGCTGATCGTGGGGGTGCATGCCGCATTATCGCAAGTAGTTGTTGTGTTTATGTTCCTGATAATTCGCCTTCTGTGTATGATGCCATTTCCAAATTGCACAAAATTGCTGCTGAAATCCACCCCGAAAATGGTACATGGACATTTTCAAATTGGTTCTGGACTTTGCTTAGTACCTGGGGTTAGAAATTACAGACTATCCTATGTATGATTATTGGAATACTCTTTTTCTTTTGTCTATGTATCCAATGTGGTCCTACCCTATGCTCTGTATGTATTACGGCCTGTATCCCATCCAAACGAGCTATTACCAAAAATGAGCAAATGGTTAATACAGAAGTGATGAAGATAATGATGACTAATATTGATGATGAGTATCCTGATTGCTAAAAGGGCCGTCTGTCGTAATTGGGCAGCAACTGAATTAGCATTTAGCTCAGCTACACAAACTTTTCATCGTTAACTTGACCAAATGAGCGGGGGCCATTTTGAATTCCCTGGCTTCTATTTTGTATGAACATGCGGCCTCGTGGTCAGCGTGCCCTTTCGTCCTTCCTCCATGCCAATGACCATTTACCTTGCCCAGCAACAGGCTATTTTTAGCACTGGTCAAGCCCACGCATGCGTACTCGAACATTTGGATTAATGAGCGGTCACCTCTCAGGAATGTTCTCCAAACTGACCAGTGGTACTAAAACTCCTCCCACATGTTGGCTGTGTTCCAAAAATGCCCTTATATGTACCTAAACTGTGAAAAGAGTATACCGCCTACCTTTTTATTACTGTTAAAATTGTATAAAAGAGGTCGCACACCGATGTTCGGTGTGATACTTCTTGCATTGCCGAAGGGTGCTGTAGGAATGTACCACCACCCCATGGGGTCTTAATAAACTTGTCTTTTGCATTTTCCAGTTTCCGTGCCAACTTCTATTCTATGGTGTTCGAGAGTTTTTGCGCAGAGTATATAGATCTGACGAAACCCAATACCACAATCCTGCGGGCAAGTAACCAGAAAACAATTAATATACATAGTAACCATAAAGCATATAAAGACTCCAATCAGGCTAGCATTGGAACAGATTCCTCAAGGAGGCCTGGCCTACTTGGGTATCCGCTCTGGAGTCAGAATCCAGACAGTAATGCCTGTTAAACGTATGGACCGATTTCCAAGTTGCAGCCTTGCAAATCTCGGCCATCGGTACATTGTGTAAGAATGTAACCGTAGCAGCCTTGCCCATAGTTGAGAGAGCTTTAGGGGAGGCTAACAGAGACTTGTTTGCTATTTGGTAGGCTAACTTTATACAAGACACTATCCATCAAGAAATTGATCTTTTAGAAGCTGGAAAGCCTGTTCTAACAGAGCTGTAGTTTACAAACAATTGATCAGCTTTTCTAATGGATTTCGTTCCCTCCAGATAGAATTTGGGGACCCTCGTGAGGTCTAATGAATGAGACCTTTTCGCTGGTGTAGCAGGATTGGGAAAAAAAGAGGGTAGAGAAATTGTCTGATTTACATGGAAATCATACACGTGTTAGGTGGTGGTTACTCACTTTACCATACGATAGAGGTGGCCTCGGGGTTCCGGATTTTTATTTATACTATCTGGTGGCTCAGCGTAGTTTTGCCTTCTCTTGGTACCACCCAGACGCCAGGATTCCGTTTCTGCGCCCAGAGGCTGACTTAGTCCTTCCTGAGTGATTGGCTGCCGTCCTGCCCAGAGGCGAACCTAGGGATCCCGTATATATACAGACAGTCTCGACCACTAGTTGGGCATGGAGCAAGCGCCATCGCTATACTGGTTCATCAGTTTTATATTCGTCAGCTCTGCTGCTTCACAATGCTCGCTGGCTTCCTATTTCATATGAGAAACTTGTACAACGCACACTGACTAAGTTTAATATTTGTACGATAGGCAACTTGTATCCGGACTGAGGAGGCCCGTTTTCAGGAGGCCACGTTCATGGACAAATTTGGGCTCAAACGACTGTACTCGGCCTTACGGGCCATGATTACTGGCTTTCCGTTAGAAACTGACTCGATCGCTCCTCTGTCCCACATTATTGAGAGCGATAGTGGAGTGCACATAGTATCCAAACTCTGCATCACACAACTCCCTATCGCGGACAGCAGACTACGTACGGAATGGGAGACAGATTTGAGTCACCAGATTACAGACGTCCAATGGACAGTCTGAAGAAGAACCACAAAAGACATTTCCCTAAATAGTCGCCACAAATTATTGCACTACAAGTTTTTACGACTGGTATACATGACACCGGTAAAGCTACATAAAATTGATCCCAGTAGACCACATACAGGCCAGAAATGCGGCACAGCACACAGATTTTGCCCACCTCTCCTGGACCTGCCCATGCATATGGCCCTCCTGGACCCTAGTGATTTCAACGCTAGGTGAGATCCTTGGTCGTACCATTGTTCCTACTCCTGAGGAGGCACGCTTGGGTTACACAGTGAATTTTCCCAAAGCAGTCCAGAAATTGGCATCTCTTCGTTTACTGCTGACGAAGCGAGAAATTGCACTACGCTGGGGTAGCAAGTCTTCGCCCACACTGCAAGGTTGGTTACACAGCTTAGCCCACTGCAGCACAAATAGCGAGATATACTCCAGCACCTTATCGAGCGCAGCTCATCCCAAGGATATCTGGGACCCATATAAAGTATATATCGATTCCCTAAACAATTCTGCTGTGTCACAGATTAGAGCAACAACATCATTCTGAACTAGTCGTACTGGTCACTTCCCAACACTAGAGATATTATTGCTTCCGAATGCACGCCACCTTCGTATAGTTGGGTGTTCCTTGGTTCAGGACCCCGTTAGATCCCCTGATGCAGATTGTTGCATGAATAGACACGGAGGGACTCGTTAGAAATATGCTTCATTTATTTTAACTGATTTAACATGTATAATGTATCACTATAACTACAAAACTGAACAATGCTGTTCGTTTGCTATGCAATGCTAGAATGTTATTCACATGTTGAAAACGTGCACGATTTGTAGCGGTCAGTAATGTCTGATGGATATGTACAATTGGATAATCAATAAAAATAAAGTTAAAAAAAACTGCTTTTGACATACTCATTACACCTCTATGTTTCCCTGCCTAAATCTAGTCACTGCTAATTCCTACTCATCTTTTGCCTTTGCACAATAGGACGAATAGAGAAGGAAGAACGGGGACGAAAAGGGAAGAACAAAATAATCATCTCACTGTTAATACTGAAAAGACGGCTGTGGTACGCTCCAGACTAGAACAGAATAACAATGACTAGCTAAGGAGCCCAGTATATGCTTTAACACCTGGAAAGACTACTGAATTCTGTGATTTGCTCATTGATCGTTTGCACTGTCCCCAGGGCCAGAAAAAGAAAAGGTCCAGTCTCTCTTCACAATAAATAGGAAAATGATATTCCAAGATACTTCTATTCTGCGGCCTAGGCTTAAGTACAGGCCGCATTGGGTTGCAATGGATGCCAATTTGTTATATGAGAGTGACTTAAGAATGCACTGCATGTAGCAAAAGGTTTAAAGCGCTCCAATTTGCAGGTAGTGATATCAAATAGGATCTCATGTTTGAAGCAGTTGGAAATCAATCCGGTTATGTCATGTTATCTGTTACTAGCCAAGAGTAGTATGCAACAACATATCAGCAAACATGAATACTCTTCACTTACTCAATGCTAAAGTAAAACTACAGATCTACCACAAGACAACAGGTGCACGTCTCTGGACTCCATCCATCAAACCTCTTTCCACATGGACCACATTAAAAACCTAAACTCTACCAACCAAGCACACCAATATACAGAGTAACGTGCTACCCATCGATCAAGAAGTGCTTCTGGCCACTGTCAGTGGTACGAGGTGCATACAGATAACATTCAACAAACATTTCATGTAATATTAATTACCAAAACATTTAAGCTGAGAATACAATTTGAGCTCCTTTGACCCTTTTATCAGAGAGCTATTTTGAAATAACACCATCTCCTATCTTGGTAAACGTTCGGCTTTTTCCAACTGAGACATTTGGTTCGGGATTTAAGCATGGTGTGAGTGGTTTCTGGTATAGTGTCAGAGGAATTAGGTCTATGCGTACCAATCATCAAGTTTGTTACGTTTATTTAAACTGTTCAATGTTGGACAGTATTTGCTGATAAATGATAAAGATTCTAAAAAAAAATAAAAAAAATAATTTCGGTTACAGTCTGACCTGCAAATCAAATTACCATTCTCTATGTTATCCTGGGCTGCAAATGGTCAATTCCCCCTCACAGTCTGTTAATTAGAACACACATCTCCTGATGGGACTCCTAATTATTACTTAGCACCTCCCACTTCTTTTGAAGGTTTATTGAACCTCAGGGTTTACAATACTTGCTTTATCTTTTCAATATTGAAATAATAAACCCATTTTTTAAAATCTTTGTCTCAAGGCCTCCTTCCAATGACAGCAGTGTATCTGTGATGATGCACTCCAGGTTTCAGATTACATTAAAAATAACTGACCCCAAAAGGTAGGGTACATGACTAATGCCTGACTCGCACAGAATCCTTTTCAGAATGGGTATAGCAGTAACAGGCATGGCCTAATGAAAGTGCCTCTGGTGACCCAGATGTGATGGGAAACTGGACCCTGACCTCTCTGAGGGAAAATACCCTATCAAAGGACAGTTCATTGTCTAGACAGCGAGTTGATGCATCCCCTTCTCTGAGTAACTCTCCAGATCGATATATAGATATCTATATTATCTTTAGCTATATCTATATGCATTTATATATCTATATCTCTATATATACCTATATCTGCATATCTATATCTATATATATATACCTATATCTATCTATGTGTCTATCTAGCTATCTCTATATCTAGCTATCTATCTATATTTAGCTGTCTTTCTATATCTAGCTATCTATATCTATATATACCTGCCGCAAAATGATGGTTTGATTGCAAAACATCAAAGGGTGAAACACTCAGTTACTACTCTGTTGCCTTTCTTCCTTTCTTGACCTCGTGAACCTGCTTTGCCTCTGTGGCTTCATTCATTAGGTTCACTTAGTGCCTTGCATTCTCCCAAGGCTAGGAAGTCTGCCTGTCCAGCTACTGCTATCTTCATCTTCAACTTGTCCTTGACATAGTCCTGAGAAGCACAAGGATTTTCCCCGACAGTCCCAATTAAATTGAAGTCTGCAATCAAACCACATCACATTTACCCCATTGTTTTCTTTTTCGTTCTTGCACACTCCTGACCATGTCCAGCTCTCTATTCATTGAGGAGCCAAGTCTCTATTTAATGAGGACAGGGTTTATCATAACCAAACTGCTGTGTCCGCCATCTTGTGTGCACACTAAAAAACAAAGGGGCAGAACACTTGTTTTATGCCATACCAGAACTAATCAAAGGGAAACAGTATTGCTGTTGTCCTGATGTTTCATCTACCATCTTTAAATCTTGTGAGGCAGCTCGTCACTTGAGCAGCTCCTAATGAGGAGCCCCAGAAGTGGCATTGGTCTGGAGCTCTGCAAAGGAGCATCATCCTCCCAGGAACCTTGGCTCTTTCTATCTTATTTACCCTTGGAACATTTTCCAAACCATCTGGGCTGCAATAGATTTCAAAGAACACGCTCAATCCAAATCTTAGGTATCTCTTGGCGTCACAGGAAATATTTGTGGATTAATTCCTCACAGAGGTGCATCTTAAATTGATGTATGCACTTTATTGGATTTAGGCGATAATTCAGGCTTTCCTAAGTATTTCACATTTTCAATGATGAGCACTGCACTTTTTTGCGAGTACCCAATGTGTAATCACATTGGAGTTTACTAAGTCTCCTAACTCCGGTATAACATATCTGCATGCCCCAGTTTTTACTGTATTTTCTGGGGTTCTGTTATAGATGAAGCATACGGAAAATGCAGGCTGTTTAGCTAAGAAAGAAAGAAGAGTGCATTTCTGCTAACAGTTATACGCCTGTACCAGTTGACAATGCAAAAAAAACCAGACACTGAATGGAAGGGAATCTGGTAGTATTTTCAACAAATTCTATAAGACATTAATATGAAGCAGAGTAAGTAGGTTAAAGTCCATGGTGCAGAAACCATGGACTTTAACCTATCCTTTAACCTATCCTCTCTTCTTCTTTGCCTGAAAAATCTTTTATCCTTTTTCTTTTCTACCAACTATTTTTTACTTTACTTTCTGTCCTGAGTAAAGCACAGGACTGTGCCCGTCATTTCTGAATTACTGTTTCTTAATTGAGATGTTATAAATTCCATGATTATTGAATATTAATAAACTCCACGTCCGGCTGGACATGGACAAACTTATAGCAGCCTATTATGGTCTGTCTATCATTTTACCATATCTTTGAAATTGCTCTAAAATATTCCAGCATGTTCGGGATCCACAACCAATCATCTTGCGGCCTATGACTAAGATCCCTGCATAGGCGAGGTTGCGCCCCAGCCCATAAGAACTGCTGTATCGCCTGTTGTAACTTATGAAGAGTCCCAGCCGGGGGCCAGACCGGCAGCGTCTGGAATAAGTACAGGGCCCTGAGAAGAATAGACATCTTGATCGCTGCGACCCGCCTCAGCAGCGACAAGTGATGATGCCTCCAGAGTTGAAGGTCTCTCGTGACCTGAGCGAGTAATTTGGAGTAGTTGAGCGTGACGGTCTGTGATATGGACGGAACTAGATCCAACCCCAATCCTTATATCCTAGGGCTCCTGAGGCGAAAAGCCGGGAGTCAGGGCACACACACACACACACTTGCAGCTCTTCTCAGCTCCTAGGCTGCTCCTTATTTTAAATCACACATTTTGTGCTTTTATTTTAATTTTAACTTCACGTACTGTGTTGATTGCCTACCTCTGTGAGTACCCCTCTGTACTTCCTGCGGTAACCAGGGGCCGATTTAGGGCTCTGCTGGCTCGCAGGCAGCTATTCCACGGGCGCAGACTTGGGGCGCCATCTTAGGACTCTCACTCACAGGTTAGCGGACTAGTGTTGCGGGCGAGTATTGGCCCAGACCCTACAAAATGAATGTCACTCCTCGTCCGCGCAGCGGGCGCGCCGATGGCGCTAAGCCCGTCTGTGCCCATCCGGGCCAGGCCGGGCCTAGGGCCAGATACTCTATCCGTTGCCCCAAAACACCGCAAGGTATATTCTAGGGAAGAACTAATTCAGGTGAGACATATAATGGACCCGTCCTGTGGTCAGCTCAATAGGGCAGATAGCCAATTTAGGCAATGTAAGTGGTGTTCTAAATACACCCAGGCAAAGAAAGCTGGGGAACAGACACTGAGTCAACTTAGCATGGCACTTCTTAATTGTAGGTCGCTACCTAAGCACTCGTTCGAGATTAATCTTATGATCCAGGAGAATAACCTTGACATATTGTTTTTAACAGAGACATGGTTGTCTCCTAACTCAACTTTGACATCGTTAGCCCTCTTCCTCAGGGTTTCCTTATCCAGTGTCAACATAGGCCGCATGGGAAGGGAGGGGGCCTTGCCATAGTTTACAGAGATAGATTTACTTGTAGGAATTAAAGATAGCGGCATATCTGATGCAGAAAGTATTCATTTTACCATTCAAATCACCCCGAATAAATCCCTATCAGGCCTCCTTATTTACCGTCCTCCGGGCTGTTTAAGACAATTTACAGGATCCCTTCTAGACATCACCATAGCCGCATCCGCCGCAACATCTAACTTTATCTTATTAGGGGACCTAAACTTACACTTTGACGACCCCGGGAATAAGGTGGCGGCAGATCTCAGGCTCGATCTCAAATCTCTCGAGCTGAATCTGGAAAATATAGACGCCACTCATTCCAAGGGACACCTTTTGGATCCAATATTTTCTAAAATCCCCCATATGGATACAAGCCCCCCACTTCCCCTCCCATGGTCTGACCACTTTTTAGTTCCGTTTATATAGAAAACATGTATGGACCTACCACGAGTGACAGTACCACGCACTCTAGAGAGCTTGGTCCAAGCTATCCTTGGAGAACTGGACCTTGACACTGGAACAAACTGCCCCTCCGCCAAATCTAGATCCATTAGTGGTAGACCAAAATTTCCAAAGCTGGTTGAATAGTTCCCTAGATGTGGTACTACCCAGAACTAATCAAAAAAAGAAGAGTAGCCTTTTTAAGTCACCATGGTACACGATAGAACTTAGAGATCTCAGAAAAACCTGCAAAAAACTTGAACGCATATGGCGCAAAGACTGGGCCTCTAACAAAAAATCTGCCTACCGATCTGCTATCAGGCTCTACAAAACATCGCTGAAAAAGAACCAGGCGGCCTTTTTTGAAGAAAAAATGAATCATCCTCCAATTCATCAAGGGAAACTTTTCAGATAGTGAAGGAACTCCTTAAGGTACCCTCGCCTCCAAGTATGCAGGGGGTCTCAGAAGCAAGATGCAACCATTTAGCGGATTTTTTCGATACCAAAATCCAAAATATACTCAAAAGTCTTCCTCATAGTGAGCTACTTCCCTTTTCTGATGAATATACCCCCCTATCTCTGGTCCCTATCTGGATTCGTTCACCTTAATATCAAGGGAAGATTTTTGCAAAGGTCTGATTGCCATGAAGAGTGGCTCCCCATCTGATCCCGTGCCTATGCATACTTTGAAGTTAGTTTCAGCCACCATTGCCCCCCTAGCATCCGATCTATTAAATGCCTCTCTCACCCAGGGTATTGTCCCCACTAGCTGGAAGCAGGCTATAGTGAAGGCCTTACTAAAAAAACCTGCGCTGGACACAGCTGAGTTGGCCAATTTCCGCCCTATATCGCTGTTACCTGGTCTCAGCAAGATAGCGGAAAAAATGGTAAACCAGCAGCTCTCCTCTTTTCTGGAAAGTAATAAACTGCTGCGTAATTCCCAAACGGGCTTTCGCCCTGGTCAGAGCACTGATTCTGCCTTTATAGCGATGGCGGAAGAGGCAAGGTGCATCTTGGATTCAGGGGGATCTGCGCTCGTGATCCTCCTGGATCTAAGTGCAGCTTTTGACATAGACCATGGAATTTTGATTCAGCGCCTCACCAGGCTGGGAATATCGGGCACAGCTTTGCAATGGCTCATCTTTTTTGAGCAACCGTACCTTTCAGGTACGGGAAGGCACTACACTGTCCAAACAAATCCCCCTCCAGTGTGGTGTCCCTCAGGGCTCTTCATTGAGCCCTACTCTGTTCAACGTATATATGGCCCCTCTGGAGGATGTGATTACTCCCTTTGAGATTAAAGTAGTCACCTACGCAGACAACACCCAGCTAGTCGTCTCGCTATCCCAAGAGGAAAAGTCCTCGGAGAATCTGTTTGCCTGTCTCTCTGGAATACACTCCTGGATGACCAGATCTCTGCTCAAACTGAATGGAGCCAAGTCAGAGATTATGCTTCTGGGTCATCAGTTAACATCTCTACCCAGCTCCATCTGGCCTGCCTGTCTGGGTGATCTTCCTACTCCTAAAGACGAAATTAAAAGCTTGGGTGTCTGGTTTGAGCGAGACCTGTCCTTTAAGACCCAAGCGAAAAAAACAGCAGGCATATGTTATGGCCTTCTTCGCTCTGCCCGTAAAATTCTCCCCCTCTTGCCATTCCAGTCCAGGAAATTGCTAATTCAGGAGCTAATATTATCTAGGCTGGACTATAGTAATGCTTTATTCGTGGCGGCACTCGAAGCAACCCTTAATACCCTCCAACGTATCCAAAACTCAGCAGCAAGGTTGCTTACTGGCTGTTCAGCAAGATCTTCAGCCAGACCCGCACTTAGATCCCTTCACTGGCTGCCTATACGTGAGAGGATAAAATTTAAATCTCTTTGCATTACCCACAAGGCACTACAGGATAAGGGACCCCTTATTCTTGGGAGTCTGATCTACCCTTATAAGGCCATGCGGGCCCTACGCTCCGACTTCGGAAATCTTGCCAAGGTGCCCAGAGTGAAGAGGGCGCGCTCTGGGGGTCGTCGATTCTCTGTAAATGTGGCTATGCTATGGAATGCTCTCCCTGTCAGGATTCGTATTTAACCCAACTACATGAAATTCCGGAAGCTTCTTAATTAACCTTTTCCATGCTAATGACAAGGTGAACTCGTCATGAGGCACACTGGAGCTGTGCTCATGACAAGGTCAACTCGTCATGTATAATGGGATTATCAAACTTTCAGCGCCTGAGGGGAAAAGCCTTAGCAGCCAAGGTGTTAAAACATTTCTTTTCCCCAAGGACTCCTAATTTAATCTGGGCCTCCCTCAGTTTGCTCTTGGTTCTTTCAGCGCTGGGACGCCTCCGGGCAGCCATGCGCTTTATAAATCTATTTTCATGAGACCGAATCCCAAGCCTGTATCCCCCCAACGGGTGTCATCCCCATCACCGACGGCTCCCTCCGCTGGCCCATACAAAGGATCATGGACTTCCCCACATTGACTAAAAAACCAGAGACCTGGCCAAAGGCCTCCAATTCCCGGAAAAATGCCGGCACGATGGCTCCGGCTTCTGCAAGGGCGCAAGGATATCGTTGGTGTAGAGGCTTACGGAGTGTCTCTCCCCGCCAAAGGGGATGCCCAGAAAGTCAGAATTATGCCTTATCTTCTGCGCCAATGGTTCAATATAAAGTGCAAAGAGGAGGGTAGATAGTGGACACCCTTGCCCCGTGCCCCTTTGAATCTCAAACGGACTACAAGTGATCCCATTACCCTAATTGTCGCTGTAGCAGCTCGCCACCCAGGCCCTGAAGCGGTCCTCGATACCAAAGTGAGCCCGAGAATTATCTAGAAAATCCCAGTCCACCCTGTTGAAAGCCTTCTTGGCGTCGACCGACAGCAAGAGAGCATCCATCTTCGTACGTTTGGCTTTATCCACCAGGTGAAGAATGCGTTTGGTGTTGTCACTACTCTGCTGATTGTAAAAGAAACCGGACAGGTCCGGCTCAATGAAGCCCGGCAACAGCGGGCCTAGCCTGGCCGCCAACACCCCCGTGTACAGCTTCAAATTGATACTGAGGAGGGACACTGGGCGATAGGAGCCGCTTTGGGTTTTATCCTTCCTGGGCTTGGGAAGCACCACTATAGAGGCTGCAAGCATTTCCCGCGACTGTAAAGGAGTTAAAAAGCTGCGTCAGAACCGGGGCTAGAATCTGGCAAAAGGATTTATAAAAACCAAAGCAAAAACCATCCGGCCCCAGTGATTTCAGAAACTTGAGGCGGGAAATCGCCCCTATCACTTCCTCTATCCTGATCGGTGCCTCCAAGGCATCCGCCCCGCCTTATTTAGAGCTGTTGTGCGTACTCCTTGTAAATATGAGTCCATAGTGGGGCTGGAGTGAGAGTCCCTCTGATAGAGGGCAGAGCAGAATTCCCGGAAGGCCCCCGCAATCTCGGCATCTTCTTCTACCACCTTCCCTCGAATAGTCCGGCGAGACTGGACCTTCATCTGCTGAGTGCGGGCCCGAAGCTTACTCGCCAACATACACCCCGCCTTGTACCCCCCTCCCCCGATATAGCAGGAGGGCTAGAGCCGGAGGTCTGCATATTCAGCTCTGTCGAGATCGAGATCGAGCCCCGCCAGTTGGGCCTGGCTGCCTTCAGTTGGCGTCAAACCAGAGGCACGCCAGTCCTGGAGAGCATCCTTTCCAGTTCCAAAACACCTGAGCCGTGAGAAGTTCCCACTTGTCTTTGCGCTCCCTATTTTCCGCTGCAGAGATAGCTATCAGTTCCCCCCTCACCACCGCCTTGAGTACCCCACAAAGTAGGTAAGGAAGTGTCAGGGGTGTCATTCAACACCAAGTAATCAGTAATACATTTATGAATCTGTTGTGTCACACCCTCCCTGCGCAACATGCTCTCCCGGAGCCTCCAACACCCTTTCTGTCTATGTATTGAGGGTATCTAGGCTTTCCTGTTTTCAGTTTCTATTTTTGGTAAATTCTGGTGGGGTTTTTTCAATATCTTAAAAAACAGTTGTTATCAGTGGTTACACATTTTCGCGCCACTAAAAACAGAGAAAGTGTTTTTCCGGTGTTTATGGAACGTTTTGCTTTATTATTATTGCTTGCTTTCTGCACTGAAAGAACATGGTATATAGATAGTGTACGTATAGTGTATATGAGGTCCAAACAGATTTTTGCAAATTAATCTTATTGTAGTACACCATGCAATACTTCTTCAGGGAGTCTTTGGGTCATGTGTGCTCGCTCTTTCCTTCCCATGTAAACTTCTGTGAAAAGGCCCTCTCAGCATTCTTAGCCCCTTGGGCTGAGAACCATCAGCTAAGGGACACAGTTGGGATGACTCTTTCTTTGAAGCCACATAAAGCACGAAATGATAAATATTTGCGTTTTAGTTCCTGTGCATTAGAAACCAGTGCACCAGAATGGACTAAAAAGTCAATATCATCCCCCATTAACTCTGAAGATGGTAAAGATGCTTTCAGCATACCATCTAACAAGTGGCAAGGATCTACTACAGGGAATCACTTCAGCTCGGGTATCAATTTTGACAGGTCATCATACAACTTTTTTTTAAACACGTAGCTGAATCACTGCAAATACAAACAAAATCACTCCAATCTTTGTTGAACTTGAAAAAAACCTTTTTTGCAGAGCATTACAAGTGACACTGCGTTCCATGTTTTCCAAAAGTCTGGTGTCATGTTTCACCATACTTGTCACTATACCTTGCATTGAATGTTTAAAGCCTGAGGTGTTGGAAATTCACCTACTATCAATACTGACCCACTAGAAACTATGGTCCGATGTATTAAGGGTTTTTACCCATTCTCTGTTGGTAAATGTGATGACACATATTAGGAAAGATTTTTATGAAACCAGCCATTTGACCTATTGGTGAAAGAATCAAACGCAGCCAAAATATCAAATATGAGTTTGATATTTCCTGATTCGCTATAGTTTATAAAATAATTAAACTAAACCTAAAACATGAAACTAAACCCTGCATCTTTAGACCAAAGGCCACACAACTGAAAAAGTAAAAGTAAGAAGAAACAATATTTTAGTGGCATCCCTAAAGAACAAAACTCAAGCAGAATAATGTTAGCCAATCTTTCTTACTGCTACTTGTATAACAAAGTTACATTGTAATGACCCCTTCAGGAAGAAAAAAATTACTTTCACTCTCTTTTTCCTTTCTTTGAATGGCATTTAGTTTGTGGTTGTCCAAATGTTTTTTCAGTGTTTATATGTTTTCACCGGTGAGTTTTTTTTTTCTTTCAGTGGGGTATTATCAGTTATTATAGGTTTAAACCTAAAACCCACATGACAGAAAACAACCTAGGCAGCTGATGATTTAAGCAAAAACATGATATAATATAAAGGAACACTAGACTGACAAATTACAAAAAAACTGGATAGTTTTTATTAATGATTAAAAATTAAAACAGTCAGAAACATTTCAGAATTTTCAGTTCATATAAATCAAAGCATTGACAGAAATAACAGAATTAAAATCATGTGTAGTATATACACCATAAAAAGTACATAACAGAATTCTACATAAACATAGAAAGTTGACAAAATGAGTGGCACAATGAATCTCTACGCGCGTTTCGGCGACCAGCGCCTTCTTCTGGAGCAGCCACGTGAATTCTACAAAAATGAAATTCATATAAGAGAAATATATAATTACAAACTGATAATATACTACAATATCACAAGTTTCAGTCTAGTAGTCAGTTAGTTCCTTACACAAACATGGTGATCACAAAAATTCATTTAAAATAAGGGTTTCTCGAAGATTCTCGAAGAAATTAAATATTATTATCGCCATTCCTTGACTGGAAGGAAGTAATCTTTATAAGATATACTGGTTAAAATGCATAGAAACCTATCTTTAGCTATCACCAAAGAAAAATTTAAAGTTAAATATACTGCCATATTCTACCTTCTCTTTGCCTAGTGCCTATCACTGACCTCACTTTCTAGCTCTATCCTCGAGTTTAAGCATCCCTCGACCTTTTGACCCACTGCCCACAACGGAAGAGTCAAATATTGCAAGGAAATGAAAATGATAAAAATGTATTGTTTATATAAAAAACGCACCCTTATTTTAAATGAATTTTTGTGATCACCATGTTTGTGTAAGGAACTAACTGACTACTAGACTGAAACTTGTGATATTGTAGTATATTATCAGTTTGTAATTATATATTTCTCTTATATGAATTTCATTTTTGTAGAATTCACGTGGCTGCTCCAGAAGAAGGTGCTGGTCGCCGAAACGCGCGTAGAGATTCATTGTGCCACTCATTTTGTCAACTTTCTATGTTTATGTAGAATTCTGTTATCTACTTTTTATGGTGTATATACTACACATGATTTTAATTCTGTTATTTCTGTCAATGCTTTGATGTATATGAACTGAAAATTCTGAAATGTTTCTGACTGTTTTAATTTTTAATCATTAATAAAAACTATCCAGTTTTTTAGTAATTTGTCAGTCTAGTGTTCCTGTATATTATATCATGTTTTTGCTTAAATCATCAGCTGCCTAGGTTGTTTTCTGTCAAGTGCTCCTTTCCCTGACCTAGGAACTTTTGTATCTATGTATTCAGGGGGTCCTTGTTAAATATACACTAATTAAACCTAAAACCCCACAGCCTAAGGGTACCTTAATAGTCACTGTCACTGCGTTATGATCCGATAATGCTGCCGGTATGATGTTCACTACATCCACTAACTCATTAAATTTGGTGGTGGTTAATAGTAGTCAAGTCAGGAATTAGTGTTGTGTGCATGTGAATAAAATGAAAATTGAGAAGAGTGTAGGTGAGCTACCCGCCACATGTCCAACAACCCCCTCGACTGCAACCATTCCTTCCCTGCATTGGACAGTGCTCCTGTTTATGCATAGCTGTGGCCGGACCTCTCCAACGCTGTGTCCATGACTAGATTCAGATCCCGGCCTACCAATAAACGCCGTTCTTGTGAGCACAGAACCTCAGAGAGAGCCTCTGTCAGGAACGCCTCCTGGCCCGAATTGGGCGCATATAGAGACCCCACCACTGGGGGCGAACCCCCAATCCATAACCTATAAGCCAAAAGGCGACCTTTAACTTCCGCCACTTTGTCCCCTACTTTCCCTGCAAATCGCTTGGCAACTAGTATGGCTACCCCTGCTTTTCTATCTGCTGTGGAAGAAAAGAATTGGTGGGGGAAAGCCCGGGACTTCATCTGATGCCAATCTTTGGGGAGAAGGTGGGTCTCGTGGGCGCTAGGTGGCGCCGGACCAAGATGGCCGCACTGTAGTGAGGCTCTCGCCCAGTTGAGCCTTAACCCCATCCTTCCTGCCATCCTGACCAGCTTTACTGCCTCGTACTAAGTGGGATCGGACTCTCCTGGTTGAGAGGCACGCTCCGGTGTCACTATCTCCCTCGTCGCACCTTCAGAGCCGGAGATACTTGGCCCATTGCCCAGGTGCGGTGCCTCACGCTCTCCTGACGCTTCAACCTTCTGGGCACTCCGGATAGGACAGCCCGGGGCTCAAGGGCCTAGCCGGCGGTGCTCCAGCTATCGAGTGGCGCTCATCCTGCTTCGCTGTCCTGCAACTGATCGAGGGGGGCCGACTTAGCGGAGGAGATCACTACTGCCTGAAGGTACGAGTTTTCCCGCCTTCCCCCTCAGCCGCGGACTCCCCGGCACACTACAACCCGCCATGCGCCTACGCTGAGTCTGGTTGCTGAGTGAACCCTGGTGTGTGCGCGCTACCTGCGGTGTCTGACTGCCTCCGTCTAGGATCCCGATATTGCCGATTCGGAACAAGCCTGCGGATGGTGCCGGGGAAGGTTACTACACGCGGCTCGTGCTGAGAAGAGACACCCATCTCTGCCCGTTGCTGTGACTCCACACCGGAGACAAGTCCCTCGCTGGGCGTCCCCCCCCCCCCTGTCTGGCGCCGATCGACCTCCATTTCCCACCGCCTCCCCTGGGCTGCTGACCCCCCCTACTCACTGCATCCTTACAAGATCGGCTGTGAAGCGGGCCCTGGTGTGTGCGCTGATCTGCGGCCGCCCCCCGTCCCAGTATCAAGACATTGCTCCGAGACACATCTGAGGGCGCTGGAGGGAGAGTCGCTGAGCAGGGCCCGCGCTGTGCCGAGGCGCTTACCTTTACCCATTGCCGCGACGCTATATCGATGTCCACATCTGGCCAGTGATAGACCTCCATTTCGACTGCCATCACGACCGCCTCCGCGGCCATCTTGAAGTGTGTCCTGCTACTCGCTGCGGCTGCTAGCTAGGCGGTATCTGGCTTCTACGTCCTCATTGCATACTTGGGACACGTTGGCCACTGCTTTTGGTCAGACGGTGCCAGCCCCACACTCCTCACTACGCTCTCCGCTCCACTCCTGAGAAGTCTTACCGCCATTACTCGGAATGCCGAGGGGAGACCTCAGCTCACTGCCTAGTTCACGTCCTCGGCGCTGGCTCCTCTTGAGACACCACCTACTTCGCCCTGGCACTTGCATCTCGCAACAGCGGCGCCTTCAGCAGGCTCTTGTTACCCTCTGGATTTGTCCCCCCCCGCACGCCTATACTTTCCTGCGAACTGGTGTCCTCCTTCGCTGCTGTGTCTCCGACACCGAGGCGCGCCATGGGACGCAACGACGCTAGGCAGTCGAAAATCCCATTCGAAGCTAAGAAGACCTCCAAAACTACACCGGAGGGGGGAGATGGCCCATCGTCCTCGGCCCCCCAGGAGGAGGACTGGAAGTCGCTCCTGCTGGGCATGAAACAAAGCCTATTGACTATCGACTCTAAAATTGACACCATCAATACACGCATGGACAGCGTGGTGGCCAAGCTGGAACATCATGACTCTCGTATAAAGGAGGCTGAGGATAGAATTTCAGGGTTGGAGGACGGAGCTAACTCTTTCTGTCGCCAGCTCACCCAAATGGACAGGCTGCTTAAAATCATAGCGGACAAGAATGAGGATTTGGAGGCAAGATCGCGCCGGAACAACGTCCGACTTCTAGGCCTTGCGGAGACCACCAACACGGGGAAAATGGAGATCTTTGTTGAGAACCTCGTTGTGGAACTGTTTGGCAAGGAATCATTCTCCCCGCACCTTATTTTTGAGAGGGCCCACAGGTCCTTGGCCGCTCCCCCTCCCCCCGGAGCCCCGCCGAGGCCCGTCATAGCACGATTTCTCAATTACAGGGACCGAGATGTGGTGTTACGAGGTGCAAGGGAACTGAAAACAGTACATTATGAGAACACAACGCTTTCCTTTTTCCCTGACTTCACCACCACGGTCCAGGAAGCCAGGCGCAAATTCGCAGGGGTCAAAAAGAAACTGCATACCCAGGAGATCCCCTATGCCATGCTGTACCCGGCAAAACTAAAAATTTCCCACCAAGGCAAGCACCATTTTTTTCAAAATCCGCAGCAGGTGGAGGACTTTCTTAAGCAGTGTGAGAGGGATCAGCACAGGGAAGAATCAACTCGTCGACGTTCCAGGTCGCATTCGCCACTATCGCAACAGGACTAACATGTTGCACTGTTTGGTGGCCTCTCTGAGTCCACTGTCCCCTGTTCACCTGCTCCACGTGACTGATTCCTGTTTATTCCGGTGAGGTCTTTGCATTGTTTCACGTGTTGCTGGTCTAAGTATCTACTGTGTGCTCACTAGACCACCTCCGTCCCACGACACCGACCGGGGTTACCCTGGTTGCATGTGGGTGCGAGTAGGGAGGTGGTTGGCAGGGACGGTGCCCCTAGTTCAGACCCCCAATGGGCATTCCCCAAAACTCCTCTCCCCTTCTAAGAGCTGAGGTTTATGCAGACATTATTTCGATTTTTGTTCTTGTTTGGGTCAGGGTGGACGGGTGGGGAATTAATGCACGGCTAGTTGGGGTTGCCGTTGTGGGTGGGTCGATACTCCAATTGCATGCTGTCATGAGTGTTGAGCTGCGGCTCCGGGGCGGGGGTTGGGCTGTCCAGGGGAGACCGGGAGGGTACTGTTGTTTTCTTGCATTTGATATGGACATGATCCGTATAGAGGTACCAATACGCTACACATATTTTTGCTTTGTTAAATGGGTGACGTGACTGCGCCGCAGCTGGCGCAGCAGTTCCGCCTGGTGACATGGAACATTCGAGGGTTGAATGACCCGCGAAAGAAGAGACACATTTTGGGATATCTGGATAGGCAGGGGGTATCTATCGCCATGCTTCAGGAAACTCACTTACGAGCTGATAGTTCCTCTTTGTTTGCGTCTAGATGGGCCTCTAGCAAGGTGTTCTCCTCGTACTCAAATTATGCTAGGGGTGTGACGATAGTGGTTGGAAGAGGGATGCGATTTACGCCAGCTGGTACAGAGTCTGACCCGGAGGGGAGGTACTGCATGTTATGGGGAACGCTACACTCACACACTGTCCTTCTTGCTTGTTATTATGGCCCTAATACTGAGGACACGTCCACACTCCTAACACTATGGGGTAAGATTCAAACATTGGGCATCAGCCATGTCATATTGGGCAGCGACTTCAACACGGTGTTAGAGCCGTGCCGGGATCGATCCCACCCTCAACCCACCCAATACACACATGCCCAACGTACGTTATCTCAACTTATCAAGGAACACCGTTACATTGATGCATGGAGGCACCTACACCCCTCTCTCAGACAGGGAACCCATCACTCAGCGGTTCATTCCACATGGGCAAGGCTGGACTACGTGTTCCTATCAGCCGGCCTTCAACCCTGGCTGGAGGGTGCTCTTCACCTTGCTAGGACGATCTCGGATCACTCGCCAGTCCTCCTTACATTACGCATTCCCATTGAGGTCTCCCCGTATCTAAGCTGGCGCCTCAATCCCGCACACCTCACTGACTCTGCGTTCAGGGGGGAGCTCGAACTAGACATACAGGACTTTTTCGAGCGAAATGCGACTTCCGTACCATCTTTCACGACGGTGTGGGAGGCCTTTAAGGTCACTGTCAGAGGGTGGTGTATTGCGAAGGGAGGAGGAGTCCTTAAGTCGCTTCGTGGCGAGCTGCGCAAATTAGGAACCGAGCTCTGTGATCTTGAACGCGCCGTTACCCGTGATCCGCATGGGCATGCACCTAAGGCCCTCCTCAGGGAGAAGCTTAATGAATACACGGAAGCGGCGGAAAAGGAATGCAAGTTCCTCGGGAAACCATACACGGCACACCTGTACGGCGAGGGGGATAGACTCTGCAGGGCTCTTGCCTTCGCGGTTAGGCCCCAGAAATATTCGAACTATGTCGCGACCCTTCTAGACGAGCATCGGATCCCACAGAGAGAACTCACGGAACAACTGCGCATCCTTACTGCTCACTACTCTTCCCTCTACGCTTCCCACCGGATGACCCCCATTGACCTACAGACGTATCTTGACGACACTGCGGTTGCGTGGTTGGGCCCCTCTCAGCAGAAATTTTTGCATCATGAACTCGAGCTTGACGAAATAAAAGACGCCATTATGTCTATGAAATCCGGCAAAGCACCAGGGTCGGATGGGCTGCCAATTGACTTTTACAAGGCCTATTTACATCTGCTTGCTCCTCTACTGAAGCAGTTTACTACTCTGCCCTTGAGGAAGGCGCTTTACCGACCACTATGCGGGAAGTCCTCATAGCATCCTTGCTGAAACCGGGCGAGCCTCCAGAGCACTGTGACTCTTATAGGCCGTTGTCCCTAACTCAATACTGACGTGAAAATCCTGGCGAAAGTACTCGCGACGCGCCTTAACTTACTGATTGAGCGGTTGGTCTTGCCGGACCAAGCTGGGTTTGTCCCCAACAGGGCGACATCGCACAATCTACGCACCCTTCAGGCTGTCCTGCAGGACATTAACCCTCGCTGTGAGGCGGCCGCCATTTTCCTAGACGCAACTAAGGCGTTTGACTCCCTAGAGTGGGACTACTTACTAGCTCTTTTGGAACGGATGGGAATCCCCTTTTCCTTCCTCGATTGGATCCGACTGCTGTATTGCAGACCGCAGGCCACGGTACTGCTGAATGGCTCCCGATCTGCCCCATTTGTGATCCACAGGGGTACCCGGCTGGGCTGCCCGCTCTCGCCGGTTCTTTTCGCGATTGCCATTGAACCCCTGGCGGCCAAACTCCGGCAACACCACAACCACCGTTCCTTGATCTACCCGGAAAGGCAGTTGCTCATTGGATTATATGCGGATGACATGACCTTGTATGTAGACAAACCGCAGGAGAACCTCAACCCTCTACTGCGCGAGATAACCAAATTCGGAGCCATATCCGGGATTCAGATCAACTGGTCGAAATCAGCTCTGTTTCCCCTGACGGATAAGACCATCCCCTTCCCTCTGGATTACCCTCTGATGTGGGAAGCTGATGAAATAAAGTACCTAGGCATAATAGTGACTAGAGACCGCGAAGCCCTCATTCGAGCTAACTATGGTAAGGTTATAGACAAGCTGACTGACACCATCACTAAGTGGATCCATCTCCCACTGTCGATGGCGGGACGCATTTCCCTAATCAAGATGGTGGTCCTCCCCAAGCTCCTTTATTTATTTACTAATATACCTTACAATCCAGGCGCTTACTTCTTTCGCGCCCTTAATTCCCAGCTGTCTAGACTAATCTGGGGGGGCAAGCAGGCTAGGCTCGGCCTCAAGACGCTCATGTTGCCTTATCATCAAGACGGGTTTGATGTCCCTAATTTTCAGCGCTACTACGACTGCGCCCAAGGACACTTCGCGGTGTACTGGCTCCATCCTCCTGCCTTCATGGCCCACCTGGCGGTGGAGGACGGTTATATGCGACCGGCTCGGCCATCGGGGTATCTTTACGCGCCGACCCGAGCTACAGATTGAGACCCTACCACGGTGGATTGCACGGTACAAGCCTGGAATCGCATTGCTGCTCTGATGGGAACTGGGTTCTTATACTGGCCACGTATGCCCCTGGCGTATGATCCCAGGTTGAGCGTCGCCTGCGAGGAGATAGGCCGTAAACTGCTTACGAAGTGTGCGGCCCATACCTGGGGGGATATGTATCTTCGGGGGAAGTTCCGCACGTCAGCTCACTTCTTTGGGGACTCCACCCCTTCAATCATGGATACATTCCTCTATACTCGGTTGCGCCAGAACGTCAAGGCAGTCACGCCCAATTTTCCCGATGAACCGGACACTGTAGCGCCACTACACGCCCTCCTTCAATCTGAGCCCCCGAAACACGTGGTATCTATGTTGTACAAACATGCGCAAGCCCCCCCCTCCCCCCCGCTGCTTAGAGCGCGTAGAGACTGGGACGGCGACCTCGACGAGCCACTGTCGGAAGAACAATGGGAAGAATGCTGTTCACACACAAACGCGGTTACGGGAAACGCGCGTCTGCGGCTGGCGCATTTTAAATACTTGCACCGACTCTATCATACCCCTGCCAAACTATTCCGCTTTGGTCTCCGTGATAACGATAGGTGCTTGCGATGTAGGCGCGAGGGGGCAAATTTTTTCCGCCTGGTCGTGCCCGGCTGTGGCAACGTACTGGGAAGAAATATTTGAGGCAATGTCCGACATGATTGGCGTGGACGTCGCGCCCTGTCCGAGGATCGCTCTGTTGGGCCTGTCGTCTCCGGCGATCAAGGTTCATCGGAAGTTCTCTGCGCTGGGCTTCCTATTAGCCAAGCGACATGTGGCGTGCCGCTGGGGTAGGGGCCGTGCGCCCAAATTTAAGACATGGCTGGCGACTATGTCAACGTGGCAGGAACACCTACACACATACGCAGATCTACTCCCACAAAAGTCACGCCCTAAGGACCTCTGGGGTCCCCTGACCACATATCTCCGCTCCTTGCAAGACGCAGACGCCTCTGAGGCGGGTACCAAAGGAGACGTAGACTAGACTGGCCTGTTCCTTCTCTGAATCGGGCCCTGATGCCCCGTCGTTGGGTGACGGGAGAGGCAGCCCCCCCACCCCCCCACTTACCCGGGGCGCTGCCCTACTTCTAGACTGCTTGGGAGCTTGGCATATCGGTGGGGGGCATGGAGCACTAGGCTGAACATACCACTCTAAGGGACTAGATCATGCACTGCACCTGACGTTCCCCCCCCCCCCCCCTCTTTTGCCGCTAGCTGGGAGGGCGCCCATCCCTGTAACTGGTTTAACTATGCCATACACCTGCATGTCACACATTGGCGTTGCGCTCTTCACGTCAAGTACCATTGTAGCCTCGATTGGAGAGACCGGATCTGGTAGAGTTTACCGTTCCATTTGAATATCAATTGGAAAGGACTACCCCAAGAGTAAGCCACTCCTTGTTCTCTCAAGTAGGTGGTCACCCCTTTGAACTCCCTCAGTTTCTGCAAAGTTATGGAGGCCGGGGGGCGCTAGGTGGCGCACTAGCGAATGGCCGCCACTGTGTGAGGCTCTCACCGCCCGGAGATCAATATCCTGCATTTCTCCTGATAATCAGCACCCCTGGGGGCCCCTGATAGCAGCACTTGCTTGGCGTGACCCCTAGCACCTGTAGTGCGAACCTCAGCCAGATCGGAGCAGTGACATTCCTGAAATCAGCTCGGCATTTTTTGGCGAGAGCCGACTGCGGAGCCTACCCTGCGCTGCCGCCGGCTTTTACGACCACGCGAGGCCGCGGCGCCTCACGAAGAACCAGGCCGCAAGTGGAACAGGCCTCTGCACCGGGCCTGAAGATGCGCGGCCACTGCAGTATGATCAGCGGGACCCCCCCTGGACTTGAAGGTGACGGAGTAATAGCGGAGACGCACTGAGGCCAGTGGTAAGAGATGGGGTCTCCATTGCCCCCCGCGAGGCCATTAGACCTGAATCACTGCTGCGGGCCCTCGGCTCTCACACGCCTGGCCGCCCCCCACCCCACTCCCCCTCACACGAGCCATATTTGGGGATTGCAGGCTGCAGCTGGTGGGCCCTGAAGGACACCTTGCCCAAACTGCCTTTTGGATCCTGCTGAAGGCCGAGGAGGCTCCTGGACGCTGACCTGCTCGTGCACCCCCCTGCTGGCGAGGCACGTGGATCGCTTGCCTGCCCTCCTAATTGCCCATGGTGGTCACCACTGGGTGGTGGTCTCGCCGGCAGTGTTGAGGCAGGGGGGAATCCCTCTTGGAGTGGAAACGCTGTAACCCCGTGCCTGGGCCCCCACTTAAGCACCTGCGATTGCCCTGATTGTAGGAAGGGCCGCATTTACCACCTGCAGTCGGCTGAAACTCTCTCCTTTCGTTTTTGTCACACTTTGTAGCAACCGCGACGCCGTACCTGCGCCGCAGAGAGACGCTTAACAATGCGCCAGGGGAGCAGCTATAGTGTCCAGTGTCCCCGCGCCCTGCCTCCACCTGCAGAGAGAGCCACTGCTCGCCGCGTATTAGGACCGTTCACTGG
Organism: Lissotriton helveticus; assembly: GCF_964261635.1. Classification (NCBI taxonomy): domain Eukaryota; kingdom Metazoa; phylum Chordata; class Amphibia; order Caudata; family Salamandridae; genus Lissotriton; species Lissotriton helveticus. The sequence goes on along the minus strand of NC_136063.1, from coordinate 1,686,389,890 downwards.
GTTCGCCGGACGCCATCATGGGCAAGCCAGATACGCGACAGCCCAAGCTCACCTTCGAGCCTCCGAAGCGACCCACCCGGACGGGGCAAGAGCCACCTGCACAAATGAGCGCTAATGGGTCGGCTGGGGCCCTGGCGGAACAGCCCCCAGAGATCCAGGACATTTTGTGGGAGGTGCGCCAGGGGTTTGCCACAATAGCGGACAAGGTCGACAGGATGTCCTCACGTATGGATGCAATAGTGCACAAAATGGATGTCCACGAAGAGCGAATAACGGAGGGAGAGCGGCGCATACCGGATTCGGACGACGTGACTGCTAGACACACCTCGCAACTCTCTCGAATGGATAATCTGCTCCGAGTCATAGCTTCCAAGAATGAGGATTTGGAAGCGAGAAGCAGACGCAACAACATACGTATTTTAGGTATTCCGGAGACTACGAACACTGGTTGCATGGAGGAGTATGTCGAAAAACTGTTATTGTGGGATCGAAGGCCTTCTCCCCACAATTTATTGTTGAACAGGCACATATATCCCTAGGCCCTCAACCCAAACCGGGCACTGCTCCGAGGCCTATAATTACTAGACTATTAAACTACAGGGACCGGGGTGTGGCACTGCGAGCAGCACGCAGCAAGCGATCGTTGTCTTATGAGGGCAACTCCTTCACTATGTTTCCGGACTTGACGCCCATGGTCCAAGAAGAACGGCGGAAATTTATTGATGTCAAAGCAAAACTGCGTAAAGCGCAAATCGATTATGCTCTCCTTTACCCGGCACCACTACGAGTAACTCATCAGGGTCGGCAGCACTTCTTTACGAAGCTGCAACAGGTAGACTAGTTTCTTAAACACCTCAGGCAAACAGCTCGCCCTGCGGAGGTTGAGGGCGAAGGCCGGCGGTCACCGATGGAGGGTGCGGGTGATGAAAAACAGTAAGATGCCTTGAACTATGCCTAGTCTAACATTGAACACTGATCACTGTGAGTGCTGCTAACTGAGATTGGGACTTGCGCCATTTGAAATGTGTGCAATTATTGACGGGGTTCCCCGGGTTGCTGGCAGACGACTCGCCGGGCCCCCTGTATGCTAGTTGGAGCTGCAGTGTCCACTGCACATGCTCCGAGGGCAAGGGGTGGTTGTGTTGCCGCCTAGATGGGCTCCCACAGGGAATTCCCCCCACATACCTTGCCAATAGGGATGGTAGGGATTGTTCTATGTTTTGGTTTGAATGACTGGGTAGGAAGGGCTGGGTGGGTGTCTTATGCTGGCGTGTTGGGGTTGCTTCAGTGGGAGGGGGGGACATGGAGGGAGGAAGGGCTGTTGAAAGTTCGTATTGTGATTTACATGAGCAATTTTGACACAGGAATGCATGATATATCTTAGGTCGACTGTAGCACACTGCACGACGCACACTCTATTGGTTCCTGCACCGATAATAGGGGTTCATGGCTAGTAACGCAGGTGTACACTTAAACAATCTCACGTGGGGGGCTCGGGGACCCCAGAAAGAGAAGGCAAGTATTGGCGTACCTAGACAGGCACCACACGCACATAGCAATGTTGCAGGAAATGCACTTCACACCTCTAAAACCCACCGCATTCGCGTCCCGTTGGGCCGCGTATAGTGTATTCTCCCCCTACACCACTTATGCCAGGGGTACTGCCATATTAATCAAAAAGCAAGTGCCATTTCGCCTAGTGGGGTCATCTAGTGATGATCAGGGAAGGTACTGCATGATCTGGGGACGACTGGGCCTGGAATCGGTTACACTAGTGTGTTGCTATGGACCGAATGTAGAGGCCCCAGAATTCTTTTCATCCCTGTAGGAGGCGGTGAGACACATTGGGTCCACTCATATTATATGGGAAGGCGACTTTAATGTCACATATGCGCCAACCCTGGATAGATCACACCCTGCCCCGCATCATCATACTAAGGCAAGCCTGTTACTCAAAGACATCATCGCGGATAACCACTTGTTGGATGCTTGGAGGCATCTGCACTCCTCGGACAGGGAGGATACACATTTTAAGGCATACACTGCCACCTGGGCACGACTAGACTTTTGGCTTGTCTCTCGGGGACTCGGCCCGGCGGTCGATCAGGCACGGCACTTAGCAAGGACTTATTCCGATCACGCCCCTGTTTGGCTCGCTTTCTCGTACAGACATTAGACCGCCGCGTAGCATGCTCTCAGACACAGTCTTTCAAGAGGAGCTGCGTGAGGAAGTGCAGGACTTTTTCACACGAAACAAGGGATCGGTACAAAGCGTGGAGACTGTATGGGAAGCCATTAAGGTTACCGTTAGAGGGTTCTGCATATCTAAGGGCTCAGGGGTACTCAAAGATATTATCAACACACTATCTAGGTTAGAGCGTCAATTGCGGGAGCTGGAGGCTACACTGACACGTACACCGTATGGTGAGACGCAAGAGAAATTCAGATCCAAGCTGAATGAATACATGGAAGAGGCACAGAGGGAGACATACTTCAGGGGTAAACACTGGCAGGCTCGCCGCTATGGAGAGGGGGAGCGCCCTGGTAAAACACTAGCAGACTTAATTAGGGGTTCACGGTACTCTACCTACGTGTTGGAGATGGAGGGGTCGGATGGCACGCGCTACTGCGACACTGCGAATATCCTTGACAGCTTCACTAACCACTATAAGACTCTTTATACCACCTCTGGCTCCCAAGACTTAGACCTGGACGACTATCTAGGAGACGTGGCACTAGGGTGGCTAAGCGACGTACATCGGGAATTCCTCTGTGCACCCTTTGAACTGGATGAAATGCTTGAGGCCATAATAGGCATTCAGCCTGGGAAAGCCACAGGGATGGATGGCATACCTGTTGAGTTTTATAAAACCTATATCGATTTGTTGGCCCCCATCCTTCGTGAAGTCTATGAGGAGTCTTTGGAGGTTGGCTCTCTGCCACCCTCAATGAGGGAAGCACTTATTATATCATTGTTGAAGCCAGACAAACCTGCCTACATATGTGGGTCGTACCGGCCGCTTTCCCTTCTCAACTGTGATGCTAAAATCTTAGCAAAGCTCATCGCCAACCGAGTGAGCCTTTTGTTAGAACATCTGATATTACCGTATCAATCTGGATTTGTCCCGGGTAGATCCACCTCCCATAACTTGAGGACCCCCTTTACACTGCTGCATAACGTTGTCCCCGAATTACCTCTAGCTGCGATTTTTTGGTACGCCACAAAGGCCTCGGATTCTATTGAATGGAGATATCTTTTCGGAATAATGACACGCATGGGCTTCCCCCCTTTGTTTTTATCCTGGATACGCCTTTTATATCAGCAACCGGGAGCGAGGGTGCTGATCAATGGGCAACTGTCCCAGCAGTTCCGGATTACTAGGGGCACACGTCAGGGGTGCCCATTGTCCCCGCTCTTTGCCCTGGCGACAGAACCATTGGCGGCGCGCCTGCGTCAACACCACAATGCTCTGGCCCTGCAGTGCAACATGAGACAGATATTAATCTCAATGTATGCTGATGACATTACCCTGTATGTCCGAGACCCACGGCAAAATCTAAATACCCTCTTGAGGGAATTCATAGTCTTCGGTCACCTATACGGAGTCCAAATAAATTGGGGAAAGTCCTGCTTCTTCCCACTAACGGACACGGTGACTCGTTTTCCATTAGACTTCCCATTGGAATGGTGCGAGGAGGAATTACGATACTTGGGAGTCAAGATAACCAGGGACAGGGAAGAACTCATGAGACTCAACTACGGGGTAGCACTGTCTCGTATCACTGATAGGGTTGATCACTGGATAGCGCTCCCGCTTTCTATGGCGGGGAGGGCATCTTTGATAAAGATGGTGATTTTGCCCCAACTACTCAATTTATTTCTAAATATTCCACTTTTTTTGCGTCCCTCAAATCTGAGATGAGCCAGTTGGTGTGGGGAGGCAAGCGAGCCAGATTGAAATGGTCGGTCCTTATTAAGCCTTATGCATCGGGTGGGTTTGGCATCGCAGATTTTGACCTCTATTACATTAGCGCTCAGGCACACTATCTGTATTTTTGGATCCGACAGCCCAGGTATATGCCGCAATTAGCAGCTGAACACTGGCTATTACACCCTATACCAATAGAGGGTGCCGTGTACATGGTTTTAAATGCTCGAGCGCACACAGACCACTGTCAACGCCACTATCATGGCATGGCAGAGACTTACAAGACTTTTTGATCTCCCCTTCTTGTAATCGCCATTGCTCCCATTGGCTTATCATCCAGACATGTCCCTTTTACAGGAAGCCATCTTCCACAAGCTACAGAAACCGCACATCCATCACAACATGGGGAAATTTGTACGCGAATGGCAAATTTCGTGACTCAGATAGTGCGTTTCAAGACATACAGTACACTCCACTGGACAGCTTCTTGTATATACGACTCAAGCAGGGGATGAGAGCACTTCACGCTGACTTTCCCGACGAACCTCTAATGCTCCTGCCATTGCAGACGCTGTTGCAACAGCCTTCACCTAGGCGGCTGGTTTCACTAATTTACAGTGTCACACACACTAGACATATTGTGGAGGACTCACCATCACGCTCTAAATGGGAGGCAGAATTGGGAGCTGAAAAAACAGAAGAGCAATGGGAATATTGCTGCTCGCAAACTGAACGTATCCAGCCAGTAGCCGGCTTCGAATTATACATTATAAATACGTACATAGGTTGTATTGCACTCCGGCCAGTATGAATAGACACCAGCTGCGTGATACTGATCGATGCAACAGGTGCCATGCGCCGCGAGCTGATTTTCTACACCTGTCCTGGGAATGTCCGGCCATACACGAATACTGGGGACATGTCTTCACGGCACTCTGTCAAATGACCAATATGCACATTGAAGCCACGCCGCTGATTGCTTTACTGAGCTATGTCAAAACGGTTCCGATGGCACATCGCAGATACATAGCGCTGGCATTGTTGATGGCTAAACGCCGTATTGCCTGTAGGTGGGGTAGGGGCAGAGCACCCATATTTAAGGACTGGCTCACAGATATGATTTATTGCCAAGAGCAGTCTGCCCTCTATGCTGAACTTCTGCCCAGTAGTTCCCAACCCAGAGATATATGAGCACCTCTCGCATCTTATTTGTTGTCGCACTCAACGGAGGACGCCCAATCACGAGCCAAGGTTTAGATAACTGTGTATCGCTATCATGCAACTAGGATAGTTGAATACCTGACCCTGAAGGTACTGATTGAATGACGTTGTTATCAATGACACGGGAAGCCCCAGTGGAAGATTCTGGTCTGACGAGACTCCTCGGCATTCCCTTCCTTCCTTCCATGTTTGGATTCACCTGTGCTTGTGTATGCCATATGATGCCGTTGAGTGTGCGGTGCTGTGCAGAATGTTGATCTACGGCTGTGTGCTCCAGGAATGTGCCTTACAATGCATTTCTGTGTCCCTCAAATTTCATTTTACCTTTGCGTGTGTCCTATTATTTAAACAGATACTTGGCATATGGATAGTCATTTCAACGCGGCCGGCCCGAAGTGGTTGTAGGCGGCTTGCTGTGTTAGCACGTTCTGATTGATATTCCTATTAATCACTGTCTGACGATCGCTTGAGCGAAGCCGGCCACTTAGTGGTTGTAGGCATAGAGCTGTGTTAATGCTCTCAATCACCAATAAAAAAGTTAAAAAAATAAATAAATTATGGAGGCCGGATCTTGGTATAGAGCAACGGAGTGCCCTTGGTATTTGACTGGATGCTTTGCCCTGTCCTCTTGTAAGATGCGCTCTTTGAATTGAAAATCAGGAAGAAAGGCTAAAATGACTGGGGTGGGGGGGAGGGAGCAGGAGCCCATCGTCTTAAGCCCACTCTGTGCGCCCGGTCAATGCAGATATTCAAGTCCAGCAAAACTCCCAATATGTCCCGGAACATCCCTTGCAGGTAGTGAACTAGATTGGCTCCCTCTTCGTCCGAGGGAACTCCCCGCAGTCGGATGTTATTCCACCTAGAGCGGTTTTCGAGGTCCTCGGTGTGCGCCTGGAGGTCAATCTGTTGCTCCCTTAAACAAATCATCTCCTGTTGAAGCTGCACTATTTCCTCGTCCCTGGTCTGCTTGTGATCTACTGTGGTGGCTCCTCTTTCGCCAATCACATCCACATCATGGCGTATCTCCTTCACCTCCCCCGCTGTAGGAGAGTAGTGTCTGCTTCCTATGGTTACCCCCACTTTTTGCCGTGATTGTCTGGTTTTTCGACTTTAGTCTGGCTGTGGCCCTGCTAATCAGGACCACAGCCTAGCTGTTCTCTCTCTAAATTGTTACCATGTACTTTAGGTACATACCAGATTGGGTATTGGTCACCTTTTTCAGTCCCTGTATAGTGTACCATAGGTACCCAGGGCATAGGTGCATCCAAGGCCTACCAGGGGCTGCAGCATGTATTAGGCCACCCCTGGCTGGCCCTCCAAACTGACACCACAGGTCTGTTCACACAGCCTGTGTAAGGTGGTGTAATCACCCCTTACTTAGATATAGATATATATATATATACATACACACACACACCTACACACCTATAAGCCACTCCTATGGTAGGCCTCGACAATCCTGGAAGCAGAGTGTTTGGTTTTATGTGATAGGGTGCCCTAGCATGAGCTGAACCCCTCTGCAGCATTCGGAACCATCTCCGTATAGCTGTTCTATGATATAGCCCTACCATATACTCTTAAGTGCATTATAATCTTCGCGGTTAATGCTAACTTTGGTTTGGCTTGATCAAAACATGTCGTGTAAGGTGCCAAACACTTTGGAATACTACCCCTCCCCCCCCCCCGCCAGTCCTGGCGGCGGGGATAGCATTCCACCCTTCTAGAGGGAGAAGACATGTAGTTACTTATAAACCCCGTTTAAAGTTAAACAGAGCCTCAGCATAACAAAATGGATGCTGCTGCCACAGACATGAGTCTGACCTCCTGCTGCTGGACGAAACTCCGCATGGGAGGCCTGGACAATAGGTTTCCTGTCCAGGGAGGTGCTGGCACCTCCCCAGACAGGCTGTAGTGTATTGGGGCAGGGAGGGCTGCATTCAGCAAATGCTTTTCCAGACACTGCCTGGGGCACACAAGGTGCTCCATGCATAGCCCGGTTCAAATTAGTTGCTGGGGCACTCAGCCCCAGCTCTGGCGCGAAACTGGACAAAGGGAAAGGGGTGTAACCACCCCCTTCCCAGGTACACCCATAGGAGGGACCTGCCAGGTAGTCCAACCCCTAAACTGAGTCTAAGTATAGGAGCTGTGCCCCTAGGACTTTAGATTACCCTGGACAAATCTTTGAAAGACATATCCTGGACCTTCGACATTCCATTTTGACTGGAAGACAGAAGAAATCTCCCTTGTGGTCAAGGAGTGACCACCCTGTGCAAACAGGCACCAACAGCAACTTTGCCAGTCTGCTTTTTCATTTTCCCGCCGGATCCCGAAGAATCTGCGACACAGGACAAGGACTTCCAGACATCTGACGCTGCTCGACGATCCCAGCAAAGCTGAGACCCGTGGCGGACACGAGAGACGTGGGACCGGAACTCCTGGACATCCTGCATTATGCTAACTGCATCGACTCCCGAGGTAACTCGTAGTTGTGCATTGGGGTACGAGAAGCCCCAGCCCCGAGCACCATTTGCACCGAAGCTCAGGCCCCCACACTCCACGAGTGACCCGTGGGGCCCGCTCTTGCATTTCAGCTCGACGCATCTTCCCGGTTCCTAGTCCGTTGGCTAGTGAGCCCCCTGAAGACTTCCTTTTAAATCTAACTTGCTTTCCTGGTTGCTCCAGGCTTGCTCCAGCTTCCCTACAAAGGAGAAGCGCCACAGACCTTGCTGGTCTGCACCGAAGCCAATCTTCATCTCATGCGTGGATTGTGTTTGCCAAGGCTTGTTGGGTCCAATCAGGATACGGACACCGCAGTCAACTAGATCCTTCGTGGGAGAGACCAAATCCAGCTCCTGGTCATCGTCAACAACTCCTGGCTGCAGAGACGAGCTTCACCTCTTCACCTGAAATCGCTCGACATCGCCTGGTTCATTCCTGGTCACTGGCAAATGACCCAGACTCGGTCCCTTCTGCTTTCAGGTTGTTCAGATCTTCGATCCACCCTTGGATCCACCCGGACACTTTTCCTCTGGTCGCCTGCAGCACTTCTTTGCAGCTCTCCACTGAAAACGACGACAAAACCCGACACCAAAAGGCACCTATGCCCCTGGCTTCCCTGGGTGAGGTAACACTAGTAACTCCGGTGCTCCCGTGGGTCTTGACTCTCGAAGTGTCCTAGTCTAAAGGGGTTTCATCGTAGTCCATCCGGAAGTGTCCTTTAATTGTTAAATTTGTAACTTCTTTGTTTCCCATAGAACGTCAATGGTAACTCGCGACTGTGTTTAGACACTGCACACGTCTCCCGTGGGCCTCCTACTTCCTAACCTTTGGTTGTTTAGTGTAGCCCCAGCCATTCCCTAGGCCCTAGGCCTACTTTCTATTCCTCACGTGATTCTTATACCACTATTTTAGTATATGGTTTGTGAGGCCCCTACGGCAAAACGTATACTGTGCAACTTATCCTATGCTAATAAAGTAACTTGTATTGTACTTTTACCTCTGACCTCATAAAGAGTGCAGAGGGGTTGTGTTTAGAATAAATACATATATATTTGATAAATACCTTGTGTGGTGTCCTTTCATTTGGTACTCAAGGGATTATAATTGGTAAAACAACTTGCTTAATTCGCTTCTCTGAAGTCTTAGCCTGATGACTGCTGGTCCATGTTGCCACTAGGAAAGCGATCTATAAGGTTGGCTTTACAACCACATCCAATAAGGGTCGATTGGACTGGTGCAAGGTACCCACTAGAACTAGTGGACATCATATGCCAGGCTAACTTCTCACACCCGAGACCTCGCTTTTGAGCATCTGGAAATCCTCCCCCAAAGTATTAAAGAGGGACTCAAGTAAAGAGCGAGTAATCGGGACATACGCCCCTCCTGGTCCACCTGCGATTATGGTGTTGGGGGTGACCGGTCCCCCCCTTCTACCTCACTAGGGCACCTTTAGAAAGCATCTCCTTCAGAGTCTGGTCCTTCTTCACCCGTACCGAGGACATATCCATGATCTGGGCCTGAGGTCCAGGAGAGAGCTACCCCACTTCGCCTCCTGAGCTATCGCAGGCCCTCAGCACTCCTCGGCGTCTCCGGTCTCCTGTGCAACCCAGCCGATGTATCTGGCTGTAGGGTTGTGTCCCTCGTCGAGTCGCTCGTGCCCCCCCCCCCCCCCCCGAGCCTGTCCGTTCCGTGCCAGTACCATAGGTCCCCGCTGCCAGAGCCGTCCATGTCGCTACCTGGGTCTTTAGCCTCAGAAGGGCAGGACCGTCTCCGCAATGCTGTGCCACCTCAGACTTGTACCCATGCGGTGAGATCACACCCAACTACCTGGCCACCCTATTCACTCCACAGATCCCCTTGCGCCAGTCCATTACCCTGGCCGGCTGCTGTTAGTATGGCCGCTACCAATTTGGGACACCCCAGTGGTCTTCAGAGCCCTCTTGTTGGTGTGTGCCACCGGGCCTCACCAAGCCCCCTTCACCTTGCTGCCTGCTCTGGACTCAGGGCCCAGTATCTGAAGTCGCAGCCCCCCTCGCCCCCCCACGAGCTATTACCTCAGAGGCACGCACTCTCTTGGCATCCCGCCTCAGCACGCCACCTCGTTCAGGCCATCGCCGCACTGCCTCCTCCCTGATGGCCAAATTACGTTACGGGGACCCGGGTGGAACAGCTGGGCCCCGATGATGCAATGCAAGCCCCCCGACTCAGGACGGAGCCGGGCCGGAGGGTTCCGCAGGCTCCCCCAGCACAGGTCTCGGCCCACCCGGCAGGCCTCTCTGCTGCTCCTAGGCTCCGATGCCAGGGGAGCTCTTGCTGCTCCTAGGCCCCAATGCCAGGGGAGCCCTCTGCTGTGCCTGGGCGCAGGGCCACCTCCGCTCTGTAGCGCCCGGTGCCTCTTTAGGGACGTCTGGGGCAATGGCACTGCTACTGCCCGCTGCTCCCATCGAGGAAAGGCCGCTCAGCATGCCACCCGAAAGCGCCCGTAAACACCACCAGGAGAACGCACGGGCCAAATTCCGGCTACCACCAACTTCCGTGCGGCGGTTGTGCTCCCCTTTGGCCTCACCTGGGAGTTCAGTGCTGTGCGACGCGGCTCCCCTCCCTCCGTCGGCCCGAGGCTCTCTGCCTGTTCCTGCCAGTCTCCGAAGTGCCGCCGAGCTCCCATGCATGCTTGGTCACCGTCCCGCTGTTCCAGCTTCTCGCCGACCCCCACACCTCGTGGCCGGCTGACAGCAGAGAAGGCTGGAGCACTTCACCCCTGGACAGGGCTATCAGTGCCAGCAGGCCCAACCTGGCCTGGTCGCCATTTTCTCGACCCTCCGCTCCACTGCAGGCCCTCCAAATCCGCTGTCCGGGCACCTAGCCCCGTAAATCACAACTCCGCAGGAGCACACAGGCATATGCCTGTTTCCGCCGGCTATGTTGGCGCCTCCGGAGTCTCAGGCTCAAAGGTGACCGGGCGAAGCAGCCAGGAGCGGAGATCCGCAGGGAGATGCGTCTCATCAGCCCTCCATCTTGACCACGCCCCCTTTAGTACTTTTTAGAAGAAGAATTTACCACAGGCTGGACAATATAGTTACTGAAGGATATTCTAGTGATAACTGTATCAAACTTTCTAAACTTGCATCACTCTCCAAAAGGAAGGCTTTACTGTCCACCTAGCAACCCCCACAAGTCAAACCTTAAAAAATCTGTAGTACTTGATTTGTATGCGCTAACAGCAGTGTGCTTTTCCAGATGTTCTACAGTCGCCTGAGAGAGCATGACTAAGGAAGAGACAATTTTGGACTATTTTAAATTATGAAAAAATGTCTTTTATTTGATTCGTTGTATTACTGTATTTTAAATATTGAATGCATACTATAATAGTGGTGACTCTGTGTTAGATAACCGTAACACGGAATTGTTAGCCATTAGACATATACCTGTACCAGAGTAACCACCACAGTGCTAAATTATAATGTGTATTTAAAATGTATGCCTAAATATGAATTTCTATAAAATAAACTTTGAGTAAAAAGTATAAAACAACCTAGTGTGGAGACTTAAATCTTGACTTCTTGAATTTGTCAATTTCAAATGTCAAATATAGCTAATCGCTACGGATAGGCCTCATGGTCACCTTGTGAATTAATTACCCAGAAAGGAATTTTTTCTTTGTTTTTACCTATTGACCCAGTCCTTTCTGGTCCTTGGGAAACTCTCTTCTTTTGAGAAACTTTTCCAGATGTTCTACAGTCGCCTGAGAGAGCATGACTAAGGAAGAGACAATTTTGAGAGAATGTAAATGCTGCATTCTGACACTGAAGAGAACGTGGCATTAACAATGCATACAAGGCAAGTTTATCAGTAAGTAAAAGTGAAGGACGTCAAAGTTGAGTGGAAAAATGGGCATATAAATGAACGGAGTAGGACGTCACTTTCCATCAATGCTCATGTTTTAAAGCGCAGTTTGTTTTGGCAGATATTTTTTTTTAAACATTGATCGAAGTGGTGTACAACAGGTATTAAGTCCTAACAATAAAAGTTGCAAAGTACCTAATTGCTAAACCATATACAAATACTTGTAAAATGGAATGCCTTACCATGTAGCATGGAAAACCTTGGTGCATCTTGGAGCATTGCAGGTCATGCATGCGCCTTTACTTTCTCTCCCTTCTTTATGACAAATGCTACACACCTAAAATTAAAAACATAAAACAATAGATATAAAGCTTTGAGTAATGTTAAAAGTAGACAAATTATATGGGCATCTTGATACAATACAAAGTCGGACTTTTACAAACATTAAACGATAACTGCTAGTCATTTTTTTCCAAAGCATTTATTTATAAATCCAGAAGGTTACATATCTTTAAAAAAATAAATAGTTATTAATATATATTTACACTGCATGAGTAACATGTTCTAAAACTAATGCAATTACCAAAAATATGGCATACATAGAACGGGACTGATACACTAATCACTAGATGGAATATATACAAAGACTAAAAAGTATTTATGCCATAAAATATCAAGACATTAACCAATACATTCTAAAAACACTCAACAGCACACAGAGAGAGGCGTAGACTAACATAAATCAAAGCATCATTTTAAAAACCTAAATATTTTATAATTTGCACGTGCAGATTGTTTTTCCAGATATCAAATCGATCCTCTTGACTTTGCGTCTAGTGCTTTATTTGTCAAATCTATAACCAATGTTTAAACAGAAGAAAGTTTTCCAGTTCATGCAACGTAGTGCAGCAAGGAAAGTTGCTGTGCTGCGTTGCATGAAAGAGAGAGACAAAAACTGTGCCATATTTACAAAGATATGGCGCAGTTGTACTCTTTCTAGCTCTGGCGCACTTGTGACTGCCTACTGCCACCACAGGCCCCCCTCCATTATGTCACACACATAGAAAGGGGAAAGAATTAGGAGAAAAAGATGATATTTCTCCTTGTTACGACAGCCTCGGATGGCAAATCTATGTTTACAAGTCTTTGTAAATATGTGTTTGCATCAAAATTCATGGGTGGATGCACGGGAACACATATGTACTGCATACCTCATGCAAGGTTGTTTTTTTTGTAAATTTATTTTTTTCAACAAAGCCATTCAAATAAGGCGTTGCTTGGCTATGTGAATCCCAAAATAGATTTTGCGTCCGAGCTGCGCCAAAAGTGTGACACAACCCAGACACAAACTTTTAGTGAATCTAGGCCCGCCAAAGTGTTTCCAGATTGTAGTGTCATTAAAGGAAAGCTTTCTGAAAGATATCACCCATCAGGTCTGCAAACAGGATTTAAATTAATTGACTACTTTCCTCCACAAGCCAGAAATGAATCAGATTGTAGTGTGCTGCATCTTCAACATTTCCCATCTTACAGCAAACAGTTTCATCATCTTAAATTGAATCCAATAAAGTCGTAGCATTATTTGCTGTTTCGTTAGCACGATTCTTAAGTTAACAATTCGTTTTGATGTGCTTTTTAAAAAAAATATTTTCATTTGGCAATTTGCATATACATCGCAGGGCTCTGCACATCAGAGACATCTGCCGATTCAGACCATATGTAACCATGAAAGCAATCGACTTTTGTGAGCAAAATCAATAATGCATAACAAGGACATACTAAAAGATATAGAACCCCCCCCCCCCCCAACTCTCTCCCTCCCTCGCCCCGCCCCCTTGAAATCGCACCGGGTCTGCATAGTCCTGTCCACAGCCTAGATATATAGTCAAAGAATCCTAGCATGGTAGCATGTATCCCCCCGCCCCGTCTCCCCCCTTTACAGAACAAGAAACTACCCCAATGAATGAGTTTCCGCTACTGCAGGCGGCTCCAACCATAGGCCCCGATACTCCGCCCATCGTTTCCAAATTTTATAGTGCTTGCATAGGCATCGCCTGGCTACAAAAATAAGTTACTTCAACCCCATGCAAAAATCCAATCCATTCTTCCATGCAGCCACCGAGGGAGCCCGCATCGCCTTCCATGCTTTAGCAATGTTTCGCTTCGTCAATGTGAAGCCTAATAGCATGAAGTGTTGTTTGTAGACACTGCCCCCTATCCCCTCCATGACATGAAGCAGGGCCAACTGCGGCGCACGGGGGAGCCCCCACCCCAGGACCTCTGAAAGGCATGCAAAGACCCGCTTCCAAAAGTGATCTGAGGATGTACACCGCCAGACAGTATGTATGAAAGTGCCCTCCTCCCGACCACAGCGAAGACACTCTGGAGAAGCGATCAGCCCCGCCCGCATAAGTTGTGCCCTAATAAAATAGACCCTGTGGAGATAATTGGTTTTTATGTGCTTTTAAATGACCCGTATGCTATAAGAAAGAGGGACCCAAAGTACCAAATTTGATCGAGGTCATGAACACCACAGGGACTATAATTAAGATGCATAGGCAACATGCATCACACACGCTTAATACACATATTCCAAATGAGACATATACAACACTCACAGTACATGTGATACAGACACCAAACATATTTGCCTCACACTGTTTGTAAGCACCTCATACATACCTTCTATATGTGATACACATTTCTAAAAAATATGACAGCCATACTAAACATTCCCGCATGCAATATGCACACTTTTTTTTTTTAATTTATTTTTATTGCAGAATTAGAAACAAGACCTCAAAAGGGGCCAACCAGTACACTTACAGCATCACAAAAAATGAAAGTGACGTATGTATCATACACAGCCATTCAGCCCACATCCCGGAGGCTGGGCGGCGCGCCAGAACTTCCGTCCTTCAAGAGGGTGCCCCAGTGTACTCCCTTTCCGGGTGTTCGGTCAGCTTTTCCATTCAGTATCTGCTTTTACTCCCCTAAAATCCCCCCCTCCATGCATCATCCAGCAGATACAGAGATCTCACGGGGACTCCATCAGCAGCTCTTATCCTCCCCAATGCAGTCCCACCCATATCACTCCAGAGTCCTCCACCTGGGTCCCCCTAGTAATACTACCGGAGTGCCTGCCTACTTCTCAGGAGCCCCCCCTGAACATGGGTCAGTCCTAAGTTCTATCCTCCGGATCTAATCTGCATCACTATGCTTAACTACCTCCCCGAAAACTCCCTCCCCCTCGCCCCCCTGCAACTGCTGCTAATGCGGGCGCGTTCAGTCCGTACGAACACTGGAGCTCGCTACTCATCAGGAGTTGTTTACAGTAACTAAATCTACATGGAGTCCTCCTCAATCATTGCTCCTCCACTTCCTCCTCTATCATGTAATCACGCAATGCCTGAACCACCATCTCCCAAGCTCTCGCCATTTCCAAGCAACTCTCCTTGCCAGTTCTTGCAGCTTGTCGCATTCTGATAATACTTTCACAGTCTGCCCATTTCAACAGCTCATTCATCCATCTCCTCACTGAAGGGCCTTCTTTAGACTTCCAGTGCCAAGTTATCTCTCTCTGAGCTAACATAAGTCCCAGATCAATAAATGTACTCGTAATTTTCGTCTTCCTAGTATGAGGGAACCAGAGCAGTAGACACGCCGCCATATCAAAGTCCACCTCCCTATCTGTTACCGCTTTCAGGAGGTCCCCCACTTCCGGCCAGTACGCCCCTAGTTTCGGACATCCCCATAGCAGGTGATCCAAATCAACCTCGGGTGCCAAGCATCTCGGGCACTTCGCGTCGAGCACTTGAAAGTACCGCTTTATCCTCTCCGGGGTCAGGTATGCCCTATGTACTATAAAGAAATGCACCTGCTGAAATCGTGTATTTCTTGTACCCTTCCACGTCCTTCGCAGCACATGGCTCCAGACCGTGTCCGGTATGGGCTTGCCTATACTGTTCTCCCATCGCGACTTCAGTACTAGCAGTGGTGCCAGTCCTTCATGCAACATTCTAGTATGGAGGCAAGTGACCGCTTTTACAGTGCCCGCGGCCATCACCACGTATTGGCATGCCATGGTCACTTCCGGCTCAGCAAGCCCTCCCCTCCAATGCCTCTGCATCGCCGCCACCACCGCTGCGTGCAGTAGGAAGTTACCTTCAGGCAAGCCAAACTGCCCCTGTAACGTCTGATAGGGAACCAACACCCCATCAATGTACAGATCCCCCACCATCTGCAAGCCCAACTCCTCCCATTCCACCAGCCGGGACCAATCGCCCCCTTGCGGTAGCGCGGTCAGCATCCCTATCGGTATCTCCGGTGCATATGGCCGGTCTTTCTTCGCCCTTTTCAGACTCCTGTAACAACATAACTTAAGCGTCTGTTCCTCCACCGTAAGGTCTCTTGAATCCAGCTTCTGTTGCATGATTATATATGATAGGACACACTTTGGGATACCAGTTCCACGGTCACATTCAGGGCCCCTGAATTCTTTAGCAATATTCTGCGTTAATACCTGCAGTTGTGCCGCTAGGTAGTATAGTTCAAAGTCGGGGACTGCCATCCCTCCCTCAAACTTGGGTCTAGTCAGGGTATCCAACGCTACTCTACGCCGACCATGACCCCAAAGGAAGCCCGTCACCAGCATCTTCAGTTCCTTAAAGACCCGCTGTGGGATCCATATCGGCAGTGTTCGGAAATAATAAAGCAGCCGCAGAAGCGCCACCATCTTCAACAATGCTACTCGGCCCAACACCGACAGAGGGAGGGAGGCCCAAAAATCCATGCAACCCCTCAGTGCGCGAATGCAACGCCCTACGTTCCCCTCCAAGAGGTCAGCAGCCCCATGGTAAATGCGCACCCCCAAGTAGGTGAAGCAGGAGGGCTCCCACACTACTTCTCTCGCCAGTGGAGGACAGGGCGTGCCCGCCCGCAGTGGGAATATACAGGTCTTGGACCAGTTCACCCTAAGGCCTGACAGCTGACCGAATCCAGCTAGCATGTCCACTGCTCCCTCCAGGGATCGTCCAGCATCCGCTAGGTACAATAGCAGATCATCCGCGTATAATGATATATAATGTGACTCTGATCCTTGCGCGATCCCACTGTACATGATGCCTGACCTTGCCTGTGCCGCCAGTGGCTCCATTGCCAATGCGAACAGCAGGGGGGACAGTGAGCAGCCTTGTCTCGTCCCTCTACAAACAGGGTAAGCCAAAGATACAATCGGCCCCAGACGCACCCTTGCCCTCGCCGACGTGTAAAGCACCTTCGTCCATCTCCGAAATCCTTCCCCGACTCCGAATTTCTGCAACACCTCATCTAGATACTCCCACTCAAGGCTATCGAAAGCTTTTTCGACATCGACTGCTAACACCACGGGGTCAAGAGCCGAGGCCCCGGCACCGTCCAAAATGCGGACCAAACGTCGTATATTCATCGAAGTGTTCCTAGTCGGAATAAATCCCGCCTGGTCCCTATGCACTAATGTGGTCATGTGCGGCAGTAATCTGGTGGCCAGGATGCGACTCAAGATCTTATAATCCACCGTCAGCATAGACAAGGGCCGGTAAGACGTCACATTCAACGCATCTCTGCCTGGTTTCAACAGTGGTACTACTAGCGCCTCCCTCATGGACTCGGGCAGGCATCCCAATTGCTTTGCCTCCGAATACACCACCAATAGTTTCGGCGCTAGGGTGTCAATAAATTTAGCATAGAATTCTATCGGTAAGCTGTCCACCCCTGGGGTTTTATTTCGAGCCATCTGTTTAGCAGCCACTCTAATCTCTGCCAATGTTATGGGACCTCCCAGTCCCTTCGCCTCCTCGCTATCCAGCACCGGTAGTGGGATCAAGGCCAAGTAGTCACCTATCTCAGAAGCCCCTGCCTCCAGGTGGCATTCATATAGTCCCTTGTAATAGGACTGAAAGCGCGCCAGGACTGCAGATTGCGAGTAGACTACATCCCCCTCCTCCGCTCTTATACTCATGATCGGACACCCCCTAAGCTCCGGGTCGGCAAGCTTGGCAAGGAGCGCACCCACTTTATCCCGTTCCTCATGCACCTTAATGGCGTACAACTTATAATCATAGCACCGCAGCCGTTCAGTTTCAGTCGCCACCACCTCCTTAGCCTCCACCAGTCGCTCCTGTAGGTCCGGTCGCTCAGGCCTTTGCCGTTCCAGTCCCCGTAACACCTCTTCCGCTTTCGCTAGATCATTCAAGACAGCCGTCCTCACATTCGAGAATCTACCCATGCACACTCCTCTCAAAACTACTTTCATCGCATCCCATTCTACTGATCTCGACGTGGCCGTACCCTCATTCTCCGCAAAGTAGCGGTCAATGCCCTATTGAACCGTGTCACTGAGCGCTAGATCTTCCAGTGTTTCGGGCCGCAGCCGCCATGACGGAACCACCGACCTCGCCTGTTGCCACTGCACTGACACCAATAAGGGGTTATGATCCGAAATGGTCCGGTCAGATATTCAGTATGAGTCACCACAGCTGCCAGGGGTCCACCACACAGCACTGAGTCTAGTCTAACATGCAATTCGTGAATCGCGGAGAAGTAGGAGTAATCTCTAATCGTAGGTTGCTGCTCCCTCCACACGTCTATCAGTCCCCACCTCTCCTGCCAATCCTTCCTGTGAGCTGCTAACCTGCGCACTGGGGAGTCGGCCATGGCGGATGCGACCTGTCCAGCTCCACATCAGTGATCGAGTTAAAATCGCCCCCTAATAAGACAGGGCCAGCCAGGAAAACGGCCAGCGAACTTGTCAAGCCATCAAAAAAGCGGGCCTGATCTGAATTGGGGGCATAGATACTACATAGGACCACCTCCCTACCGTAGAGTCGTCCTTCGACCGCCACATATCTACCCTCGGGATCAACTCGCTGGTTCGTGACTTGGAATGGTGTTCCCGCCCTTATCCATATCAGGACCCCTCTGGCAAATGCTGAGTATGTTGTACCAAACACCTGACCCCGCCACCTCTTCTGTAGGGCTCCGCATTCTTTCTTGGTCAAATGAGTTTCCTGAAGTATCGCTATCTGCACGCCCCTCCTAACCAAATAAGCATGTACCTTGTGGCGTTTCACCATTGATCGAAGTCCACGGACATTCCATGTGATGCATTTCACGTTAGGTAACGACCCCAGAATAGACGTTTCTGTACAATTCCACCAACAAACAGTTGTTCCCCGCACAGCAGCAGTTACAACCCCCCTTCAAAACACCCCATAAAACTCCCAAAACCCCACTCCCCAGGACAGGACCTAATAACCCAGCTTCAGCCCCGTTCCAAACCTTCAAAACCACACACATTTCACTAGTCTGCGGTAGTCACCACAGAAGGCCTTAAGGGCCACAAGAGGGTGATAGAGCGCCGATCCAGGGTAGGTAGAGCTCCCACCCCGCGCCCTCAGTCCCATGCTGCCTCCACAGCCCCATACCTGAAAGTTCACCAAAAATCTGGAGAGTCCGTCCCAACAGGTACCCCAGAGTTGCTCTGTACTCTGAAACGTCACTCGTTAAACAGTCCATCCGAAGTCTGCGGGGTGACCGCCGGTCCCTTTACACTCCCCGTTTCCGATTCATCTCCTCCAGTCTTCTCTTCCTCCTCCCCCGAGTCCGAACCCCCCCGATATTCTCTCCTGCTGTGACCCTGTGATGATCGCCGTCGCAGCCAACGCTCCCTTCCTGTCCTCCGCCATCTGAGCCTCTCGCACCGCCCTCTGGAGTTTGTTCCGCGTGCGAATGCGCTGCGACTTCCTAACCCGCACCGGTTGTTGTCTTTCCCTTCCACTTTTGTTCGTGCGATCCGTTCCAGCACGATACAGTTCAAGCCACGACCATGCCTCGTCCGGAGCCTGGAAGAAGTGGGTCTTGTCATCAAGGATCACCCTTACTTTGGCAGGGAAGAGCAAGGAGTACTGAATCCCCTCTCCCCTCAGTTCTTTTTTCACTGACAAGGACGCTCTGTTTTTCTGAATTTCCTGCGTGTAATCCGGAAAGATCGTGACATTGCTATTGTCTACTTGGAATGGGCCCTGAGACCGTGCCCTCTGTATCAACAGATCGCGGTCCTTATAGTGTAGTAGTTTTACCACCATCGGTCGAGGCGGTCGGCCCTCCAGGGGTGGTCTGGCTGGAACCCTATGCGCCCTTTCCAAGGAGAAGAAGGGAGAGAGACCTTCCGGTGCCACAACCATTTTAAACCAGTTCTCCATGTAGGCCACCGCGTCGTCTCCTTCAATTTTTTCCGGAAGGCCCACCACCCTCACATTATTCCTCCGGTTACGACTTTCAGCATCCTCCGCCCGTCGTTCCAGCGTCGCCAAGCGGCCAAGAATATCTGTCAGTTTGTATTCTGCGGTCACCACTGCTGGTTTCAGCTCCTGAAGTAATTGTTCGTTGTCTTTCACCCTGTCCGAGAGCTTGGCATGGTCCGCTCTCAGTAGGCCCAACCCCGTTGCGACCTGCGCAATGTCTTGGTGCAGCGAGTCCTTCGTCGCTGTGATCGCGTCCAGGATAGCGTCGAGACGCAGGTTCAGCCTCTGTTCTGGTGTTGACGCCTCCGGTAGTGCCCGGGTTCCGCCATCTTGGACCAGGGCGGTTACGTCGCTTCGTCCTTGTGGCTCAGTCAATGGATCGCCGAGAGCCGCCATCCTGACCGCGTTAGGTGCTCCTCCTGGGTTACCGCCAAGGCCACGCCAGTTCCCAGTGTTCCCAGCACAGTCACACCGCTTGCTGCCACCTCCCAGGAGAGACAGAGTTTATGGATACAAGGGCCCCACGCTCACCATCCAGAACTGTCCATGCCCTTTCCTCACTGTTCCTGCATCCCCAGAGCACACATGGAGTCACCGGCCACTACCGATAGTTCACGGCTGTGTATTGTGTGGGTCCACCCGAGCGCTACTAGAGACCCGGGGTGCCCTCCAAACCAGCTGCACGAGCCAGCAGCACCTCCTCGAGTGAGCCGGCGGGCGCCCTCCAGAGCCGATCGCGCCGTCCTCCTAAGCCAGCACTCCGTGGTAGGCTAATGATGCTGTCCCAGCCCTCGCTCCGTGTGTCCTCCACCACCAGACCATGAGCCGTCCAGACGGGTGGTATCCACCGTCGCCAGCAGCTCCCCGCTGTCCCCACTGACACGCAGGGCACTTCTCAATCCCAGCTGCTCCCAGGAGGTGTCGTGTCCCTCGGTAGTCAGTGTCCTTAATTAAGCATGCTCTGAGCCCGCTTCCGCTGCCGTGTTGGAGCCCGCTGTCCGCCTGCACAGCTTTCTCCATAAACGGCCGGGCCCGCCTTCTCGTGCGGCCCCCTTCAGAAGATCTACTCCAGAGCCCCGGGTATATGCCTGCTGCCGGTTGCAGGCGCCGCCGCCCAGGAGCCGCCCTCTGTCCACCGGTCACTCCGTCGGGGAGCGGGGGGGGGAGGGGCGCCGCACTCACCAACACCTGGGTCTGCAAAGTCTTCGCCTCCCTCGCACGGCGCCTAAGGTACCCTCCGTCGTGCCCCCGCTCCGCTCGCACTGCTGGCCGCCGCCGGAACACCAGCTCAGGTCAGGCGCGCTCCGTCCCCGGGTCTCTCAGGATCGTCACGCCGCCATGTTCCTTTGTTCTCGGCGCGGCACCTCCAAGCTCCGGGACCAGGTCTCCGCTCGTCCCCCGAGGTCCCGCTGGCGTCCAAACTCTCCCCTCCGCCTCAACAACACCTCGTGTGGCGAATTCGCACCTTCAGAGGCACCACAGGCAGGGATAACAGGAGAAATGTCGGGACTCGGCGCGGAGCTGCACGCTCACACGGCCATCCCGGTCGGCGCTCTGCAATATGCACACTTCATTTAATATAGAGGTCTGTACATCCCCTCGAAACACACACTACTGACTTCTGTCACACACATTCCTAAAACACATGCAAATACTCATGACACTGTATACTATCAAACTGATAGACACAATCCATTAAGGACACACACTCCACAAACCCTAAAAAACACAGTCCCTAAATAGAACACGATAATGTATATTTCAGACAATAATGTAAAAATAAAATTAGTTCAGATTTATCATTTTTACGATCAACTATAACTACATGAATACCAGGTCTACTAGATAAGCAACAAAGATGGCAATAAAACCTAGAAAAAGATTACAAATGAAAAAAAAAAATAATGTTTTCTCGTATACCGATAAAAATAATGTTCCAATTAATAGTTCATGTCTGCAAAATAATACAAATAGATGTTAGTTTGTTTCGACACTTTTAAAAAGAATTGCATCATAGTGTAATAAGTTACCAATAAATCATCTAAATATATTAAAAAAACAAAGGAAAAAACTGAAAAGCACATTCAATAAGGGCAAATATTTCACATATACATATAAAGGTCGTCTGACACATATAGGATTTACTATTAACTCAAACAGTCCCACTGGACTTAAGATAAAATGGACCTATATTCTCAGTTTACCTTTCAATGCCATTGAAACTTTTCAGGATGCAGTTATATGTTATTTGAAGAAACAGAGGATGTGAGAAAATATCAATAGGAAAGATAATTTCACCAAATAACTGAAGTCCTTAATGGAGGATGAAAATCAGATAATAAACCTTCAGTTAAAGGAGGTACTATTGTATTTATGACAAAGGATATGTAGCAGAGACAGATAGGCAGCCATCAGATGGGACAAGTTGCACTAAAATAGATTAAAAAAAAGGAATGCCACCCGTAATCATCCTAAAGGCCTCAAGTGTAGTATATCGTGTGAGAAAATAGTGAGCACTACGCACAACTATAGCAGCACAGAAACCTACAGGCTGAAACATTAAGTTTAGGCGTAGTAGATTCAGAGAACAAGTGTATGATATCCCACTGAGCCCGGAACAAGGCAGTTGAAAGAGTACAAGCAAAAACACAAGAAGACTTTCTGCGTAGCTCCACTAGAACTAAAATTGCAGCGGAGAAAAAATATACCAGCTTTATTTCAAACTGTTATTGTAAAGAAAGAAATCAGAAGGGTGATTGCTAAACAAGGGCTGCCTATCTTCTGACACACTTATAGGGAAAGAGATATCTATATGTCCTAAAATAACATATACAAGAAGTAAGTTTTAGTGAGACAAACTGGTTCACATCACACGTTGTGCAGAGAAAGATATGAGAGATCGAAATCGTGAGGGCTTCAGTGTACATGGCATGTGTAAGGCCTAGAAATACAGTAGGAATATGATGATCGGGTGGGATACTTTGGTGTGGATAAAGTGTCAATGAACTAACGAGGAGACCGTGAATTGGCCCCAAATAGATTAGAATCCAGAAGCATCTTAGATCAAGGCAGGGGTAGGTGACCAGGCCCAGTGACACTGAACCACAGGATAATTATCCTAGAAGTGCCACAGCACCGCCGGTACTGTTGAGGCATGAGCAGAGGTTTAACAGGATTATCCTGTGTTTAGGTATTTATCCTATAACATACGTGGTAGGTAGATAATCATCACTACCACGTGGTGTAGATAGTTTACACATTTGTCCTGATGAATTGCTGCCTGACCTCGCAAGAAACATGTTGACCACTATATAGTAGAGCACTACAATCTTGAAAAAATAAATTTAAGATAGGAGTTGCCACTCAAGTTCTATTTTAATCAGGTTGGAGCCATTCTATTGAAGTACATTTTTGGACTACCGAACCTGATTTAAATCGCACCTTCACTATATAGCATCTACACTTAACTAGGGCCCTCACCCACACCTCACCAAACCTCAAGGAACAAAAGATCTCCGCCAAAGAGCCCCATCATTGGGTCATTGGGTGCCCCTCGTGTATTGTAGCGCCGACACGATGAGGAGCAGTGCCAATGATGAAGCATGACACCTAGCTGGCTGGGTGTATGAGGGCCTTAGTTCTGAAAGGAGGAATTCCCCCGCCTTTTGATTCACTTTCCTTTGAGTACACTTTGCTCCTAAGTGAATTGACAACTCCTTATTTCTCTGTAATTGTCTTCTGGGCAACCCACCTAGGAAATGCATAACCTTTCGTTCTAGGATTGCTTTGAGCAAGTATTCTGGACTTAAATAAAAGCCCTTCCTGATCCCCCTTGTTGATGTAGTCTGGAACACGCCATGCAGAGTAGCAGAGAGGGGAGATGTTATTGTTGATAAAGGGACATTACAGTTCAAGTTACGCTGCTGCAGCTATCCAGTGAGCAGTAAGGTCACTATGGGACTCATCGGCATTCCGAATATACATACTATATTTCGGTGTGTGCAATACAACTATGACCCGTGACACCCAAGCCCAACTAAAAATCTTCTCCTGGAATGTAAACGGATTGGGTAACGAGATAAAAAGGGGAATGGCCCTCCAATACCTTAAAATGCACAGCCCAGACATAGTTTTATTCCAAGTGAGACACCTCCTTGGTAACTCATGCAGGGCTATGTCTAGAGAGGGCTACACTATGACTGCACATACCGTCTACACCTCAGACTCATAGGGAGTGTGTATTCTAATTAGAAATTTGGTACAGTTTATTCTACACAAGACTTGTACTGATCCCCAAGGGAAAGATGTGGCCCAGTTTGGCATATGGGAGGACATCCCCATTAACCTATGTCAGATGTAAGTTCCACCCGACACCATCTTACACTGCCAGGATTGAGAGAACTCTTGCTTCAAATGGCAGATGGAGATTTGATTAAGGGGTGGGCAGACTTCAATGCTACCTTATGTGCCAAAATGGACCGACATTCTCAGGCCCAATCCGTTCACTGGGACCCTACACTGGCCAACTTCATTGGTGTGATGGGGCTAGCGGACATTTGGCAACTATGTCACCGATAAGAGCGCCAATACACTTTCCTATACGGGGTGCACCATAGTCTCTCTAGACTTGACTATCTCTTTACCCAATCCGCCAATATGGCTTGGGTGGCAGATATACACTACTTGACTAGGGGATCTCAGACCACTCTCCAGGGTGGGTGGAAATATAGGGACAATCCACGGAGATATGGGGACAATCCACTAAGCCTCAGGGACCCAGGAAGATAAATGCATGGCACTTTATGGATAAAAAAACGAATGCGTAATTTAAGCCAAGACACTGTTTCATACTTTGAACTCAATAAGGAGTCTGTTGATTCACAACTGACACTCTGGGGGTATACAAGACAGTGACCCGGGGTAGGCCTACTCATTGATTGCGTGGGGGTGGGAGGGGCAAGTACGACTCCTTGGGCTCAAATCTGAGAGATTGGCCCTGGTTCATTTGAAACGCCAAGGGTTGAGTGCGGATCAAATGCATGCCCTCAGGCTTAAAGAATCAGAAGCACTATATGGAAAAAGATACCCCCTGAAAATCTTTTGTAGGTCCAGGAGCTGGGGGGAAAACAACAAATACTAAAAGACTTCCTCACGACCTGTATGGCTTCTCTACAGGCCACTTAGAGCTCTATGGGCTGTCCTTCATTAAAATGATTAAATCATAAGCATAATCACAATAGTATTGGTACTTATATGATATATTTTCTTACAGTATATTTAGACTAGTTCATATTAATACACAAAGGGTCATCTGAATATACAAAGTTAAAAACATCTTTGTGAGACCAAAAATTGTTCATAAATGCAAATGTACAGTTCTTCTGTATTATGATGCAAATATTTTTGCATATCATGCTTTAACAAATTTAAAAACTATGCATATGCAGTGAAACAAATGACAATAGTGACATATCCAATGCCTCCGTTGTATTTAATGACACATAACCATTCTAACCTCGTACACAGCAGCACACTCTCAAATTCACATCTCACACTTTAACTACCCAACCAAGTGAAATATCTTGGAGTCCCCATCTATAGAGACAAGGACCGTATCTTGCAGCTGAATTACGGACCAGCAGTTGAGAAATTGGAACTTAACATTGAACGTTGGCTGAGACTACTGCCATCAATGGCCGGCAGGATAGCCTTAATTAAAATGGTGGTACTGCCACAATTTGTGTACCTGTTTTTTGAATATCCCCATCCTGTTATATAATAGTTTTTTTTCAAAAATATGTACGTTGTTGCTCCAATTGGTTTGTGGTGGTAAGTCGGCCCATATTGGCTGGGACACTCTAATACTCCCCTATGAGAGGGGCGGGCTTTGAGTGCCGAATTTGCAGATCTACTGTCTGGTGGCACAGGCGAGCTTTTGGTATTACACAGATATTTGGATACTGTATTATCGGCCTGAGGCCGATTTGGACCTTCCAGCAGTGCTTCACTCCCTGTTGCCTCGGGGGTTCCCTAGGGACCCGCAGGATATCCAGGCAGTGTCCACCACCAGCTGGGCGTGCCACAGATTGCAGCACTTGACTGGGACTCGCATACTGTACTCTCCTGCGCTGCTACTGGTAGGAAATAGTTGGACGCCCATTTTACAAGAGGTACTGGTGAAACAAACACTGGACAAGTTCCAGATGATTACATTTGGAGACTTGTTCCCGGGAGGGCACATATTCTCCCGTACTGAGGAACCCTGTCTCCGCTCGGCCACTCTGATGGACCATTTTGTATTACTGAGAGTGCAAAGGGCGTTGCGTGCTGTATGGACAGTTATCCATTGGAGCCCCCAGACTTTACCATTTTGACTGGGGTTATTAAGGCCGGGGATGGGAGTCACTTTGTGGCCCGGATGTATAAAGCCGCTGTGGCGATGCTCCCCAGCCATGATGTGAGTGTGCGGGCAGCGTGATCTTGGGTACCCCTTGACAGACTTGCAGTGGAAGCGGTGTTGTATTCAAATACGCCGCGTGTCTCCTAACCACAGGCATAAACTGCTGCATTTTAAGTTTTCATGGAGGGCATATATGAACCCTAGCAAACTGCAGCGTATAGACCTTTCTCAGTCGCAGGTGTGCCCACGGTGCCGCTCCCCAGAGGCCAATTTTGCGCATGTGACATGGACCTGCGCCAGCCTCGAGGACTAATGGAGGTCGATTTTAAGGGAACTGTCCTGGATGGTGGATGTTGAGATGGGGCCATCGCCATTGTTAGCATCATTAGATACGTTCATGATCTCCCTAAATCTAAACGCAGATTTGTTGCAATAGCGCTGCTTCTCGCCAAGCGTGAAATAGCTATTAACTAGGCAGGCGTGCGCCCCCCACCCTTGTTGCATGGCTACATAGTATGGTATTTTGCAATACCACCAGTGACACTTATGCGCAGTTACAGCCGCCGGCTTCTCGGCCTGTGGATATTTGGCAACCGCTTCAAATGTATCTTTTGGCAGCACAAGGTAGTAGTGGCCCTCCCACTCAGGAACCGATTTATCCTTCTGGGTCAGCAACTGTGTAATGGGATATGTGTTCTGTGTTTTACCCCTCAGTTTCAGGACTGCTGCATTTAACCACAGTTCCCCTCGTAGGGAAGGATCCACATGTGTATTAATATTTGGTATTGTACGGATCTTCTTGCCATGATTGTATAGGACACACTGCTGTGTAAGATGTTAATACACATTACTATTGTATTACTACACTGATGCTATAAACATGTGTTCTTATTTTGGAAATCCAATAAATAACATTAAGAAAAACTAAAAAAAAACTACCCAACCACGCAAACATACACTGATGAGAGTAGTGGCAAAGACTATCCACATTGGTGTTGTAGGCTTGGAGTTTTGTACAACCAGGTCAACACACGTTTCAGTGGAAATGGCAGTTCTCATCCACCTTAGTCAGGACCAACCAATTATTTAAGTGAGTGGTAGAGGGCACCGTCAAGGTAAAAACCCTTTGCTGATTACATGGGGTTACCACCAAACAGGTCTGGCTTAAATGCACAGATGAAAAATAAATCCAGTGTCTGCAGCCTAAGGCGGGAATTCGATTAATGTATTTCTTTTTTTTTTTTTTTTGTCCTCTTCTGTACAAAAGGTGAGATATAGGGAGACAACTATCTCTCTTAATGGAACTTTACAAGCTAAGGATTTTTCTTTTCTCACCTTGTCTGGTAGAATGGAGCGCCTTTTCGTCTTGAGGTGAGACTGTCTTATAATCTCCAAATTTGTAGGGCGAGTCACTCATGGTTCCACCGTGGTAACGGTCCCAAAATTTGTTTTATTGCATTATGTGTAATCATTGGACATACCTTCCTACCCTGCCTCTACTCTTCGTCTTGAAGTTTATTTCTGTCCCATAAGTGCCAGAATTTTGTTCAGGTTACTTTTCTCTCTAGATTGGTCCAACGTTTTAACCTTAACCACTGAAGTCAGCCAGTCATTTAGTGTCGGGGGGGCTTGAGAGTATCCACTTTATGCATATGTTGCATCTAGCAAGTAGGATTAGTACAAACAGTAGGTACTTTTATTTATTGTTTAAAAAGGGGAGAGACCTGCTGTCACTCACAGTACCAAAGATAGTTATATTTATGCTTATCTCAATGTCTTGTCCCAGGACTTCATTTAGAATGACAAAAACACCTGAAATTGGGGGCACTGCCGAAACATGTGGATATTGTCTGCCCTAATTGCACCACACTTTTGACAATTTTTCACCACTTGCTTGTTTATCTTCGTTAATTTTTCTGGTGACCAGTATGCCCTGTGTAGTGTAGAAAGATGTTTTTACCTAAAAGATGCAGATTTTATTACACGCCATAATATAGAAAAAGATACTTGCCATAAATGTTGCAAATTCTGTGCAGGCAGGTCTTTCTTCCATAACTCTAGTGGTAATGTAAGGTCTTCTCCCACTTGGATCATGAGCCAGTACCATTTAGATATTTCCTTTCGCGCTGGATCACTTTGTAGTTCTTCCTCTACTTACATATTGTCATCTTGATTCTTCTCCATACCTTTTGCCCAGCTCGGTAATACTTAAATCTAGACAATTGCCCATTCATGCTTGTTAGTAGAGAATCCCAGCTTATCAAAGCTCCTGCTTTTATCATTTGTCCCTACTTTGTTATACCTGCATTCTTTATGGGGGCTCACTTGTATCAAACAAGGGTTCCCTGTAAAAAAGATAATGAAATCCCTAGGTCATGGAAAAGGCAGTGTGTAAGTATCAACACAGGCGGTAACGAACAAAACTTGCCCACATAATAGTGATAGGACGCAACAACCTACTTCCATAAAAAGACAGTTTATTTTAATTAAACAAATTACATAAAAATGCACAAAAGCAATAGACTTTAAAAATATAAATGAAAAAATGCAACACACAAAATCAAATAAGGAATTACAATAAAAACAATTAGGACACAATAATCACAAATTCATAAGAACATCATCTCAGTTCTTGAATTAATTATAAAATATGTTCTTTATGGGGGCTGCCAGTGCGTCTTTCAAACATTCTGGAGTGCCTGGTAATTCCCAGATAGGCGCTAAGGTGTTGTAGTATGGACTTGTTAGTATTTTCCTAATCTGGTACCAGAGTTTGCAGGGTGAGCATAGGACCATTAGCTTAATATTTTTAAATTACTTTGGGTGGTCAAACTTGTAAACCGTTTCCACTATGGCTTTGTAGTACGGTGTGTAGAGAGAATATTCCTTAAGTAGTACCCTAATGTTCTTGAACTGGAAGGCCCTGTAGCAATATAGGTGGTCAGGGCTTGCAATACCTCCTTAATCATTCTTCCTCCTACGCAGTTTTTTCCATGCGATTCTTACACCTTTTGAGGCCCATATAAATCCGTTACGTTCGCCTTGTATCTTCTTAATCCACTGAATTTTGAATTCTAGAGGGATGGTGTTGAAGATAGAGAATTTAGGTAAAATGGCCATCTTTATAGAGTTTTATCTCCCCATGAACGGCAGTGGCAAACTGCTCCAGGTTCTTAATAACTTCCTTGTCTCTTTCACTTTCATCTAAAAGTTTACTTGTGCAATTTTGTCAATGTTTTTTAGTATCTCTATTCCCAGGTACTTAATTCTACTTTTGCTAATGCAGATGGGAGTGGGGAGTTCCCTTCCACGATCTCCATTTTTTGGTGGTTAACTTGGTACCCCAAAACCTATCCAAATTCATTTAGCAGGATTGTGATAATTGGGAGAGATGTCTTCAAATTGCATGTAAACACCATTAGATCAGCTGCATATAATGCCACCAGCTTTTCCGATCTTAGGATGTTAAACGGGATAACTCCTTGTGACATTCTTATGGAGTTAGCTAGGGGCTCTATGTAAAGACTGATAAAAGGGGAGAGTGGACATCCTTGGTGCATGCCTCTTCTGATTTTTATTTCTTTGGTGAGGCTGCCGTTTATCAGTATTTTTGCCACTTGGACAGCATATATATTTATTACTGCCTTTAGAAACTTCTGTCCTAGGCCATATTGGTTTATTACTTTACATAAAAACATCCAGTTTACTCGATCATAGGCCTTCGCGGTGTCAAATGTAAGAACTGCGAGTTT
The DNA here is from genome assembly GCF_964261635.1 of Lissotriton helveticus. Classification (NCBI taxonomy): domain Eukaryota; kingdom Metazoa; phylum Chordata; class Amphibia; order Caudata; family Salamandridae; genus Lissotriton; species Lissotriton helveticus. The sequence continues at coordinate 1,686,359,964 of NC_136063.1, read as the reverse complement.
AGTGTTCTCTTGGGAGGCTATGTCAATAGTTTCAATCAGTTCGTGAGTGAGGCTCAATAATTGTCTCCCCTTAATGAAACCTTTCTGGTCTCCATGAATCAGGTGGCTTGTAGTATGTCCTAATCTTGTTGGTAGGATCTGCGTGTAGATTTTATAATCATTATTTAAGAGAGATATAGGTCTGTATGATTCGCATTTCAAAGGATCTTTTCCTGGTTTTAAGACAAAAGTGATAGTGACGTCATTCCAGGATTTTGGGAGGGTTAACCCTTTGAAGACCGTATTTAGAAATTCAATAATATGAGGGCCAGTGTTTCTTTTAGAACCCTATATAATTCATTTGGTAGTGCGTCCAGGCCTGCTGCCTTCCCTCTCTTTAGTTTATTCAGCACCTCAATCACTTCTTCTATGTTTTTTTTGAGTTAAGTGTTTCCCTAGCTTCTGCTTCTAATCTGGGGACAGCCGACCTACTCAGATAGGAGTTAACTAGTTTGTTAGATACCACTAGATCCTCATTATATAGAGACTGTAAAAAATCAGTGAACACCTTCTCAATCCCCGAGTCGTCTACTTCCTGTCCACCCAAATTGTCGCTTTGCGTTGCTACAATCTTATTTCTATTTTGGTTAGTTTTAATTGTCCACGCGAGGAGTTTCCCCTCTGCCTGCACCGTATTCATAGTTCCCTAATTGGCGGGCTTCCCGTCTTTTCCTAATTCTTTCATCTCATATATAGATCATATCGTTTTTTATTATTGAAATCTTCCTCTATTTTCTCTTGGTCTAGTTTAGACACCGCAACCTCCATTTTCCTTTGTTGATCTAGAATTCCAGCCTCCAGCTGGCAGATTTTGAGTCTAGTGGCATTATTCCTTGAAGCTGCCAGGCCGATTAGGTCCCCCCTAACCACTGCTTTCTAGGCATATCAGACTAATTGAATAGGGGTTTCATTGTTGATATTAGTTTCAAAATATTCCTCGGTTATTGATTTCAGCTGATGTATGACCTGCTGGTTTAGAAGAAGAGTGCAGTCTAAGGTTCCCTGTTTTTATTTCCATGTAGACTGGAGAGTGGTCAGATAGATGTGCAGGTATATGGTAAACCTTATAAACACTGTTTGAAGTTTTGTCTATTAAGAAAAAGTCAATCCTTGATGCGTGACTGTACTTGTTATTCTTATAGGTGGACCTATCATTACGGTTACCCTTCCAAAGTATCCACCAACCCGAGGTCTTCAATAAATCTATACAACCATCTTCTCATTTTTGGGAGATTTAAAGCTTTACCAGGTGGAGATCTGTCTTTTTTAGGGTCTAATAACAGGTTAAAATCTCCTCCCAGGATAATTGGAACAGACACTTCTATTAATACTGAGTAGAGAGCTTGGAGTGGGGTTGGATCATCTGTGTTTGGATCGTAGTATCCAGCAATGGTGTATAAGTTTCCATTTTTTTTAACTTTGGTTATCTTCCCTTTGGGTCGGTTGACTCTTCTATGATTGTTGCTTTTGCTGATTTTTAAAAAAGGATTGCCACTCCCTTGATACAACAAGATTGATTCGTGCAGACATAGCTATCAACCCATTTTTCGTATTTCATGATCTTGTCCCATTCTGATTTCAGAAGGTGTGTCTCTTAAATATGGCCTTGCTGTTGACGATTTTTAAATATTCCAGGATTTTATGTCTTCTCTTCCTCACTCTAAGGCGTTTACATTCCAAGACATGATGTTTACTGTTTTTTCCCATATTATTGGCCATTGATTTTCTTTCTACTTGCCATGGAGTCCCTCCTGTCATCTCTTTTTTGTGCGTCTGGATCCTGTCTTCCCTGATAGTCTGCACATTGGACAAAGATTTTGTTTCCTGTATGCTCCCCCACCTAGTTAAAGAATTGTACAAAGGATACATTAATTCCCCCCCACCCTTCCCTGGAGAACCCTCCCTGTTATTATTGGTCAAACCTGGTTTGTCCTATTTGAGGGCCGTCCTCTCAAGGCAATAGTTGCGTTTCATTTAGTTTTACCCCAAGGTTTACCTCTATTTCTGTTGTGACCTGAATTGTTCTAAGAGGATTGCTACCTCGTTTGGCTCCCTGATGTTATATATATGATTACGCCACATGATTCTCAATGAGGCTGGAAATTTAACCTGAACTGATGCTCCCAGTGACTTGAGTTCCTGCATATATTTTGAAAGCTCCCACTGCCACTCCTGTGTGGCTTTTGATAAGTCAGAACAAATTCTGAAGTAGCAGTCTCCTTTGGTAAAGATGCCCGCTTTTAAGGCTTCACTCAAGATTTTTCCCTTCAGAGTGTGCGTTTTAAAATTAACTAAGATTATCTCGCATTTTTCCTTAATTTACCTAGTTTCAAAGGATCTCTGTGGACGCTTTGAATATCTTCCTATAGCGTTTTATCATCCACCCCAGGGATGAAAATTTTCAACAGATTGATCACAAAGTTCTTAATGCTAGCGATAGCGGTCACGATCAGCGGGGATGCCGATGTTGATGCCCCCAGATTCCAACAAGGACTGCGGGCGGTCGCTGGCTGGATGACGTCCAACTGTCTCCAGTTGAACGCTAGCAAGACCGAGGTCATGATTTTTGGCAAACAACCGGAACTCTGGGGAGAGAGATGGTGGCCAGGGGATTTGGGTCTGGTTCCCATCCCAGTTGCCGAGCTTAAAAACCTCGGGGTCTGGTTGGACCCGTCCCTTTCGTTCGCTTGCCATACCAAGCGTACGGCGGCCTGCTGCTTTGGTATCCTGCGCGGGCTACGTCCAGTGCTCAAGTTCTTTGACGCCTCCACTAGGCAGCTCATGATCCAAGCTGCCGTCATCTCTTGGCTGGATTATGCGAGCTCCCTGTTGGTAGGTCTGAACCAGGCTGAGATTGGACGTCTGCAACGGATCCAGAACGCCGCTGCAAGATCGGTGGTAGGATTACCTAGATCTTGCCCCACTTCCAGTACTCTGCGCTCATTGCACTGGCTCCCGGTGGCCCAGCGGATCCAGTTTAAGGTCTTATGCGTCGCTTTAAGATTCTGAAGGGGTCCCCAGCTGTGATTCTGTTGACACTCTTGGCCCACTACATTCCAGCCCGTGCTTTAAGATCTGCTGATCTAGAATTGGCTGTGGTCCCGCGCTTTAAGCGGAGCAGAGCTGGCGGGCGCTCCTTTAGAGTTCGGGCAGCGGTGCTCTGGAACTCCCTTCCCCCGGCGATTCGTGCCCTTGGGGATCTGCTTTCCTTTCGCCGTGCGGTGAAAACTTTTTTATTCCCTTAGTTTAATTTTGTCTGATTATTGTTTCGTTGTGTTGTGCAGCTGCCTTGTCAGGCGCCAGGACGCTCCTTGGCTGGAGCATCTGTGCGCCTAATAAAAACGCATAACATAACATAACATAACAATGCTTTGTCCTTCCAGTCCCCCTTGTACATTTAGTATTCGGAGGTTGTTTCTTCTTGCATTATTTTCCTGCGTTTCCATCTTTTCTCTTAGCTCCTTCTCATTTGTTTATAAAGTGTGAATTTCTCCATAGAAGTCCTTGACATCTTTCCCCAGCTTTTCGGTTGTTGTTTCTACCATGAATACTCGGTCCCTTAATGAGTTTAGTTTTGTTTTCAGCACCTTACATGTTGCCTGAATCTTTTCTTGATTCCTCTTGATTCCTCTCTAATTTAGCAAAGTTCGTTCTCATCTCTTCAATTAGGGTTCCCAGAAGGTTCCCCATCCTGGCTTGTGTGCATTGCTCTTGCATGCATCATTGGGCGTTTCCACCAATCTTGTTTTGAGGCATGTTTAGGATTGTTGTATTTACAACCTCAGAGCCTTCCTGGGGAGCTGTTACGGGGGCCCTTCTCAACTCCTCCGGGTCTTACACAGTTAAAGCTTGGAATCTGTTATGCATTACACTGTTCTCACACTCGACCCGAAACCCCCTGGCTGTTGTGCATAGAGGGGTTTGTTTGCCTTAGATTTTGAAAAAGGATCGAAGGGAAGGAGTCCCCTTAATCTTCGGCCCTTGTCTGGTTTGCACAGCTTTAGCGGCTAATGAGGTAGTGCCCCTCCCCTTAAATATGTGTGTCTCCTGCTTATCGCCCGTTTTAATTATTGTAGAGTTTATCGGTATTAAAGGGGTCAGGTCCAGATTCTCTCTTGCACAGCGAAGTGCGGTGTTTTCAAAGTTTTCAGTGTCAAAATGCCTGCTCCTTAAACAGTAACTATATCCTTGGCCACATACCTTTTTTAAGTCTCCTGTGTGGGGGTGTTTGTCCCCCTTGTGCTTTTTGATCAATGCATGGTACCTTATGGATAAAAAATGAATGTGCAATTTCAGCTAGGCCACGGTTTCATACTTTGAACTCAAGAAGGGATCTGTTGATTCACAACTAACACTCTGGGGGCATACAAGACATTGAACCGGGGCAGGCATTCTCATTGATTGCAGGGGGTGGCAAGAAAGACTCCTGGGGCTCGAATCTGAGATATTGGTATTGGAGCACTTGGAACGCCAAGGGTTGAGTGCGGATAAAATGCATGCCCTCAGGCTTAAAGAAACAGAACCGCTATATGGCAAAAAGGTATGCCCTGAAAATGTTTTGTAGGTACATGAGCTAAGTGGAAAACAACAAAAAATACTGAAAGAGTCTTCCTTACGGCCTGTATTGCTTCTCTATAGGCTAACTAGAGCTCTATGGGGTGTCCATCATTAAAATGAATCAAGTGTATTAAGACTAGTTCATATTAATACAAAAAAGGTAATCTGATTATTCAAGGTTAAAAACATCTTTGTGAGACCAAAAATTGTTCAAAAAGTTTTCATAAATGCAAATGTACAGTTCTTCTGTATTATGATACATTTTTTCCTGACATGCTTGAATACATTTCAAAACTATGCTGTCATGTAGCTCCTATAGTACCCATGCAGGACCAGCGCATTTGGATAACAAACTGTGTGATTGGTGGCAGACTGGGTCCGTACACCCCCTCTGAGAAATGTTAGCCTGTTTTTGCATTAGCTAGCTCACAGTGCCACTAGTGTCCTCTTATCGGAGAGAGATTAGTTTCGTACAGCCTCGGAATATGATCCCCTCAAAATCGTGTAAACAATGTACTACTTTTCGCTCAGTCACTCGTGGTCGTTTAGTTTATCTCAGCGAAACACAGAATAAACATGATGAAGGTTTATTGAAGAGCCGTTATTCTCATGTAGAATATATGAGCTGTAACAACCATTAGACAGTAGCAGAGATATATAATTAGCAGTACTATGAAAATAAACGGCTGGTACAGTTATACCATTGGGCAAATAGCAGGAATAAATACATGAATATAAAATGCATGATAAAAGTGTGCTACTCCTACGATGCCTATCTAGATGTACCCAAGTGTACGTAGCATGTGCGAAGGTGTAAAAGCCAAGAATCCCTCTAGGATTTAGTCGAACTCCATTACCTGAAGTATGAGAAATGTCGGAGTCCTTCTTGGTCTAGAGGTTGACATGCCGCAAGGGATGTTCAGACCACTGTCAGCTGGAGCGTCTGCATGCAGGAGCCTCAGCGTCTCTGGTCAGTTTGTCGGCATGGAAGTTTCGGTTCCCTCTCACTACTAATAGCAAGAGGTGCTGTATTTATACAGAAAAGTATATAGAGTCCCTTTGTCCCTTGTTCTTGTGTTGGCTATTGTTTGGTATGAGGATGACGTAGGTGATGAACCTTGTGCGTAGATATTAGGAAGGTGGTGTATAGCCCCTGCCTGGTTTCCAAGTAGCCTTATGAATATTCATGCATACTGTGTTATCTAAAGATGAACTCATAGAACACTATTGTTCAGGAAAATCCCTCCTTCTGCACCCAGGCCTAGAACTAGGTAAAAGGTTCAGTCCATAAAAGGTGTTCAATCCTTATAAGCCTTGTTACTGTTAAATGTAGGGGAGGTGATGTAGGTTAAAGGGTATGATGTTACCTGGGTCTATATTAGGTTACCTATATGAAACATAACGCCCACTCCTCTTCCGAATAGTCAATAATGATAATATGTGGAAGGTTGCCACAGATTAGGTGAGCACCGAACCCCCGGAGGCAGCAATCATCATCTGAGCATTAATCTGTGCCCGCAACTCAGCGGAAAGCACCGGCAGAGACGTCGGAACCCCAGCGACGCCTGATGACCGAACTGTGGAGTCGAAAGTCCCTGACCCGTGGTGTGTCTGCCGTAAGAAAGAAGCGGGCCTGCAACCACACGACAGACCGGGGCCTCAGGTGCACGCTTGCCCGGCGGGCACACCAGGCGGGTGCAGAACGACGGCGATAGGCAGTGAGGCGCACTGTGCATTGACCTCCCCCTCCTGGCTCTGAGATCCCCCCCTCGAGCTCTGCAGCAAATGCTGACACGAAGCAGCTTGGCAGCATTAAAATGTGGAATAGAAAAGGGAGGTTGCTGCACTGTTCCAATGGAGAGTGAGAGAAGAGTTAACTGGCATGACCACAGATGTCAGAGTAACATCCTGGGGCATCCATTTTGTTGGATGTAATTGCCTCACACACCCCGAAGGATGTCATGCTTCATCATCGGCGGTTGCTCCTCGTCGGGGAGGCGGTGCAATCCCCGACGGGCTCACCTCAAAGAGGGGCTCTTTGGCGGAGATCTTTTTTCCAACAGCCTTATGGTGAGGTGGGGGTGTGTGGGCTGGGCTAGGTGTAATGGTGTGAGGGATATTAAAATGTAGCAAGGGGTACCGGAATTCAATTTATTCTGGGGGTCCCCTGGCTGCAGTTAAAAAAGTGGGGTTAGCTCACTAGGTGTCAGCAGGTTAGGTCGCGTGACCCTAGATGAGACTAAAGGTGATGCTGGTCGACATGTTTCTCGCTGTGGGTCTAGTCACCCGCGATTCATCAGGACCTTAATAAAGTGCAAGGGAAAACATGCTAGTGTCATGTGTGTCAATCGTTACCTCTGTGGGTACTCCTATGCCTAATGGTTAAGGATTGAATGCCACATGAGGGGTCGGCGGGACTGAACATCAAGGAAGAGCCCAGGGTTTTAGCTCCATATTCCTGTGTCCGCGTAGTCAGACCTACCCTTCTCCGCCGAATAAATTGAATTCCGGTACCCCTTGCTACATTTTAATATCCCTCACACCATTACACCTAGCCCAGCCCACACACCCCCACCTCACCATAAGGCTGTTGGAAAAAAGATCTCCGCCAAAGAGCCCCTCTTTGATGTGAGCCCGTCGGGGATTGCACCGCCTCCCCGACGAGGAGCAACCGCCGATGATGAAGCATGACATCCTTCGGGGTGTGTGAGGCAATTACATCCAACAAAATGGATGCCCCAGGATGTTACTCTGACATCTGTGGTCATGCCAGTTAACTCTTCTCTCACTCTCCATTGGAACAGTGCAGCAACCTCCCTTTTGTATTCCTAGTGCAATATACGGACACAAGCTGTAACTGGACCTTCCACCACCCTGTGTGGTAAACCGTGTCCGCTGATCCATTGATCAACTACCTTAACTCCCTCCCTTTTTGATATAGCATTAAAACGTGTGCAGCCGATCAAGACAAGTTAGTACATTGAACTAATCGAGGTTGGGGCGGCGGTCTAATAGACGCCCGCACTGGAACGAATGCGCATACAGGGCCGAGATACAGGGGCCCATCCGAAACTGGATACTGCCTGCAGGACACTGAAGCAGTGGTGGAGGCAAAGCAGGGAAGGCTTGCGTCCTACTGCGTGGTCCACAGTGCCCAAACATACTAGCTACCGCTCCTCGCGACCCATAAGCTCGCCAGAGGGGGTGAACTGCAGTTCTGACCGGCGGAGCCTGCGGTGGAGCAATAACTGTGTCCTTGACCCAATAGGGGAGCTCCTCAGACATCCTACCCGAGCAACCCTGCGGAGACGTTGGGGTTGCTGTTGGCCCACCGGGCGCCCGGGTCCCGAGCTGTTGCAAGGGCCTTAGTGGCCAGTGTTCTAAGACGCCCGGAAAGGTACAGCCAACAAACCCAGCATGCAGCATATTATTGTGCCTCCTGAGCAAAGACACCGCAGCACCACCCAGTTGGTGGGAAACCTGACAGGCCGCGTGCATCTCGGAGAAGCAAAAGCAGGCAGCAGTGAGTACTACTGGCTGGCAATTGGCGACCTCCGACTGGTCCGGACGCTATGGGGGGTCCGTGGCCAAAGAGGGACCCAGCAGAATAGACTGGAGAAATATGCATACTCCAAGCTCGACCCCAATAATCCAGAGTGCGCTGGCGCTGAGGAGGCGACAACCAAGGGAACCACACCAGCCAAAGAAATCACATTACAAGACATAATAGCTACACTCAATAAGATTCACACATCGCTGGAGTCCCGCATCGACACGGTCACCAAGGACCTCTCCCCAATACGTGCAGACTTTAGGAACCTTAGCTCTTGAGTGGCAGAGATAGAAACAACAACAACCGAGCTGAGCGCAGACACGATCGCACTGAAGAAACAAATGAAACAACTAGAATCGGACAACAAGCAAATGGTGGCGAAACTGGAAGACTATGAAGTCCGCTCTCGCTGCAACAACGTCCGAATAATAGGAGTACCGGAAGGAACAGGGGGCCCGAGACGAACCTATTTGTGGAGGACCTGATTAAGAACCACCTACAACCTAAAGGGCTTTCTAACTATTTCTCTGTGTAACGGGCCCACCGAGTTCCTGGGGGCAGACCTCAGCCGCGTGCCACTCCTCGGCCCATACTCGCACGTATATTCAACTTTCATGACCGGGACCTCATCCTTCAGACGGCGAGGGCGGCCCCCCGCAACGATACCAGCAAAGCACGATCTCCTTCTTTCCGGACTACACAGCGGCTGTGGCCAAACATCGCCGAAACTTCGTTGCCATAAAGCAAGAGCTTAGATGCCGAGAACTCAAATACTTGATGATATTGCCTGCAAAATTAAGAGTAGAGGCAGATGGGAAAACCTGATTTTTCAACGCACGGGAAGAAGCGCGGGAGTGACTCGAGGGATGGCGACAGGTCAGCTACCGTAATGGATCCGGACGCAATAACAACCGAACAGCGACAGGAACTCAACCTCAAGAATAAGCGGGATGGACGACAGACAGGTGGCCAAACCATAGGGGACTGAACCAACCTCGAGATCACGACCTTCCTCGTGGGGAGTGTCTGCTGTACAATCAACGCTTCAGCCAGGCTACAACTTGGAGGAGGGACTCAGACACCGACAACCCAGACGAGTGCAAAGAAGGGGCTCCAGACTCCCGCAACAAAGCATCAGAGCAAAAAAGACATTTGGGATTGCCCACTGTTGAGCCCCTATGTATAGCTATGGGTGAGCTGCGGACATTGGACACCTTAACCCCTTGGCCGCGCCGCGAATTCCGCCGCGGCGCTGGTGGGTGAGCGCGGCGCTCCCACGCTCATGACGGAACCACGCCGTCGTGAGCCATGGGCGGCATGTGCTCATGACAGCGTGGTACCGTCACGGCCCCGCCCACTCACTAATTTGCCTGCACAAGCAGGGAATCAGTGCCTCATGGGCGGAGCGGCCTGCTCATGACGGAACCACGACGTCATGAGTACACGGCGCCCGTGGCTCATGACGGTTGGTTCTGTCATGAGCAGGCAAAGGTTTAATATAAGCTCGCTATAAGATGCTGAGAGGGACATTATCTCCATGAAACGACCAAAAAGAGGCACCATGAGAGCTATCGTCTCCACCTACAAAGGTACCGGGTAATGGGTATTAGGTCCCCTGCAAAGTTGGGGTGGCGGGAAGTTTTTGAACCGTCTTGCAGGGAAACAGGGAGGGGGGAGGGACCCAGGGTGAATTGGGAAAGTTTTGGTTTAATTTGTTTATTTGTCTCTTCATGTTATAACGCACACTTTAGACTCATGCACGCAACCCATATAGGGCTGCACAAGTACCCAGATCGTGCAGCGTACATCTCCACCATAGATCATGACCACGGCTCATGACACTGTCCACTCAGAAATGACGCGTACACAAACCCTACCCGTGATTTCCTGGAACATAAAAGGTCTTTGGGATAAGCTCAAACGGGGGTTAGTCCTACAATATCTGAAGCACAATGCGCCCACAATAGCAATGCTGCAGGAGACCCACTTGACGGGGACGACTTGTAAAGCACTTAACAGATGAGGCTACAAATTGGCGGTCCATTCGGAATTTACGAAGAGCTCCCAGTATCCAAAGGTTGTTAAGACGATATATACAGATGACATGGGCTGATTCGCTGCGCTGACGTGGTCTATCTCCCCCTGGCGCTTCACTCCTTGATGTACGCAGCACTTGGTGCATTTCTGCTACAGCTCCCACAGGGCAACGTAATCAAAGGCGGCGACCTAAATGCCACATTGGACGATACCCTGGACCGTACACCCCCAAGACAATAGCACCGGACACACTCGGCCCTCAGAGACTTCTTAGAAACAATGGGCCTAATAGATACACACAACAGCTTCTCCAGAATAGACCACATATTGGCATCGGCGGGCAAAATAATTCATTTCTTAGAAATCGCACACTTACCAAGAGGCATCTCAGATCATTCTCCTATCAGTGCCTTGTATACATGACAGACCACAACACGACACAGGATGCACACTGTATACCCCGGATACTTGAAGAATCCGGAGATATGGAAGGGTTTATCAAACATCACCAAATACTACTTCAGTAAAAATGCACCTTTGGCCTCCTCCTCACTCACTTTATGGGAAGCATATAAAATAGTATTCCGTGGGCAGGCAATTTCACAGATAACAAATCACAAAAGGGAAAAAGTCTGGATATTGGAAACACTTGAACAGGAGGTGGATGACCTAGAAAAAAATCAAATAAGGAGGGAGTATCCCCAGGACACAGTGTCCTAGTAATTGGTAGAAGACCGAGAGAGATGCAGAAAAGAAAGAATTCTTTATTTTTTTTTTTTAGAAACCCCTCACTCACTAACCTGGTTGGTGACATGCTTCATCATCGGGGTCCACCCAAGTGACCGAGTGCCACTTGGGTGTGCTTCGACGACTAAGTACAGCGGAGCTGGGTTTTTCAAAGTGTGAAGGTGTTGGAAGTAATTGTGAATTAAAAGTATCTTTCATGTACTCCTTTTAGAGCTTTTATTTTGGAGTCATAAAATCAAGTGAGATACTTATAACGGCTAAATTGACCAGAAAGTATCAGTATGTTTGTGAAAATATGGTCAACATGTTTCAACCTTTAAAAAGACATTACAAGGTTTTGGCCAGGACCAGATGTGAGTCGGGAGGTCTGCACACGCTAAGGCACACCCTTCCCTGACTCAGAAAAACGCCAGACTGTGTACTTACGGTTCAGCACCCTTACAGCCTTCTGTGTAAGAAAACATTTATCTGAAAAAAATAGAGCAGAACATATGTTGCACAGTTCTATACATAGTTCACCATGAGTGATTTGCTCCATTCAACATGTATCAGCTCTCCGTGATTCAGTGCTGAAGGAACACAAATTATTGGAGACCGTGGGGGGACCTGTCATAGAATCATTCTGTGGGTAAAAAAATGCATGGGGTCATTAGAGACATCCGATAGTTTGTATGGATGGCATCTGTTGTATCAAAGATTCTGTCTCGCTGTAAGGGGAGCATCGCGGTGCCCACCCGCATTGGTATTTGTACTCACGTCATATAACGTTGTGGCCCCTCCGTGGGGGGAGAAAGCAGGTATTCCGGTGGGCCACATCACGCATGATCCAGAGGTCTCTACAGCCCTAAATCCTCAATCCCCCGTACTCCTACTTCAAACAGACTCAAACACTGGCAATCACTACCGCTGACGATCCTGCGAAGTGCGGCGCTCTTTAAAATGATGGCGCTACCTGATTCCTTTACGCCCTTCAAAATACACCCTTCCAGGTCCCCCAGTCCTATTTTCGAGCCCTAGAGGCGAACGTCACCAAGCTCCCCTGGAATGGCAAACCAGCCCGTGTAGCTATGGCAAAATTGTACCGAACATGGTATGATGGTGGAATAGCTCTCCTACATGTCCAGACGTACTACTGGGCGTCCCAATTGACTAATTATTCACTGGCTGGACGTCCCTCACACAGACCAAGCCTACGGTCTGGACAGGGTGGAACTGGGAGACGGGGTCAGTACCGTGAAATATAGAACAAACCGCAGAGCCTGCTAGGCCCAACAAATCACACGCTCCAGATATGGCAGCACGTAGAAAATTGGGGTGGCACAACACAATCACACAGGCAACGTCACTCTGGGTCCGAAAATTATTAATAACATGCCAGACGGGGGCGTGGCCAGGCGCGATCCGAGAGTGCAGCGTAGTCTCGGAGCTCCGTGACTATTTAGCCCCAAATCAATCCTTTCATTCAATCCTGATGTCCGGAGTGCCTTCCCCGGGGCCGTGAGTGTGGTGCAGCCGCTGCCGCCTGTCCGGGAGCTCTCTGCGTTCCTGTGAAGGTGTTCTGGCCGTGGATTCTGTCTGACCAAGTGTGGGCCTCAAGCCGGGACCCACGGTGGGAGCCCCGGTCCGACCGACGAAGACTTCCGGCTCGGCCGGAAGTGGGGGCCGCAACGCAAAAAAGAAAAGTCGGCTCCGGCTCTCTGTGGACCCCGCCGCTGTGGCCCTGCGCTCCTGTGTGCTTGTGCGGAGCGGTGCGGGGAGCGGCGGCAGTGGAGGGGCTTCAGCGGCGGCGGCTCGAGTGAACGCCGCATATCCTGTGAGTGCCGGTCCCGGGGCAAAGAGTGGATCTCCCCCCCCCTCACCTCTGGGGTCTTGGTTCTTTTCCTCCCCCCCCCCACCCCCTGATGAACTTTGTTGTAGAGGAGAGGTGGTTTCTGCAGGGAGTGGCTTTTCCCCCCTCCCCCGCCCCTTGTCTCCTCATTTTCCGTCTGGGCATTGCAGTAAGTTGAAGACCCTGCGGTTGGGGAGCTGTTGATCTGCATAACTGCTTCTTGGGACGCTTCTGCCTGAATTTGTGGCCCAGAGGACGGCCCTCTTCCCCCGCCCTTTTTTGTGGTGTATTTGACCTGCCTGCTGAATTGGGGGTGCGGGCTGCGTGGCGTGCTAATGGTCGCTGCGGTGAGGAGCGGGGCGGACGGCTAGCCCTGTGGCCACTTCTGTTTTGCGGCTGCTGGATTGGTAGAATCTCCCCCCCGCCTTCTCTGGAGTTGGACCTTGTAATGTGGCGCTGTGGTGGGGTTGCAACTGGTACCACATGATGCTGTTTTAAGCTGCTTTAACCGGAGTGTGATGGGCCTGATGCTAAGGGTGGTGACCCTCGGTGCAGGTGGTATGTCGCAGCTTTAATGTGGGGTGTGGAGGTGGATTCGGATGGTGAAGCATTACTTCTTCTGGCCGGCTGCGGATGGATGGGGGGAGTCCCGCCCCCCTACTTTGTTGCTTTTCTCTTCTGAGTGATCCTCTGGAGGCGCCGTCTACATCCTGGTACTCACCGGATGGTGTGCTGATCTTCCCTGGATGTATGCACTTTATGGTGAGCATGACTGGGCATTGAGACACAGTTGCCTGGTATTTACAGTGCCACCGAGGTGCAGCGGGTATCCCTTGTGGTGGTTGACTGACCCTGTTCTCATCTCTCGGATGCTGAGTGCCATTGTGAGGCCCATTTCATCTCCTTCTGGTGTTGGGCTGCGTTGCTCGTCCTTGTTGCTGTGGATTCTGGGGGCCTGTGTCTGGAGCTAAAGTGTTGGGAGTGCTCTCTGGCCATACCTGGAAGCTGCCCCGGATAGCGCTCTGCCCGTCGGAACATGGAGCGTGTGAAGGGCACTGGGACCAAGGGGTCAAAACCGGCTCAATCAAACTAACTCGACAGGTACACAATCTCTAAGGATATACCAAAGGGTAGACTGTCGGAAGACTCGGTGAAGGGGGCGCTGGCCGGAGATGAATCAAAGCTCTCTATTAAGGATGTCATGGACGCTATCTCCGGAGTTAAGCCCTCACTGGAGCATAAAATGGACTCATTGGCCATAGACATCAACCTAATTCCTGCAGATATGGGTAAACGCAACGAAAAAGTGAAACAAGTTGAACTTACCACCTCCAGTCTTGTGGAGGATGTCTCCCAGTTGCAGCAGGAGGTTGGCGAGCTGCGTGATTCACGTGTGGCCTTTGACCTTAAGTTGGATGACTATGAAGGCCGCCTCCGCCGTAACAATCTGCGCATCCTGGGTGTGCCTGAAAAGCCAGGGGCAGTGCCCAGACCTGTTCGTGGAGGATCTTATCCTTAAGCACCTGCAACCGAAGGGTCTCAGTAAGTTCTTCGTCATTGAGCGGGCGCACAGGGTCCCGGGCAGCCGTTCCAGACAGGGCGCTTCCCCGCGGCCCATGTTGGCCCGAGTCCTCAACTACAGAGACAGAGATGCTATTCTTCAGTGTTCAAGGGCCAGTGCTCCCGTTAAATATGAAAACGCTACCATTGCCTTTTTTCCCCCGACTTCACGCAAAGAGTTCAGAATCAACGAAAATCCTTCTTGTCCGTGAAGTGCGACCTGCGGGAGAGAGGCATAAAGTATTCTATGTTGTTTCCGGCACGTCTTAGAGTTGAGGCGGATGGTAGGGCATGGTTTTTCGATCAGCCGGAGACCGTATCGGAGTGGCTTGAGGTTGGGGGCCCCCCAGGATCGAGCGGACCAGGGAGGAGATGGTGACTCAGAAGCTCAACCTTCTTAAGTGGGGGTCCAGTCGTGTGTTTCAGAATTCTGGAGGGGGGGTTGGGACGAGAGGTATCCTTGGATTCATTTGGGGGGGGGGAGTGATATAATGTTTACATAACTGTATTTTTTACAGACTTATTATGTCTTTTTGGGGCTGGCCGGAGCTCCTATGATCTATCCCCCTAAGTACGTTTTTTTGTTCTTTCTTTTGAATGTTTAAGGCGACAGGCACTCTGCATTTTTCAATGGGCAGTTCGAAGCCTAATGGGCAGGGCAGCGGGGTGGGGGGGTGTTGGGGAGGGAAGTTTGTTTCACCAGTTGGTTGGATTGTTTATGGCATCAGCAGATTGAACTTGTTTACCATGCAGCAGACAGAGGATTGTCATATCTTTTTGCACAAATGATGATGGGGGTAGGGAACTGAAGATTTTGAGTTGGAATGTGAATGGGTTGGGGGACACAATTAAACGCAGTGTGGTTCTCCAGTATCTTAAACGCCAGGCACCAGATGTGGTTTTGCTTCAAGAAACACATTTAATTGGGAATTCATGTAAAGCTATGCACAGAATGGGGTTATAAATTGGTGGCCCACGCGGGATTCACCTCTGGTTCCAGAGGGGTCGGTATCCTAATTCAAAAGGCGCTCCCTTTGGTGATAGATTCCACGTGAGAGGATGACAGGGGCAGGTATGTTGGCATTACGGGTCGGTGGGAAGGACAGGTTCTTACCATCTTGCCTGTTTATGTTCCCCCGGGCATGCAGAGTACCTCATTTGCCAATTTGGGAAAGCTTTTGCTCGAACTGCCGGTTGGGCTTTTGATCTTGGGTGGTGATTTCAATGCGGTTGTCTCTGGAGTTATGGATAGACATCCCCTGCGAGATGGGGCGCGCCATGCGATGGCTACCCGACTTCATCGACGCTATGGGTTTAGTGGATGGGTGGAGATTGCTCCATCCTGATCAGAAACAATACACATTTCATTCCGGTGCCCATAACAGCCTTTCCCGCTTGGATTACAGTCCGGTCCCGGCGGCTCAGGCGTCGTACGTTGCCGAAGCGGTCCACCCCGCTCTGGTTTAGGATTTGTATTGCTTCGGGAATGGCGGGCAGGGTAGCCCCAATTAACCCCTGGTATCTACGTAACCCCAAACTACGTAAGGACCTCATTAAGGCCCTAGATGAATAGTTTACGGATGAGGGATCGGTGTCCTCCCCCATGACTCTTTGGGAAGCCTTTAAGACTATCATCAGGGGTCAGGCTCTATCACTGATAGCTGGAACTAAAAAGGAGAGAAATAGGGAGGTTGTTGATGCAGAGACTGAGATTGGTCGGCTGGAAGGGGAACTGGAACATGAGGTAACGCAAGCTAAACTACATCTTTTAAGCCTTAAGCAGTATGATTATAAATCACTAGTCACTGATAGTGCAAGGGCTCTTGGTAGGGAGCAACAGGGCAGGCTTTATGACCTCGGGGATAAGGCAGGTAAACTTATCGCTTGGTTGGACAAAAAGGACTGGGCTGACCGTGTCGTCCCAGAACTCGTTACAGCGGAGGGAGCTCTGCTTACAGATCCACAGAGTATTGTCGATAATTTTGCGGCGCATTTCCAAACTGTTTACACCTCGGTCTCTGATCGACCCGAGGAGGACTCTCACCTACTGCTTCGTGATAAACAGCTCCCGCGCCTATCTCCTGAAGACTGTGATTTCATGGACAGTGCCTTAGCGGCTGACGAAATAGCCCAAGCTATCCGCTCCTTGAACTCGGGTAAGGAGTTACAGGCTTCCAATTGAACTCTACAAGCTCAGACCCGATATACTGTCTCCCTACCTTAAATCCATGTTTGTCGAGGCCCGGGGGAAAAGGTATCCTGCCCAGAGATCAGAGGGTTGCGTCCGTGGTTGTGATTCATAAGGTGGGTAAACCCAAGACCAACTGTGCCTCTTATAGGCCCATTTCTTTATTAAATGCTGAACCCAAAATTCTGGCCAAACATCTCTCTAATAGACTTGTGAAAGTGGTTTGCAAGCTGATTCATCCAGACCAGTCGGGCTTTATTCCCCATAGGAACACAGCCCTAAATTTTGGTAGGTTGCATGGCGTTATAGCCAGGGCCCATACTTTGCAGGAGCCAGTCGTAATTGTTTCACTCAAAACCACTATGGCTTTTGATACTGTAGAATGGTCCTATTTGTGGGTGGTCCGGTCTAAATTTGGATTTGGCCCTGAATTTATTAGCTGGGTGAGCTTGTTATATACTGAGCTGCTTGCTCAAATAGTCGTTAATAATCGGGTCTCGGCGTCCTTCAGTCTTGATCAGGGTACTCGGCAGGGTTGCCCTCTCTCACCTCTTCTTTTCTCGTTGGCCTTGGAACCCCTGGCGGCTTGGTTGCGCTGGGAACCATCTATCCGGGGCATTCGGTGGTCCCCTGATTGAAAGGACCGAATTTCCTTGTATGCGGACGATATTCTGCTTTATTTAACATTTCCCCGGAAGTCCCTCATTGTCGTGCGCGATGTTCTGGCCTCTTTCGGTAGGAACTCTGGGCTTTCCATCAATTGGGGGAAATCCCTGTTTGTCCTTAATGGGAAACCCCCGGTCCCTCCGCGGAACTGTCTCATTCAAATCAGTACAGATGGGTTCAAGTATTTGGGGATCTTTATCTCTCTTGACCCCGCAGTTTGGTATGCCCAGAATCTCCTTCCCCCTTTGCAGAGGCTTCGAAGTAATATCGCTAATTGGAGAAAACTTCCACTCTCCCTGTTCGGGCGAGCGGTCCTTTTTAAAATGATGGCACTGCCTCGGTTCCTCTATGCCCTTCAAAATACCCTAGATGTAGTGCCGGCCAGCTATTTCCGTGAGGTGGAAGGGTTGCAGCGCAGTCTTCTATGGAAGGGCAGACCCTGTATCGCTTTAGCTAAATTAAAGCTCCCCTGGTATGATGGAGGCATTGCCCTCCCAGATATTAAACGCTATTATTGGGCCTCACAGCTGGCCGCGATCAATCATGGAATGTATGGCCCCATTGCAGATCCCGGCTATGCCATGGATAAATGGCTCCTCCCTGAAGGCAGTTATAATAGAGCATTGTACTCAAAGCCAGCAAAGTTAGACTTGACGGGGCCGACTGCGCACGCTGTCCGTATCTGGCATGATATATGAGCAACAATTCCTAGGCAATTACAATAATAACAAAGGGAACTAGTAAAAAGGGGGAGGAGGACATTAAAAGAACATACTGATAAAATCATATAATATTTAATAAACAATGATAAATTGTACAAATAATATTCATAATCAACATATTAATTACACAATAAAATACACAAATAAAAAAAAGACCATAATAGGACACAAAATAACAATAATTACAATCAATAAAAAGAGTGGTACACAATTAAAAAAGTGGCAAAATAATATTCGACGCGCGTTTCGGCGTTTAAGACAAAGCCTTCTTCAGGAGCCACAGAGTTCTGCAACATATAACAGAAAAAATATTTAAATAACAAATACATCATCTAATATGCATACTCTAAGAATTAAAACATAATTATACAAATACATTCAAACTTCTTTTTACATACACAAAATTAATGTCCTCCATGTTAAGAAAACTAGACCCTAATAATACATTTAAATAACTCAAACATTTGAATTTATGAAAAGATATAGCGCCAATAGGATAATACAAAACAAAACATTCATTTTCAACCAGATTTCTCATAAATTGGTACATCCGGAATTAAATCGGATGACAACACGATAAATTAATTTTTAACTCCCATAAAAGAAAAATGATTGAACCAGTACAAATGGATTATATATAAAGGCTAGACTTGATATGGCTCTAGTTCAATTAAATTATTCTAAAGTGCACATTATGCAGTATTTATATGTGCTAACTTACTTTAAAGGAGAGGGAAAATGAGCCTGTCTTGAGTCTCCTATTAGATGTATCGAAGACCTATGAACCATGCAGCATAGTTTCCAGGAGGTTAAATACGATCTTCGATTCAATCACAAAGTCACCTATTTATCAAGTAAGGATTATCTGTTAGGAATTTTAAATAAATCCAAAGACGGCTAAACCAGGTATTAAATGAAGCCGTATAACCTCACCTTAATATTGGGGACTGTATTAAAAAGTTAGAGCAATGTTTCGCTGGTAGTCGGTCAGAGTAAAAAAACGTATCTTAAGGCGGGATATGCCGGAGTTGTAATAACGTTTTTATCTACACAGAAAAGAAACAAGATATCGAATGTTACTTCTAAGCGTATCAGCAGGGCCGGCCCTAGGCATGTGCAAACTGTGCACCTGCACAGGGCCGCCAAACCCGAGGGGCCGCCACGACGACCGACCGAGCCGAGGATCGGATCGGATTCGGAACTTGGATCACTGGCGGCCCCCTGGCAGGATTTGGCGGCCTCCGGGCAATGGCAGCGACGGCGCGCTGTTGTTGTTTACAGTAGTCAATATTACTAGTCATGCCCAGGCAGCCAGCCAGCAGTTGGGTCCCAGGGCCGTCAATCTTCTTACCCCTATGACGACGTGACGGCCCTGGGACAGCCCCCGCGCGCTGTGCGCAATTTAGCCGCTCAGTGACGCATCACGGTGCTGTGTGTGGTTGGTCACGTCACGCTCCGCCCTGCGGCGCCTCACTGGGAGAGTGCATCAGTGAGCAGTGCGTCGACTCCGAGCTCGTCACGGTCACATCGTCGTGTAGAGAAGATAGAATAAAAAATCATAAAGAACAAATAAATTAACCCCCCTGGTCCTCGTCCTGTCGCCCGATCATCGATAGAGACACTGGAACACCTGTCCGACTAGTCTCTTCCCCGAGAGTCCGTCGACTTCGACCCTTCAAATAACGCCGGTGAGAGACTGTGCTCACAAAATATATTTATAATGACTTGTAATAGTTGCCGCTGCCTGTCTTTCCTGTTGAGCTGTCTTCAGCCTGGGGGTGGAAGATTCAGATTGTTTAGCGTTGCCGTTAGGGTGTCCACGTCTGTCCAAGTCGAATGGCACATCAAATGTTCATTGCTTTGTGCGACTGGGGTAAGATTATGGGAACACCTTGGTTGCAAAAAGTATTCTTTTATGGGCAAAGAAACTTCAACTGGAGCCCCGAGCCAACATCACTGCAACGGAGCGAGCCACACTTCACCACAGCCAAACTATATGAGGGCCCCTATGGAGCCCAAGCGGTGAGAGACTCAAAACCAATGCAGAGGAGAAAAAAGAAAGGCCACACACACACACAACACCCACCGTACTATTGTGTTAAGCTGAATCAATCACATAGGTGAGGTGGCAGATCCGGTCCTACACTGCAATGGCAACAGCGGTGTAGGATGTGCATTAACAAGAAAGCAATCATGACAGTTCATAAATTATACACCCCAACATTATAATGACAGCAAGCGCCTCCAGCATGTCCGTGGAGTAAGCGCTTTATAAATGTCCTATGAAAACAGTAGATACAAAACGCAAAAAGAATAAAAGTCAGCCAACCTGCCCCATAATTTAAAGACCCAACATTACAGTGACAAGTGCTTCCACCTAGAGTTGCCACCTGACCGGTTTTCTACAGGCACTACCGGTGTTTTAATGTCCCGGCCGAAACATAAGGAAATCACTTAAAGCTGTTTGTGTGTGTTTTTTTATATACCCAACTTCAAACAGCAAGTAACATTAGAAAACACTTTTAAGTGTGTTATAGATCTGCAATGAGACTATCCCTGACTAATATATAAAGTAAAGAAAGACAGACAAGCCATGATACAAATCAATACATACAATTTGACGTCATGCTTTGTAGGCTGCCTGCCCTCGCTGCCTCGCGCTGCTTGGTCCCGTGCTGGTCTCGTGCTGCTAGGCCCTGTTGCCTGTGAACCATTGCACAGTTCTCGTTTAGTGCTTTGTACTTCTGTAAATTTAAGGAGCTCCTGGTGTCTGCATGAGCTCTGCCTCCAGCTAGGTACATTGAGGAATGTAGCTCAAGTTATGTGTTAAATGAGGTAATTAGTGCTTTTCGCGCGCGCACTTGTCGCAGAACATAGATGCTTGTGTGCCACATTGCATTAGTCACTAAGAGCGTGTAAACCCTATCCTCAATGACGTACCGTGGTACAGAGTGAAATCACAAGTGAATTCACAGCCTGCTTCGCGGCACTGTGGGGTGGGTCCTGAATGCCTACAGAACTGAATTCCTCTCTTAAAAGCAAGGATCAATGGCATGAGATGCACAGGGAGCAACAGAAAAAGAGATGAGTGTAATGCTTGAATTCATCTCTGCCACTGTTCGTTATGCAGGCCGTGTCCCTGTGCACCCTGTTTGTGTTATCTTGCCAGTATGCCACTACAGACAGAACTCATCCATGTGGAATTCATTCCTGTTTCTACTCTGCTTCTTTAAGATGGCCTGTTTTATTGACCTGAGGATTTACCATTCATCCCTGAGTGGCCACACTTTGACGATTGTTCCAAAGATATGGAATGGAACGGAAACCAGGAATGCAGCAAGTGTTCGATATTTCTACCCATGGCCATGGGGTGGCAGTGGCTGCAATTTTTCTTCATGACTTTCCCATGAGCCTTTGGAGCTGATCGAGAGTCCTGGTGGGAAGTGCTGGATTCCTTTTCTGCTTTCCCAATCACTCAGTTTGATTGTAAGTGCTGTTAGTGCCTACATTTAGCAAAACATGGCCATTTCCCAAGGTGTCACCTTCACATGAAGTATGTCATGTTGTGCATCTTCTTCTTGCATTGTTGAACCTAAAGCATTCAGTATCACCATGCTCCTTACGCTGATCCCTCGTAGCACTTCCTTTTTTTCTTTAAATATATGTTTATTTTCATTTAAGAGAAACAACACCCTAAGGTGCAAGCTTTTGTACACACAAATAACAGTCCGGACATGTTGATTCTATAATATTCCCCCCCTCCCCCCCCCCCCAGGAACATTCAGGAGGAGCCCCACGGCCCATCCCCCCCCCCATAACGCATCGATAAGTTCCAGGGTGCAGCCACATCTCGCCGCCCATCAACCGAAGGCAGCCTCAACTCATAACCCAGTACCTTACAAGTGTGACCAATGTCCCTCAGTCCACATCAGCCAAGGATTCCGTCCGCTGTTTGGGGAGTCACCACCGGCAGATCCGTCTCCGAAAGATCGTGCCCACTGCTGGAGCCCGGACTGGGAGCACTGATCTTCGACTGCTCCGATGCACTACTGGAAGGGCTGGCGTCTCCCTGGCTGATGGCCACCACTGCCAGCACCGCCTTGGCTCTTTCCTGCTGCCATCCTGACGGGGAACCAGACCTCCGCGTCGACGTCATCTCAGTAGAGAGCCTCCCAGGCGAGGTCTCCGGAGGGACTTCTACGTCCGACTCCCCCCTGGCATCCAACCAGCTCCAAGACTCCTGCGGCGTGAGGAAAAAAATGGGTGTGTCCCCCAGTGATGACCCTCAGCCGAGCCGGGAACAACATGGCATAGGGCAGCTGGAGCGACCTCAATTTCCGTTTGACCGCCATGAAAGAAGCCCGTTGTTTTTGTATTTCTCTGGTGAAGTCCGGGAAGACCATGATCTTGCCGTTATCAATTCTCAGGTCCGGCAGGTCCCTGGCCCTCCGAAGGATGTGGTCTCGATCTCGGAAATGCAGGAGGCGCATCACTATCGGTCGCGGTGGTCCTCCCGTTTTGGGCGGGCGCGCCGGTACTCTGTGGGCCCGCTCTAGGGCAAAAAACGGGGAAAGTCCTTCCGGAGCCACCTCAGTCCGCAGCCATCCCTCCAGGTAGGAGACCGCATCCCGGCCCTCCACTTTTTCTGGAACCCCCACGAGGCGGAGGTTGTTACGTCTGGAACGCCCTTCACTGTCCTCGGCCCTAAGCTCCAGCACCCGGACTTTCTGCGCCACCTCCGCCAGTGATGTTCGCAGAGAAGCCACATCTCCAGGCAGATCCTTCAAGATTACCTCCGAGGTCGACACACGCTCCTTCAGCTTCCTGTGGTCGTCCTTCGACAGGGTCAGGTCCGATCCAATGGTGTCAATTCGCTTTTCAAGTGCTTCCCGTGACGCTACTATCGCCTGCATGATATCTCCCAAGGATGGATCTCGTGGGTGGGTCGATACTCCCACTCCAGGCGCCGGCACATCTTCCTCCACGATATGGCCCGGGTCATCCAGTTTCAGCGCGTCGAAGCACTTCTTCTTGCCTCCACGCGCCATTCTGCCGGGCGGTAAGACTTGCTTGCCTCTGCTGTGGCTTCAAGTGATTCAGCGCACCTCTGAGCACCACTCCAGCCCCACTGCAGTTGTCCTGCACCTCCGCGCCTCCGGGCTCTTATCAGGCGGGGCACCAGATCGTCGACTAATTCAGGGAGCGGGCCTCACTCCACCAGGGTGACGGGGCACCAGGGACCCCGCTCCAGGCGCAGGGCGAGTCCCCCCTCCCCGGGGCGTCCCAGACTTTTCCGCGCCCTCGAGCGCCAGGCCCAGGGTAGTCTCTGGCTCGCGGGCGCCCAGTGGTCCACCGCCCCTGGCCGGGAAGCAGCCCCTCACCGCTATCAGCTCGGACGCCTCTCTGAGGTGGGTGGCAGGTCCCTCCTCCTCCGTGCACCCCACCGCGTAAGCCCGCTCACCGCTGACGTGCAGACAATGCAGGCGCCACTCAGGACGTGGGGCACCAGGGTTTCCTTCGCAGCAGCAGGGCGGTTCCACCACACCACGGGGTCTCAGGATCTCCGCCGCCGTCCCGCGGGCGACGCCATCTTGGGGTCAGGCAGCCTGCCAGCTCCTCGCTCTCCAGCCTCACTAGCGCCGTGATGCCATGCGATGCCTCCTACCTCCCTCGGTGCCGGAGGACCTCCGCTGTCGTGTGGGCGGCTTTCCCTGCTCTCCTGGGCTCCCCGCCGCTGTTAGTGCCTCACTGTCAGGCGCATCAGGCAGGGACAGCGACCGCCATTTTGGGCGCCCGTTACTCCGGGCACTCCACCTCGCGCAAAATTTCTCGCTGTTGCCGGGACTTCTGAGTCACCAGGTTCGCCCCCTGGGTGCCCTAGACCCTCCTATGCGTGATTGGGGGTCCGGGGCTCGAGCCGGGGTTCAGGATATGCGACGGTGAGAGGCGGGCGCGGAGGAGCTCCGGAGTCCCGCTTCCACCTACATCGGCGTCTAAACCACGCCCCCTCCGATTTAATTCCTGATGTACCAATTTATGAGAAATCTAGTTGAAAATGAATGTTTTGTATTATCCTATTGGCCGCTATATCTTTTCATAAATTCAAATGTTTGAGTTATTTAAATGCATTATTAGGGTCTAGTTTTCTTAACATGGAGGACATTAATTTTGTGTATGTAAAAAGAAGTTTGAATGTATTTGTATAATTATGTTTTAATTCTTAGAGTATGCATATTAGATTACGTATTTGTTATTTATATATTTTTTCTGTTATATGTTGCAGAACTCTATGTGGCTCCTGAAGAAGGCGTTATCTTAAACGCCGAAACGCGCGTCGAATATATTATTTTGCCACTTTAATTGTGTACCACTCTTTTTATTGATTGTAATTATTGTTATTTTGTGTCATATTATGGTCTTTTTTTAATTTGTGTATTTTATTGTGTAATTAATATGTTGATTATGAATAATTGTACAATTTATCAGTTTATTAAATATTATGTGATGTTATCAGTATGTTCTTTTAATGTCCTCCTCCCCCTTTTTACTAGTTCCCTTTGTTATTATTGTAATTGCCTAGGAATTGTTGCACATATATTATTTTCCCTGTCCTAGGAATTATATTCCCTATTCAGGGGGTCCTTGTTTTTCACATATCGTATCTGGCATGATGCCACAAACTCTTTGGGCTGGAGGGACAAGTTGACGCTAGCTACCCCACTCTTCGATTCGGAGCGGCTGGGTAAGCTCTGGAAGACGAAAGGATTCGATAAATGGGACCTGATAGGCATCTCCACCATTAAAGATATATGGGGCAAGGGGAGGGTTAAGTCATTTGAGGAAATACAGGCTGAATTTGAGCTGTCGAGTTTT
Organism: Lissotriton helveticus; assembly: GCF_964261635.1. Lineage (NCBI taxonomy): Eukaryota > Metazoa > Chordata > Amphibia > Caudata > Salamandridae > Lissotriton > Lissotriton helveticus. Next base: position 1,686,335,194 of record NC_136063.1, on the reverse strand, counting down.
GAATATTTCCGCTATACGCAAATTCGGCATTCGCTGCAGGCGGCTCTGCCTGGGGACGCTGATCTCCCAGAGGCCTCGCCTTTGGAGGATAGGATCTTGGATGGCCACCTCCCCGAGAAAACGATCTCCTTGATCTATAAGAAGTTCATTAGTCACAGGGCGGATCTACTTATGGAGTTGAGGGAGAAGTAGGTGCGAGATGGGATAGAAATTGATGAGGACTGGCAATCTGCTATGTCCTCTCCTAAGGTGGTTGACATTCCTGCAAGGCTACTGCTTGTTCAGTTAAAAATACTACACAGGGTTTATGTCACGGGCCCCGTCTTGTTCACATGGGACTGTCTGATACCGGATTGTGTAGACGACAGTGTGGTCTCGTGGGGACGTTCCTCCATATCATCTGGGAGTGTCAATATATCTCGGAGTACTGGTGTAAGATTCATAACACTATACATGAGGTCTTGGGGGTCTCCTTGCTACCAGGGGAGAGGAGATGCCTCCCTAACATATGGGAACCCACTGACCTGAACTCTGCATACACACAGTGGGCTACATTGAGTTTCATGATGGCAAAAAGGAATATTGCCTAGCAATGGGGATCCGCGCAGCCTCCCACCCTTGAGATCTGGAAAAATAACCTTGACTGGAGTATGTTTTGTGAGAAGGCTGTTTTTGTTGCGAGAGGCCTCCCCTGAAAGTGGGCTTCGATATGGGGACCTTGGAATAAATATAGAGAGATTTGTGTGTCACCAAGGGATGCCGTGTTTGATGTACCCCCATCCCCGTAAGTTTCTGACATGTATTTGTTTTTGTGCCCTGTACCCCCAGTAGGTGTTATATTGGCTATGACAATAATCTTCTGTAACTGTGTCTTTTGCTGATGCTTTGTTTCAATAAAAAGAATTGTTAAAAAAAAAGAACATACCTGACCCTATGCAAAAACGGACAAATGGAGCGGGGAATTGGGAGAGTTAGTCGACACTGACTGGCAGGACGCACTGGCATCACCTAGAGAAGTGGCGATCCCATCCAGACTCTGCCTGATACAGCTTAAGATACTGCATAGAATTTACTATACAAGACCAACTCTTTACAAAATAGGAAAAACTGACAACCAGCTTTGTCTGAGGGGGTGCGGGCGACTAGTGCCTTCTTTCACACTATTTGGGACTGCCTTGAACTAACGGTGTACTGGATGCCCGTAATGGACACTAGCACGAGAATGAGTGGGAGCCCTGTCCCGCCAGAACCCAAACGCTGTTTATTAAACATATGGGAGGCCACAAACCTTAACCCCACAAGGCAAACATGGGCAACCCTGGGAATGATTTTAGCCAAGAGAAACATCATAAAAAACGTGGGGAGCTTCCGCCGCCCCCACACTCGCGGAGTGGTGCAAAGATATGGAAATGGCTATGGTGGCAGAAAGGACTGTGTATGTACGTAGGGGGGGCCCGGAAAAAATGGATACGACTTTGGGAGGGGTGGAACACCTATAGAGAAGGACTATGTACCTTACCAATAATACTTCAAGACCAAGAAATACTTTAGAGTGCTTGTTAATTACGTAGTAATGTGATAAATCCGCATTGCTGTAATGCATGAGTAACAATGTGATGTTATGTAAGAAATCCTCACCTAACGATATGACCAACCAACTGATTGTAAAGTTATACAACTGTGCTACTTTATAAATGTGCCCTTTTTTGTGATAAAATAAAAAAAAATAACAATAATATGCAAGTAAACCACTAATTTTACTAAGTGTCAACGCATAACATTTTCAGAGAGCCATTTAAATATACTTTAAAACTTTAAAATTGTTTAAAAACAGTTTAAAAACGAGAAAAAAGGGGGCAACACATTTTTTCTCACAAATTTAAGTGTTCAACTTGCCCCTTAAACCACAGTCCTAATTGAGTTAGTTTAGATAAGTTGAATTTCTATAAGCTTCAAAAAGGCCATGCTTTTCAGTGAGAAAGTGTCAATTTATAGGAAATGTTCCAAATTCAGTTATGTTTTGAAGAAAGGAGAATCGGAAGTCTTTCCCAGCACACGATGAGCCAATTTTAGATTAAATGTCCTGGCTGGGAGACGCAACATCATCGCTGCTTGCTGCTTCAGGGGAAGGTCCTTGTAACACCTCGCAAAGTACGTCAATGGAGCGGATGTATGACGTTACAACGCAGGCTATTACAACGCCTGCCTTTACAACGCGGTTTTTACATCGCATACCATTACAACGCATAGTGCTTCTGGGTGCTGGATAGTGAATAGTTTAAATTACTATTCCAACTCCAGTCCCCGTGGACACTAGGGAAGGTTATTGGATAGTAAATTAACCTATTCCCTATCCTAGAGCGCCCCCCAGCGCAATGCGTTGTAATAGTTTGCGTTGTAATGGTTGCGTTGTAATGGTAGTTCGTTGTAAAAGTTTCGTTGTAAGTGATGTTTCCCCAATGGAGCACAGATGATATTCAGTACTGTCAACAATTGGTGTAGAGGCAGCCGGTGCTGTAGTCGATACCAGAGTGTCAGTGGTGCACGTGATGGAGCTAAACCTGACTCCAGTTTTGATAGGCACCTGCGGATTCTCAAGGAATGCGGTCGTTAGTATAGGAATATGCTGGGGACATTGCCGAGCACGAGACCTCAAGGGTTCCAGCCTGGTATTCAAGTCCGCAGGCGTGTCTGTTGCGAGTGTCAGATAGAGGTCCTTCACCGCAAAACAGGCATCGAAGAACAGGTAAGATGCAGTCCATCCAGACTAGTCTAATCGATAGGAACCAAGAGGTGCTCAGTTCCCGTAGGCCAGGCATGCCCATATGTTGTACCATACATTCACGGTATTTCTGCTCCAGGAGTGCTTTTGCCATCTCGTTGGTGATTGTTATTTACCTGCTATGCAATGGACGACCCAATCAGGATTACAGCTATTGAGAGCAAAATCAGAGGTAGACCTCTAAAAATGCTTCCAAGTACGGAGTGTATAAAGTTTGGAATAACTCCGAGGATTTTCTGAAAAGTGCTAAGAAATCCTGAACTTATGGTATTAAATAGGTGTACAATACCACTCGTATCAGACATATTAAAGATACGACCCACCATTTCTGCAAAATGAATGGGGCAGTTTGTATGTATAAGTGCCTGTATCTCAGTCGAAGTCACTGAAATTTGAAGATCAAAGGTCTCGAGTGGAGGTTAAGGGCACAGGTTGCTGTAAAATCATGGCTTTCAGTCTGCTCAAAGTATCAAATCGTATAAAAGAAACATTCAACAAGGGTCATACAGGTGCCTCCCTGATTGTGTTTGTAGGGGGAAACAATACTTGCATACAATAAGTAAACCTGGAGTTCGCAGTGACCAGATAGGCAATGCCCGGAAGCATGCCACAGCAACCTTGATCATTCAGCATCAAGTGACTCTCATTTGAGAGTAGCTCAAACACAGGTTTAATCATGGCAGCTGGAGCTCCTTTCATGTTGCAGGACAAGTTTGCTACTGACCCATTAAAAGCCCCGTGCAACAATGTCCTGGCACATTAGAGAACCGCTCAAAGTGTTCTTGCAGTTTGTACCACTTAGAAACACTTCTCGATCCCCACTCTGGCATCGAAATCTATATGGTAAATTTCAGGATTCCTTAATGTAATCTTTACCCATTTTTTCATATTTGCCCGCCTGCCTTTGCTCAAGGAAATATTGAAACTGAAATGTAGTGACCGGTAGAGTTATGTAACCATGGATAGGGCTGCCCGCTACTGCCCGCTACTGTAAATGGTAGTCGGTCCGGTTTTTCAATACGCAGCACTTTATATTTAGTCTCCCCTTTGTGTAATTTCAACCGGTTTGTCTGTCAGATTGTATTCAGAAAACAGAGGCGTACTGTTTATAAAACGCCAAGGCACAAAGACTGCACGCAAAGATTGCAGCGTGCAGTTTAATAACATGATAGAACGCAATTGAGATTCCCTGTGTTGTAATAGGGCAAAATCCTGTTCTAGGATGTCTATTGCCGAAGACAAAATGTTGCCTAAAGAATATATTCTGGAGGACAAAGTTGTTAACCCATTGTCTACCACAGCTAATGATTTGTCTAAGTTAATACGGTCTATTTCCCGTATTCTCTCTGCGGCCTCTTGTTGGGATATTTTCCAGATTTCGTTATTGGCAGCGTAAATGCCTGCATATATGAAACGTTTCTGACATGTCTTTCTGGGACCTAATAAAAAATCCCTAAGATCCATGTCGTAAAGAGTAATGATAAGTGTTGTTTCACTTCTGTGAGTCTTGAGGTTTCTAGCCAATCAAGGCACAACTTCCCAACACTATAGGATGTCACTACCCTTCGGGTGTTCTTGTTGTACATAACATAACGCGAGTCTGGGCTGTGGATACTATTCCCTTCGGTAATACCCAAGAATCTCTTGTGATATATGTTTGTGTCTAAGGGCCATACCACCCATTCTTTCCAATTTGCGTCTGTTCTATTGTACTGTAAAATGTCATCTACTGTTGACCCTTTTTGTAGTCGAATTTTGCCACCCCTGTGTAGTGTTGGAGACCGTAGTGTCTTAAGGTCCTTTATCTTGGCTAATCCAAGACAGGATGTCTGTTGCACAGTTTTGTTTAAAAATATCATCTGCTGTGGAATGAGGCATGCTCTAAATAGCGCTTCTGTTCCCTGGACTTGCCAGTCCCTACAACCCTGGACTGATTTTAAGTCTATTGTGTCCTTCTATAGGTCAAAACCCTGCTCAGACAGTCGGGCAATAAACAAATCAGAGTATATCTGTTTGGTGTTAGCATAATTTTAAGTGCCAATGTCGGTGTAACATTATAATAAAATGAGGTCTGGTCAGTGGTGTTAAAACATGAAAAATATGAAAATTTCTGTGCAAAAGTTTGCAAACTACTTTTGGGTGGTGTAGGGCAATGCTCCCATTCAAGGTACTCAAATACATTTCTAGGTGAAATAGATTTGTGTAGAAAAAGATGACCATAATGTTGGTAACAGTACACAGTGTCATAGTCTGAATTACTTTCGAACATGTTAATAACAGTTTCAGTGTCCCAATCATCAGATAATGTACTGGAGGTAATAATATCACTTAAAGACATTTTAAATAAATTAAGAATTTTTAAAAGTTCCGTCAGGCCGAATATATCGAAATCAACCTTGTACCAAACTATACCGTCCGGTATAGGAACTGCTGTGATGTTCATTGATGACAAGTCTCTTTGTTCACGGTGATGATTAATGGGGCTTTAAAATCAAGTGGACTTTTTGGGCTGTAGAGCTCTGCTAAAGGTATCTTCCATTAATGAGCATACTAAAAAGTTATTATTAAGCCTAGCCAGAAAAGAAAAAACAATCCCAGTCATTACCCAGAATTCAATCCAAGGCGATACCAGGAATGTCTTTTGAAGAAAATGAAGAAAGTTCTTGATTTGTAGTTTGATTTGTGTTTTGGCTGGCGTTGTTTCCGGTTCACTTGGATCCAAAGAAAATGTATCAAAGTTAACGAAATAGCCAGAAGCAGTTTGATCAATTGTAGTAATTGCACCGGGATTTGTTGAAATTGTATTTTGCTCTCGTAGAGGCATGTTGATGTAGACGTGTTTATTTGGTCTAATAGCAATTTGGGTGTTGCCATGAGTTTGATGTTGAAGATCGTGTTCAAGGGGAACGCGTTCCATAGCACTGTTACATAGTCCATCATTCCGTACAGGTGGCTCTTCGAACATGATGAGCCATTTTGTTTGAACTTCTAGGATTGTAGCGACAGGAGGGTGTCGCTACTGTGGAGTCCACGAGGCCAGCTGTTCAGTATTGGCCACATAGTGTGGTTTAAGTCAATTGAGACAAATCTTTTCTACTTTTTTACGGCAAGAGGTGGGAGCAGCACAGTTCTTGTTCCTTGCACTGCTAGGACTGGTAAAAGGGTCCTGTATGATGGTCCAAATTCTTTTTTGTCCGCTATTTTCTCTCTGACCAGATCCCCGACTTTTGGGATCCAGACAGGTCTTGCAGAGACTGCCTTGACTTCCCCAGTGGAGGTCTATTTTGAAAGGCAGTTCGTTTGTCTTTCCCTGGATTCATTTTGATCCTGTAACCTGTAAAACAGCCAAACAATCATGGGTATCAAATGCTTTATCATCCACTGCGCCTTCACAATCAAGATCAGGTACCAACATTCTTGTGCTAAATAGGACCTCATATGGAGTGACACCCCCTAGAGAACATCTTGGCTGGTTGTTAAGTGCTCTCTGTACCCCATATAAAAGATTGACCCAACTACCGCCTGTGCCTAATGTCCTAGCTGGTAAAGATTGCTTTAAGTCCTGGTTGTTCCTCTCCACAATCAAATTTCCCTCAGGATGGTACGGAGAGGAGTACCGCAATGCTACCCCCATACTTTCCTTGGCCTCTTTGTAAGCCCGAGAGCTAAATGCCGGTCTACGGTCAGAATGTAACGTGCCAACTGCGTATGTCCCTATAAAGACTTGCAAATCTTTTATGACAGTTCAAGCGTCAGCCGAGCGCTGAGGCCAAACCCATAGGAATCTGGAGCATGAATCAACTGCAACCATGATATATATTTTAGCCCCATCAGACTGTAAGGAGCCGCAGTGGTGTAAGTACACACATGCAAGAGGTTTGACTGATTTTAACAATAGTGTCTGAGACGGGCGTGTAATGGTGGATCCCATCATTTGCTGGCAGATGTCACATTTCAAGACATAGTCCTTAGTTTGTGGTGTTAGATCTAGCCACCAATCGCGCTGTTTCAATAAAGAAATAGTCGCTGAACGTCTGTGCGCGCAGAGCCCAAACCTCGTGTGCTGCTAGTATTAAATCGTGCCTACGATCAATATTTGGTACTACCCTATCCCCCACTCCAGGAATCTGAGCAAATGAATGTTTTGTGCATTTAACTTGTAGGAGTACTTGCATGGAAAGTGTTTAGGTACTGCTGTGCTGCCTTTGCATGAAGCGATGAAGCGATGACAGCTACCATAATTACCATAATCTCACGTCTATTCTCGTTTTTGAGTGAGTGATTGAAGCTACGGAAGCTGGGCGTACAGCACCCTTTGCGGTTTAATCAGCCAATGAATTCCCTTCAAGGTGAACGCCATCACGTTGATGACGTTGGGATCACGTGAGCCCTTGGTAGTTCGTTTTTCAACTCCAATACCTGTTCCCATAGCCTTTTATGCTTAATTGTGCCACCTTTCGCATCTTTAAACCTGTTTCGTTCCCAATGATGTAAATACTCATTGTACGACTGTACACAATAAAAGAAATCACACACAATCAGTGTAGGGAATTTGTGATCTGTATTTACAGTGCAGTCTCCTAGAGATTGCGTTTTAGTGCAACTTGGATAGTACTTTCCATCCCACAGGCAACCTTAAAGGATTGCACATGCCGAGCTGTATTGTTGCTTACTCCTTATGGCCGGTTGCGCAGGTCCATCAGCGTAAATTATGTGTCCATACTGATCTAGAGGCAATATTTCATTAGGTAGAGGATATTCTTGTTCGTATTGCAGAAATGCTTGTGCTTTTAAACTTGGATCAATCTATATTCAACGTCGTTGCAGTAAGAATTAACCCATTGTATCCACCTTGGTTGTAAGGCTTTCGCATTTGGGATGCTAGCCTTTGTAACAGCTTCTAAAGCTGGTACCAAGGTTAAGACAAGTATGCGTTTCCCCTGTGCCAGTGCTCTTTCTCTTGCTACAGCGGTCTGAACAGCTGTCAGTACTTTTCTGTTGAAGTAAAACGCATTTCTGCATTTGTGTACAGGTGTGATTTGTATGCAAACTGTACCGTTTCACCTTCATTGAAGGTTAAAATAATGTACCCACATTGACCCGCTATTATACGGATCACCAAGTTGCGTACATTACGCTTGTGTCAGTAAGTGTTTGGAAGCAATCATGTCTTTTTGTAATGAACATAGGATATTGGAATGTTCAGGTGACCGGTGATTGACTGAAAAGTCAGGTTTTATTAAATTGTAGAAAGGTTTTACTCTTTCGGCGTAATCCAAAATGTACGTTCTGCCGAAATTTAGGAATTCCAGAATTGATTGTAAGTTTTTTTATGTTTTTGGAGGTTGGAGCAGCACACACTTTTATAAAAAGTTAGCGGTCAGTCTTTATCCTTCACTTTAGAGCTCGTATCCTAAAAATAGGACACTGAGATGGGCTAATTTTGATTTTTTACAGTTAAATTTGTAGCTCTCAGAAGCGAATCACTTAATAATGGTGCTCACTCTGGTCAAGTGCCTCATTAAGCCATCGTCCGTCATACAAATATCATCCACATAGGACAATACTTCCTCATCAAAATTTTGGAGTAGCTCAGCTACCCTTGCTGAAAATATCCCGAGGCTATTCTTATACCCTTGGGGGAGTAGACAGAATTGTTGCTGGGTCCCCAACGCTGCGAACGCGGTCAAATACCTGCTTTCAGGTGCTATATTTTGACAGAAAAATCCATTTGGGATATCAAGTGTTTTGTATTTTTTTTGCACAATGTTATGTATCAATGCTGCACTGTGTGTGTGTTTTAGACAGCAAATGAGCCAGGACCCACCCGCAAGCTCAGCGAACCCCACCCAGGCCGCCAACAACCTCACGAAGTGGATCAGCAACTGCGCAGACGACCTCGCCCCACTGAGGACCCCACCCAGCAGACCCGGCAGCAAGAAAGCACCATGGTTCACCGACGAACTCAAGAACTCCAAGAGGAACTGCCGAGCCCTCGAGAGAGCCTGGCGCAGAGACCCAACACCAGATAACATGACCACGCTCAAGCTCGCCACTCGAAAACACCACCAACTGATCCGCACCACCAAGAAAACCGCATTCAAGGAACGACTGGACAACAACGCCCACAACAGCAAGGAACTCTTCAACATCGTCAAAGAGCTCTCCAACCCCAGCGCCGGAACCAACGACATCACCCCATCACAAGACCTCTGCGACTCCCTCGCCTCCTACTTTCACAACAAGATCACAGACATACACAACAGCTTCAGCACAGAGCCGACGCACCCCACGACAGCACCTGCACCCCCCACCGCCACCCTCCGCGCCTGGACCCCGATCAACACCGAGGAAACCCTACGCACGATGAACTCCATCCACTCCGGATCCCCAACCGACCCCTGCCCTCACCACGTCTTCAACAAGGCCGACTCCGTCATCGCATCGCACCCCACCTGCGGGACATCATCAACACCTCCTTCGACACAGCGACCTTCCCGGAGAGCTGGAAGCATGCCGAACTCAGCGCTCTACTGAAGAAACCATCAGCGGACCCCACCGAACTCAAAAACTACCGCCCCATCTTGCTCCTACCGTTTCCGGCCAAAGTCATCAAGAAGACCGTCAACAAGCAGCTGGCCACCTTCCTCGAGACGAATGGATCCCTCGACCACTCGCAATCCGGCTTCCGGGCCAACCACAGCACCGAGACCGCCCTCATCGCCGCCACCGATGACATCCGAGCCCTGCTCGACAACAGGGAAACAGCGGCCCTCATCCTCCTGGACCTCTCCGCGGCTTTCGACACTGTCTGCCACCGCACCCTAGAGCAGCGCCTCAGCAACGCCGGAATCCAAGAGAAGGCACTAGAGTGGATCACCTCCTTCCTCGCCGGAAGGACCCAGAGAGTCCGCCTCCCCCCCCTTCAGATCAGAAGCCACCGAAGTCATCTGCGGCGTTCCTCAAGGCTCCTCGCTCAGCCCCACCCTCTTCAATGTCTACATGAGCCCCCTTGCGGCCATCGCACGCCAACACAACCTCAACATCATCTCTTACACCGACGACACCCAGCTGATCCTCTCCCTCACCAACGACCCCGCCACCGCCAGAGCCAGCCTACAAGAGGGGATGAAAGACGTAGCTGAGTGGATGAAGAACAGCCGCCTGAAACTGAACTCAGACAAGACGGAAGTCCTCATCCTGGGATCTTCGCCCTCTGCCTGGGACGACTCCTGGTGGCCCCCCGCCCTGGGCAGCGCACCCAAACCAACAGACCACGCACGCAACCTGGGCTTCATCCTGGACTCCTCTTTCTCCATGACCAGACAAGTCAACGCCGTCTCCTCATCGTGCTTCAACATCCTGCGCATGCTACGTAAGATCTTCCGGTGGATCCCCACCGAAACCAGGAAGACGGTCACCCAGGCCCTTGTCACCAGCCGACTGGACTACGGCAACTCCCTCTACGCCAGAACCACTGCCAGACTCCAGAAGAGACTCAAGCTAATCCAGAACGCCTCAGCAAGATTCATCCTGGACATCCCCCGACACAGCCACATCTCCGGACACCTGAGAGACCTGCACTGGCTCCCGGTCAACAAGAGAATCACGTTCCGACTCCTCACCCACGCACACAAAGCCCTACACAACCAAGGCCCAAGATACCTCAACAGCCGCCTCAACTTCTACAGTCCCACGCGCCAGCTTCGATCAACGAACCACGCCCTCGCCGCCGTCCCCCGCATCCGAAGAGCCACCACAGGAGGAAGATCCTTTTCCTACCTCGCCGCCAAGACGTGGAACTCCCTCCCGACCCACCTCCGCCTGACCCAAGACCACCTCGCCTTCAGGAAGCAGCTCAAGACCTGGCTGTTCGAGCAGTAGCGGACCCCCCCCCCCCCAAGCGCCTTGAGACCCTCCGGGTGAGTAGCGCGCTATATAAATGCTGTGATTGATTGATTGTGATTGAATGTGTTGGTGCAACTGTTTAAATGTCTGTAATCTAAAACTAGACGATATGAGTTATCTGGTTTTCATACGGGAAACAAAGGATTGTTCATTGGTGAGGTGCAATTTTCGATAGCCCCTTGGTATTCAAGTTGATCTAAAATCTCCCTGACCTGTTTTTTAGCTTCTTGCTTTATAGGGTATTGCCTCTGAGCATTTGGTGAAACTTTTAACGGGATAACGTGGTGGGTTGAGTCCTCATCCCATCTGGCGGGATTTTTACACAATGCTGGAGTTAGGGCTACTGCCCACTCCCGTGCATATGCATGTTAACGACGTTATCCCGCCTATGGAGGGTGATCACGAGGTCAGGAGCAACCTTAAACTAATATAATAACACTGCATGGGCAGTGGCGTAGCAACGACCGTAAAGAACAACGATAAAATCATCCAAAACATCACATGTAACGTTCAAAACGTCCAAAACCAGTGCCCGGTCGCCCTGGGAGAAATCACGGAGGGGAAACAAATCAGAAAGAGCGAGGAAATCGAACAGTGGCCGATCTCTCCTATTTCACTAATGACAACAAAAAGTTGGACTTCATCCCCCACTATGTCTCCAGGGGAACTCATGACATCCTTAACAGAAGAGTTCTATTAAAACTATTTAAAGCACTACCTTCCTTGGGCCATATTGACATCGGCAACCTAGAAAGCATAGAGTTCAAGCCTAACCCCGACCCAATTGGTCCTGATATTACTACAGCAACCTTCTCTGATAATTCTATTACTGAGCAGATCTGGAGGCAGCAGGAGTCATTTGAAAAATGGAGCACAGAAATAAAAAAAGCCAGTTCCCCCCATTATCCAAGCCCGCTACATCAACCAAACCCTCCAGAGAGCATGCTGAGAGGCGCGAAAGGCCCAGATGAAGATAGTAAAACAAAGAGTACAGTCCAAACTGGAAGGAAAATCACCATCACCTTCGGTCACCCCGAAGTAGCCAAGTACACTGGTCACAGGCAGACAAACATAACCGGAACCATCGACGGAATAGCATGAACAAATTCGACAAGAGCAATGAAATCAGACAATGGTTGTTACATCTGCTCCTGGAATGTTGGAATGTCAATGGGTACAGCAACAAAGTGGTCCTAGACATACTTTAAATTGGAAGACATTTTTTCTATCATATTAGTATTAAGTCCAATTTTTACTTCATGGGACTTTTTACGTTCTACTGTCTGATCAAAAGTACCCAAAACACAACATTTCTTGTTATAGAGTCATGTTAAATTTTCAATTTATTTCATATTTTTGTTATATATATATATATATACACATTTAAAAAAAAAAAAACACACAGAGGTGCTGCCAGGTGCAGTATAGAGTGCGAAAGGAACGTGCTCAAGTAGAAGAAGAGAAAAATGAATGAGGAAAGAAAATCAATAATTTGAAAAACGGAGTAAGGTTCAAATCCCTTACCATGAGCCTGACCCACATACTACTTCATACAATAAGTATTATCCACAGTTTTTGGAGGGGGCAGGGGCAAAAATTGGGGTTCAGGCTTCACAAGTGGGGGAGATCGTCGACGTTTCGACCCTGGCGCATTGGTGGGAGGATCAACACCTCAGCTACGGGTCTTCCTCAGGACGGAATGTCAATGGCCTAAGCGTAAAATTAGAAGATCCCGACTTATGGGAATTCATCGAACAGTATGATTAGGCTTTCCTGTTTTCAGTTTCTATTTTTGGTCAATTCTGGTGTTTTTTTTTCAGTGTTTTCAATATCTTAAAAAACAGTTTTCAGTGGTTACACATTTTCGCGCCACTAAAAACAAAATAAGTGTTTTTCTGGTGTTTATGGAACGTTTTGCTTTTATTATTTCTTGCTTTCTGCACTGAAAGAACACGGTATATAGACAGTGTACTTATAGTGTATATGAGGTCTAAATAGATTTTTGCAAATTAATCATATTGTAGTACACCATACAATACTTCTTCAGTGAGTCTTTGGGTCATGTGCGCTCACTCTTTCCTTCCCATGTAATCTTCTGTGAAAAGGCCCTCTCAGCATTCATAGCCCCTTGGGCTGAAAACCATCAGCTAAGGGACACAGTTGGGATGACACTTTCTTTGATGCCACATAAAGCACAAAATGAAAAATATTTGCGTTTTAGTGCCTGTGCATAAGAAAACAGTGCACCAGAATGGACTAAAAAGTCAATAGCATCGCTCATTAACTCTGAAGATGGTAAAGATGCTTTCAGCATACCATCTAACAAGTGGCAAGGTTCTCCTTACAGGGAATCACTTCAGATCGGGTATCAATTTTGACAGGTCATCACACAACTTTTCATATACGTAGCTGATTCACTGCAAATACAAACAATATCACTCCAATCTTTGTTGAACTTGGAAAGAACCTTTTTTGCAGAGCATTACAAGTGACACTGCGTTCAGTGTTTTCCAAACGTCTGGTGTCATGTTTTCACCACTTTCCCAGATGCTTGGTGATATATATACTTGCCACCATACCTTGCATTGAATGTTTAAAGCCTGAGGTGTTGGCAATTCACCTACTATCAATACTGACCCACTAGAAACTATGGTCTGATGTATTAAGGGTTTTTACCCATTCTCTGTGGGTAAATGTGATGACACATATTAGGAAAGATTTTTATGAAACCAGCCATTTTACCTATCAGTGAAAGAATCAAATGCAGCCAAAATATAAAATATGAGTTGGATATTTTCTGATTCTCTACAGTTTATAAAATAATTAAACCTAAAATATGAAACTAAACCCTGCATCTTTAGACCAAAGACCACAAACAGAAAAAAGGAAGAAGAAACAACATTTTAGTGGCATCCCTAAAGAACAAAACTCAAGCAGAATAATGTTAGCCAGTCTTCTTTACTGCTAGCTAGCTAGCTTGTATTGACACCTTCAGGAAGAAAAAAAATGACTTTCACTCTCTTCCTACCTTTCTTTGAATGGCATTTAGTTTGTGGTTGTGCAGGTGTTTTTTCAGTGTTTATATGTTTTCACCGGTGAGGGCTCTATATATTTCAGTGGGGTTTTATCAGTTATTATAGGTTTAAACCTAAAACCCCACAGCCTAAGTATGATCTTCTCCTCTTTCAAGAGACATGGCAGACAAACCCTTCACCAATTGTGGGATATAAAGAATATCTTAATCCGGCAAAAAGAGAACCGAGATACGGAAGAGAAAAAGGAGGCCTTTCCATCTTTGTCTTGACCTACATCTCATGCCAATTTTCTGAAGTCGATCTCGAATCAACTTGGATGTTATGCATCAAATTAGTGGCCTCACCCATTTTCAGCCTGCTAATATTGAACGTCTACATCCACCCATCACCTAAACAAAAGAGATCAAGCATCGAGACTTTAACAACAACACCAGCCACTCTCAAACTTGCTCACCCACATGCCAACATCATACTGTCAGGAGATTTCAACATGAATCTATTACACGGCAGCAAAGAAAGATCGATTGGCCATACTCGACTCAGCAAACGAGGTGATACACACAGTAACAGATGCGCATGCCTGCTGGAAGAACAGTCAATGTGTGTTCTAAATGGACGAGTTTCGCCTGGGTGTCTCCCAGCATACACCAGGGTTACCCAAAATACAGGATCAACCATTGATTACACACTAGCAGACCAGGATATTTTACCATACATCTCAAATTTCCAAATCAAAGAAAGGACAGAAATCGATCACTATCCCCAAACCTTCTCTTTGCTCATAAGTACGGCAAATTTAACAACAGACAAAGCTATGTCCCTACAAACACAATGCTATAACCTGAAATGCCTCACTTGGAAAAGAGAAAATATTGGCGATATTATGGCAACATGCACTGCTTGCTTTGAGAGTTTTAAAGTCAAACCATCACTTATAAAGTTTTGGGTATCCTTCAATCATGATCTAAATAAAGAATTCACAAGACAATGTAACTGCCGCAAATTAGGAAGATCAGTGGGGGCTGCGTGGTTCACTAACAATCTAAGGAAACAAAAAAATCAACTGAATAAACTTTTAAGACAATTATGAACCCTAAGCTCAGATCCTTCACAGGATATTCTGCCCTTAATCCTTAATATCAAAATCAAGAAAAAATACTAAAAAGGGATATCAAGGCGGCTAAGAGAGACTTTAAAGAACTTCTCTGGGCAAAACTCCAGCAAACAAAGGGACTCCAAGCTCTTTTGGGAAGTCATCAACCAGTTATCAAATGGCAAGAAACGCCATTTTAACTTGGAAATAATGGAGGATACCTGGAGAGCGCATATTGAACATACATACAACGCCATTCCACCTATTGACATTACAAAACATGGAGGCTCAAACGCAGGAATAGCCCATGACACAGTAAAGTTAGAACCACCAGATTTCACCCTGGAGATTTCACAAGAGCAGGTCCTCAATATAATAAGAAATGTAAGGCCTGAGAGAGCCACAGGGCCCAACGGTCTGCCAAATGCATTATTCCGGCATGACCCCTGACCATGTCATAAATGATCTAATATGTGACATCATCAGCAGTGGATTGCGGGTGCGCGAAATATAGTTAGTACAACTAACTTCAGCATAGACTGGGGAGAGCCATTGACTTGGTGGCACCCCTCCGTAGGATGAAGAAGGTGGAGATAGGAGCTGGTGCTCCGTGGTATAATGACACCCTACGGGATTTGAAACGTGCGGTGAGGAGGAAAGAACGAGCATGGCGGAAGGAGTATGACGCCATTGCCAAGAAAGAATATATTTCTTCCTTGTCGATGTATAAATTAGCCATCCAATCTAGGAAGGCTGTTTTCTTTGAGGAAAGAATAGTTGCGGCTAGAAATCCGCAGAAGGAAATCTTTCGGGTCCTGGCTGAACGCAGGACAAACAAAGAGCAAAGCACTGAGTTCGCCCAGGTGGACTGTCAGAGGTTCCAGGACTTCTTTGTGAATAAGATCTCCAATATTCTGGGAGAAATTGCCGCAACTACACCCCTCAATTGTCCCTGCCCACCTGACCTTTCTACCCCATCGGATATTATACCGCTGGTTGAGTTCATCCCAATGGCGAAACAGGTGCTACGCACGATTATGGATCGAGTCAAATCTGGCTCTAAGGCTGATCTTTGCCCTCCGGATGTGTTCAAACTGGCATTGCCAGGTATTGAGAATGAAGTCTTACATCTGCTGAACGTTTCTCTCCACACAGGACAGGTCCCTCTAGCTTTTAAAGAGGCTCGCTTGATTCCTTTACTAAAAAAACCTGGATCAGACACGAAGTGTCTGAAGAATTTTCGACCTATCTCCCAGTTGCCTTTTTTGGCTAAAGTGATCGAGCAGCATGTGCTGGCATTGCTCTCAGGACATCTAGAGAGCAATAACCTGCTGGAGCCCAACCAGGCAGGGTTCCGTGCCAATCATAGCACGGAATTAGTCATGCTCTCTATTTTGGATGAACTGAGGAGTCGAGCCGATATAAAAACACCGAGCGCCCTGGTACTATTGGATCTCTCCGCGGCTTTTGATACTGTGTGTCATGAACAACTATTGTCGCGGTTGAGGTCCTTTGGTATCAGGGGTACAGCACATGCATGGCTTACATCGTTCCTGCAAGGTAGGACACAGAGAGTACAGCTGGGGGATCTTCTTTCCACTTCTGCCCCCATCACTTGTGGGGTTCCACAGGGCTCTGCCCTGTCACCCCTACTCTTTAATGTCTACTTGCAGCCTCTAATTGCACTCCTGAATAGGATGGACTGCCTAGTATACAACTACGCCGATGACACCCAGATAATCATCCGGCTGGATGATGGTCCGGGAGCGTCCTCCAGGTTGCAGGACATACTTAAAGCCACCGTAAACTGGATGTCCGAGAATTCTTTAAAAATCAACCCGGACAAGACGGAAGTGCTGCCCATTTCCATCACGGGCAACCCCTGGAGTGAGGAATTCTGGCCTGTGGAGCTGGGTGTGTCGCCAGAGCCGGCGTCTGCAGTCAAAAGCCTGGGTCTATACGTGAACGATAAACTTTCCATGAAGAAACAAGTTACCACGGTAGTGGGCACTTGTATAGGCCTGCTGCGACAACTGAGGAAGATCTCTGCTTTACTCTCTTTTTCCACCATGAGACACGTGGTCTCAGCCACAATTCTGGCTAGGCTGGACTACGGTAACTCCCTGTATATTGGCCTACCTCAACGGCTGTTGGATATGCTACAGGGGGTTATGAATGACGCAGCCCGGCTGATTTACAAAAAACCTAGGACTGCCCACTCTTCCCCACTGATGCAGGAGCTACATTGGCTCCCGATTCGGCTGAGGGTTGTTTTTAAAGGTTTGTGCATCGTACATAAGGCGTTGTATGGTAATGCACCGAGATACCTGAAATCTCGCCTGTCCCTTTATACACCGAGCAGGACTTTGCGTTCATCGGACGCGACCCTCTTGTCCCAATCCCGTTTTAAACTAGCCACGGTGGGAGGACGTGCTTTCTCCAACTTTATGCGCTTCCTGCTTTATGGAACAAATTGGCCCCAGAACTCAGGAAGGAATGCAACTTGTTATCCTTCAGAAAAAAGTTAAAAACTACCCTGTTTAGGCAAGCATGGAGTAGCCTTTAGGCGCTGTGTTAAGATCAAGTAAATGCCGAACCCCCACTACGTAATCTGGACAAACAGCGCTTAGAGACCCCGGTGGTTATAACGCGCTATACAAATTAAATAAATAAATAAACTATATAGGAGCAATTTCATTGGTTTTGTATGAGTAAAATGTCCAGCTAACTATAACACCACTAAAACTTATAGTTTTTTGAGTGAATTTCAAAGGTTTTTTAAATGCTAATTCCTAACTATATAAGGCCTGAAACCTATGGTTTTTTCAGTGAATTTCAAAGGTTTTTTAAATGCTAATTCCTAACTATATAAGGCCTAAAACCTATGGTTTTTTCAGTGTTTTTAAAAAAAAAATTGATTGGTTAACTGGCTTATTAAGTGTATCTTAGTGAATACATATATTAGCGAGTAATGTTTAAATATTTAAATATATGCATGAGTGATGTAATATGTGACGTCAACAGCAGTGCATTGCAGACGTGCAAGTTATAGTGAGTCCAACTAACTATAACGTGGGAATTTCAATGGTTTTGTGAGAGTAAAATTTCCAGCTAACTATAACTGGTGTGAAACCTATGTTTTTATCAGTGAATTTCAAAGGTTTTTTAAATGCTAATTCCTAACTATAACTGGTGTGTAACCTATGGTTTTTCAGTGAATATATATATATATAAAATTTCTATGGCAAAATGAAACCCCTCATTTTTTGTTCCTTTTCAAATTAAATGTATTAAGTGTTACCACTTTATTCCAATCAAGATGACTTCAGGTGTGCCATACTTTTGTCATAAGTAAGACTGTTAGCGTTCTAGTTGTTCTTTAGAACACTCTGGGACATTCTGTCATTGGGCTATAGTTGGGCTACATCTGGCTGATATTTGGGCTACATGGGCTCTTTTGTCTCTGATGGCCATCTTGGGAGACTGCATATCAGAGTTTTTTTAATGAAATATAAGAGGATTTGAGAAGTCACTCAAAATGTGCCCTAATTTCTTCAGCACTAATCATAATTTCTATGGCAAAATGAACCCCCTCATTTTGTTGCTTTGCAAATTAAATGTTTTAAGTGTTAACACTTTATTCCAATCAAGATGACTTCAGGTGTGCCATACTTTTGTCATAAGTAAGACTGTTAGCGCTCTAGTTGTTCTTTAGAACATTGTGGTACATTCTGTCATTGGGCTATAGCTGGGCTACATCTGGCTGATATTTGGGCTACATTTGTTTTTTTTTGTCTCTGGTGGCCATCTTTGGGCTACATTTGGGCTCTAACATATATATATATAGCCCAATATATATTTTTTTAAAGGTAATTTTCGTAAAAACCACTGGAGCACATATCTTGAGACATAGCAAAGGCACATCGGGCTACCAGTCCCTACAATTTTGCCAAGTTTGGTGGAAAACCATTCAGCCGTTCGGGCTAAAAGTGAGTCCAACCGCCCTATGGAAATTAACATGGGGAAAACATGTTTTGGGACCCCCCTTTTATCTCGGCCCCCCCCCTTGACGAATCCCCCCCAAACTTTTAGGGAAGGAGCGGAGCGCCGCGAGGCAAAGTTAAGGAAAATTTCAGGAAGATTCCTCAACCGGCGCCAAAGTTATTCCCAATAGAATGTTGCGATTTCCCTATGGAAAACAATCCTAACTATATATACCTACTGGCTATCGCCAGTAGGTAATATATATATATATATATATATAAATATATATATATAAATATATCTATATCTATATCTATATCTATATCTATATCTATATCCATATCTATATCCATATCTATATCCATATCTATATCCATATCTATATCCATATCTATATCCATATCTATATCCATATCTATATCCATATCTATATCCATATCTATATCCATATCTATATCCATATCGATATCTCTCTCTCTCTCTCTATATATATATATATATATATATATATATATATATATATATATATATATATATTCACTGAAAAAACCATAGGTTATAGACCATATATAGTTAGGAATTAGCATTTACAAAACCTTATTTTACTCACACAAAACCATTGAAATTCCATATATAGTTAGTTGCACTAACAATATATCGCGCACCCGCAATCCACTGCTGATGATGTCACATATTACATCATTCATGACATGGTCAGTGACATCACTGATGACATCTCAAATGACATCACTGATGACATCACTGATGACATCATCCAGTGATTATGTGTTTCTGTAAAGTTTAAATATGTTTTACATATTGAAGAATGAGTGGATGTATAAGTGTCTGAATGAAGGTTTTAGTAGGTGCGTGATTGACTGTATGAGTGAGTGATTAAATGCGTCTTACTGAATGCACGGGTTAGTGACTAAACTGTCTGAAAGTGTGCATCAGTATGTCTATTGTTGTGCAAGCTGCTGCATGTGTTGATCAGTAGCTATATGAGTGGCTATATGGGTTATTGATTGGTTGCACAAGTATTTGTATGGGAGACAGAGTGTGTGTATGGCTGGCTGGGAGGTGTGTGACTCTGTGCAGATCAATGTGTACTTGTATCAGTGATTGTATAAGAGAGTAAGTATGTGTTAGTATATGTTTAAAAAATGTAAGGTGTTCTGTGTTTAACTGTATAGATGAGAAAATGGAAGTGTGATTGATTCTTTTCAGGACTGACTAGGTGTGTGAGTAACTCCATGGATGAGTGGCAGAGTGTGAGTGTCTGTATAGGTGTATGAGTGCATATGATAGTGTTGTAAAGATGAGTGATTGTATGTATGAATGATTGTATGGGTGAATGAGTGAATGTGTGTGTAGACATAGGAATCAGTGAGTGCGTATGTAGTAACTAGTATTGGTGTGTCAATGGTTTCAAAAATTATACTCTGTATTTAACACTGGGTGTAACGGAGGTTATATTAGAGTGTGAGGAGATGCATTGTATTATCACATGAATGATATCATCAGTGATGTGATCATTGATGTCATTTGAGATGTCATCAGTGATGTCATTTGAGATGTCATCAGTGATGTCATCAGTGATGTCACTGACCATGTCATGAATGATGTAATATGTGACATCATCAGCAGTGGATTGCGGGTGCGCGATATATAGTTAGTGCAACTAACTATATATGGAATTTCAATGGTTTTGTGTGAGTAAAATAAGGTTTTGTAAATGCTAATTCCTAACTATATATGGTCTATAACCTATGGTTTTTTCAGTGAATTTACAAGGTTTTGTAAATGCTAATTCCTAACTATATATGGTCTATAACCTATGGTTTTTTCAGTGAATTTCAATGGTTTTTTAATAGCAAATATCATAAGCTGTCGAATGTCAAGTACGTTTTTTGATTGCCTTTCCAGCATGGTTGGGTCACTTTTAACATGGCTATGTAACACAAACATTCAAAATCTAAATTTTCCATGCACATGTGAGAGCATATTTACAAGCAATTTGCGCCACAGAGAAAGGTCTTACACTAAAATGAGAAAAATAACATCAGGGACAGTCAATTGCCTTATAAAGAACCATACACCATTATGTCCTTGTCATGAATGTAAAAACAATTCCTTTTCCCCAAAAACGATTTTCAAATCATAATTTCTAAACACTGCACATGGGAAAATGACTTAAAATGTCATTAAAACACATGAAAGCATTTTTTGATTGGCTTTCCAGCATGGTTGGGTCACTTTTAACATGGCTATGTAACACAAACATTCAAAATCAAAATTTTCCATACACATGTGAGAGCATATTTACAAGCAATTTGCGCCACATAAATCATAATTTTCTCCTTAAAGCACACTATTCTCTATCTAAATTAAAGAAATATTTTCTCACCTTAGCAAATACTTTGAGTTTGAAAACAGTCTAAGAAACACACCAATTTGTCTTCAGCAGAGCAAAAGGTATGCACTCCAGAGTCTGCAGCTATCAAAAGCACAGAAATGCTGTAATTCTTCACACATATTTCTCATGTCACCCAATCAAAACTCTTCCCTCACTTTTTTTCAAATGAAAACCCTTCCCCCTCTGCCCTTTCTGCCTATTTTCCATAGCAACCACCTCTTGGAAAAACTCTGGTGTTTGCAAGTTCACACAACAATGTTGCAATTGAACTCTGAACTCTCAGTGCACCTGCATATCCAGTGCATTCTTTCATTTAATGATTTTTTATTGACCACTCAAAATACATCTTTCAAAGAACACATCTGTGCACCCTAACTTTCTGTTTTCATCAATCAAAATCCACCAATCACTGTTACTGCTTCATGAACACAGAAACTCCACAGTTTTTTTTTCATTTTACACTCTCATTTTTTCAACTGCCATTTCATTGCCACACTTCATCTGACTGCAGGAGAACCTTCTCTCACCATGTTTTCTGTCTGGATTGTTGGTCATAGTTATATTCACTGGGCTCAAAGGTACGTTGAAAGCAGGAATTTACCTAACCTCAATTTACAAGATGTGGAAATTAAGTGGTTTGGCCACAGAGGATTAAAATGTCACCAATTGATACCATTGGTGAAAACCTTTATGCATTTGCCAAAACCTGACCTGTTAATTGTGCACTGTGGAGGTAATGACTTGGGCACTTTGACTGGTGTAGGTCTGGAAATGCTTTTAAAGGACACCTTTGAGCAATTAATGGCACTTTTTCCTCAGACTGCCTTGGTATATTCAAATATATGCCAAAGACAGAAATGGAGGTGGTCAAACCAATTTTGTCCACAAATTGAGAAGTCGAGGAAGCATGTAAACAAATCTGTTTCAGCTTACATGAGACCATGGAATGGGCTCCCTGTACAACAATAACTTGCGTTACTACATGCAAGATATCTACAGAGGAGATGGAGTTCACTTCTCAGATGAGGGCAACAGAGTTTTCACTCTGAATTTAAGAATGTGCATTGGTACCTACTTATAAGTACCTAAATGTACCATAAACCCAAAAGCTCTTCTCAGAGCTACCCTACATCTAATCACTCACAATTATTATTTTACTCTAACTTTTTTCACTAATTTTCAACAAAGTACGCTCCCTGGGGCGCTACCCGGTACGCGTACCGGGAGCTAACCTCGCGAAATTTTTTTTAAAAAATGTTTTTTTTTCGCACATATAAACCTCCTCAGCCACCCTCAGAAAACCTAGGGGGTCAAGATAACTCTACCGTGCCCCCTTCTACCCATTCCGAACATTAATTGCCCTCCATCTTGTATCTTAATTCGACCGAAACACAAAATGGTGGACTCCCGGAACGCTTAAGGTCCGCGAACCGAGGCGCTCAACGGTTCGCGTACCGGGTCGCTCCCTGGGAAGATAAAGGAAATAAAAAATAATCAAAAAATCCAACAATCAATTAACATACAGCATTTGAAAAGACTATCATTCATTTTTCCTTGTAGTACGCTCCCCAGAACGCTTCCCGGTTCGCGGACCGGGCGCTAACCACGAAAAAAAACAAAAAAAAAAATTATTTTTTTTTGCCCCGCGGGGCCCCCTTAAAACCTCCACATTAAACCTAGGGGGTCAGCGAGGATCTACTATGCCCCCTTATAGTTATTTCCCCCTTTGTTTTGGCCTCCTCTTGTCTCTCGATCCTACCGAGAGACAAGATGGCGGCCGCTCCGGACTGTTTAGAATGTTGACAGACACCGGAGAGCCAATCAGCTTCGCTACGCGAAGTTCCGGTACGCTTAAGGTCCGCGAACCGGGGCGCTGCCCGGTCCGCGCTTACAGATATATATCTTTTTTTGAACGTTAATTTCTCAAAATCCACTGCAGCACATATATTGAGACCTACAAAAGGCACATCGGGCTACCAGTCCCTACAATTTTGCCAATTTTCGTGCAAATCCATTCAGCCGTTCGGGCTAAAAGTGAGGCTAACCGCCCTATGGAAAACTCAATGTTAAAAACACGTTTTGGGACCCCCCTTTTTTCTCGGCCCCCCCTGGACGAACCCCCCCCAAATTTTCAGGGGCTCCTCAGAAACAAAATGTTCCATTTTCCAGAAAATTTCAGCCAATTCCGTCCACAAACGCCAAAGTTATTAGACATAGAATTTTCAAAAATCCCATAGGGAAAAAATCCTAACTATATATACCTACTGGCGACCGCCAGTAGGTAATATATATATATATACATACACATATACATATATACATATGTCATCCAAACCTTCGTTTCAAAAATACAAAAAAGGCGCTGACTCCGTGGGATTCTTCAAAGAGGAGTTTTTATTCACCCAACGATGATGGCTTACGTGTTTCGGCGGAACGACCGCCTTGTTCACAACAACTTCAAAGTGGAGGCGATAAGAATATATACACACACCCACAATAGGTCTGTCGGAGCCTTCTGGTGACGTAGATTGGTTGCTGAGGTTACCCTCCCCATTATCATAGACATGGAAGAGGTAAGTTGCATTAGAGTAACAGAAACATTTATATTACGAGTAGTAATTCTTCTACCGTTCAGGACGTTATGAACTCAAATGCTCGATTTTTATAAGAGTAAAACATAATTCATTCTTTTTACAAAACTTTAGCAGTTCATACTTCAACAATCTTTTTTCCAATTGCCCTTATTGCTATCAGTGTTCTCTAATGCTTCTGACGTACTATGCAAATGCAACAACAGTACATGTATAAGCGACCATACAGAAAAAAGTGCAAAAACATTTTTGTGTTTTTAAACAGTGAAAAGACTAAAACCGAAATATACAGTGGAATTTAAAAACAAAGTGACTTCTCTCAGTACTGGATTGCATTGTAGCCATCATTATGCAACCATATGGTAGTTTCAATAGACCATTTGACATCAATTTACATCATCTTTACTTGAGGTATTATGCCCCAGTGGGCTTTTGAACAATTATGGAATATTGTAATACTATCTTATGAATATAATAGTAATGTTGACCTCCAATATCTCTCATTCATCTCATATTGGATAACTTAGTACTGTGATTTACAAATTAACTTGTGTAAATTTACCAAAAATGTAGATTACCCTTTGTGCTTCGAAAAAAACTATCTCTCTGCGAAATTTAATTTCAATCTAAAGTGTTAATACTATGGTTTTTTACCCATATCCCTATCACGAAGTTTCAGAGGAGTGGGATAAGTGGTTTTGGCATGGAGCCAATTTTTAATGAAATTACAGATAAAACAAATTATATATCTGAATGCCGGGCTAGTCAATTATGTATTCGGTTACAAGTGCACACTTAATGCTTCATCCGAGTTTAATCCGTTAGGAGCCTTGGTATCGAGCAAGATAATATATCTTGATTCCAATCTCCTAAGTGCTAGGAGTGTGTTTCCTCCTCTTATGTTCTTATCGATACTGTCAATAACAAAGTATTGCAGATCTTCTACTCTCCCTCCGTGAAAAGCGTTAATGTGGCGTGCCACAGGGAAACTTTGGTCATCGTTGGCCACAGCTCTCAAATGCTGTAAGATCCTTACATGTACTGGATGTAAGGTACTTCCAACATAACGTTTCATGCAAGTACATTGCAAAACATAGATGGCATAGTCTGTTTTGCAATTAAAATTCCCTCTCAACTCCAATGGTGTTTTTCTGAGTGGGAGGTGTACTCTGCTGAGATTAATACCATGCTGGCACGCTTTGCATTTTGTGCACTTGAAAAATCCTTTCTTATTCTGAAGCCAATTGGTGTTACTCTTTTGGCTCGGAATATTAGATACCAATTCCTGCTTCATGGACTTAGCCCTTCTGTATGTAATCTGCGGCAATTTGGCACATGATGTTCCTAATGTAGGGTCAAGGCGTACTATGGGCCAGTGCCTGTACAAGATTCTGCGTACATTGGTGTGATAGGCATTGTACCCTGTGATGATTCGTGGTGTCTCAGTTTTTTCATTCGATGTTACAGATGTGATGTTTCTCAGTATATATATATATATATATATATATATATATATATATATATATATATATATATATATATATATATATATATATATATATATATAGTTGGGATCAAAGCCGGGAGACCCGGTCGAAACAGGTCATGCTGTGAAGAAAGGAGAAATAAACGAACCTTGATAAATCGTAACCTGAGTGGTGGTCCGTTCCTGGAAGCATTGCTGGATAGAATGTTGCAGCAATTTTTGTGTGGACAGGATTTGGTATTTATATATATATATCTACTGTTGACCACTTCTGTGTAGCTAAGACCAACTTGCTGAATTGCTAATGTCTTTCTTTAGTCTATTTTCTGATAGGAATTAAGTTTATACACTGGGAGACTTCTACTCCCTCAAATGTCCATTAACATATACGCTGCCAGTCGCCAAACAAAAAGGAAAGCTCTTCTCAAAAGTCTAGGAGCTTGAAATATACTGTAATTATACTGCAGCCTCTGCCAAGTTTTAGCAAGGAAACCTCAAAGGAAATTGCGCCAGTCCGAATCTTCAGGTACACAAACAGCTGAAGGTTCCAAAAGAAAATAGTGCCTTAACCAACAAATGGATATTTCTGAATCCTGTCACAAAAAATTGTGAGACAAGACTCACCTGTGTCACAGTGTACCTACTGTGACTACAGATACTGAAACAAAGTCTTCACCACCGAAATTCTTCCTCAAGAAGACGATAACGGTAGAGAATGGATAACGCTACCGATTTCTTCAAATTCTTCCGCTGAAGTGCGCAGTACCCCAGATGAGAGCGCGGGAGCACAGCTGAGCCTGAGGAACTGCCAGAAGGCTAGACCGGCAACCGGTGGCTGCCATCTTGGAATTCCGCCGATGGGGATGAATTAGCCAATGGAGCAACGAAGACACTCCTCGCCGGGACAGGACTCTGCGAGGCTGGGCAAAGCTGAACCTGCACTGGAATCCTCCTAACAGACTTAACTTGGGGGGCTCAGACTTCTAACCTGATCAGCCCTGACATACCCAGAATAGTATTTGTAAGCATTTTGTAGGCATTTTGCCCATTACCGCGTGTAATGTTTGTGGCGTTATTTTAGTTGGGGTACCCTGGGATTGAGTACCATTAGTTTCAGCTGTTGTTGGTTGGACTGTGAAAGCCCTCATGACGTACTGAATAAAGTTTATGGAGATCCTAATTAGATCTTTGTGTTGCATGAGTACTTCTGGCTGTGGCATTGTATCAATGTCAGGATGCGACGTGTAGCCTGCTAGTACAGGCCATATTGCCCAGTCTCCTCCTACCGGGCCTAATCTTACTCTGTTTCTTAAGTGGGGTAGGGCGCATTTAAACCAGTAAAAAAGATTCTGGTAAGTGAACGGAACCTCTATGTCCTCACAGGGACCGTATTCTGTTGGTGCATCTCCCTCTGTGTAAGAATGAAATGTGTGTGTTCTAGCATCTGCTTATCGGAATGTAACCCACAAATAGAATACCTCCGATTTGTTTGATTTGTGTGCCTCAATCAGAAAGGATACTAAACCACCCCTAGGTGTTAAACCATGTAGGAGTTTCAGGGTGATAGTAAGTCTGAAATTAGGTGAAATGAGAATTCCATCCACCTCCTCATCTCCTGCTGAGAGGCGGCGCTCCAATACTGCGTTATTTTCATCCCCAGGATCAGTCATTTTGAAACAAAGTTTATTTACGGGAACTAAGATAAGGTGTTATGCACAATTTAGGAACACCATGTCCTTCAAGCTTGATTAACCAGCAGCCAATAAATAGAATACTTCGCCTACTCAGCTGTGGCGAAGTTTGTGCCCACCCACTCCAGACGTCTCTGGTGTTTTGTGAGTAGAGGTCTCTGAGAATTAGCATGACTGAACTACTCAGATTCTACTGTTAAATAATTGCCTTACCAACATTGGTGGTTCCATGTCGTGTAGCTGCTATAGTACCCATGCAGGACCTGAGCGTTTGGATAACAAACTGTGGGATTGGTGGCAGACTGGTTCCATACACCCCCATCAAGAAATGTTAGCCAGTTTTTGCATTCGCTAGCTCACAGTGCCACTAGTGTCTCATCTTATTAGGGAGAGAATAGTTACTGGCAGACTCAGAACATGACAACCACGATCCCTAAAGATCGTGGAAACAATGTGCTACTTTTCGGTCAGTCACTCGTGCTCATTTAGCTTATCTCAGAGATGTACAAAATAAACAGTCTGGGCGTTTCAATAAAAGGTTTATTGAAAAGTTGTTATTCTCTTGTAAGATATATATGAGCTGTAACAATCATTAGACAGTAGCAGAGATATATGATTAGCAGTACCATGAATATAAACGGATAGTACAGTTCTACCATTGTGCAATTAGCAGGAATAAATACATGAATATAAAATGCATGATAAAAGTGACTGTACTCCTACAATGCCTACCTAGATGTACCTAAGTGTACCTAGCATGTGAGTAGGTGTAAAAGCCAAGAATCCCTCAAGGATTTAGTCGAACCCCATTGCCTGCAGTATGAGGAATGTCGGAGCGCTTCTTGGTCTCGAGTTGGACACCCCGCAAGGGATGTTCAGACCACTGTCAGCTGGAGCGTCTGCATGCAGGAGCCACAGCGTCTCTGGTCAGTGTGTCGGCCTGGAAGTCTCGGTTCCCTCTAACTACTGATAGCAAGAGGTGCTGTATTTATACAGAAAAGTATATAGAGTCTCTTTGTCCCTTGTTCTTGTGTTAGCCATTGTTGGGTATGAGGATGACGTATGTGATGAACCTTGTGCGTAGATATTAGGAAGGTGGTGTATAGCCCCTGCCAGGTTTCCAAGTAGCCTTATGAATATTCATGCATACTGTGTTATCTAAAGATGAAATCATAGAACACTATTGTTCAGGAAAAACCCACCTTCTGCACCCAGGCCTAGAACTAGTAAAAGGTTCAGTCCATAAAAGGTGTTCGATCCTTATAAAGCTTGTTACTGTTAAATATAGGAGAGGTGATGTAGGTGAAAGGGTATGATGCTACCTGGGCCTATATTAGGTTACCTATATGAAACATAACAATGCATATGAAGTGAAACAAAATACAATAGAGCCATATGTGATGCCCCCTATGTATTCAACTACACAACCATTCGAACCTCATTCACAGCAGCACACTCCCAAATTCACATCTCACACTTTCACTACCCAACCTCTTAAACATACACCGATGAGAGTAGTGGAGAGAACATTTCAAAGAATATCCACAATGGTGTTTTAGTTGGGAGTTTAGTACAACCAGTTCAATGTACGTTTCGGTGGAAATGGCAGTTCTCATCCACCTTAGTCAGGACCACTCAATTATCTATTCTCAGGTGAGTGGTAGAGGGCATCGTCAAAGTAAAAACCCTTTGCTGATTACATGGGGTTACTGCCAAACGGGTCTGGCTTAAATGCACAGATGAAAAATAAAGTGTCTGCAGCCTCAGGCGGGAATTCGATCAATGTATTTCTTATGCCATTTGCTCCAAAGGATAGCAAGCTTGTGCAAAAGTACAAACTAGTGGGAAGAAATAGTGTTATCAGGATATCCTGTCCAGGTTATCATATACTTGAGCTACACCCTGATTTGTAACGTTCGGGCTGCTGTATATCCCACACCTCACTTCGTGTTCTACCATAGCGGTATTCGATCACAGCTCATGTCGGGCGGGTCTACCTTGTCATGCGGGATTCTGAACAGTTTCTGTTTGAGTATTTTTTAAACAAAAGGAATACAGGGATTTAGCGGAGGAAAGGACAAAAAACATCCTACATACTGACCCAACTGTGCCTATATGAAGTAGGCAACTAAGCGGGGAAAATGCTGGCATGGTTAGAAAAGTGGGACAAAACGAGGGGATGAGCCTTCGCAGATAAACAAAACTGGAGACATTACCTATGACCCAATAGAAGATCTGACACAGTCGCTGACTACTATGAATACCTCTATGCATGTAAAACACACTGCACTTCCTTCGACATTTGAGGCTTTTCGGAAAATATATAACTCCCCCAATTCACACAGGAACATAGGCAGTTTTTAGAAGCAGACATACATCCACACAAAATAGGCCAGGAAAGGCCAAGCACCCTGTTCCCGTAACGCTGGTAAAGCAATAGGGCCTAATGGCTTGCCCAAGGAACTGTACAAATGCTTGGCAACCAAGCTAGAACCCAACATTTAAAAAATGTGGACCGAGGGGCGGGCAACAATTGCGGTAATACACAAGCCCGGAAAACCCACTGATATCTGCAGTTGCTACTGGCCTATCTCTCTCCTTAATGTGGAGGTAAAGCTCCTGGCCAAATTGTTGTCTTGTAAGATATATATGAGCTGTAACAACCATTAGACAGTAGCAGAGATATACGATTAGCAGTACCATAAATATAAACTGATAGTACAGTTCTACCATTGTGCAATTAGCAGGAATAAATACATGAATATAAAATGCATGATAAAAGTGAGTGTACTCCTACAATGCCTACCTAGATGTACCTAAGTGTACCTAGCATGTGAGTAGGTGTAAAAGCCAAGAATCCCTCAAGGATTCAGTCGAACCCCATTGCCTGAAGTATGAGAAATGTCAGAGCCCTTCTCGGTCTCGAGTTGGACACCCCGCAAGGGATGTTCAGACCACTGTCAGCTGGAGCGTCTGCATGCAGGAGCCACAGCGTCTCTGGTCAGTGTGTCGGCCTGGAAGTCTCGGTTCCCTCCAACTACTGATAGCAAGAGGTGCTGTATTTATACAGAAAAGTATATAGAGTCTCTTTGTCCCTTGTTCTGGTGTTAGCTATTGTTGGGTATGAGGATGACGTATGTGATAAACCTTGTGCGTAGATATTAGCAAGGTGGTGTATAGCCCCTGCCAGGTTTCCAAGTAGCCTTATGAATATTCATGCATACGGTGTTATCTAAAGATGACAACAAGATGGGCAACAATTGCGGTAATACACAAGCCCTGAAAACCCACTGATATCTGCAGTTGCTTCTGTCCTATCTCTCTCCTTAATGTGGAGGTAAAGCTCCTGGCCAAATTGTTAGCCAACTGTCTCCGTGAAGAAATAACAACCCTGGTCCATCCGGATCAATCCAGCTTCATGCCTAAAAGAGGGACAAGGCTAAATCTTCCTAGACTTTTCGGGGTAATGGTGTGGTCTAGGGACGAGTCAGTGTCTACCATGGTGTTATCTATGAATTCCTAGATGGCCTTCGATGCACTGGAATGGATCTATATGTTCAGGGTACTAGAAAGAATGGGTTTCGGCCCTAACTTCATAGGCTGGATGCCTTTAGTATACCAGGACCCTGTGGCCCACGTTAGGTTAATGGAACAACATCCCACAATTTTACTCCATGTAGGTGAATAAGAAGGGTTGTCCACTCTCCCCATTGATCTTTGCCTTGGCTTTGGAACCCCTGGCGGCGTTTGTCCGCCAAAACCCATTAATCCAAGGTATACACTGGGGGTGCCGCGGGAAGGTCGTATCGGTTTATACATGGCGATACACTTTTCTCTGTTACCAATCCCCCCTTGATGATAGCCAGGCTGACCCAAATATTTCGGATCTTTGGAACACATTCAGGGTACACAATCAATGATAAGTCCCTCATGCATTTGATACGGGCCCTGTGCCCAGCTTGCCCAGAGATATACACCTGCCTATGTCTCAGGGGTGCATTAAGTACATGAGCATTAATATCACGGTGGACCCCCACCTATCATACAGTTCTAATTTGGTCCCTATCCAAGGACACTTCGCAGCAATGTTGGGAATTGCTGCTCACAGCTCCTAGGCAGGGCAACAATTTTCAAGATGACGACACTGCCCTGGATGCTTTACACACTCCAAAATACTCTACATTGTATACCGGAGGGGGTTTTGAGTAAGACTGAGTTTTTTATCCCACTGCTTCTCTGGAACACGAGTCTTCCACGCATAGCCCTCCCTAAATTATTGCGAGGCGTTATGATGTTGGGGCTGGTTTCCCAGATATAATAAAATAGTGTTGAACCACGCAACTGAATGTGGTTAATGACTGGGCGCTTGCAGCCTAGGACGACCCCGCGTTTAGACTAGAGAGATTGTCGATGGGAGTCCCAGGGTATCTCTGGGTACTTTACACCCCGGCTAACATTAACACACTCCAGCCTCAGACACATACTGAGGCCCAGGTGTGGAAGAAGACAACAGCATTTTTAGGTTGGCAAAGAAAGCCAACTACAATGGCCCCACTGTGGTGTAGTGATCTCCTTAGGGAGGTGGGACAACTAAGCGGATACAAGAAATGGAATCTCATTGGTTTATCCACAGTGGAAGAGGTGTGG
The DNA here is from genome assembly GCF_964261635.1 of Lissotriton helveticus. Lineage (NCBI taxonomy): Eukaryota > Metazoa > Chordata > Amphibia > Caudata > Salamandridae > Lissotriton > Lissotriton helveticus. The sequence continues at coordinate 1,686,303,561 of NC_136063.1, read as the reverse complement.
AAAGGGGACGCTATGCTCAGTGTGGCTAACATGCAGGCCCAATATGACTTGCAACCAACGGAATCCTTCAGGTATCTGCAATTACAGCATGCACTGATGGCAAATTGCCCCAGACACACTTTGGTCCCGGAGTCCGCACTTCTGGAGGGCAGAGTCCTTAGGGAACCATTACCCAAAAAAACTATTTTGCTCATCTACGAGAAACTAATTTATAATTCAACTGATCTCCTGGTCACCCTGAGGACTAAATGAGAGGGATGTCGAAAACTGAGAGGATGGGGAGAGGAAGAGGCCACTGGGGCTTACAGAGAGGTGGAAATTAATGCAGGGTTTTGTTAATTCAATTGTGTTTCCTGCAAAGTTCCTACTACACCCGGACTGCCATTCAGGCCATGAGCTTAAGCCCCGCAGACCTCTGCTTCGAAACTGCGGGAATAGGGGTACATTCTTTGACATCCTGTGGTCCTGCAAGGTAATTTGGTCATACTCTGTAGCACAACAGAAACTCACTTGTGAGGTCGTAGGAGTGGAGATACAGGACTGAGCATAAAAAATGCCTTCTGCACATATGGGGGGGGGGGGGGGGGGGGGACAACCCACCATTGAGATATCATAAAATATGGCCATGGGTCTCACAGTGGTAAAGCGAAATATCACACACTCTTGGGGTGTGAGAGAGGCTCAGACTGAGGTCGGATCGGAACAAAACATAAACAGGTGTGTTTCGAATGAAAAAAACATTTATTTGGGACGGGCATGCCCAAAAAAGTGGGAGAAATCTAGTCAGGGTGATGCTCCTTAAGAGGGATAGAAGAGGAGTTCGCTGAGGGTCCCGGTGGTCCCAACTTGGGTTCCCCTGAAGATTGATGAAATAGATTTTCTTGTATTGGTCACTGTAGTTCTAAATATAGAGGAATACATTGAAATAAAATTATAGATGTTTTTACAGATGTCTATTTCTTCTGATGGAACGTTTTTTTAATTTTTACACAGGACAACATAAATCAGATTAAGTGTCATTTGGAGATCCGATTTTCACAAAACTATTAGTCAACCTGCGCAGACTTGTGAGATGAATGGGGTATCAGACATATGAAATGTAAGCACTCTGTTGTACCACATATGAATTGAATTTGGAGATACTGTTTTTATTTTTTAAAGACCACCTACACTTGTGATTTGCCCACAGAAGCAGTACGACGTAGAATGTAACTATGCTCAAATGTTTCAAGTTGGTGCTATGACACAGTATGTCTGGCAATGAGGTCCACATTTAAAAAGTATATCTGTGACTAGAACTAGAACACACATAATATGCCAAGTACCGAAGGCTAATTGTATGTTTCAAGATGGCACAACTGTGAGTAAAATTCATATTAATCTGTTGTCCACGTTTCTTGGTGCATCGCCATGACACTAACCTTTTAAGTGCGGGCATGCATCGACCACTTAGCAGACGTCTGAGTTTCCCCCCTCCCCAGTGTGTCTGTCAGCCTTTGGCAGAAGCTAGGCGCGGTATTAAAGGACCCTCTGGTGCTGGCACCTGAGGGTTTGCATTTCTTATTTTAGAGGTTGGCCTGCTGGGAAAAAGCTTCCCCAGGAGCCTCAGCCTTTTTTTGTCTTCTGAAATGATGATCAGACATCATTTTATTGAAAATGAAAGTAAAATTAGCCAATTGGCTCATTTCCCTTTATCGGTGCTCGAGGGCATACCTCAGCCCAAGAGCATTGATTTTCAAGAGCGAGTTACAGTTGTAAAGAGAATTGTGTCCCCTTTCCAATGGACCCCTGCTTGAGGCTGCCATAGGAGGGTGATCTCCCAGCAAACATCTACCCAAGACACCAGATATGAGGATTTCAGAGTGAGGCAACCCTGGGCATGAGCCTATGCCCCCCTGCCCATTAGTCTTTCTGCCCTGCTGGGTGGGGCGCACCCAGAATCTGCCCCCTGTGGAGCTATAAAACCCAACCGACAGGAGTGGCTGATGAAATGCATTATTTTGGGGAGCAGCAAAAAATGCCATGAGTCTCATCGCATTAAGGGTTGAGGAAAAAGGGTGTCTCCCATTGGCTACCACATGAGGACCAAATAATTGGTAACCAACTAAAAAGTTGGAAATCAAATTCAAATAGATCACTCTCAAGATCATGCTATAAGTGTATAGGATGACAAAAGGAATCTCGAACATCTGAAGACTTTCGTTTGGGCCAAAATCATACCAATAAATAGTTCTGCAGCAGGGCCAAATAATAATCTGGTGTTCTGAGAATTATCTATGACTGTCTCCGTTATGCATTAATATCTAGGCTACTGTAGGCGAGGTCTCTGTTGAAAGAACCTTTCAAAGTTACAATTTAAATAAGACTCAGACAATGAGGGTCAATTTCAGTTATTGTATTAAACAATTTAGAATTCAAGGCAGTAATCAGCATTTAGGCAATACGTCATGACTCAATAAGCACTACAAATTGTGGTATAAAACCACACATTGACAGAGGTAAACCAAAGGCACTCTTACAAGGAAATCTGGAAACTTGCATTTAGCCACAGAGTCCGTAAACTTCGCAACGTAAGGGGAATTCCTACTACCAATAAAGGCAAGAGGACAGTTCAGGATAGTTATTTAGGATACGCATAGAGTTCGGTCAGAACCAGGATGAGGGAAAAGAGGCAAAGACTACCGAACCAGTAGTGCCAGCAAGCCTCACTAACATGAGTTGCAAAGGTAGTAAGGGAGATGAAAGTCGGCATCAGCAGACTCAGTTTCGGGGAAACAAGGACGGCTAAAGAAAGGATGTCTTAGTCCAAGAGTCTTAGAGCAGGTCTCTGAGAACACCTGCAAGAGTCCAAATGACCCCAGTGTCCGAAAAAGCTCTCCTTGCTAAGGGTCCTTTCAATAATATACAACTTGCTGCGTCCAGAGGTGACATCAACTGTCACACAACAATGGTATGTCACGCATGTGACTATTATCTACTCTCAAGATTTTCCCAAACAATCCATGGGAATCGATTGTCTGTTCCGGGCAGACAGTATAGTCCATAGAGAACAATTCAGAATGTTGCTTTCCATGTACCATTGCAAAGAGTTTAAGTTCCCACATATTCGATCATGTCAAAATGTTGAAAAAGAATCCTTTAGGATTCAGGAATTGTGTGAAATAACAGAAAATGTTACATAGATAATGCAAGCAAAACCTATTCAGATCAGCCTATGAAGTAAAAGAAAATCCAAAAGAAAATCAACTAATGTATAGAAAGGCAATACAATTCTTATTAATAAACAAATGTGCAATTAGATTCAAGCATAATAGATTTAATTAGCGAATCATATCAAATAATCAAATATATGTTGTCATGATTGGTTGCATAGAAATGTTCAGTCCTAACTATGGCCTATTACTTCAAGCAACAAAGTACCTACATGAAATATAATTTTATAAAACATGTAATTATTATCGTTTCAGTAAATCTACATTCATATGAATGTAAAGCAGCTACGCAAAGTTTCGTTTATGTAAGTTATATTGTGAAACATTTGCACCAGCTTTTCGACCTGTATGGTGCATTACAATGGAAGCATTAAAAGATGGGTTTCCATTTGTTATAAACGATGCACAATTAAATTGACACTTGTGTATGCTTGCATATACCACTTATCAATTTCAGTTTACATTAGTTTGCTTATTAGCAGTGTATATTTTATGAATTTTCATTTCAACACTGTTAAGCCATCAGCCGTTAAACATACAATATGTAAATTCTTTCCATTTCTACAGCTCAAAGCATGGTGCTTGCATTAGTTATGTAAACAATATTTGTATTTCACTTAACGTGTGCAAGGCGCACCGTCGTATTTGTGTGTACTTTTGTCATCATATCCAGTGTTCAATGTCATAAATCTAGTTAACAGTGTTCATGCTGCATCAACCCTTCCTTTGATGGCGAATCAGGCCATCACAAAATGTTAACTTCACATGGCACAGATCACAGTTTCATTGTTTTCAATCTCTTACATCTAGACTCCTCTAGAGGTTTTATCTTGTCATAATATTTACATTATTTGTCTTCCAATTCAACTTCAGATCTTAATCTTTTCACTCATTGTCTATACCTTTTATGCCTACAGAATTTGATAGTCAGCGACACAAGCATTACGCACGAAGAAAATGGCACTGTGGGTCTCAAGTTACCCAAATAGTTGCTAGCAGTTAAAAATCCCTTTCCAATTGCTTCCCAGGCACCATCAGGCTTTAACCTTTCAGGTCTTTGTTTAAGTCAGCAATGTTTTGATGTGACTTTTCTGATCATTGCTTGTATCTGGTATGTAGGTGCAACACTGTTGAACCGTTAACAGAAACACTCTGCCCTCTTTCGCGAGAAGGCTGTCTAGGGTAAGGCGGTCATGCATCACCATAGACCTTATTAAAATCCTTTCGGTATCTACAACAGAAAATCCTCCAGCGGTACTAGTCGCTGGTCTATCCACTACAGTGGAAAGCTTTCTAATTTAATGAATGTTTAGTATTACTCATACCGAGGGTATTAAGGCTCCAAAAATAACTCTCTCACTTGAACTCGCACTTCTCTTTATTTTCCCAGGCTGCTCCTTGATCACTTCCACAATCTGTCACATATGATATAGTTTTGGAAAAAACTCCCATACAACAAGTTCAATACCATTCTCTAGGCAATGTATAAAAAGCATTTTCCCACAAATATAACGCCAACCAGGGAACACAGGATCTACTCCTTCTAAATATTATCCCCAGTTTTTATAAATTTCAAACGTATACCTACAAAATTTGTGTAATAGATGTCATTCTATATATGAACAATAGTTACTTACCTGTAATCTGTGGTTCTCCAGTATTGGTGTCTTTCATAGATTCACATGCCTGAATCATTCCCCGTCGTCGGAGTAGGAGTCCCACGGTATATAAAAAAGCAGTAATAAGCCATTTGTACATAGCAAATAACAGTTATAATAAACCAGGAAGTGAAGTAGCCTCAGCTACCAATGAAAAAACTTCCACATTAGTGACCATCCAAGTCATTATGTTAGACCAAACTGCAGCCAATCAGGCCACAGCTCCCACCTAGGTATTCTCCCCAGAGACCCAGGCTGTCAGATTTTTGTAGCACTGGAGTGTACCAGAGTATATACAGCTATATCATAACAGTCTGGGTGAGACTCTGAGGGGAGGTGGGTGGGTGCATGTGAATCTATGAAAGACACCAATACTGGAGAACCACAGATTACAGGTAAGTAACTATTGTTCTTCTCCAGTATTTGGGGTGTCTTTCGTAGATTCACATGCCTGAATCCGAGTAGTTAGCAGTAATACAATATCTCGCTCTTATACGCCAAAAACATAGTTATCATGCATAAAAAGAAAGCAATGCAACATCATAAGAAAGCGTAAAGAATGCAAAGGAGGTGGGAGAGATCACCAGAGGCTCACCTTACTGAAACAGATTTCGCAGGACTGCTCTCCCCACCGAGGCATCGGTGTCGCTTGAAGAATCCAGACAGTAATGCCTCGTGAATGTGTGTCTGCTGGACCATGTTGCTGCTCTGCAAATAAGCGGGAGAGGCACACCAGCAAACAACGCAGTTGAAGAGGAGACTGCTCTTGTAGAATGGGCTCTAGGTAAGGTCTGTAAGGGTTTACCTGCTTGTTGATGGCAGAGCCCTATCGTGGATGAGACCCACCTGGCGATAGTCTGTTTAGTAACAGCACAGCCTTGTCTTGGTCTGCCATATGCCACAAATAGCTGATCCGTCTTCCTGATGGCAGCTGTTCTTGAAAGATAAAATTTAAGGCATCTCTTAATGTCTAATGTGTGTAAAGTCCGCTCAGCTGGTGACTGCGGATTGGGAAAAAATGTCTTAAGTATCACAGGCTCATTGAGATGAAAATCCGATGGCACTTTGGGCATGTACTTCGGGTTGGTGCGTAGTATCACAGAGTCAGGTGTGAATTGCAAGAATGGTGGCTTAATGGTGAATGCTTGCATGTCACTCACTCGTCTGGCTGATGTTAGTGCCAGCAGTAATGCAACCTTCCAAGTGATGAACTTGAGATCGACCTTATGGATAGGCTCAAAGGGATGGCGAAGAAGCTGTGCTAGGACTATATTCAAATGCCAAGATGGAGGTGGCCGGCGTACAGGTGGAAACATACGAAATAGACCTTTAAAGAATTGTTGTATTATCCTTGAGGAGTATAGAGAAGTCTTACCGTCCTGACGGTATCGTGATATGGCGGCTAAGAACACTTTAAGTGTTGAGTGCGCCAAACCTGATTTAGCGAGCTGCAAAAAGAAGGGCAATATCGCTTCTGGCTCCGCAGTCATTGGATGCAAATTCATAGTTTGGCACCAAACACAGAAACGTTTCCACTTTAGTTTGTAAGTTTTGTTTGTGGAAGGCGCCCTAGCATTGGCCAGGACTTCCTGACAGTCTTGTGGAATGTTCAAGTGCGCAAACTCATGGTGTTGAGGAGCCAAGCCGATAATTTCAGAGATTGAGGGTCTGGATGAAACACCTTTCCTTCTTGGATTGTTAGAAGGTGTGGAATTCGGGGCAGTTGAATTGGCTCGCACTCTGATAGAAGGAGAAGCTGCGTGAACCAATATTGTCGTGGCCACCGTGGAGCAATCAGGATAATTCGACACGGTTGCTTTCTCATTTTCTTGATGACTTTGGGTATTAACGGAATTGGCGGGAAGGCGTAGGCAAAGATCCGTTCCCAATTGAGCGATAGAGCGTCCCCGCAAGAGTCCCTGTGGGGAATCCAGCTCGCAAAGTGAGTACATTTCTTGTTCTGATAAGTTGCAAACAGGTCCAGATCGGGGAGACCCCACCTCTGGAAGATCCGATCCAGCGCTGGCTGATGCAGTTCCCATTCGTGAGTGCTGTTCTTGGATCTGCTCAGCGAATCTGCCAGTACATTGGCTACTCCCGGAACATGCACTGCTGACAAGTTGATGTCGTGATCCAGAGCCCAAGTCCAGATCTCTTGAGCCTGTTGAGACAACCGGGCTGATCTTGTGCCCCCCTGCTTGTTCAGGTAATGCATGCTCGTTGTGTTGTCTGTTCGAATCAACACTGTGGAGCCTTGTAGGATTGCCAGAAAGGATTTTAGGGCGAGGAAAATGGCTCGTAACTCCAGCAGACTGATGTGCCATTTCTTCTGGTGAGCGTCCCATTTGCCGCTGATCGTCATCCCTTGAAGGTGAGCGCCCCAATCTTCTAGGGAGGCATCCGTGGTTAATATGAATCTTGGGACTTCTGCGAGGAAGGCACCGCCGATTTGTAGGTGGCGTGTCTGACTCCACCACAGGATTGTGTCCTTCATTCGAGGCGTCAGTGAAATGATATCCTCGAAGGACCCCGATATCTGCACCCATTGGTGACTGAGTTCCTCTTGTAATGGTCTCATCCTCAGACGACAGTTTGGAGTGAGAGGGATGCACGAAGAGATCATCCCTAGGAAAGATTTGAATCTCCGAACAGAAACGTACTCTTTTCTGAGGAGTGTGATTGCCATCGTTCTGATCTTTTTCTGCCTTTCGTTTGAAATGAAGACCTGGGCGAGCTTGGAATCCAGCGTTGCTCCTAAGAAGGACTTTCTTTGAGATGGAATTAGATCTGATTTCTCGAAGTTCACTGAAAACCCCAGGCTTTGAAACAGGCAAAGGCATTTTTGGACATGGTCGTTTGCTGTGGCGTAGGAATTGGCCTTGATAAGGCAATCGTCCAGATAAGGGTATATTTGAATTCCCTGCAATCGTAGGTGCGCCGCTACGGGTGCTAGCATTTTCGTGAATACCCTCGGGGCTGAACGTAGTCCAAAGGGAAGCACCTTGAATTGGAAATCCCTGCCAGCCACTCTGAACCTTAGGAACTTCCTGTGTCTGGGGAAGATAGGGACGTGGAAGTAGGCATCCTGAAGGTCGAGTGTTGCCAAGTGGTCCCCTTCTGCCAAAAACTGTAGGATCTCCTGGAGTGTTAACATTCTGAACGTCAATTTTTTGATGAATTTGTTCAGGGCACGCAAATCGAGGATTGGGCGCCATTCCCCTGATTTTTTGCGTATCAAGAAAAAACGAGAGTAAAAACCTGTCCCTCTCTGGTGTCGAGGTACTCTCTCGATTGCCCCTTTTCGAATCATGGAATTGATTTGGATGAAGAGCTCCTTGAGATGTGCTGGGGGCGGCCCTTTTGGAGGAGAATTTGGAGGGGTTTTTACAAATTCTAAAATGTGTCCCTTGGATACCACATCCAGCACCCATGTGTCTGTAGTAATCTTGGACCATTTTGAGTAATGTAGGGATATTCTTCCTCCAATTCGTTTTTGGCGGGGACACTTTGGCGGCAGGAAGTGAACCTCACTTCTTGTTGGTGTTATCTCTCCCGCGATATGTTGCTTTTCCTCGGGGCTGTGTGTAAGAGTTACGTCTTTGGCCATAAGGCTGTTGCTTATATGGCTGGTACCTCTGTGTGTTTTGAGAAGTGGTGTAGTTGCGCTGTTGGTAATATCCTCCCCTATTGGAGAAATTTCCCCTTCCTCTTGCGCCACGAAAGGAAGATTTTCGAAACTGCAGAGTGCCCAAAGATCGTGCAGTTTCAGTATCCTTTTTTATGGCCTGCAAAGCCTCATCCACGTGCGAGCCGAATAGGAACTCGCCATCATAAGCCATATTTAAGACCTTGGACTGTACTTCATGTCTAAAGGATGTAGATTTCAACCATCCTTCTCTCCGAAGGACTGCGGCTCCTGCCAATTGTCTGAAGCCTGTAGCTGCTACATCCACTGCAGCGTCAATGATCTCTGACGACGCACACTCCCCTTCTTGTAGAATTTTGATAGCCTCAGACCGGTCCGGTTCAGGCAGTTTCTTAATATAAGGCGAAATGTCAGACCACATTTGCCTATCGTATCGGCCAAGAATCGCCATAGAATTAGCAACCCTTACTGTGGTTGCTGCAATCGTGGAAACTTTTTTGCCAATGGTATCGAGTCGTCTTCCGTCTCTGTCTGTAGGCGTGGAGATTTGAGATGATGGGTTTTTCGCTCTTTTTTGAGCTGCTTGTGCAATGACCGAGTCTGTCTTGGCCTGTCCAATCAGGCAAGCCGGTGAAGAAGCAGGCGCTCTGTACTTTTTATCCACTCGTGGCAAAACTGGAGGTAAAGAGTTTGGAGTGGCCATGATCTTTAGACCTTCTTTCCAAATAAACTCTATGATCGGTATCGACCAACTCTGTCTTTGGGACAGATTTTTGAAATCATACAGGAAACAATCATCCTGTTTTGTCTCCATGGTAATGAGAAAACGTTTGGTAGCGTTATCCATAATCCTATGGAAATTTGCAATATCCACCGGTGGTGATTCAGCCTTCGGCTGTTCATCTGGAGCAGGGGAGTCAGCCTGATAATCCTCATACTCCGACGAATCCGAGTCATCCAATTCTCCTTCTTCCTGAGCCTCCTCTTCAGAATTTTCATCCACCGGTTGATTAGATGGTACCGGCATGGATGGGGCATGTACCGATTCTTCCATGTTAGGAGGGACTGAATGCGGAGTTCCTCTAGGCGGGGGGGAAGTGATGTGTGATTCGCCCGATTCCGAGGGCGGAAAACGTTGATAGTAATCATCCAACATGGACATTAAATTTCTAAATAATTCCATGGGCATTTGTGTCCCTGATGGTGGTGCAGGATCCAACCCTGTCTGTTGCGTCACCTGCTCCTCTTCCTCCTGTTCCTTAACGTGTATGAGCAAGTCAGATGGACTCGTAGCTGCCGGAAATAAGTCTCCACCAGAGTCCTCGTCTGAATCCAAGAGCCTGTCTGGCATCGTGAGTGGTGACATACATGCAGACTGTGATGGGCGTTGTAGAAGCGCCGCAGTGGTGGCTGGAGAAGGCAACGATATGGGGTTGCTCTTTGCAGACCATACTTGAAGATCTGTGCAAGTTGACAGTTTCGGTGTCATTGGATTCCCTTGGGCCACCTGGAAGTCCTGTGGCATTGATTTTGCTGTGAGGGACGAACTCGCCGTCGTCGACGACTGTGGCTGGAGAGGTCTCGTCGACGATCCGTTTTTCGATGTCGACGACGTCGTCGTCGTCGACGGAACACCTTTCGTCGTCGACGGAACATTTTTCTTCGTCGACGGGGCCGTCGACGGCGTTATCTTCTTCGTCGACGAGGCTGTCGTCGACGACTTCGTCGACGGGGCCGTCGACGGTGTCTTCTTCGTCGACGGTAGGATCGTCGACGTCGACGGAGTCTTCCTCGTCGACGATGAGTCCGTCGACGGGTGCTTCGTCGACGGTGAAGCCGTCGACGGCAAGGCTTTCTTCGTCGACGGGAAGGGATTTTTCGACGCTGAGGAGGGCTTCGTCGACGGAGGCTCGTCGACGGTAGGTGAAACTTTCTTCGTCGACGAGATGGGACGAGTTTGAACATGCACATAAGTAGGTGAGGACACCACCAAAGAGGGTTTTGGTGAGGAATAGGTCACAGTAGAAGTCACTGTAGTGGCAGTCTGACAGGAAACCGGCAGAGAAGCTGCTGCCTTGGTTGTAGGCCTCTGAGGTGACAATAAAGGGACAGTCTTTTTAATGACAGGCGGCTTCACAGATTTTTGACAGGCTTTCTTCACTTTAGAAGTCGAAGGTTCCTCAGCAGCGAGCGTGTGCTGGGCCTGTTTCGCCACCTTAGCCTTAGGGGTAGTTACTGTACCCTCAGCCATTCTCTTCCTAGATCCCATAGAAGACATAGAGGCCAAACTTCCTACCTCAGAGAGTGGCAAGTCCTTGTCCTTATTCCGTTGTATCCATAGTAGGAGGCGACCCTCTCTGTCCCTGAGGGTTTTTGTTGGAAAAGTGCGACAAATCTTGCACTCCTTAGCCTGATGGTCTGGATACAAGCAGTATATGCAGAGAGAATGAGGGTCTTCCTTGAAGAGCCTTGCCTTGCCACAAGAGTCACAAGCCCTGAAAAGGGACTTAGATGTGGACATGTTGGAAAGAAAGAAACTTTCAAACTTTCAAAGTAGAAGAATAAACTGAGCAGAGCTCAGAGAGACTCCCTATCACACGACGTGCGGTAAAAAATCTGACAGCCTGGGTCTCTGGGGAGAATACCTAGGTGGGAGCTGTGGCCTGATTGGCTGCAGTTTGGTCTAACATAATGACTTGGATGGTCACTAATGTGGAAGTTTTTTCATTGGTAGCTGAGGCTACTTCACTTCCTGGTTTATTATAACTGTTATTTGCTATGTACAAATGGCTTATTACTGCTTTTTTATATACCGTGGGACTCCTACTCCGACGACGGGGAATGATTCAGGCATGTGAATCTATGAAAGACACCCCAAATACTGGAGAAACAACGTTCCCCTTTATGTTGCCAGTATAATGTTAAAGCAGCCACATTTCATACTACACTGTGCTCCTATTCTTGTAATAACCAAGGGTTTAGTTTAGGTGGAGCAGTAGTTATAATAGTTACATTTCTACATCTGTCTACTACTAAGATTGTACATTTTTCTGCTTCTTCTAAAAGACAAGTTACCTTATTTCTATGTGCATAAGACATATCTAGTGATTGAGTGGATCTAAGTATATAGCCCATTGTTTCAGCTAGTGAAACTTCAGGATGTGTATTCAAGCACTTCACCACAGGAATTTCAGAAAAAAACAGATCATAGGATGAATAAGAATATTGAAATTGATCAGTACCATAGAACAATAGACCACATAAAACACCATATGTTATAGGAATACTATGATATGTTATTCCCTCAGCTACTGAAGCAGGCAATCGCATATGTATGTAGCACTTATTAGCATCTATTGCGTTTACTTATTCGTACAATCGTCCAGTATATACATTTCGAGAGTAACAAACCTCAGAGGAATCTAAATGCAAAGTTTTGTCATCTAGAGCAATAGCACTCGTAATACTGGACGAAGATGTTTTGAGGGGATTTGTTAGCTTTTAATCTTCTATTTCAACCACAAGAGGCTCCTTCCACTGGGCTTACCACCTATGTAAGTGACTTTCAGGGAACAGCAATTCTCCTTGTTTCCCTTTTCTAAGGACTTAATTTATCCCAAGAGTGTCACTGTGGCTATTTTATAAAAACTCACACATTGTCTGTCAATCACAACTACCAAACCCCACATTTCGTACAGTGAAAAAATGTGAGGAGCGAGAGAGAGAACCTCACGGAAGAACCGCCACAAGGGGTTTCTGGCTGATGATTTACCAGTCTACCCACTTATCATCATCGGTAACTCTCTCTCACTCGTGAAATGAAGAAGAAAGGAAAGAAACAAAATATGTACTCTACATGCCAATTTACTCCACAGGAACAAAAATTATAATTCCCATATGTGCACACATCCACACACAAACCCCTCGTGAGAAAACAAAACACAAAGTGATTCTCACAAATGTAATGTAATGTAATGTAAATGACATTTATATCGCGCAGCTTCCACTCCAAGGAGTATCTTGGCGCTCACCAACTCAGATGGACCGGTTGGAAACGGAAAAGAATGTCCTAGTTTCTATACACACATTACACTAAGGTCCTGCAAGAGGCGTCAGGCAGAGAGAAGATCCAAGTTTTCAGTGACTTCCTGAAAAGGGCTTCTTGCGGAATAGATCGCAAGGAGAGGGGAAGTTTGTTCCAGGCTTTGGTTCCTAGTACAAAGATGGATTTGCCACCCTTAGTGACGAGTTTGAAATGGGGCAAAGTGAGTAGGTTCTGATTTGCAGATCTCAGACAGCGCGCTGGATGGTATCTTTTAAACCCATTTTGGAGATAGGATGGGCCACGTTTGTAGAAAGCCCTAAAGGTGATTAAGAGAAGTTTGAATAAGACTCTTTTCCCTATTGGCAGCCAGTGTAAGGTGTTCAGGGCTGCTGAGGCTGACGATTTACGAGGCAGGCGTAGTACGAGACGTGCTGCCGCATTTTGGACCATCTGTAATTTATGAAGGACGATTTTATTTGCCCCGACATAGAGTCCATTACAGTAGTCTAGCCTGGAATTGATTAAGGCTACAGCGACAGTTTTTCTCGCAGATAAAGGCAGAAGGTCAAAAAACTTTCTGAGTGCTTTGATAATTTGAAAGCACATGCCTGCTACAGCTACAGCCCGGGGTTTAAAAGATAAATGGTCATCAAATTTAACGCCCAAATTGCGGGCGGATGCAATTGTGTTAGGTGGCACTTCAGCATCTGGTGGCCAGCATGCTGTAGGGGAGAAAAGGTTGAGATTACCCATTGGTAGAATTTCCGTTTTTCCGGCGTTGCACTTCAAATGGTTGTTGTTCATCCACCTGAATATTGCTGCAAGACAGTCCCTAAGATTCTCTTCGGCACCTGGTCGTTCCCTATCCAACACCAAAATAAAATTGGGAAGTTCACTGAGCCACTATGACCTTTATTCTGGGCTGTGAGCTTCTCAAATTAAAATTGGTTTATATTTTAACCAACCTACTAACTGATTGCCAACATGTTTCGTTGCTGTTAGATAGCGCAACTTCATCAGGGCTTGTAGGGGTGTATCCTTTTGTTCATTCCACGGTGTCTTTCAATATGACACCTCGAGGTGGCTATGTGCCAACATACCAGCACACCTCGTAGACGGGTCACCGTGTCAACCGATCACGTTTCCCTGCGAACACCCACTGCACTGTTGGGGTTCGCTGCCGCGTCCCACCGGCGTTGAAAGGAGCATGGTCTCTGTTCAATTAGAGCCTGGAGGGGTTTTTTCAGTTTCCCCGACGTGCAAATCAATAGTGAAGCAACTTGCGCTAAAACGATTGAGGTTTAGGTCTTCAATGCTTTAAGCAGCTAAAAACTGGAAATTTACTGCTTGTTCCTTGTTGGCCTGGGGTCCAGTGCTCCCGCCTAAATCGGTCGGGGCCCAGAGCGTGCACTCTGTTCCTTTGTGTAGATGCCGCGTTCAATCTCGTATTGCCAAACTGAAAAACCCCCCCAGGCTCTAATTGAACAGAGACCATCGTCCTGATGAGAACCCTTAAATTAATTCGGGTTCGATACGCGTAGACCGTTGAGAGCCATCGAAAAGTTCCAACAGATTAAGAGACTATACAATATATCTGAATTCTTGCATTTATTATATGGCTTTGCTGTGAACATTGTATTTCCAGCAATTTTTTATCTGTAAGAGTATGAGTGGAGTATGGATGAGAGCGTTAATGAATTATTCAAAATTTGTATTGTTTTTGAAAAAATTGTTTTTAAAAAAATGTTGTGTTTAGGTTTTGTATATAAGGTCCAAAAAATTGGTAAGAATCAGGTGAAATGTAAAATGATAAATTGTGTTAAAATAAATACTGACCAAAAACGAATGAATTAAAAAGAAAATAAAAATCCAAAACATTTGGTTTCATTCCAATTTTTATAGAATAAAAGTGTTGCATTGAGTCGTCTAGCACCAGCATTCTCTGTTGTTAATCAGTAGCTTGTGGCTAAGCTGTGCTATTGGGAGCCCATACCCAGTGGTGTTATTGTCACTGTAATCACCAGCACATAAGGAACATGTGCTGTTGTATCATCAATGCGAATATTAGCTGCATGTACCCAGTTCGGGAGACCTCCACACTTTACAGCAATATGGGTAACCAGGACCACCTGGGATGTCCCATGCCAATGAAGTTCCAAGCAGGACTTCCACATGTGCTTCTTCACCATTACCCAGTCACCAGAACTGAGGTTGTGTCACTGCTCTTGTTGAGTTACAGTAGCAGCCTCTCAGGCCTAGTGAAACACAGAACGCATGACATCAGGCAAATGTTTGCAATAATCCAAGATTATGTAATCTGTGATGTTCACAAGTGCATTAGCAGGCACAGCTGGCTGTCAGTCTGCCTATGATGATTTCACGGGACGACAATCCTGTTCAGTCTAGAGTGCTTCTCAAACTCATCAACAGCTAAGGTAATGCATCAGGCCACTTTAATGATGTTGAAGCGCACACCTTCACCAATCTGGATTTGAATGTGCCATTAATCCGTTCTACGAGTCCATAAGCTTCCGAACGTTAACTGCAATTTAGCCTCTGCACAGCCTGAAATGCTGTACACAAAATTTTCATGACTTTGTTGTTGAAATGGGTTCCACGGTCTAACTCCATAGAAGCCAGGAATCCACTCTCTCACCAACAATTTAGCTACTGTAAGACTGTCATTTCGTCTTGAAGTATAAGCTTCTACCCATTTTGAGAAAATTCAGACAATCACCAAAACATACTTCAAACCGTTGCAAAGGGGCATTTCAATAAAAAAAAAAAAATAAAGAGACCTGCTGATTTCTCTATATGCACTCATTATAATAGGTGTTCTCTTTCCAGCATTTTGTTTTTGGCATACTACCCATGGTTGGCAAAAACTTTCAGCGATCAATCTAAATCTAGGATTGAACGACGTCTGTCTTAAGAAACACATCATTGCAATCTCTTCTGACATGCGCCGGACCATGATAACGTCTAGCCATAGGTGGTAAACTGTCAGGTAACAGTTCTGCAATGGGTATAGACTCATGCATCTTCCTCTATTTTGGAACATCCTGCTCTGATCCAACCATGCTGTTCAGTCCAAGTAACTTCTCTCTGTAATCTTTTCACTTCCTTCCAAGTATCAAAAGCTGTTAACATCAGGTTGCATTTGTGAAATCTGAAGTTTCAATCATGAGATTTCCATTAAATGTATGTGCATTTAAAACACAATATTTAATGATCTCATAAGCATACTTATTTCTAACTGTAACATAGTCCGTACCTTGCCTGTAGGCAGCGCACTAGACTACTGCAATTTGGACATGCAATTATAAGGACCCCAATAGGTTCCTCAAACTCTCTCCATTACACATTGGCGAACCAGAGGATGTCATGAACCACGTTGTGACCACATTTGCCCAAAGTCATGTACAACTTCAAAACTGTACTATCAGTGAAGAAAGAAACCAAATTTGCAACTTAACCTCAACACATTAATTGAAACCATGAAGCTTCAACCACACCTGCAACCGTAAAAACAGCATAGGCAGTTATCAAATTTCCTTCAAGATCTTGCGAACAAGGGCCATCAACATCTGATTTGGGTAAAGATATGTCCGGTATATATCAGGTCTGGGTTGGTGCATAGATCAGTCATATCAAGCAAATCATGCTCAACTTCATCATTCGCAGTTCCATTTCCAGGAAGGGGCAACAAAGTCAATGGGTTCAGGATCGTACATACCTTAAGGGTGATGTTTTCCGCACCCAACAGAATTTGTTCATACTTTGTAAGTCGGCTATTGGTCAAGTATTGTGTTCGAGTAGGAGTCAACAGTATTTCAACAGAATGGGGAACAAATACAGTGAGTGGATGACACATAACTATACTTTCACACTGCTCAAGACACACATGTTGAAGCAACCGCTTTCAAACATCCAGGTAAGGCTGCAGCGACAGGATCCAGTGTGGCCAAAAAAATACGCCACTGGCCTACAGGCCCTTCCAGGCCTTTGTGTCAACATTAAAAGAGCACAACCTCTGTTTTCACTGGAAAACAACACAAAACATTTGTTGTAATCAGACATTCCCAGAGCTGGGGCACAACAGACACTTACCCACAACTTTATGAAGGAACTCGTACAACTGTCATCCCAAGGTACCAGCTCAGACACCTCTTTGTGAGGTTTAGCTGTCGGAAAACAGTTTGGAATCCATTGTCGACAGTAGCCCACCATTCCTAAAAACATGCAGACTTCTTTTTGTGTGGTTGGCGGACTCCTGTTTCGAATTGCAGAGATTATTTCTTGTGACACTTTCCTTGCTTTCTTCTCATTGTGGTGTCCTAAGTACAGGACTTCAGTATGGCAAAATTGGAACTTTGTTCGAGATACTTTATGTGCATTTCTGGCAAGATAATTTCGTATTCGATGCCCTCAGTAGATCAATGTATTGGACCAAGACTGAATGGTAAGGCATTCCAAGAGACTCAAGATACTTTTTAAGTATTTGATTAAAGATTGAGGAGCTTTCTATACACCCTTGTGGGACTCCGCACCATGCCAAAACACGACTGTTGAAACAGAATGTGTACGGATACTGACTGTCCTCATGTAAGAGAATAGAAAAGAAAGCTAGACAATGGTCAAAAAAATAAAACAATTCTGCTACGCATGGAATCTGAAATAAGATTACAGCAGGATTTGGTACCAAGGGCAAATAAAGAATTACAATAGAACACATTTTCATCAAAATCTGCACAATACAATACTTGTAACTCGGCTTCTGTAAGCTCATTATGTTAGAAATAAATGGACTCCCCATTATCTCCTTCAGGATTCCTTCTTCAATCAATGAATCAATCACAGGAGTAATTCCAGCAACAGTATCTGGGGTGAATTTGTACTGTGGGATTCTCAGAATTTCAGCATTTGGTTTCACTACAGTGTGGACTGGTTCTACACTCTTGATTAGTCCGATATCTTTACCTGTAAAGACCCAGACTTTAGTTAACAGTGTCTCTCAGTTCAAAGACAAATCTTCTTTAGTCAGAACAGGATTCATTCCTGTATCAGATCTTTGTCTAGCAAGCTCAAAAACAACATCTTCGTCATTTGTGTGAAACTTGATACCGTTTAGAGTACAGTAAATGGAACAATTTAAAATACATAATAAATCATGTCCAAGGAGATTTACTGGACTTGAATCGCACATCACAAATGGATGTCGACCCTCAAAGGAATTTACTTTCACAGGTACTGCTTCAGAAATTGGAGTGGACATTAGTTTGTGAATCCTACAAATTGGATTCTTTATCACATGAGGGGTAGGTTAGTAACCTCTGCTGTCTTACCGTAGAGCAGGTAGCACCAGTGTCAACGAGGAACGAGTTTCAGATTCTCACCTTGTATTTCCGAAGGAGCAACAGTATGCCGAAAAGCTCATTCTCAACTTCAGCCTCGAACTAAGAAACCCAACTCAGCCAAAGTTTTCCGAGCCAGATGTGGAAGAGGGGAAGAGAAGAAATAAAACAACGTTCCCTCCCAGACTGCCCTGGGATGTTACTGCTTATTACGGCCAGGTAAGATTCTTCCTATAAGAAGTGGTAAGAGTGAATGAGAGAAAACAAATGTATTTTTAATTACAATAATATTCTACGGTATAGTCACACATGTGCCTTGTTGTTGCCCTCTCCCTCTTGAAGATAGATCGGAATAAAGGCTCATCAGTATTTGCGTGTGGTGCTCAAGGAAAACATATGTATAAGATGAATAACTAACTGTTCACTGAATTTAGTCTCTAGGGTATTTTCCACTGACCTAACTGTATACTGTGAAGCAAGGAAATAGGTCCCAACCACGAATCCCTAAATATTACTAATTTCATTCAATAACTTCATGTATGTCTGCTGTTAATGCCGTTCCAAAAAGCAAAAAGGAAAAAATAAAAATACAGGACCTTCTCTCATAAAATATGTTAGAGTTATGATATCCAAATATGTAATGTCCCAACACATACAAGTATCAATTTACATTTACCGATCAGCCTTTATGCCCTTTTTCCGCTGGAGTGATAATGCTCACAAGAATCATGAAACTCTTTTAGAATCACACACAGAGCCATTACTACTACTCTACTTGGTACTTTCATTGCAGCATGTAGCTCATTACCATGCTTTGTATAGTCACTGATACTTTAAATGTTCTTTTCTGGTCTTGTCTTTTCAGGTTTCCAAGTACTCCAGGATTCGGGCAAAATGTGATGGGAGCCACCAGTATCGTATGAGAAAAGAAAAGTATAGCTGACGGCAAAGGAATCCGACGAAGACGCCAAGATCAATGCTACAGCATGAAAAGACCCAGAAGCAAAATGTAAGTGAATCCGAAGGAGAGAAGCTGCAGGCACAAAAATCAGTAGAACGTCTAGCAGCTTCCTGCCATTGCCGTCCGCTCTTTTTGCAAGACGGCTTCGCCGCTGCCATGTCCCATAGTCAGATTATGGAAGGCATTAAAACGAGACAGGATTCCCATTTTCCTCTCCGTCCACATCGGGCCCACTCTGGTCTACCTCTAAGGCTGCGCCAAGCACGTAGTCCTCGTTCTCCGTCAGGTGCCATCATGCTGATGGGTCTAGGTCGAAGTCATCTGCCTGAATCAAGTACTGTTGTGACAAAAGTTCTATTCAAATGCTGGACCGGATTCTTATTGCCTAGGCATCTGAACATTCTGCTCTGGAATGTTGTACTGCATTGTCTGATTTTGTGGCCATTAGAATGTAGAATTTTCTATCTCAGTAAAAGAAGAGTCTGAACATGTTATTTTCTCGAGACTGTGCCTACCCACCATTCTAATCCCGATTTTCTCCATTGTTTACGTTAAAACTACACTTGTGTTTCCAATGTCCAAACTTGCCACATGTGACAAGGATTTGTTTTCTTCAAAGCGGACACAACACCACCCATTCAAGTATCAACTTTAACAGCACAACTTCTACCTAGTGACTGGAAATTCTGTTGCTTCTGGAAAACCTCAACACCCTGCATCACAGAAGCCTGATTTTATCCTCCCTGTGCTGAAACTGTATTGTCAAAACTCTAAGGATTCAGTCCTCTTTGTAGTGAACTGATCTGGGGTTTTTAGAAGATTCAGATATCAGGGGCGCACTGCCTCAATTTCTACGTTACGGTGTGTGGTATGAATGATTGTTGTGTAGTGCGTGAAGAGCAGGCGGAAAAACACCCTTAACCGTCTGAAAAAGTCAAAGACTCAACAACATTACAAAGCTGTGCTCTCGCAACTACATTAAGGTGTCACAGAAAAAAGTACAATGACCAATGTGATTCAATGAACAGAAGCAGATTCTTTCGTGTGTTTCTTGTCACAGCAAGATGATGGTTTATTTGTATCCAGACTTGAGGAATATCACAGTTAGCCGACACGTGTTTCGTCGTGTATAGTTGAGTCAACACGACTCTTCAGGGCTGGTGGTACAAAAATAACGTATGCATATTCAATTATGCGTCATGTCACTGTAACATACTGCATATGGTGACTGGAGTGCATTCTACATGCAGTAGTGACGTGCGTATCCATTCGCACATAGTGGGTGTGTTTGGTGATGACGCTCGAGATCTAGGAAGTGTACCACTACAAGGATGTGAGTGGTTGACCTTGAGTGGTAGTGCAAAGGTGATGAAGTTTGGTGATATAACGTCTGAGTGTGTGATGAGTGTTCGCACGCACACAGTAGTCCTGCAAACAGAAGGTTCGTGAAGTGATAAAGCGTCCAAAAGAAAGCAATCTAAAGTGAAGTGAAGTGTGAAATTAATGGTGATAAGTTCAAACGGGAGCGTTTATGTGTGATTTAGAATTAAATATCGGCGGTGTCCGAAGTGAGTTGAAAGAAAACAAACTCTCTCTAAACTGTAAAGTATTTACCTTAAGACTCAACTCCAAACGTATGGGTTGAGACTAGTCTGGACCTCGTAGTTGTGTTCTGTGTAGGTAGATAAGAGAGAGACTGGAGGAAAAAAGGAAAAAACTCATCAGGAAGGCATTAAACGGGGGATGTCCAAGGACATCTGTTTATCACGCTGAAATCGGAGTAGTAAGGGTAAAAGGGGGACAGAGTGGAAGGTATCCTTACCACTATGTCATTAAGAATCAAAATTATGACTGAGTAGGAATGGTGTATCCAGTGGAGTCACGTGCAAGATACACTTTTTGCTGATAAATTCCGCCCTATTGGGTAGGTCAGCGTCTTCGAATATTAGCGCTCTAGTAGAGAGAAAAGCATGAAATGCAAAAATATCAGACTTGAGGTGCCGTATATCACGGCGCTCTAGATGACAATTATAATGTATGCGGAAATCATTGGTAGGTTGAGAGTAAAGCAGTACCTGAATGCTGGTGCGTATCAGGCAGTAACCGGGAGGGGATCCATCTGTATAAGTGCTGCAGAAAACGGGTTCGTTTTCTCTTTGGCGGTGAGCTGTAGAGAGTGAAAAGATTGTATGCGCACGCATTAGACATGCGAGAGCCTGGTCGTATGGGCTTCGAAAGTTGATTTAAAAGGGAAAATAGTTGTTGTGGAGAAAACCCAACAACTTACCCGTGGTGCGGTATCCCTCCTCTGTTGGTTCCCGGTCGTCGTCTCTCGTGTACGGACACGTGACCTGGGGGGAGGTGTCGTCATATAGGAGTATTAGACATAAACGATGTCCAGTCATATGCTGTCAAAACATGGACGCCATGTTTAAGAGGGGAGCTATATATGCGAGATGTTCCGTCTTAAAGTGTTGTGGTCTTGTAAGCGAATGAAGGCGTACAATTATTGGAAGGGGAATGATGCGTACCGAGACAGGATATGTGGGCAATATTATTTCAAATGTTGATAGAAGAAGAATAAAATCTAACGATTGATGGTAGAATAAAATTGAGTTCTAACGACTGTACAGCTACTTTGTCTTGCTCCATTCAATATCTAGTCAAATCTGATTACGCAGTGTCCTTCCGATTAGGTGAAACGGAAATGTGAATACCAACGGCTGGTGTGGGCCGGTGCTCATAGATGTGGTGTGATATATAGAGAGCAATTGGATGACATAGCTGCCACCAGGGTGAGAGTGCACCATCATCACCACTCATTCGTGAGTTCACTCATAATGTTCTCAACAGTAATTTGTTTCAATATGAATTGGCAAACGGTATGATTGAATTCATGTGACAGACCACAGTACAGGAAAAACATTAAGTCATACAGTACATCTTAAATTCAATACTAAACAGTACATGCAATCGGTGGCATCATCCTCTTCCAAAAAAGTATAAACATCTCTAGCAGTGTCTATGTTTGTTTACATGACTCAGTGACTGGTATTTGAAAACAACAATGCAGTGAATGTCACAAATAGAGGATCCCAAGGGGTAACTATTAGTCACCCAGAAAGAATTGAAGCTCAGGATCGTAGTTAAGCCCATGTTCCACGCTTTGTAAACGCATGATCCACGTGGCTTCTCTACGTCTGAGTGTCAATTCACGGTTGCCCCCTCTGATATTGAGGGGAATCATGTCAATCCCCTCTTAAACATGGCGTCCATGTTTTGACAGCATATGACTGGACATCGTTTATGTCTAATACTCCTATATGACGACACCTCCCCCCAGGTCACGTGTCCGTACACGAGAGACGACGACCGGGAACCAACAGAGGAGGGATACCGCACCACGGGTAAGTTGTTGGGTTTTCTCCACAACAACTATTTTCCCTTTTAAATCAACTTTCGAAGCCCATACGACCAGGCTCTCGCATGTCTAATGCGTGCGCATACAATCTTTTCACTCTCTACAGCTCACCGCCAAAGAGAAAACGAACCCGTTTTCTGCAGCACTTATACAGATGGATCCCCTCCCGGTTACTGCCTGATACGCACCCGCATTCAGGTACTGCTTTACTCTCAACCTACCAATGATTTCCGCATACATTATAATTAATGTCATCTAGAGCGCCGTGATATACGGCACCTCAAGTCTGATATTTTTTCATTTCATGCTTTTCTCTCTACTAGAGCGCTAATATTCGAAGACGCTGACCTACCCAATAGGGCGGAATTTATCAGCAAAAAGTGTATCTTGCACGTGACTCCACTGGATACACCATTCCTACTCAGTCACAATTTTGATTCTTAATGACATAGTGGTAAGGATACCTTCCACTCTGTCCCCCTTTTACCCTTACTACTCCGATTTCAGCGTGATAAACAGATGTCCTTGGACATCCCCCGTTTAATGCCTTCCTGATGAGTTTTTTCCTTTTTTCCTCCAGTCTCTCTCTTATCTACCTACACAGAACACAACTACGAGGTCCAGACTAGTCTCAACCCATACGTTTGGAGTTGAGTCTTAAGGTAAATACTTTACCGTTTAGAGAGAGTTTGTTTTCTTTCAACTCACTTCGGACACCGCCGATATTTAATTCTAAATCACACATAAACGCTCCCGTTTGAACTTATCACCATTAATTTCACACTTCACTTCACTTTAGATTGCTTTCTTTTGGATGCTTTATCACTTCACGAACCTTCTGTTTGCAGGACTACTGTGTGCGTGCGAACACTCATCACACACTCAGACGTTATATCACCAAACTTCATCACCTTTGCACTACCACTCAAGGTCAACCACTCACATCCTTGTAGTGGTACACTTCCTAGATCTCGAGCGTCATCACCAAACACACCCACTATGTGCGAATGGATACGCACGTCACTACTGCATGTAGAATGCACTCCAGTCACCATATGCAGTATGTTACAGTGACATGACGCATAATTGAATATGCATACGTTATTTTTGTACCACCAGCCCTGAAGAGTCGTGTTGACTCAACTATACACGACGAAACACGTGTCGGCTAACTGTGATATTCCTCAAGTCTGGATACAAATAAACCATCATCTTGCTGTGACAAGAAACACACGAAAGAATCTGCTTCTGTTCATTGAATCACATTGGTCATTGTACTTTTTTCTGTGACACCTTAATGTAGTTGCGAGAGCACAGCTTTGTAATGTCAGTCCTCTTTGTACTGCTTTCATTTATGTTATCATCAATTTCTCCTTCAACTTCTTGTGTTTCACCTCTATCTAGTCTCTGAAGCATTTAGCATTATGCAAAATGTAATCAATCAGCCTGTTCTGCCAACATATAAAATACTGATGAATCATGAATGAAATCTTAGGCCTCAAACCATTCACGAATCTGTGAATAAAATGTCCCATAACCTTTTCTGCCACATTTTTCATTCCACTGTACTGCCCAAAAACTTGAACTAATTTCGCATAATAGGCATGTACTGTTCCTATAAGTTCTAGCGTTGTTCTGTCAATCTTTACCCAATTTAGGAGAAATCTTGGTTTTCAGGAATGTAATCACTTGGTGATATTTCTTCAATACCACCGCAGATGGGGCACCTGTTCTCTGATCCCTATCTGGTTCTGCTTCGGACCATCCTACAGACACCTTACATCCTGTCCATAAGTCTCCAAGAACTACAATGTCAAACGGGGTATTCAAATCCGTACTCAGAATTTTTGAAATTTTCACAAACCGCTTGATTTGTCAGTACCATTCTACTGGATGATCTCTCAACTTCTGTAACACATTTGTGAAAGACAGAATATCAATTGTAGACCAGGGCACATGTACATATCCTCCTCCAGACACTACTCTCATGGGAAACAATGCTTAATCCTCCCTTTCATCAATTACCACTGAAGGTTAACATTCCTTTACTTTCTTTGTTTCCTTCTTCTGCAACACCTTTGACTTCTGAACATCAATCTCATACTTTTGTGCCAATTCAGTTAATTTCTCATGAGTCTGTCCAGCTGGTCTCAGAATATATTTAGCATGGAATAATAATTCCCCATCCTGGTAGGTATTTAATCAAAATGGACTAAAAGTTCCATTACCATTCCTTCCAATTCTACTTTTAATTTGGCCACATTTAGTGCTTTTTCTTTCTATGGGGCTTGTGTAGTCTCTTGATGATTTTTATTGGTAATTGGAGTATTTAAGTCTCTTAGCACTCCTCAAATTCTTGAGGAGTAAGGCCCATGTTTTCTTTTGGCATATTTGAATTCAGCTCTTGTCCATTTGAATTTCCAATTACTCTTCGCAATGCATGCATTAATATTGCATCAGGATTTGTGGTTTCCAATTGCACGGTCGCATCTGCTGCAGAAAAATGCACATTTGGAGGTTCACTCGTTCTTGGCATGTAAAATGTTGGTTAACTCTGAACTATGCTACTAGTTGGATTGTAGTGCTTCTGATTCGATTTAGTCTTACAGTCACATCCAAGGGGGCATTAGATTAATTATTAATTCCAGCAGGAATGACTAATCTAGGAGTAGTGTTACCCTGTAATCCAGGTTTGTAAAGTGGTACAATAGGACCAATAGTAACAGCAACCGTCAGAGAATCATGAGCGCTTAAAACATTCAGATTTAAAGGGGCTGTCATTTCACTGTCTCCTAACATGGGGGAAATAAGTGTTTATTCATTTGAGATAACAGGTACAGCAGGTGTATTTCGAATTTCATCCGGTTCTACAACTATAGGTTCTTCAGGTTGTGATTCATTGTATGGTGGTTGATGATTTAACAAACAATAAATCACTCAGGAAATCTTTACCTAAATCCTCATCATTAACAAACGTATCAGTTTTCTCTGTCTCTATATTATAAAGTCAGCTCTCAAAGTTTTCTGCTGTACATTCCACCAAGCATCTGCATACGTACTTATAGCTTTCGTACATCTCTTTGGATATTTTTGGTTCTCAATTTGATGTGCATATCGGGACTCAAATTGAGCTGGTATAGAAGATGAGCTCAATTCATATAATATCCGCCCTACATTTTCAATAATTCTCAAATTAAATGTCCCATAATGTGGGAATCATAAAGCACTGTCATCTTCTGTTCTTTTATGCCAATACGCGAGCCAAATATATGTGTGTAACCCTTTATCTACCCGGACAGAGTACCCTTGCGTACCCTCAGGTGCTAGAGCTTCTCCTTCCCTAAGGGGTATTCCACATCTTCTTTCATTAGTTTTTGTAAGTCTTTGAAAAATGTAATATTCTATTTATTTTGATTAACAAATTATTCTCCTTAAACCAGGACATATCTTTTTCCCACAATCCTCTTGTTCAGCACTCACAACGAATACCAGTGCAACTCTAGTGACATGTTTAGCCAATCCCAGTGCAGCTCTACACCAACTGAACAACACCAGAGCGGCACACTGACGTCAACCTTATTCCTCACAGCAGTTCACCCTCTTTTACAATATCTTTGGCGCATTCTTCTAAGCAAATTCACAATAAAATATGCAAGCATTTTTAACAACTATGTCTGTCTGCTCCACTAAAAGAAATTTAAGAATGTCTCTTTTACTGAAAAAGACAATACAAAACAGTATTATTTCTATACCTATCAATCATTTACTTCGAGCGACACCTCGACAAGCAGATTCTCACCTAGGCTGATGCAGTTATTCCCTGTGCACGGAGATCAACTGTACTAACAACATATCAGAATTACAAAAAGAAAAGAAAGTCCCTATCCATTAGATGTTGTCAACATCTCACGGCCAACACCACAACATAGTAGACTACTAAACTCAGTGTCTTATACACTGCGACCACCAAGTAGTTAGACTTTTTCTATCCGAGGGTCTTAGGCCTCGACAGACTCAATAACCACTTTTTGCATTAAGCGCCACATTCACACAGTAGTGCAGAATAATAACAAAATAATCTGGTGTTCTGAGAATAATCTATGATTGTCTCCGCTATGCATTAATATCTAAACTGCTGTAGGCAAGGTCTCTATAGAAAGAACATTTCAAAGTTTCAATTTAAAGAAGACTCCGACAATGTGCGTCGAATTTAGTTATTTTATTACACAATTTAGATTTCAAAGCAGTAATCAGCATTCAGTCAATAAGTAATAAGTCTCAATAAGCAATCACAAATTGTATGATAAAACCACACACTAGCAGAGGTAAATCAAAGGCATTCTTACAAGGAAATCTGGATCCTAGTATTTATCCACAGAGTCAGGAAAGTTTGCAAAGTAAGGCGAATTTCTACCACCAATAAAGGCCCAAACAGGCTACAGGCTACAGGCCTACACTGTTTTGGTGCTGTAACCCCACCCCCCTCATGCCTCCGGCAGTTCAGGTAGTTGTTTAGGATAAGCATAAAGTTCAGTCAGAGTTAGGATGAGGGAGACTGGCGAACCAGTAGTGTCAACGAGCCTCACTGACATGAGTTCCAAAGGTAGTAAAGCAGATTAAAGTCAGCATCAGCAGCCTCAGCTTTGGGGAAACAAGGACCAAGAGTCTCAGAGCATGTCTCAGAGTATCTGCAATTGTCCGAATGCCACCAGTGTCCAAAAAAAGCTCTCCCTGCCAGGGGTCTTGTCAATAATATATCAATTGCTGCATTCAGGGGAGACATCAACCATCACCCCAACAATGGTCTGTCACCCACATGACTATCATCCGTTCACAAGAGGTAAAAGAAGATACTGCAGAGATTTCCCCCAAACAATCCATGGGAATCGATAATCAGTTCCGGGCACACAGGTTAGTCTACAATTCAGAATGTTGCTTTCCATGTACTGCCTTCAAGAGTTTAACAAGAGTTTAAATTTCCACATATTAGATCATATTGAAGTGTTGAAAAAGTATCCTTTCTGCATCAGGAATGTCATGTGAAAGAAAGAACATGTTACATGGCTAGGCAAGCAATATCCATTCACGTCCGTCCATGAACTAAAATGATATCCTAAAGAAAATCAACTAATGCATACAAATGCAATACAATTCTTATTAATAAATGAATATACAATTAGACCCAAGCATAATAGATTCAATTAGGTATTCATATCAAATATTATTTCATGACTCTTGAGTGACTGCATAGAAATGTTCAGTCCTAACTATGGGCTACCACTATGAGCCACAAAGTACCTACATGTAAAATATTTTTTTAAACATATAATCATTGTCTTTTCATTACATTTTAATTCTCATAAATGTAAATCAGCTACACACAAAGTTTCATTCATGTACATTATACTGTGAAGCTTTTGCATCCGTTTTTTGATCTCTGTGATGCATTACAATGGAAGCATTAAAAGATGGTTTTTATATTTATTATAAACTCTGCACAATTAAATCGAGATATATGTATGCGTGCTTATGACTGAACAATTTCAGTTTACATTAGATTGCATATTATCAGTGCATAGTTTTATGACTTTTCGTTTCGGCATTAAGCCATCAGCAAAGATGATCATTAGACCAGTTGAACATACACTATGTAAACTATTTCTATTCCTACAGCTCAAAGCACTCTTTCACGGTGCTTGCATTTTGTCTTTAAAAATATTTTTATTCATAAATCTAGTTAACAGCATTCACGCTGCACCATGCTGATTGAACCTAACTCATTTTGTGTGTCGGGTCGTGTCACACGCTCTCTCTTCACCATCTAAAGTGCATACTACATCAAGGCTCTATGCCTCCTTGTCACATACGGTACCTTGCATACATACATTACATACACTTGTGCCCACTTCCAAGTATCTTTCGCATTAGTCTGTTGGCTCCTTTTTTCATCCTGACCAGTGACCTGTAATTGACCTCTATTACTAGCGAAACGTTTTATTTCTTGAACGTTAATCTCATCTATATGTGATCTATTCTTCAATAAGGTCAGGATCGTAACACACTCTCTCTGCATGATCCAGAGTACTTACTACGCTAAGGGTACAATGCCTCTTTCACCCAGGTTCCCCACCCTTGCCGCGCTGGGCGGTTAGTGTATGGTGCCATCTCCTCCTGACTCCCATCCAGGAGTGGGGGAGCCTGATACAATATGCACGGCTCATCCCAAACCGATGGACTCCTGGGGAATACAGTCCTTTCCCACTGTGAGTCTTCTAGAGAGCTGGTAGTTTTATTGGCAGTGCTTCCCTCGTTAGACCTTAGGGTCGTGGGTGGGTTGATGCATCCTTCTTGGCACAGAATAATAATAATAATACACTTTATTGTACAGTTAATAAAAACCATTACAAAAATATGCAATACCTGAATTTTTTTTAAAAAAAAGGAAAAAAAAATCTTGAACCACAAATATGCAGGTAATAGGACATAAGATTTGTAAAAAAAAGTTATTCTTTTAAAGAATGCTGTGACTGAAATATGGAAAACCTCATGCTATGTATACGAGTTCGTGTTTTCAATTAAGACTTTGTCATGATTCCTCTCTTTTTCTCAAAATTAATTATGAATTGGACTGCACCACAAATAAGTTGAGGATCCACAGAACACAGTGTTTGTATGATTGCAGACCGACAGGTGCGTGCTCCAATTTCATTAAACTTCGCCTTTAGTCTACTCCGGCGTTCTGAATTCATGGCGGGACAGATGCAGATCAGATGAATTAGGTCTTGTTTTCTTGCTCCACATAATTCGCATCCTTTATTTTCTTGCATCCTCCATTTCGGTTGATCGTAATTTGTCGGGAGGTTACCCAGCCTTAATTTTAGGTATCTATGTTTGATATACGCTGAGAAGGCAAGTTGTAGATATGCTGCCTGAGCCGGGTTTTCATATGATTGTATTGTCATCCAGGCGTGTTCGCGATGACTCAGGGATGACTTCTCGTTGAGTAACGAATGCCTGCTGGCCGCTTTTTTTACTGTTTGTTTGAACAACGTTATTGGAAGCCTGGTTTCCCAGAGTGGGGCCAATTCTGTTGGTTCTAAAGAGAGTTTTAAAAATTTTGCATACTGGGAATTCGAATTGTTGTTGATTGCCTCCCACATGGCGCGATAAATCTCTACTTCCTGGTTCATCCAGACGTCGTACCAAAATTTGACAGACTCGTATTGTTTTAGCAGAACTTGAGATTGCAGGCCAAATTCTAGTCATACTTGCGCAGGTGATGCATCAATTGGCAAACCAAATACACGTTTATAGATTCTTGTTTGTATTTTCTCTATTAGCTGTGCACTCTTCCCGTGATGTAGTACGCTTCCGTAAGATATTGTTGGCAGTAATTTAGCTTTCATTACGTTTAAGAGCGGGTTAAACATGGGACCTCTAAGTTTGGTTGCTAAGTTGTTGAAGGTGTGTAACAAAGCAGTCCCCTTCTTTTCAATGGCATTAAAATGTGTTGCAAAGTTAAGGCGCTGGTCTAATTGTATTCCCAGATACTTATAACTGTCGACCACCTCCAATTTGCTGTTCTCTATTGCAAATGCTGATGACACTTTATGGCGACGAGTTATGACCATGATCTTGGTCTTCTTACTGTTCATTTCAAGCAAGTTTAATTTTGTGTATCTGGTCAGTGCTTGTAGTAGGCGTTGCAAGCCGATTTTCGTCTGGCTGAGTAAAACTACGTCGTCTGCGTAAGATAGGTGTGTAACACGCAGGTGACCAAGCCGTGGCGGATGAGCGTTGGTCTGTGTGTAGATCGATGATTGGAGTTAAGATTGAGTCTGGCAGGCCCTGCTGTTTCAGTTTAGTCCAGAGTACGTGCCTGCTAACACGATCAAAGGCCGCCTTGAAGTCTACGAAACAGGCATATAATGTTTGGTAATATTGTAAGCTTTTTTCCGCAATTAGACTCAAGGACATTATGTTTGCCATTGTGCCTGTTCCGCGGCGAAACCCTGTCTGATTTACCGGAATTTTATTGTTGGTATCAGACCATTTTGCGCGATCCGCTAGTACCAAGGATGCATAGTATTTAGCTTCCGCGTCAATGAGGGCAATCAGACGATAATTGGCCGGATTTTTGCGGTCACCGCCTTTGTAAATTGGATTGATAATTGCTCCTCTCCAACTTTCTGGGAGCCGACGTGTGTTATTTATAGATCTAAACAGATGGTTAAATGTACTGGCCCAGTATTGAGGGTCCTCCTTGTAAATTGCCTGCGGGATGCCGTTAGGTCCAGGCGCACTGTCTTGCCTACTTCTACTAATTATTTGTGTTATTTGAAGTTCATCGCTAATCCGCAACGATTGATCTATGCTTGCCTGTTGGGTTCTGGACATGTTTTGCCAATCATGAGGCTTATCTTTCGAGGCCGCAGTACTTGAAGTTATTGCTGGCGGTTGAAATGCAGGTCTTATAGAGAAGGTGTCAGCTATGTGTTGGGACCATGCGCTTTCAGTTATGCAGGTCATACTTATGACTTGTGCCGATCTGCTCAGGGAATTTACTTGCTGCCAAAAGGCCCGGCTATTGGATTTATTTATGTTATACAACATTTTAGTCCAGAACTCGTTGGCTTGATTTTTTTTCTCCGTCCAGATTAGCTTCTTGTAGAGTTTCCTTATTATTCAAACTTCTTGCCAAGCACATGAGTTGGCGGTATGGCCTTGGGCTCGTCTTGTGAATTTCCGCAAGCGTTTTCTCAGGGTAAGTGCTGCCTTAGAAAAAGCAGTACTACTTGTTAAATTAGTGTTCTTTTTGAAAATGATACTTTTCCTGGGTAACCTGTTTAGATAATTAGTCCAGGTATCGGAACACAGATTTTTATCTTGGACCAGAGATTGAAATTCGTTCTTGGCATCCAGCGCTATTTGTGGCAGGGTGGTGCTTGTCCACCTCAATCGCTTCAGATTGATTGTAGATACCTCCCCTACCATTGTTCGTACTTGTTTGTACCTTGATAAAGTCAGGTTCATTTCGATGTGCTGCATTGAATGGTCACTATCTAATGAACTGATTATTTGGAAGTTTTTTTATCAGTCTTAGCAAGGGTAATGTGATTATTGTGTAGTCCAAGATTGAGCTTGTACCTCGACCTGTGTAGGTTGTGGATGGTGGTTTATCTTGCTTGCATCTTCCATTTATCACCCTTAGCCTGAGATGCTCAAGATCCCACATCAATTGCCTGCCAGCTGAATCGGTCTTCTTTACGGGTGGAATTTCCTGGGGGTCAACGCCCCACTGCTCGTTTGCTATAATGTTATCCTCTTCTTCCGGCCAATGCAGGAGATTTTCATTGAAATCGCCTGTCAGTATGATGTTCCATCTCGGTTGTTCGAGCCGAAGATCAGAAATGACATTATTAATGCGTTTGAAGAATTCTTTTTTGGCTGCATATTTCGGGTGGGCATAAACGTTGATCAGGATAATTGTTCGAGTTTCTCCCTGGGTCATCCCATCCAGTTTGATAATTTGCATATTTGCTGATGATATGGGCAATTGAGAGGCCTTGATCTTAAGTGCGGTGGATACGTATACCAAGAGTCCCCCTTTGGCACGCCCATAACGTTGAGTTCGAGTCGCGTTGGCGTGGAAACAGTCTACCAGGTACATGAATTGGCTCCGTTAACCATGTTTATCGGAGGGCTATGATGTCATACGTGCTCCAAGTGTCTGTTTTTCTAGTGTCATTTAAAATGTCTTTTGCTCCGGCGATGTTCCAGGAGAGAAGTTTAATCGTGTCTCCCTCTAGTCTGCCTGTTACATGACAGGTTCAATCATCGTTAGAGCGCTGTGTCAATCTTGGGCTATCATTGTTGTCGTTATCTGCTCCCCTGGCGCCATGCAATACGGTGTACGTGGTTTGACTTGTCCGTGTATGATCTCCTCTTTTGCTCTGCTTCCTTAGAAGGGGAGTTGGATATCCCGGTTTTGCCTCTTCTTTCCGACTGATTCCCCACTCCTCAAATTTGGTAGTTTCAGCAAGAATGCTCTTGACGATTCCCTCATTCCTCCATGTAGCCAGTGTGCCTTCCTTTGCTGCATTATCTCCAAGGGAGATAAATTCTATTGAAAGTAGGTCGGCTGTTGTTATTTGGCTGAGGCTTGTAATTGTAGATATTAGATGAAGAATGTTTCCTCGATTTAAGTAGTCTTGCTTACCGTGTACTTTATAATTGGGAATGAAGAGTAGCCTTCCTACTGTTGGGGTTTTCAAGTTTGGTGTTAAGTCTCTGGTGGAACGTACGTTGTCATTTGGCCGTGTCCTTCTTGTTTTGTTGCTTCCGTGAGCCCTTGTATCAACACACGGGAGGTTTATTATTTGCTTGTTAACATCCATTTGAGGCTGTTCAATTGACATTCTGTCTTTCGGAGTTCCATCCATGCAATCTCGTTTTAGGCCGCCTTTTTGTGTATGCCGTCCATTTTCCCTAGCAACAGACGTGGGACTCGATCTAAGTTTTACTACATTTATTAATTCGGTGTTTTGTAGTAGTTCTTTATTGCCTGAGTTTATTATTACTTGCATTTCATCGTACCGGCCCCTATCTACCTTGGCTGTGAATGATCGAACGGTTTTGTTATCACTTTTGCCTGGTCTGGAATCGGCATTTGGAACAGTGATCTGGATGGATGATACCTTCTTGTTATCTACCGTACTTTTAATGACTGTCCTTTGGCATCCCTGATTGATGTCTTCACGCTTATTTTGAGCAGGCTCATTAAGGTTGTGCTTTTTGCTCTTCGGTGGTGTGCATGCTTTTTGGTTGAGAATTATCACCTTGTGTTGCGAATCACTTTGTGGACTCGCTGCAGATTCTTCCAGTTGTGCTGCGTTGCTGTCCACTTGTTCCATGCTCCAATCCACCTCACTTAGAATAGATAGGGTTGTAATGTCGATCTTGGTTCTGCTACCAGCACCTGAGATTTTTGGTTGTACAATGCCCTCAGAATGCATTAGTGTTTTAGAAGACACCCTGTGCGTCTGGTCAGTTACTTTTTTGGGCATGGATTTAGTTCTCTCTTTTTGGGGTATGTGCTTCAAATCTTTATGTTCTTTCTTTACCCTTGTGGGTGGTGGTTGCGCCCTTAGATTAAGGTCAAACTCAGATTTGTTTTGTGTATTTGCGCGGTTAAAAATGGTGTAGGTAATCAGCACCTGCTTCTCGGCCAGCTGATTTCTGTTCTTTCTTGCTCTGTTTTTTTGCCGCTTTGTTAAACCT
This sequence comes from Lissotriton helveticus, assembly GCF_964261635.1. NCBI lineage: Eukaryota > Metazoa > Chordata > Amphibia > Caudata > Salamandridae > Lissotriton > Lissotriton helveticus. Next base: position 1,686,269,984 of record NC_136063.1, on the reverse strand, counting down.
TTTTGATTTATTTGGTTTTCTTTCCCATCCAACTCAGGTTTATCATTCTCAGTTGGTATATGATAATCCATCTTAGATGTATTATTATCAGTAGATTTGTAATTATTGGAGTGTCCCACGGGGAATTTGGTTCTTGATCTTTTGGTGTCCTCTGATGGAGCCTCATTAAGCTTTATTAATTTGTCGTACCTGATTCTATGATCTAATATTTGTTGTGCTGACACTTCTGTTTTGTTTTCATGGCTCTTTTTGGGAGTGACTGTGTCTTTGATTGAAGTGTTTATACACTGCACAAAAGAGATAAGGTCGCTTCCATTTGGTGTAGTAATGTTTCTCTGGTTGACAAGCTTGCATTCATGCAAAATATCTTTTAGTATGGTTGGCAGATCTTTAAATTTTTCCAATATGGGGTTACAACTACATATATTGGTTGGTCGCCACGGTCGGGTTTGCTCCTGGAGTGTGTCTAATGTGCTGACAATGGTGTCTAGTTTTTTGTTTATGCCGGATTTGTATCCGGCCATGGTGCTCATTAGTTGTATTTGTATGTCTAATTTGTCAGACTGCATATTTAGGGTTTTGATTGAGGATTCCAGTATGTTCCCCAATGCACTATGTAATGTGATTATTGATTCCAGATTTTTATCTAGTTCTTGCCTTTGATCTTGCTGATATTGGTTTAGTTTATTATAAGTTGCGTCGAATTTCCGGCATGCATACTTTTTGGGGGTCTTGACTGTATGCACCTCCTTATCTTTTTTATGTGATTTGCCCGGACTTTGTTGTTGATATGCCGAACCCCCTCTGACACACTTGAAATTTCAATAACTGATGACTCTGAGACCCTTTTCACTGTGGCCTACGGGTGGATGTGAGGTTACGTCAATGTCCCCAATGTCTGCACATTGATTCAGCCTGCTGGATATCTCCATTATGTTTGAGTTTACGGTATCCACGGTTATTGTGTTTATATTTTTCAAAATAACTTCCTGGGACTCCACGTTCGTCCCTTGTAATTTATTATGGGGTTTTGTTTGCTCTAGGTTAGGTGGTTTTGTTTTGTCGTTTGACTTCACCATGTGTGTTCGTGTACTACCTTGGTTGTCCGTTTGGATTTGGGGCCCTCCCCAAGGTTGTTTATTGTCCTTTGTCTCTTTGTTGTGATTTGTCGCTGCTTGATTTAGCCACGATTCGTGCCTTGGAGTGGAGTGACTATTTGGATGTTCGTTATGTACTTTGTTGTAGGCGCTGATGTTACACTGCCCTTCGTTACTGGAAAAGGCCTCTTGAATTTCGGCCGTTAAATGATCCAAATTTATATCAAATGTCGGGGGGGGACAGATAATGTAGTTGTCCTTTCATTTTTGTTTTGTTTTTTACTTATTTCCGTTATTAGTGAGGTCCCTTCACGTGTATTATCCATGCTCCTATTGTTTGCTTCTGGTAATGTTTGGTGTTTTACTTGTCCCTGGTCTGTATCCTGATTTTTATTTTCCGTGTGCACTTGGGCTTGAGTTTGTGTCGTGTGTTTGCTATTTTCCCAAAGCATATGCACACCCTTGCTTTTACCTCCACATCGTTTTTCCTCCCTGGGGTCAGGTTAAAGCTAGATTGTGTTGATGCCCTTATGTCTGTTGTCTTTGTTGTTTTTGTTGGTTTGCTTGGTGACATTGGAGACATTGGCTTTTGAAGACCGTTCGGTGTTGCTGGAATTGTATACATTACGGATACAGGCACAGAATACCTCCATGGGTTATTAATTGAGTCTTTTAGGCACCAAACGATTTATAGTGATCTCAGATTGTATTTTAAAGGTGCCGCCCTGGCTTGGCTTTTTTCATAATTTCCGATTTCTGCATCATGGGTTGTGTAGTCCAACCCTTGTTACCTGATCCATGTGGCTGGGCAATTTTCATTAATGTAAAAATTATATTTCCCATGCATTGATGCATCTTGCAAAAGCTAATGAATATTAGTTCTTCTATGTTTTGTGTTCCTACTCCCACACCATCACTCTTCAAGTATTGGAAGCATTATCCCATCTTCTGGGCTAGTAATGGCTCTTCTCATTCTAGCCTTAGTCTAAATACATAGGGTAATTATTGGTCTACATAAATCCTTCTTAATTGTGTAATGTGAACAGGTCTGCACGCACATTCTTTCTTCCCAATCTTGTATCTAAAAAGGTTTACGGCCATAAGGAAAGCAAAAATTTACTTCACTCTTTTTTTGGTTTGCATATGTGCGCTATTAATGGGACCTCCTATCCTCCAGTTCCACCTCTCTCAGGCTTGTGGTTGTTTATAGCTGTTCCCATATGATGTCATAGTTGAGGCCATGCCGGTCTGTCCCTAATCGATATATCCATCTTTGTTCATAGTAAAATAGACACTCCCTCATTTGTGACCGGGTTCCTTCTGACTCTGTCCAGTACTACTCACTGTAAATCATTCTCAGTATGTCAATCAATCAGTCAGTAATTTGTTAAGCGCACTACATACACGCAAGTGTCTCAAGGCGCTGGGGGGTGTGGGATGTGGGGGCCGCTACTGATCGAACAGCCAGGTCTTTAGTGTCCTCCTGAAGGTCAGCAGGTCTTGGGTCTGTCGTAGGCTCAGTGGGAGGGTGTTCCAGGTCTTGGCGGCGAGGTGAGGGAAGGATCTCGCACCGGTGGTTGTTCTCCGGTTGCGCGGGACGGTGGTGAGTGAGAGGTCGGCGGAGCGGAGCTGGCGGTTGGGGGTGTAGAAGGAGAGCAGTCTGTTGAGGTAGGCTGGGCCGGTCTTGTGGAGTGCCTTGTGTGTGTGGATGAGGAACTTGAAGGATATCCTCTTGTTGGCGGGGAGCCAGTGCAGGTTTCTCAGGTGGGGGGTGATGTGGCCGTGTCGTGGTACATCGAGGATCAGTCGTGCCGAGGTGTTTTGGATGCGTTGTAGTCGATTGATGAGCTTGGTCGGGGCTCCCGCGTAGAGAGTGTTTCCGTAGTCAAGTCTGCTGCTGACGAGGGCCTGGGTGACTGTCTTTCTTGTATCTGTCGGGATCCATCTGTAGATCTTGCGGAGCATGCGGAGGGTGTTGAAGCAGGAGGAGGAGACGGCGTTGACTTGCTTGGTCAATGAGAGCGGTGAGTCGAGGATGATTCCCAGGTTGCGTGCGTGGTCGGTGGGGGTCGGGGCTGCCCCCAGTGATGTTGGCCACCAGGAGTCCTCCCAGGCTGATGGGTTGGAGCCGAGGATGAGGACCTCCGTCTTGTCAGAGTTCAGCTTCAGACGGCTGATCTTCATCCAGTCGGCGACGGACTTCATTCCTTCACGGAGGTTGGCTTTGACGGTGATGGGGTCCTTGGTGAGGGAGAGGATCAGTTGAGTGTCGTCGGCGTAGGAGACTATGTTGAGGTCGTGCTGCCGGGAGACGTGTGCAAGCGGGGCCATGTAAATTTTGAACAGTGTCGGGCTGAGGAAGGATCCTTGGGGTACGCCGCAGATGATCTCGGAGGCTTCAGAACTATGTCCTGCTTCTAGGGAGTGTCTGGTCAGCTGTAAGTTGTTCCTATTGCACTGAATGGTGCTCCTCTACTCATTTATCCTGATTTCTACCTTTCTCGTGGTCATGCACATGCAGCATGAGCCACAGGAGAATGTAAAACTGTACACCACATTATCGGAATTACAGCTGCTATGCGACTTTAGGATTTGTGATGTTGATAATCCCAGGTTAACGTTTCCTCTAATGTTTAACTGACAGACATTGGAATTCCCTAATGGGTAATGTCTTGTGAGAGTGTATGTGTGTGTAACTTCCACAATGTTCGTAAGAAAGCCGTTGTTCTCTGTTGATTTGCCTTTGGTCTAGTGCGCATCACGGTGTCTCTTATAGATTTTGCTCTCTTAAAAGCAAATAATGGACGGTCAGATCTTAAAGACGAGAATGTAAGTATCTCCCAATGCTTATTGATGGTGTGTTTTATTATGCTGGAAACCGGATTAAATGTTGTCAAACAATCCATCCTATACTGTTGCTCTTTGTTTTTATGTGTACATAATTAAGCATGAGCGCAAAATCCGCTCCGATCGCGGATTTTGCGGATTTTCGGTAAATCCGCGATCCGCGAACTCTCGTGAATTTACCGAGAATCCGCAATCCGCGATCGGAGCGGATTTTGCGGTCAAAAGTTCAAGCCTAACATTGCATAATTTACGATGGCGCCGGCAAGCTGCCAGCGCCATCCTCAAATGGTTACTTAATTAGCTTCGACAGGAAGCTCTAACAGATAAGATAAAGCAGGGGCTCGAGCGCCTGCTTTATTTTATCGTTGGAGCTTCCTGTTGAAGCTAATTAAGTAACTTTTGCAGGATGGCGCTGGCAGCTTGCCGGTGCCATCGTAAATTATTTACATGGTGTCTTCTTCAATAAATATGAAGGGCAGGGTTCATTCTGGCACGACGGTCCTGGCACAAAAAATAAACCTCAACAGGAAACACTTGCAGATATCAATAACGCATGTGCCCTAGTTGAAGCTTAAATTCAGTGACTCATTCATCAGCCCAAAAATAATCGTGAGCGTTGTGGAGGCTGGGCAGGTGTGCCTTGTTCCCAAATATACCATCGAAAATCCGCTGTGATGCTGGTCTCTGACCTTTTATACACACAAGAGGCATGTGCGCTCGCATGGAAGCCCCGTCCGTTTGGCCCCGCCCACACACTCGAGGTGTGCACCGTCTTCCCGCCATTTACCCACTATGATGGACATTTCACTCAAGGGACCCCTGCGCACTTCGGCGCGATTGCATAGTAACACACACTTGGTCGCTGGAACTAGTTGAAGCGCAAATGCAGTGACTCATTCATCAGCCCAAAACAAATCGTGAGCGTTGGGAGGCTGGGCAGATGTGCCTTCTTCCCAAATATACCATCGAAAATCCGCTGTGATGCTGGCCAGAGGCATTTGCATCTTTGACTTTCACGAGCGCAATCCCCGTGCTGTTCCTGTGACCAGGGGCTTCTGTCTCTTAATCTGCTGCTCTGACCGGTCTCTGACCTTTTATACACACAAGAGGCATGTGCGCTCGCATGGAAGCCCCGTCCGTTTGGCCCCGCCCTCACACTCGAGGAAGCCCCGCCCGCAGATCCGCTAAATCCGCGGATTTTGCGGATCCACGATCCGTGAATCCGCAAATTCGTGAATCGTGGATCCGCAAAATCCGCCCATGCTTATACATAATACATCCCTGGGTATATTTAATATCCGTTTACTAGCTTGTTTAATGTATTGAATATGATATTCTCGTTCTGTTAGTTTGGATGCCAATTTTCCGGCATGTATTTAGTAATCTCTTTTTTTCTGCTGTTTCTTCGTAACCGTAGAACTACCTTACCTGGAGATTCTCTCTCAATGATCTTGGGTAGCAACTGTCAAACCTTAGCAAGTTGTTGCGGTCTGCTGGTTTGTAACATTCCTCCCATATCAGTGTGTTTATTCTTGCCATGATCTTGAGGTCTAAAAATGCCTATTCTTCCCTACTAAAAGACATTGTGAATCTCAGGTATTCATTCACATTAATTAACTATTCACCAAAGGACGATAGAATATTCTCTTCACCTTTCCAAATGAGAAACATATCATTGATTTAACGCTTCCATAGCCTTATGTGCTCTCTAAATGAGTTGTTATCCAGGACCTGCTTTGTCTCGAAATCATGCACATACAGACATGCTATAGTCAGTGCGAATGCACTCTCCGGTGATGTTTTATGGGTTTGTAGGAAGAATTCATCTTCATATTAGAAGTAATTCTTAGTCAGTGCCATAAGTGCACAGTCTAGCCAAACTCTAAGTCTAATATACTACCACTCCTCATCCTTCAATAGTAAGTGATTTCTCTTGTGGGGTATTGGGATAGGACTTCTACGTTCATTGTTACCAAAATCTCACTACCTGGGTCGAACGTTACCCTCTATAGAAGATTCAGTATGTCTTTAGTATTTTGGAAGTAGGTGGGCAACTTCTAAATCAAGGGGCTGAGAAAAAAGGGTCAGTGTATTTTGATATAAGCTCCAGCAATGACCCAATGCCTGACAATTGGCCTACCCTGGGGTGGCGTTTCCCTCTGTGCACTTTTGGAAGGATGTAAAAATAATGTGATTCGAAGATTTTTCTGATTAAGATAGTCATCATCATGTGTTATCCTACCATTCTCCTCGGCTACATTTACTATACATGCAATATCTCCCATCACCCCCTTGGTCGGGTCGCTATGCAGCTTTTGATAATTTCTTGTGTCATTAAGGAGGCTGAGACATTCTCTTCTATACATGCCTCTTAGTATAATTACAATAACTCCTACCTTGTCTGCTGGTTTTATTACAATAGTATCAAGATTTGCTCACCCTGATAGGGTTGTTGCTCCTTCTTAATCTTATTATGGTAAATTCCATGATCCTGATTCTTCAGATTATTGGTGTCTTTTAAAAAAAAGCTTGCTCAAATGCCAACACTTCTGGTGGGACGAGTGATGCCATCAGAGTGAATATAGCCTTTATTCTTAAACCTGTTTTTTCCCTTCGTAAATCTGTACATCCTTCAATGACAGGCCTCAATCTCTGCTTGTGCTCATTTGTGGTTGGGCACTCTTGTATGGTACTAGATCTTCCCATTGTACCTTACGATTCTTTCTACTTCATCTCCCCCGTCTCTGCATCCACACTCTGGCCCTCCCCCGCGAGGGGACAGAAAGCTCTCTCGACAACAGGGAGTGGTCCATAATATTTTATTTTTCGGGTAGAGTGGCGCCACTGTGATGGGTCCGTTTCCCACACTGCGGGCCCCATTAGTCTTTCTGCCTCATCTAGCGGGTGCAAGGGGGTGTTCACCCCGAATCGCTCCCCCAACCAGGAAAGGGGGGGGGCATGTAGCCCACTAGACACCAGTGGTTTTTTCGTTTCAGTATTTTTTTGAGATGTGGAACAGCCTCAAAGACATGGGCCTGTGCTCACCCCTGCCCCCAGTCTTATTAGTCTTGCTGCCACCCATAGGAAGATGGGGTTGTTCAGCAAAAAGCCGACTAGACCCCCAAGGAAAAAATGAGAAGGGGTGAGTAGGGCACCCGCTCATGACATCGGCCGCAGAACACAGTCTTTCAACTCCACAGGTAGATTGAGGGAGACAACCTCATGTTTGACCCAGAAGGGGGGAAGGGGGGGGGGGAGAGATAGAAAGCCCATCAGACTCTAGGGATGTATTTTATTGTAAAAAAAATATGATGTGTGGTTGGGCCACCACGGTATTGGCCTATCTTCCAGCCCTAAAACCCCGATTGTCTTTCTTCCCACCCGGGGCGCAGAGCTCATTGCCATGGCAAGAAAGAAGTAATTCAGATTCTTCTGACAACAGTTTTGACATATGGACCGGCAGAGTAGGAGTAAAAGCAAATTTCGTGCTCTCCCACCCAGGTAAACCAACTAAAGACACCCATTTAAAAAACTAGACACCCAGGGTGGTTTTCTTTCCCTAAATGCCTTGGCTAAAAATCATGCTTTTTCCTCACATTTACGTGAAGGAAGTCGTGGTTAAGAATGTAGTACTTTGTCTTTGTTCGTGGTTTAGACTTTGTGATTTAGGCATTCGGTCTTTTAGTAGTTGTTTAATCATGCATCCACACATACATATATAGATACAATTACACATACATACATTTATACATACATACATCAATATAGATGCACATTCCCTGAAAAAACCAAATATTAAAGTGATGACATAGTTAGGTGAATATGTCAGAGAAAACATTAACGTTTCGGATTTAAACAAGAAATGTATTATAAATTGCGCCCCCGACATGCACTTCTTATGACCTAACACATTACATCACTTGTGAAATGTTATTTGACATCATTTCCCAGGACACATTAAGTGAGCGAGCCTCAGGAAATGGGATCCCTGGGTCACAAAAGTGAGTTTCCCATGTTAATACCCATTGGGATTTTGAACACTACTACAACCCGAACCACTGGACTGAATTACACCAAATGCAGATAGGTAGGTCTTGTTTCAGAAAGTGCCATTTTTGTAATGTCAGTAGTTTGAGATTTAATAAAAGAAATCCAAATCTTGTATATCTAGAGAAGCCAACCCTCCGTGAACCATCCTGCCAACTTTTCAACCAGGAAGTGCTGGCAGCATTCTTGAGGCACTGCTTCAGCCAAATCCCTAAAAAAAAGTTTAAAAAAAGAAAAGGGGGGCAAGGTAGGAATTACTTGACCCCTTAGCCGTGGTCCTGGAGTCTTCCTGGCAACCCGCTAAGGCAAAAATGCATTTAAAAAAAATGTTCACCAAAAATCACAATGGATTTGAAAATTCAGTGAAAATATATTTTTTTTAAAAATAACAGGCACAGTATACCCCAGTTGTTCATAATATAAACCCCGGATGTGCCAGGTCACAGGGAAATGCGGTAGAAAAGGTGGTGGGAAATGCCCCCCGCTCCCTCCTTTCGCTCTATTAAGCCCTGGGGATCACCACCTCCCCGGGGCTTTATGATTATATTGGAGGGGGGCCACGCGGACATTCATTTCAGGGCTCAAGAGAGCCCCATGGGCCACCACCGTTATTTTTAAATGGAAGGGGTCTGTGTAGATCCCCCTCCTGGGGCTGTTTGAAGTCCTTGGGACAACCAACATCCAGGGGCTAAAATAAAATATGGGCCACATGGACTCCTTGGGCCAACCAACTATACGGGGCATATGACATTTTGAAAAGTGGGAGGTGGCTGTGAGCCCACCCCTTCCGGGCCATATACGGCACAAGGGTTTCTCGTATCTCGCCCCTCGGATCTGGAATTCGCTCCCTATTACACTGAGGCAATGCCCGAATCATCTTTACTTTAGAAAGTCCCTGAAAACATTTTTGTTCTAGACGTCTCACATAGTACCAGCACCTTTATGCCTGTTCACAAGCGCAGAGATACCCCTTCGGGGGTGATTCAGGCGCTATATAAATAAATAAAATAAAAAGGGACAACCACCTCCCCAGGGCCGTCCACGCAGGCTCTTTCCTGGAGCCATTATTATCCCTAGGAACCGCCACCCCCCCTGGGGTCGGCTCCCTATATCCTGCAGCACCCACCCCCGGGACATAGCTATTACTTTCGCTTGGAGGGAGCTGTGACACCTCATGCCAAGCGAGAGCAAACACTAATCACTCCCAGCAAGAGGGAGCTGTCAAGCTGCTCCCACTTGCTGGGAGTGGAGTGTTCAACAGATTAAAGACTGCCCCCTGCACGCAAGGAGATGCATATTTAGCAGCTCTATGTGTGCGGGAACAATGCCAGGGTTCATGGGGTCCTTGAAGTCCCCCCGCAAACCCCAACAGTGCTCACTGGGTGCCCGGGGTGGGCATCAGGGCACCCGGCCTTAGTTTGCTGAACTCCTTGGGGTGGAGGACACAGGGGCCGAAATTGGCCCAGGGAGGGTGGGGGGGGGGGGGGGGGAACTACCCTTTTAAAAATTGTCTAGTCCCCTGGGGGATGGAGTCCCCGGACTGAAATCCGCCGGGTGAGAGTAGACCATGCACCCCCCTCTCCTTCTAATAATTGGCAGGGCCTTCCCGTTTACCTCAGTAGTATGCCTTTTGCTAGGACGGCGGGAAACGTACCAAAAGGCCCCCAGTGCATGTCCCGCCGATTTTTGTGGCGTGTTCTTGATGACGAGGAATAGGAGGATATCTCCACCGAACAAAAAATCACTTACTCCATATAGTTAAGATGGAGGACCCTTGTTTGGTGGAGATTTACTTCTCTATAGGTTAATTCATGTTATCACAGATTTCTGGATAAAGACGCACTAGGAACAATCACATTGCTGGTTAATTAGTAACTGCTACCTCGTTGGATACATTTTCAGTGTGAGTTCTACATTACATCTGTGTAATGGACCATGAGGAAATGTCTCCAGTATCCTTGTGTGCATTTTGGCAATCAATCAAGAATTTGTAGAGCGCACTACTTGAGACCCTCACGAGTAAGTAGTGCGCTCTACAAATTCTTGATTCTTGATTGATTGCCAAAATACACACAAGGATACTGGAGACATTTCCTCATGGTCCATTACACAGATGTAATGTAGAACTCACACTGGACATTTATCCAACGAGGTAGCAGTTACTAATTAACCAGAAGAAAATACTCCAGTTGGGTAGATATTTTGTGCAAAACTGTGGAATCTTGATGGATAAATGGAAAGGTGAGGATATGTTCTCAAACCGCTACTGACACACTGACACCCTTTCAACCACTCACACACCCAGTCACAGACCTACACAGAAACTCACAACCACTCACAGACCCACCTATACACCCACTCACACTTACACATACATGTACCCACTTATAGACCCAATCAGACCCATTAACAGATCCACACAGGCACTCAGACCAATTTATAGACCAATCCAGCCACTCGCAGACACATACACCCACGCACATGGTCATAAACCCACTCACACACCCACTCTTAAAGGTTACAGTTCGGAAATACAATTTTAAAAGATCATTAAAATTCACTAAAAAAACTGATTACAGGGACGTTCTAATTAGGAAATACCATTAACAAAACATAGAAATTCACAGAAAAAAAACGTTCTAGTTAAGCTCCCATTTTTCTCGTACAAAACCATTAAAATTAATCAGTTCTAGTTACCTGAGCTAACTATAACTTACGCCCCCCGTAATGCATTGCTTAGGACCTCACATATTACATCACTTATGACATGGTATTGGACGTCACTGATGACATCATCCACAGAACGACTAACACACTAACTCATACCTCCAAACAACCTCAAATATACCCACACATACCTACAAAATCAGTCACATACCCATTCACAAACCCATAGAACCACTCACACACCCACTCATCCTTTCAGCCACTCACCCAGTCACTCAATCATCCACTCATCCTCCCATCCATCCATTCACTCACAACTTACATACCAACTCACATACATACAAACACACACACCCACTTACTCACCGATACAACCACTCACAAAGCCACTCACTCACCCAGCCACTTTCGCACCAATTCACTGACCTATACAGCCACTTCCCACCCATAGAGTCACTTTTGCACCCATTCACGGACCCACACAGTCACTTCCCCACCCAAAGAGGCAATTGCACAGCCACTCACTCACCCATACAGCCACTCACACAACCACTCACATGCCCGTACAGCCACTCACTCAACCAAACAGCTACTCAAACACCCACTCACTCACTTATACAACTACTTACACAGTCATTCACCAAAACAACCACTTACATACATATCCACTCATCCATACAAGCACACATATGCTCACTCACTCATCTAAACAGCCACTCACAGTGACACAGACCGTGCAATGCAGGCTCTCACACACCCACTCACTTACGTATATACTCACTCAAAAAGCCACTCACTCACTGATACACCCACTTATAAATCCACTCGCCTATAGGGCCACTCACACCGTCACTCAGTTACCCGTACAGCCATTTACCACACTCCCCTATACTGCTACTCACACAGTTACTAAGTCACCCATACAGGCACTCCCTCATACAGCTAATCACACATGCCACTTACCTGTGTCGTCTAACTTGTAAAAATCGAAATGGTAGTTTATGAAGTATATTTAAGTTGACTTTCCTGGATAATGTCCTGAGAGAGTCATTTGAGATGTCATCAGTGAAGTCACTGACCATGTCATGAGTAATGTAATATGCGAGTCATAAGCAGTGCTTTGCAGGGGGCATAAGTTACAGTTAGCTTGGGTAACTATAATTGATAAATTTGAATTGTTTTGTACGAGTAAAATGTGAGCCTAACTATAACGTCCCTGTAACCTTTGTTTTTAAATATATACATATTTTTCAAAAGAGGAAATGCTGGTGTGCTGCCTGATCGCTGGTGGTGCTTAGTAAACAGTGCTAATGTATCAAAATTGTTCCAAACTCTGATAGGAGAATGAAAACCGGCACTCAAAGTCAGTGGAAATAAAGCTGTTTATTGGATCAGGTTGTCCCAGGCACAGGAAAATGTCCTGTGCTCCTGTGCCTGGGGCAACCAGTATATATACATACACACATATACACATATTATTATTATTAAAATTTGTAAAGGCGCAGCAAATCCTCCCCAAGGGGATCTCTCGGCAACATATTAAAAAAATCTCAATGCAAAAGCCAGGTTTTAAGCAGTTTCTTGAACTGTGCCAGACACACATATATTATATATATATATATATATATATATATATATATATATATATATATATATATATATATATATATCCCAACACTACAGTTGAGCCCTCAGTGGTAGGCAGCAACTTAGTCAGAAAATTTGCATCCATTTCATTAAGGAGCAGATGCAGCAGGAGACGCATTCGGGCACAGACATCTCGCCTTCATCTTGCCAGACCGGTTTCAGGATCATCATCCCTTTATCAATGGCAGCTGTTCACTCTGAAAACCTTACGTGCACTTTCATGTTGAAGAGCCTGCCCATGTGGGCGTGTCCAAAAAACGGCATTCTGGTTCTCGTAGTGCTTATGATAATTTCTCAGGTGAGTAGGTTCAAAGTGGCAGCGAAATTAAAAGTTAATAAAACCCATGTGGGCTGATGCACTGTGGCGTTGGGCATCCTGTTGTACTTATTCATCTGTTCACAGGACTCCGACCTCCCGTCAAGGTGACACCGGTTGGCGCCATCACGGGTCCGCGGGGATCAAGCAAGCCGCTTCAGGGCGGACCTGTGATGGCGCCAACCGGTGTCACCTTGACGGGAGGTCGGAGAGGATCATCATCCCTTTATCAATGGCAGCTGTTCACTCTGAAAACCTTACGTGCACTTCCATGTTGAAGAGCCTGCCCATGTGGGCGTGTCCGAAAAACGGCATTCTGGTTCTTGTAGTGCTTATGATAATTTCTCAGGTGAGTAGGTTCAAAGTGGCAGCGAAATTAAAAGTTAATAAAACCCATGTGGGCTGATGCACTGTGGTGTTGGGCATCCTGTTGTACTTATTCATCTGTTCACAGGACTCCGACCTCCCGTCAAGGTGACACCGGTTGGCGCCATCACGGGTCCGCGGGTATCAAGCAAGCCGCTTCAGGGCGGACCTGTGATGGCGCCAACCGGTGTCACCTTGACGGGAGGTCGGAGTCCTGTGAACAGATGAATAAGTACAACAGGATGCCCAACGCCACAGTGCACCAGCCCACATGGGTTTTATTAACTTTTAATTTCGCTGCCACTTTGAACATACTCACCTGAGAAATTATCATAAGCACTACAAGAACCAGAATGCCGTTTTTCGGACACGCCCACATGGGCAGGCTCTTCAACATGGAAGTGCACGTAAGGTTTTCAGAGTGAACAGCTGCCATTGATAAAGGGATAATGATCCCGAAACCGGACTGGCAAGATGAAGGCGAGATGTTTGTGCCCGAATGCGTCTCCTGCTGCATCTGCTCCTTAATGAAATGGATGCAAATTTTCCGACTAAGTTGATGCTTCCCACTGAGGGCTCAACTGTAGTGTTGGGATGTTTGCGGCTCGAGTCCAGCCGCGGGGATCAAGCGAGCCGCTTCAGGGCGGACCCGTGATGGCGCCAACCGGTGTCACCTTGACGGGAGGTCGGAGTCCTGTGAACAGATGAATAAGTACAACAGGATGCCCAACGCCACAGTGCATCAGCCCACATGGGTTTTATTAACTTTTAATTTCGCTGCCACTTTGAACCTACTCACCTGAGAAATTATCATAAGCACTACAAGAACCAGAATGCCGTTTTTCGGACACACCCACATGGGCAGGCTCTTCAACATGAAAGTGCACGTAACGTTTTCAGAGTGAACAGCTGCCATTGATAAAGGGATGATGATCCCGAAACCGGTCTGGCAAGATGAAGGCGAGATGTCTGTGCCCGAATGCGTCTCCTGCTGCATCTGCTCCTTAATGAAATGGATGCAAATTTTCTGACTAAGTTGCTGCTTCCCACTGAGGGCTCAACTGTAGTGTTGGGATAGATATATATATATATATATATATATATACACACACATATATATATATATATATATATATATATATATATATATATACATACATATACACATGCATATATATACACACACAAGCATATGAATACATACATATCTCAAGAGATACTGCCGAAACGTGTTACAGCGAGCAATAATAAAAATGTGCGAAAATCCTACCAAGCCTGCTGTGTCTGCGTCTGGTTTGGAAGGGAAACTGGAAAATATATATATATATATATATCACACAGCAGGGTTGTGGCGAGGGCTTCGGAGGCCATGCCCTCTTTCTTCACAACTCTGCAAAAGCATTGCCTGGCACACTACTGGCTAAGGAATGAAGTCCTCTTGGATGCTGAGGGACCTTTGAGGCCATGAAGCCCTCCTGGTACTTTCTGTAAGTCATACACAGCGGGATTCCTGAGAGCTAGTCAGGAGCCCTGACCCCTGTCTCCACCAAACCAGGGGTACTAGATGGAGCTGAAAATTTGGATTTCTGATAATCTGTCGTCTCAACAGTTTGTGGCAGGAGCTCTGATCTACAGGCCCCTTTGGCCATGCCATCTCTTTCTTGAGATCACTAAATAATATCCTGGCACCTTGGTCCCGCAAATATATACATTTTTTAGTGCGGATGACTTTAACCTCCAAATGGACAAGCTGTTGGATGTGGAGGTAGCCTCTTTTACAGACATCTTGTCCTCACTTGGCATGGTGACACAGGTGTTCAAACTTACCCACTAGGCTGGTTAAATCTTAGATAAAATTTTCTCCAATGTAAAGATTGTGGAGTATGACCCTTTACCATTAGCATGGTCGGATCATTACCTAATCAAGTTCAATTGGTCCAAACTTATTCACAATCAGTTTCTTTCTTAAGAAACAAAGATTATTGCTAGAGCCTGACAGAGTTCTTCCATCAGATCTTAACAGCATCTTGGAAACAGTTCCCCCTTCCTTATCCGGAGATCCTGAAGTAGACGCTGTGCGGATGGACGAGCAGATTCTTAGTAGCATAAATGACCTAGCTCTACTCTCTGAGCTACGTTCTCTTGAACTAAACAGTCGGTCTCTTGGTTTAATGAAAATCTCAGGACACAAACACTGTAAACACCTTGAAAGGAAATGGTGAAAAAATGACTATCTAGAAGACAAATGCAACTTATAGGACAGCACTAAAAGACTACTACTCAAAGGTCAGTCCAGAGAAAAAATTCTTTCTTTGAAAACAAAATTGAAGAATCAGAAAAAAAAGAGAAGGAAATTTTCAAAACTGTTAAAACATTCTGAACCCTGATGCTGTTACTAGACTCCAAAGACCCTCTACTGACTGGGTTGACCAGGTGGCTGTATATTTTTTATGATAAAATTACCACTAAGTAAGCCTGACAAACGTGTCTCAGACAGCGGACTATCTTAGAGAGGCGCCCATCCCTGGTGCATCCTCCCTTGAGACGCCTACCTTCCTCAATATTTCACCCATTTGCATGGACGAGTCCTTATCGGCCATCAAGTGTTTGCAGGTTGGGTCCACTGGCGATCCTTGCTGGACCAGGCCATTAACCCAGTTGCAAACAAAGTCTTAAATGTGTCACTGTCTTCCGGAAGGGTGCCTTCCAAATGGAAACCTGCTAAGATCTTGCTGCTACTCAAAAAACCTTTGGCCGACCCTAAGGTTCTTGCCAACTACAGGCCGATATCTCTTCTTTTGGCTTTTTCCAAAGTGTTAGAAAAACATGTGAATTCCCTCATTTCAAGTTACCTTGAAATTAACAGTCTTCTGATTCCAAGTTAATTGGGCTTTCGAACCAACTGCAGTACTGAATCAGCTCTTATAGTAGTAATGCACCACATTAAAAATAAGCTTCATAATTAGGGGAAGGCTGTTCAGATTATGTTGGATTTATCGACGGCCTTTGATACCATCCCACAAAAGACTATTGGCTGAGCTGAGGATTGGCATTGAAGTGGATAACTTCCTTCTTGGACAACAGAAGGCAAGACGTATGGATCCCCCTGTTTGCATCCCCAATTCAGGACTTGAAATTGGGAGTACCTCAAGGCTGGGCATTGAGCCCAACTTTATTCAATGCCAATCTTACTCCTCTAGTGGTTCTTGCTGAGGCATGAGAAGCTAAATATCGTTCACCAACGATACTTTGCTTCTGTTTACTTATGAAAATGGGGCAAGATTTGATGGAAGAATTATTAAATTCTGTCTAACTGAGGTGTTCAACTGGTTGTCCATTAACCAACTAAAATGCAATCCTGAAAAAACAGATTGGTGTTTTTTGGGCACTATTCCATCGGAGGTTTCGAGATCTTGTTCGCCTCAGGCTATCCCTCCTCCTGCCACTGATCAGAGCTCGGTAAAAAACTTGGGAATTGAAATTGACAGTGCTATGTCCCTGTAACCCCAAATTCAGGCTCTGGTGGGCACCTGTTTTGGGCTGCTAAGCAGTTTGAAGAACAAGTTACTTACCTTCGGTAACGCTTTTTCTGGTGGATACAGTATCTGCCTGTGGATTCCTCACCTTGTGAATATCCCCCTGCGTCAGCAACGTTCGGAGAATTATTTTGCAGCACGCCGGTGTGGACGACGTCATAGGAGCACAGCATCGCGCGCGACTCCGACTGACGTCACTGAGTCCTTATTAGGCCTACGTCGGTGTGATGACATCAGTTCCGCCCTTTTTTCCGTGCCTTCGAGGCACCTGGACGGACCAATGACAATAGATATATACAATGTACATAGTATAAAATATTCAAGATAACACACAGTGTGAATATAAAGCATGAAAACTCAATATATAAAAAAAAAATATATATATATATATATATATACACACACATTTAACATCACATAATATGAGGTATAGAAGAATGGACAACGGGGAGGCGGGTGGGCATGTGAGGAATCCACAGGCAGATACTGTATCCACCAGAAAAAGCATTACCAAAGGTAAGTAACTTGTTCTTCTGATGGATACATCTGCCAGTGGATTCCTCACCTTGTGAATAGAATCCCACAGCAGTCCCCATTCCGGGGGGAGTGTGTCCACACTCCTATACCAGAAAATCCTGGAGGACAGAACACGCAAAGTGGCCGTCCCTCCTCACTTCGGAATCTAAGCAGTAATGCTTCGCGAAAGTGTGGAGGGAAGCCCAAGTTGCCGCTCTACAAATATCCTCTACAGGTACACCCCTAGACAAAGCCGAAGTAGAAGACTTTGCTCTAGTAGAGTGAGCTCTTATACCCTCTGGAGGTTCCTTACCAGCCAGGGCGTAGCAGATCTTGATGAATAGTATAATCCATCTTGAGAGAGTGTGCTTGTGCACAGCTCTTCCTTTTCTGCAGCCAAATCCAACAAAGAGCTGGTCATCCACTCGATAGTCTTTTGTTCTATCAAGATAAAAGCTCACCGCCCTCTTAAGGTCCAGGCGGTGGAGTCTCTCCTCCTCCTTGGAAGGGTGAGGAGGAGGATAGAAGGTAGGTAGGGTAATGGACTGTCCTAGATGGAAGGGAGTTACCACCTTAGGCAGAAAAGCAGCCCTGGTCCTAAGAACCATTCATTCAGCATGAATGGTCAAGAGGACCAGGGCTGGTTTTAACCGCCGCTCTGGTGGTGCCTGTGGCTCGGGGAGGCCCCCCGGGACCGTGTGGATCCCCATGAGCTGTTCGGATCCAGGGGGTGCAGGTTATTGACGACGCCGGCGCTGGGATCCTGGCCGGTTCCATTGGAGGGCGCCGGCCATCTTGGCGAGGCCTGCGCCGGAGCTAGCATCCCCTGCCTCGGGTGATTGCGGAGCTGCCACTGGAGGAGAGTGGGCCGAACGTGGCCGCGTCTAGCACAGGGGCGCTTGAAAACTGCTGCCGCTGTGCTGTGGAGGGGTCGCAGCGGACCAAACTGCGGCGCGAGCTGTGGGAGCTGGCCAGCAAGGGACCCTTGGCTGAGGAGGAGTGCCGGGAGCTGGTGGAGCCGCGAGGAGGCCGTCGCGGTGTGCTGGGCTCCCCGTTACACCTGTTGCTGGGAAGCTGGAGAGACGACGCGAGTGGTGGCCTGTATTGCCAGGGGCTGGTGTGGCGAAGAGGTGGTGACGACAGACTGTGTGGCTGGGACCGCGGCCCGACTGGACTTACCTGACCCCTGGTGGTGAGTACTCCCCTGAACTGACCGCTTGTGATTGTAGTCCTCCTGCGGCGGAGTGCTCTGCAACGCTGGTGCCCGGCTGATGTAAAGTGGTGCCAGCATATTGCCCGTGCTGACGCCGGAGCCACGAGGGGCTACCGCTGTGAACGCCCGGTTGACCGCCATCCTAGACGGTTGTTGGGATCTGAACTATGGGAAAACCGCGGCCGAAACCTGGGACGGGCGCCGTCTGACCCCGGTGAGGGACTACCGGTGAGTCAGGATCGAGACCCGTCTGGGGCGCCGGCGGCGGGGATGCAGCAGAAGCAGTTGGACCAAATATTGCAGGCCATTTCAGACACGAGGGACGCACTGCGTAATGACATCGCGCAGGTGTCGACGGGTTTGGGGCTGCTGCGAGCAGACCATGGCAAATTGGTAGATTGCGTCAAGACCACGGAACTCACCTTGGAGGTGATGGAGCCGGCCCAATAGGCGACCGACGCAGCTATGGGAGACTTGTTGCGAAGAGTGCAGCAATTGGAAAAGAGAGCTGAGGATGCCGAAGGGCGCAATCGGCGCAACAACATACGGGTGGTGGGCCTACCCGAAAAAGTTGAAGGAGACGGTATGATCACCTATTTGGAACCCTTGCTGCGAGATGTGGTGGCTCCGGAGGGTTTGTCACAGTTCTATACCTTGGAGCGAGCTCATCGGGTGCCGGCCCGCCCGCCGGCTCTTGGCCGACCCCCTCGCCCTGTGGTGCCGCGCCTATTGCACTTTAAAGACCGTGACGCCATCCTGCAGAAAGCGCGGGCAGCGGGCCCCTATCAGGTGGACAATGCCTCTGTCTCCATTTATTCTGATTACTCCAATGAGGTACAGCTCAGTCGTTCTTCATTCCTGGCGGGCAAGAAGGCCCTCCGCGATGAGGGCATACAGTATTCTCTCCTGTTCCTGGCACGCCTGAAAGCGATGGTCGATGGCAAAGCGTCCTTCTATAGCACGCCGGATGAAGCATGGCACTGGATAGAGACGTACCGAGATGAGACTGATGGTTCTAGGGGGAAGGAGAAGACAACAAAGACCCAACCGAGATACCGCAGAGGCCGTCGGCTCAGGAAACAAGCGGCGGATGGCCGGACGCCGTCGCAGACGGACTTGGAGCGACGGGTGACCCTCCAGGCGGTCTTCATCATATCCAGAGCGACTGCTGCTGCTTCGTTGGCGGATGAGTTGGTATCGGAGGGCTCGGACGACGGCTCCAGGAACGTGCCTCATGTCACTCCCGGAACTGCTGATGGCCTCCTGGACGTATGAACACATCTGGTTCTGATGAACATGTAGTAAGAGGGTGTAATCCTGGTCACTGTATGGGGTGGCCCTGGAAACTATGGCAGAGGGTTTGATCCAATGTGTTGTTGTCTAGGGAGTTGGGAGCGGGGATTGCTTGGTCGGGGGGCTCCTCTGGGACGGGGCGACACTGGAGGGGATTTCACACTTGAGGCTGAGGATCAAGCGGGTTTCATTCCCACCAGGAACACGGCGACGTATATACGTCGATTAATTAGGGTTATGGGTGATGAACACGACAGGGTGCCGGATGCGGTGGTTTTATCGGTTGACATTGAGAAGGCCTTTGACAGTGTAGAATGGCCGTATCGGTTTCAAGTGCTGCGGATATTTGGTCTAGGGGATCCGTTTGTCAGGTGGACTCAACTGTTACACGATTCTGCTACGGCTAGGGTTCGTACAGGGCCTACCATCTCGACGGCTTATTGGGTTGGGAGAGGCACCCGGCAGGGCTGCTCTTTATCGCCGCTATTGTTTGCACTGGCAATTGAGCCGCTGGCGGCGCATGCCAGATTGGGACTATCCTACGAAGGCCTATCACTACGAGGGGAGATCCATTACATCTCCCTGTACGCGGATGATTTATTGCTGTATTTAGCGGATGCGGATGACTCTGAGGGGTGCCAGGGTCCTGCTTCGGGAGTTCGGCGATCTCTCGGGGTGAAGGGTGAATTGGAGTAAGACCTGTTTGTTCCCTTTGGCACCGGGGGGTCGGGAGCCTCTAACAGCGGGGGATTTGCGTTGGGAGCCGCAGTGCTTGCCTTACCTGGGTGCCCGCATTTACCACACTCAGTCCGACCTCTTGGAAGGCAATGTGGGCGGGGCGATGAGGGGGCTTCGGAGCAGCATGGAGTTCTGGCGAACTCTTCCACTGTCGGTGGCTGGGAGGGCAGCATTACTGAAAATGGTGGCGCTTCCACTTTTGCTCTACTTTTTCTGTACGCTGCCTGCGTGGATTCCGGCGTCGTCCTTTCAGAAGCTCAGGGTCTTGACCACAGAGTTTATCTGGGGCTCGGGTAGAAGGCGGGTCGCACTGAATACCCTGATGCGACCAAGAGGCGAAGGGGGACTGGCGGTCCCCGATTTTGAATGGTACTATCTGGCGGCGCAACTACAGTGGCTCACGCAGGCAGTGGCTCGGGAGTTCAGGGGCCCGGAAGGGCCACAGGGCAGTGTGATCCCCCGGCACATACTGTTGTTTATAGTTCTTCAGCAGAAGATCTGTCTCGACCAGCTTACTCTTGAGGAGCGTACTCTCCGTTCATGTTGGAACAGGAGCCAGAAACGAGCAGGGTTCCCCTGTCCATATGCTCCGGAGATTCCTCTGGGCATGTGCACAGCCCTTCCACACGGAGGGGACTGGTCCGCATTAGCGGTCTGGGCGGAGCTTGGAGTCCACATGTTGGGGGACTTATACAGGGATGGGGCTCTGTTATCATTTCAAGACTTGCAGAGCACTTTCGAGTTACCGTGGGGAGATTACTTGTTGCACGCTGCCTTAATAGCAGGGAATCAACGACATTGGAAGATGGGGTTATCGGAGCCCCCGACATCGTTGGGCTGCCAATATGTAACCATGGCAGCCGGTACGTTTAAGGCTATCACGTGCCTCTACAGGCGACTGTCGAACGAGCGGCTTCCACCCCTTGATGCTCTAAAAGGCAAATGGGAAGCAGATATTGGTAGACCTATACCGGAGACGACATGGCCGTATTAACTGCGGCGTACTTGGAAGGGCACACGTAATGTCAGGTTTCAATTAGTTCAATTATTTACATTACATAGGGCCTACCTGACGCCAGTTAAAATCCTACAGTATTTCGGGGGTTCCCACTCACCGTGCCCAAGGTGTAATACAGATGGAGCTGATTTCAGTCATATGTTCTGGTCTTGTGCGGGGCTGGGGTCCTACTGGGAAGAGGTAGTGGCATGCTTAAATCAGGTGACAGGACGCGCGATTGAGGCGGAGATGGGGACTTGTTTATTGCTTTGGTTCCCGCATACTCCCAGCACTAAGATTACAAGTAAGTTCTATGACTTGGGGTTAATAATGGCTAAAAGGGAGCTTACTATGCACTGGAAGTCAAAAGCGGGACCTAATTTTTTGAGATGGAGAGCCAGTTTTTTACATTGGGCGGGTAGTGAAGGGACACTTTGCTTACAACTAGCTAAGCGCACTGCGAATGAAAAAGCTTTGGAGGCAGCGAGGGCGTGGGGAGCGTTGGTGGCAGAACTGCAGAACCCTGACAGGGATGATGAGGAGGAGGAAGAGGATGGAGGGTTAGATCAGAGGGAGAGAGTGCATGTGGCGAATTCATAAGGAGCGCAGAGTGATATGGGGCACACAACTTCAATACGAAAGGAGACCGCTTGGCATATTCCAGGCTTAGAGGTACTAACGGGCTAGTGCGGAGCCATGGGGAACATGCATTTACTCAATGGAATTTCCTGCTTGTTGTTATTTTCCTTTCACCTGTTGGATGGGTGGCATGACAGGATGAGTCAGCCGTTATTGACGGGGCTGGATAAGCAAGGGCACACTGACAGGGGGGTGGGGGTAGAGGGGTGGGGAGTTAGGACAGTTGGGGAACGAATTAGTTAGGAGATGTCGAATGCCTTGTACATTGTCTATTGGGCCATCTGCGTAATGGCCGCATCAGAAGTAAAGAGATGAAAGGCATGAAGGATGTGAAAATAATCAATTTTTTTTTTAATGAATGGTCAAGAACGGGGGCTTTGAACTAAGAGCTTGAAGCTCACTTACCCTCCTTGCCGAGGTAATTGCAACCAGGAAGACCGTCATAAAAGTCTCATGGGACACTTGTGCAAAGGTTCGAAAGGAGAACCCATCAGAAATGTAAGCACAAGATTCAAGTCCCATTGAGGCACAATAAAGGGAGTAGGAGGAAATTTATTCGGAATACCCTTTAAAAACCTTAGAACCACAGGAGATTTAAATAAAGACGGCTGATCCGGCAGGAAGAGAAAAGCGGACAAAGCAGAAAGATAACCTTTAGTTGTAGCTACAGCAAACCCTTGCTGAGCCAGGAAAAGAGCAAATTGAAGTATGTCAGATAAACGAGCCCGCAGAGAGTCAATAGACTTCTCCCCACACCAAGTCACAAATTTAGACCATCTGTATGAATAGATTGACTTGGTGGAGTCACGCCTGGCCGATAAAATGACATCCACCACATCATGTGGGAGAGAAAAGGAATTCAGGTTGCCCCGTTTAATCTCCAGGCATGAAGGTGTAAGGTCTGGAGGTGGGGGTGTAGAACCTGCCCCTCCATCTGAGAGAGGTCTGCCCTGAGAGGGAGACGGAGCGGAGGGCACGAGGAGAGGTGGGGAAGATCTGTGTACCACACCCTTCTTGGCCAATCCGGGGCGATCAATATGACTTGGGCCCGGTCTTGGCGAATCTTCCTCAGAACCCGAGGAATCAAGGGTATGGGAGGAAACACGTAAAGGAGTTGTGAGTCCCAACTCAACTGAAACGCGTCCCCCCAAAGCCCCACTGCATCGGAAACTGACGGGCAGTGAGCATTCTCGTGAGTGGCAAACAGGTCCACCCGAGGAGTTCCCCACGTCCGAAAGACGTGACGAACTACCTCTGGATGAAGCCACCACTCGTGGTCGGCAGAGAACTCCCGACAGACTGTCTGCACGCACGTTCAGAACTCCGGCCAGATGATTTGCCATCAGACAAATCTGATGATGCAGAACCCAGGACCAGAGACGCAGAGCCTCTCTGCAGAGACACTGCGACCCTACTCCTCCCTGCTTGTTGACATACCACATCGCGGTGGTGTTGTCCGTCAGGACCTGAACCGACCGACTGCGAAGGGAAGGGAGGAAGGCCTTGAGCGCCAGACGTATCGCCCGTAATTCTAGAAGGTTGATGTGAAGCAACCTTTCCTCTGGAGACCAAAGTCCCTTGATCTCCAGATCCCCCAGATGAGCACCCCACCCCAGAGTGGATGCATCCGTTATTACTGTGGCAACCGATGGAGATAGATGGAAGGGCTTTCCTTGAGACAGATTGCCCTCCACGCTACACCAAGACAGATCCGCTACAGCTTCTCTGGAGATCCTCACTGACTCCCTGAGATCTCCGCTATGTTGATACCACTGCCTGCGGAGGCACCACTGGAGTGCCCTCATATGCCAGCGTACATGGTTGACCAGCAGAATGTAGGAAGCCATTAGACCGAGCAGACGAAGGACCTTCAAGACTGGAACGACCGCTCCATTGTGAAATAAAGGAATCATTTCCTGTATGTCGCGAATCCGTTATGGAGGAGGGAATGCCCAACATACAGTTGTATCCAGTACCGTACCTGTGGACAGGTTGCGCTGGGAGGGCACCAGGTGAGATTTGGGTACATTTATCGAAAAACCCAACCTGTACAACAACCGAGTTGTGTCTTGCAGATGATGGAGCACTTTCTCTGGAGATTCCGCCTTGATCAGCCAATCGTCCAGATAAGGGAATACTGGAATCCCTGATCTTCTGAGATGTGCTGCCACCACAGCCATCACCTTGGTGAAACTCGAGGCGCAGTAGTAAGACCAAACGGCAGGACCACAAACTGGTAATGCTGCGATCCCACCATAAAACGGAGATACTTCCTGTGCGACTTCAGGATTGGGATGTGAAAATATGAATCCTGCAAGTCGATCGACACCATCCAGTCTTCTTCCAGCAGCACTTGAAGAACCTGCGCAAGGGTGAGCATCTTGAACTTCTCCTGCTTCAGGTAAAGGTTCAAGATCCTGAGATCCAGGATTGGACGAAGTCTGCCATCCTTTTTGGGGATCAGGAAATACCGGGAGTAGCATCCCTGACCCCTTTCCTGCTCTGGAACCACCTCTATCGCACCTTTTCTCAACAGTGCCAGGACTTGCTCCTGCAGAAGCAACAGGTGGTCCTCCGAGCAAAAACCTTGGCAAGGGGGGTAATTTGGGGGAAATTCCCGAAAGGGAAGAGCATACCCATTCTCCACGAGATTGAGAACCCAAAGATCTGATGTAACCGAATCCCAATCCCGTAGAAAATAGGTAAGCCGACCCCCTACAGGACCCGCATGATCCGGAATGGCGGATCTAGGGCTGCTTTGCTGCTGTGGGAGGGGGTTGGGTAGCAGAAGAGGAAGAGGAGGAGGCCTGACGTCCACGGGGAAGAGCTCTTTGTCTGCTCTGTAGGACCTATACAAAGGATTTTGCTGCTGATGCTGCTGTGTCTGCCTATAGGGTCGAAAAGAAGATCTTCCAAATTCCCTATATCTTTTGGTCACAGAGCCTCTGGATTGCAAACCCAAAGATTTTGCTGTTGCCCTGCTGTCCTTAAACCGTTCTAATATACCATCAGCCTTCTTCCCAAAAAGGCCTGAGCCATCAAATGGCAAATCCATTAATGCAGCCTGAACATCAGCCGAGAACTCCAAGGTCTTAAGCCAAGCCGCTCTTCTAGTGGCAATCGAAGAACCCATTACTCTTGCTACTGAGTCTGCCATGTCCATACCACTTTGAATGACCTGCCGAGCAGCAGCTTGCGTGTCAGACATCACCTCGTTAAAAATGTTTGTGTTCTTGAATGAAAAACTATTTCTATAGCGCCTAGCTACCCGGAGCCCTCGTAGCGCTTAAGGAAGAGAAAGCAGAGCACAACAGATTTCACCACTTAAAAGGGCAATCCAAACAGGTGTGTTTTTAGAAGCTTGCGGAAAGTCAACAGATTACGGTGCACATAGCCTTAAATTGTATTCTGGCAGCCATGGGTAGCCAGTGAAGCTGTCGAAGGGCTGGCCTTGCAAATTGCCGCTGTGGGACCTGTAGAAGCATCCTTGCTGCGCTATTCTGGACCACGTGCAGTTTGTTTACTGTAGCCTGCGGGGCTCCTAGATACAAAACATTTCCATAGTCCAGCCGGGACAGTATAAGGGCCTGAACCATTATTCTTCTCGCTTCAAAAGGAAGAAGGGGAATGATTTTGCGGAGCATTCTTAGCAGCCCATAGCAGGTTGATGAAAGCATAGTGGCCTGGTTCCGAAATTGAGCGAGTTGTCAAGCCAGACGCCTAAGCTCTTTATGTGTGACTTAGGGGAGGGAGCTGGACCTAGGCAAGACGGCCAAATGGGGACAGAGATAGAGTGGGAGGAGTTTCCTAATAACATAATCTGTCTTATCGCCATTAAGGCGGAGGTAGGAACACTCCATCCATTTGGAAGCTTAGGTGACAACTGCTTCACCGAATCCATCAAAGCATGGATATACCGTCCTAGCAAACAAGTGGCATTTGTTGATTTTAAGGCCATACTGCCAGATGAAAATACTTTTTTTGCAGTCTGGTCCAGCTTCTTTGACTCCTTGTCACCAGGCACTTGAGGAAAAGAGCCTACAGATCTCTTAGAACAGGCAGCTTGCACCACCAAACTTTCCGGTAAGGGATGAGATGACAAAAAGTCAGGGTTACCAGGAGCCACTCTGTAACGCCTAGCCACGGCCTTAGCCACGGCCTTAGACACTGCAGGAGCCGTTAGAGGCCTACTCCATACTTCCAGTATTGGATCCTTTAGGGCGTCGGTAAAGGGAAGAATGGGTTCAACCACTGATGATGGTGAATGAAGCACTTCAGTCAGTATATGTGACTTGTATTCAGCTGTGGGCAAAGGCAAATTCAACAAGTCTGCTAGCCTTCTTAATTACAACGTGATAAGGCGCCACATCTTAAGAAGGGGTACAAAAGGGGGTGGTGGACGGAGCATCTGAATCAATCAAACACTCACACCCAGTCAAAAAGATCTGGGTTTAATCCATCACCGCTCTTTAGCCCACTCTGCCAATTCAGTTCAGACATGGCTATATGCAAATCAGTCTGACCCTGTGCCTCATGGGAACAGTCCAGCCCGAACTGCCCAGCCATGTCTTCCCTGGACCGGAAACGAGCTTCCGAGGACCGGTTTCTGGCATTCCAGCCGTCTTCAGCCCGGCTTGCTTGAATCCAGTGGCAAAGTGAGCAAGAGACTCACGTCTGAGCATACCCTGCCACACTTATGGCGGCCAAAAGCGGTACAAAAGGGGGTGGTGATGGACGGAGCATCTGAATCAATCAAACACTCACACCCAGTCAAAAAACATCTGGGTTTAATCCATCACCGTTCTTTAGCCCACTCTGCCACCCCAGTTCAGACATGGCTATATGCAAATCAGTCTGACCCTGTGCCTCATGGGAACAGTCCAGCCCGAACTGCCAAGCCATGTCTTCCCTGGACCGGAAACAACTTTCGAGGACCGGTTTCTGGCATTCCAGCCGTCTTCAGCCCGGCTTGCTTGAATCCAGTGGCAAAGTGAGCAAGGGACTCACGTCTGAGCATACCCTGCCACACTTATGGCGGCCAAAAGCGGTACAAAAGGGGGTGGCATCTTTAGAAGGAGCACCGGGCACTGATGTCAAATCCCACTCAGGGGACAGCTCTAACCCACTTGCCTCCCGCAAGTCATCAAAATAATCCTCTGGATCAAGAAGCTCACCTTCCTCGTATTCAGCTTCCCTATAAGTCTGCTCCTCCAAAAGGCGCTGGGGTTCGCGCCTCGACCTCTCCATTCGAATCGACTTCGTCGGATCCGGTATCTACTTCGAAGGCTCCGGAGCCGGCGTCCAACGCGGAGCCGGGGCCAGCGTCGAGCTTCGAGGCAGATCCCGAGGTCTATCCGACGTCGGTTAAGCCGCATACAGCGTCGAGGACTTCGGCGGCGCCGAGATATGCCAAAGTGGAGTCGGCATCAGCATAAAAGGAAGGAAAGACGCCGGAGCATAGGCTTGAAGCACACCCAAATTATAAGCCAACGGACCCATGGGACTAGCCGGTGCTCCAGAGGGGTACATGGCTCTCGCATAAACACCATACATGGTGTTTAAAAAATGCGAGGGGTCCTGTCCAAGACCTGGAAAGGGAGGATACGAACCCACCGGCTGCTCCTGAGGAGGCTGCACCGGAGTCAACACCTCTTGTTCCTCTTTGTCCTCGGGTTGACCAACCGGAGTCTTCGAGCCCTGAGGATCAGCAACCTCCTCCTCCTCACGCTCCGGAGATTGCGATGGAACTGGGGACGGATTCAACTCCGAAGCCGGTGAATGTTCTGGAGAATCACAAGGCAAGGCCTCACCTTCAGGATCACGACTCGGTGAGGTAGTCACCATGCCCCTTTGATGCCTTCTTCCAGATGACTTAGCTTTTGAATCCGAATCCTTCCCTGAATGATGCCTGGAACTATGTCTCCTCTTCTTATGTTTATTCTTCGAAGACCTGGAAACATGCCCCAACGTCGACTTCGAAGCCGACCTCGAACGAGACCTCGACCTCGATTTTGACTTCGAGCACCTCGACTTCGACCTCAAACTCTTCCTGGCCTCCCTACCTTTCAATTTGGCAACAAGCAGTTTGGCCTCACGTTCTCGAAGAGCCTTCGGGTTCATCTTTAGACAGGATCGACAACTCTGCACGTCGTGATCCGAACTCAGGCACCAGATGCAGTCACTAAGCGGATCCGTGATGGACATCATCTTCCCGCAAGCATCACAGGGCTTAAAACCTGTCTTCATCGACGACATCTTTCGAAAAGACAGCTACACCAAAAAGATACAGTAGAAATCCAACAGTAACAAAGTTACCACGAATCGCAACAAAAGATTCCCGAAACCGTTAGCGTCCACGACGCGGAAAAAAGGGAACTGATGTCATCACGCCAACGTAGGCCTAATAAGTAGTCAGTGACGTCAGTCGGAGTCGGGCGCGATGCCGTGCTCCTATGACGTCGTCCACGCCGGATTGCTGCAAAATAATTTTCCGAACGTTGCTGACGCAGGGGGATATTCACAAGGTGAGGAATCCACTGGCAGATGTATCCATCAGAAAATGTCTTTACCTCTTAGGTCTGTCGAAACTAGGAAAACCATGATCCGGATTACTTCCAGGCTCGAATATGGGAATGAAGTGTATTAAGTTCTGCCTATCTTGAGTTATCTGCAAGTGGTTCAGAGCCGTGGCCAGTATAGTCCTCAATCTCACTCCTAGAACCCATATGTCCCTACATCTAAAATCACTCCACTGGCTACCCATTAAAAAGAGGATTTGGTTTAAGAAGCTGGTCCTGGCTCATAAAAACCTGCATGAGAAAGGACCAGTGTACCTGTACCTGTACCTATGCCTCTCCCAGGATACTACAGTCAACTTTCGGCCATGTAGCCAGTATCCCTAATATTCAAGGGACATAATTGGTGGAAGATCCTTTTCTTATCTCGGGGCTAGGGCCTGGAACAAACTCCCGCTGGAACATCGTGCTATCTCTGAACTTTCAGTTTTCAGAAACAGGCTAAAAATCTGGCTTTTTCAGCAAATGGTATAATTGTTCATCTCCTAATATTGAGGAAACCTTATCTCCAGCGCCGGGACACTCCTTGGAGTATGTGTGTATGTGTGCACTCTACAAAAGCCTTTTCATTTAATTTCACCAATCTGCAAACACCATTACTACATTAAAAACAGACATTCATTGAAAAAAAACAAAGGTTACAGGGAAGTTAGACTTAGGCTTAGGTTTCACTTGTACAAAACAAGTGAAATTCAGCAGTTCTAGTGAGCTGACCTAAATGGAACTTGTGCCCCAGTAATGCACTGCTTAAGACCTCAAATATTACATCACTTATAACATTGTCAGTGACATCACTGAAGACACCTTCCAGTGACTGAGTGCTTCAAAAACGTTTGAGTGTTAAATATATATACCAAGGTGTATTGGTGAATCAGTGGGTGTGTGAGTGCCTATATGGATGATTCAGTGGGTGCGTGACTGACTGTATAAGTGAGTGACTGGTGGCGTGAACGTCTTTAATTGTCTGTGGTAGTAACTAGGCAAGTCAAAAAAAATACTTTTCTCCTAACTTTAAGTACCTGCTGGTGACCGCCAGTAGGAGAGAGATAGATATATTTTTATATATTTTTTTCACCTCTTTAGTCCCAAGGATTACAACGCAACGTGAGAGTTTGTTTCTTTCAACCTACTTTATTCACCGGCCAACATCAAATGCCTTCCAGCTGCAGACGCAGCCTTATTCACGGATGACGGGCCACCATATTTTGACAGCTTTTAAACTCCTGTGTTTACGTACGTCCAGGTAAGTGAAAAAAGACTATGCAAACTGGGCGCCTTGCTTAAATTATCTCATTACAGTCTATATAAGGGGTCTTCAATCTGTGGGGCGCGACCCCCAGGGGGGGCGTGGAGTTGAGGAAAGGGGGTCACGCTTTCCCGTCGCACTTCTGCTTTTAACTGCTTCAATCTGGAATCCAAAACGTGTACTCTACGTTTTAGATTCCGAGCAGTACACCTCAAGGAGCGCTCTGATTGGTGGACATTGTCAAAGAATACCACGTCATTGACGACTGTCCTCCAATCAGAGAAACTGCAGGATGCTAACCGGGAAATACGCCCGTGAACTGGGGCCATAAATATGCACCTCTGGAGTGCTTCAATAATTGCTTGTTCCTGCTGCCTTCCACTCCTGAACCCTTTCCTGGACGTCCTTGTTGCTGCTGCTGTGTTGTAGCTGGTGTCCTCTTCGTGAATCTTCCTCGTGGCTGCCTCTGCATTCCAATCTCTCGGCTGTTCACGTTTCCAAGGCGACCGTAGCTTCTTACTGCTTTTTCCCCCGTGCCTGCCTGCATTCCGATCTCCAAGCTGGTCCCTGGTTTCCAAGGCGACGGAAGCTTCCAAAACTGGTGAGTACGTTGGCTTCCTCTTCCTCCGCCTTCCTCCTGATTGGTGTGTGTGAATGCTAGGATTCATGTTTGGAATTAAGTGGTGTTTATAGGTGGTTTGTATGTGGATGGGGCGAGTGTGAGGGCTGTGAGTGAGTGTCAGACTGGCGGCAGATTAGCCCAGCACCATGTGACTCTGGGCAATAGCTTGCTTAATCTTCCCGACGGCCCCCAGCGCCTAGAGACCCTCACGGGTATTTGTGCGCTTTACAAATGTGGATTATTATTATTATTATAGATACTGGTGCTGTAGATTTCTAGTGTCTTAGTCTTTCCTCTTGCATTAAGCCCCAACATTATGAGCTTCCTTCTGATGACTTTTTTGTTACGTCCATCACCACCCCCTTTTGTACCGCTTTTGGCCGCCGTAAGTGTGGTAGGGTATGCTCAGACAGGAGTCCCTTGCTCACTTTGCCACTGGATTCAAGCAAGCCGGGCTGAAGACAGCTGGAATGCCAGAAACCGGTCCTCAGAAGCTTGTTTCGGGTCCAGGGAAGGCATGGCTTAGCAGTTCAGGCTGGACTGTTCCCATGAGGCACAGGGTCAGACTGATTTGCAAATAGCCATGTCTGAACTGGGGTGGCAGAGTGGGCTAAAGAACGGTGATGGATTAAACCCAGATCTTTTGACAGGGTGTGAGTGTTTGATTGATTCAGATGCTCCGTCCATCACCACCCTCTTTTGTACTTCTTTTTGTTACAGCGCCCTAAGAATGGTCTCTCTCTCTCCCAACACTGTCCCGTAAGTGTTGCACGGCTCCAACAGTGTGTGTGTGGGTGTGGGGGGTGCGGGAGGGGGGCTGCTGTGGCTTCAAGCGCTACAGAACTCGAGGAGTGCGCGCTTTCTCCCACAGCATTAGAAAATACATGTTTACCCAAATTCAGAAGCGGAGTCCTTTGTGTTTCGGCAAAATTCTGCAAAGCCTTTATTGTAAACCTTCCCTGGAGTTGCGGTCTGCTCTCTTCTGCGCCCCCTTCCTCCTCTTGCAGAAACACATACATGAAACACATTGGGAAAAGAAAAGTCTGTCTTCCTCCCCGTGTCTCGGATTACCGGCTTCAGAGAAGCCAGGGGTTGGCATTTTGCAATGTAAGGTGTGCTTACCTTTATCTATTGCCCGGAGCCGTTCCCCTGCATTATTTACTCAACCATCACAGGTGAAGTGAAGGTCACGACCCTGCTGCACACAGCCCAAATCTGTGGGCTTGGTCCATTTGTACGCCCCCCCCTCCCACTCTCTGTGAGTCTGGCTGCAGTGAAGGCTGCAGAGGATGCGGCCTGGTGAACTGTCTTCAGCCCGAGGGACCGCGTCTCCCGTCTTCAGCCCGAGGGACCGCGTCTCCCGTCTTCAGCCCGAGGGACCGCGTCTCCCGTCTTCAGCCCGAGGGACCGCGTCTCCCGTCTTCAGCCCGAGGGACCGCGTCTCCCGTCTTCAGCCCGAGGGACCGCGTCTCCCGTCTTCAGCCCGAGGGACCGCGTCTCCCGTCTTCAGCCCGAGGGACCGCGTCTCCCGTCTTCAGCCCGAGGGACCGCGTCTCCCGTCTTCAGCCCGAGGGACCGCGTCTCCCGTCTTCAGCCCGAGGGACCGCGTCTCCCGTCTTCAGCCCGAGGGACCGCGTCTCCCGTCTTCAGCCCGAGGGACCGCGTCTCCCGTCTTCAGCCCGAGGGACCGCGTCTCCCGTCTTCAGCCCGAGGGACCGCGTCTCCCGTCTTCAGCCCGAGGGACCGCGTCTCCCGTCTTCAGCCCGAGGGACCGCGTCTCCCGTCTTCAGCCCGAGGGACCGCGTCTCCCGTCTTCAGCCCGAGGGACCGCGTCTCCCGTCTTCAGCCCGAGGGACCGCGTCTCCCGTCTTCAGCCCGAGGGACCGCGTCTCCCGTCTTCAGCCCGAGGGACCGCGTCTCCCGTCTTCAGCCCGAGGGACCGCGTCTCCCCCGTCTTCAGCCCGAGGGACCGCGTCTCCCCCGCCTTCAGCCCGAGGGACCGCGTCCCCCGCCTTCAGCCCGAGGGACCGCGTCCCCCGCCTTCAGCCCGAGGGACCGCGTCCCCCGCCTTCAGCCCGAGGGAGCGCGTCCCCCGCCTTCAGCCCGAGGGAGCGCGTCCCCCGCCTTCAGCCCGAGGGAGCGCGTCCCCCGCCTTCAGCCCGAGGGAGCGCGTCCCCCGCCTTCAGCCCGAGGGAGCGCGTCCCCCGCCTTCAGCCCGAGGGAGCGCGTCCCCCGCCTTCAGCCCGAGGGAGCGCGTCCCCCGCCTTCAGCCCGAGGGAGCGCGTCCCCCGCCTTCAGCCCGAGGGAGCGCGTCCCCCGCCTTCAGCCCGAGGGAGCGCGTCCCCCGCCTTCAGCCCGAGGGAGCGCGTCCCCCGCCTTCAGCCCGAGGGAGCGCGTCCCCCGCCTTCAGCCCGAGGGAGCGCGTCTCCCGCCTTCAGCCCGAGGGAGCGCGTCTCCCGCCTTCAGCCCGAGGGAGCGCGTCTCCCGCCTTCAGCCCGAGGGAGCGCGTCTCCCGCCTTCAGCCCGAGGGAGCGCGTCTCCCGCCCGAGGGAGCGCGTCTCCCGCCCGAGGGAGCGCGTCTCCCGCCCGAGGGAGCGCGTCTCCCGCCCGAGGGAGCGCGTCTCCCGCCCGAGGGAGCGCGTCTCCCGCCCGAGGGACCGCGTCTCCAGCCCGAGGGACCGCGTCTCCAGCCCGAGGGACCGCGTCTCCAGCCCGAGGGACCGCGTCTCCAGCCCGAGGGACCGCGTCTCCAGCCCGAGGGACCGCGTCTCCAGCCCGAGGGACCGCGTCTCCAGCCCGAGGGACCGCGTCTCCCGTCTTCAGCCCGAGGGACCGCGTCGCCCGTCTTCAGCCCGAGGGACCGCGTCGCCCGTCTTCAGCCCGAGGGACCGCGTCGCCCGTCTTCAGCCCGAGGGACCGCGTCGCCCGTCTTCAGCCCGAGGGACCGCGTCGCCCGTCTTCAGCCCGAGGGACCGCGTCGCCCGTCTTCAGCCCGAGGGACCGCGTCGCCCGTCTTCAGCCCGAGGGACCGCGTCGCCCGTCTTCAGCCCGAGGGACCGCGTCGCCCGTCTTCAGCACGAGGGACCGCGTCGCCCGTCTTCAGCACGAGGGACCGCGTCGCCCGTCTTCAGCACGAGGGACCGCGTCGCCCGTCTTCAGCACGAGGGACCGCGTCGCCCGTCTTCAGCACGAGGGACCGCGTCGCCCGTCTTCAGCACGAGGGACCGCGTCGCCCGTCCTCAGCACGAGGGACCGCGTCGCCCGTCCTCAGCACGAGGGACCGCGTCGCCCGTCCTCAGCACGAGGGACCGCGTCGCCCGTCCTCAGCACGAGGGACCGCGTCGCCCGTCCTCAGCACGAGGGACCGCGTCGCCCGTCCTCAGCACGAGGGACCGCGTCGCCCGTCCTCAGCACGAGGGACCGCGTCGCCCGTCCTCAGCACGAGGGACCGCGTCGCCCGTCCTCAGCACGAGGGACCGCGTCGCCCGTCCTCAGCACGAGGGACCGCGTCGCCCGTCCTCAGCACGAGGGACCGCGTCGCCCGTCCTCAGCACGAGGGACCGCGTCGCCCGTCCTCAGCACGAGGGACCGCGTCGCCCGTCCTCAGCACGAGGGACCGCGTCGCCCGTCCTCAGCACGAGGGACCGCGACGCCCGTCCTCAGCACGAGGGACCGCGTCGCCCGTCCTCAGCACGAGGGACCGCGTCGCCCGTCCTCAGCACGAGGGACCGCGTCGCCCGTCCTCAGCACGAGGGACCGCGTCGCCCGTCCTCAGCACGAGGGACCGCGTCGCCCGTCCTCAGCACGAGGGACCGCGTCTCCCGTCCTCAGCACGAGTGACCGCGTCTCCCGTCATCAGCACGAGTGACCGCGTCTCCCGTCTTCAGCACGAGTGACCGCGTCTCCCGTCTTCAGCACGAGTGACCGCGTCTCCCGTCTTCAGCACGAGTGACCGCGTCTCCCGTCTTCAGCACGAGTGACCGTGTCTGTCTTCAGCACGAGTGACCGTGTCTGTCTTCAGAACGAGTGACCGTGTCTGTCTTCAGCACGAGTGACCGTGTCTCCCGTCTTCAGCATGAGTGACCACAGTTTGCTTCTAGAAGATAGTTCCTCCAGTCGTCATACCTTTTTTCTTTCAAATAGCTGGTTAGGCCAAGGTGTAGGGTATTTTGGGTGACACAGGCCAATGTGAAGTGAATTCTGCCATCTATGCTAGCTTTTTTGTCTTATGTTAAGTGTTCTGGGAACACCATATGTAGTCATCCGTAAATGTTGCAAGAGAACTCCATTTTCAGAAATTGAATATTACGGCTCGTATAAGGCCTTTTTTTGTCAGGAATTACTAATGTACGCAGCTCCCATGTCCCCAGACTGGATTCGACGTTCCATCAAAAGTGCTTACTCTATATCACGGATATCCCTTCGCTACCTCCTCATCTGTTGTGGCCAAAGAGAGTACAGCCTATTTCCCTCAGAAACTGCCCACAGATCACAAACCCCGCGTGGAATCACCGAGGCCAGAGCATGGGCAAAGCTAAGCTTCGCCTGGATTCCTTGCGTTCTAGTCCCACTCCTCCACTGCCATCCGAGTCTCGTAGATAATGGCTGTATGTGGGTACGGTGGCCGGTTAGTTCACTCCTCCACAGACTTTTCCCAGTCTCATAAGTCACGGCTTTACGGGGTACGGTGGCAGGTTAGTTCTGTGGCTGTGGGGCCTTCTCCTGCTACACAAACGTTCACGCCCTTTAATGTGGCCTAATGGCTAGGGGGGTCGACCTCGTAGCTGGGAAACCGGGTTCAAGTCTTGGCAGGGACGCTCGGGGCAAATCACTTAATCTCCTTGTGCCTAACAAAAATGCATGTGTCCGTCTGTAACGTAACTGGTGCTCATGTAAAGCGCTCTGATACCTTCGGGTCTAGTTTGCGCTATATAAAACTCCACCCAAAAAAAAAAAATGTGTAATTGCAACACCCTTAACTCTAAATAATCTTGTAGCCTTCGCGTAAGGGACACTGGATGTAATGAGCTGAGCGCTATCCATTTTGCCTAAGATAAAGTTACATCAGCATGGGTTCACTTATTAGGCAGGAACATGGGCAGCAGACAGGAGACCAAAAGAGCACCAGTGAGAGTGAAGTAGTCCCCCTAATTAAAGCACAGCAATTCGCAACTTCTCCTGCAGTACCACTCGTGGGCTTTGACAGGGGATTCCTCTCTGATCCATTCATGGCACAGATGAAGTTCTGTTAGTCTCCTTGAGAGGTGTGTGTGGCATTGTGAATAAAATCAATCAGGTTGAGCGGCTGCCGCGACATTGCTCCTTATCTTTACGTGAGTAGAGATTTTAATACATATTTTGGATGTACATGTAGAAGGCTGACCAGCAATGAGACTGCAGGACAGCCCTTTGGTAGATGGGCAGATGTCAGCTAGAGCTCTCAGGTGTGTCTTCAGGGGTTCTGTGTTTTCTTCCATTGATATTTAATTTTCCTGTGGGTGACCTTTGTGCCTCTCTGTTTCGTAATACACCTGAGAGCAATGCATGTTTGCTCTCCGGTTCCTGATTCTGGGGCACTAGTAGTGACAGTTCTTGTGATTAGATGGAGATGTTTTTCCATCTCAGTTAAGTAGAAGGTTTCACTGCAACAGGTTCAGCTCCATAGGACAGACGCCCTTCAGTAGATACTGCCTCCTCTAATTTAGCCATGACCACCTGGCCTCTCCTCTGCACGTGGCGCCTGCAGAGTGGAAGGCCCTTTCAAAGGTTGACTAGGCATCTTTCTGTTGTTCATTGCTGTATTTTGTTTATAAACTGGTACTAATGAGGTGAACCATTGCCCAGTGTTACCGTGTGTAAAAAATGTCAAAATAATGAAGCAGTAGTATCCCAAAATATGCGCATCACATAGTATTATTTACATTTTCTTACCACACAATTTAGTTGACCCTGCTGCCTAATTTGGTCCTTCCTTGCCATTTTAGTAGCCCTTCCTATAGGGCAGTCTGACAGTGCCCACAGGGGTGGCCAGTCAGGTCAGTGTGTGTGCTTTGTTTTGCTGCTTGCTGATCTGTTTTACAGTCTGGTGGGCTGTTTTTACTCTTAATTTATGTGCTTTTTACCACATATATTGTCTGCAGGACGCACAAGTGCAGTAGTCTACCATACCTTGCAAAATACCTCTACAACTCGGCCTTTACAAGTTTAAAACTGCATCATAATTTGGTCCTCACTTGCCTCAATTCTAGTAGCCCTGCCTATAGGGCAGTCTGGCAGTGCCCAAAGGGGTTGCTGGTCAGGTCAGTGCTCTTGATGTCTGTGCTATTACCACACATTCTCTGCATGAAGCACAAATGCATGCAGTCTACCATACCTTGTAAAACACATACAGCTCAATCAATTAAAAGTTTAAAACAGCCCGCTTTCCAATAAGGGCCCTTTTTTAAAATCTCATATACGCTCCACTCACACGCAATAAACTTCATTGTTCATTCTGCACTATATCCCTTATAGCTCACTGAGATGCAAAAGAGAGGTCAATGCAAGGAAGGAGATAGAATATGAGAGCAAAGACAAGAAAGCCAATAGAGGAATATAATGCATCAATGAGTAACCAAGAGTCTGCCACAACAGCCTACACTTGTCTGGCAGGGTTTCCAAGGTTTACTGGATAGCAGTGGTCTTCCTTCTGAGATCAATTATGACACAGACAACAACCTTATAGTCAGTCTACCTTTCTTGAAGAAGGTGTCCGGAGATCATGAGTTGGACTAGCCTACACAGAGAGCACTACTGTTACGATTGCGGATGGCAGCAAACTACATTTCCCGGCATGCTCCAGGAAAGAACTACCGTTCCCGGCATCCTCCGCGACGCGCCGCATTCTCGCGAGACGTCTCTTAAGGAGAATGGTGGCGGGGAAGCGGTGTCGGGTATTCCAATCCTGATGCGGTTCTTGACCTCGGAGTTCTTGGTTCGGGTGCGGTAAGGGTGCTGGCACCGCGTTGCAGAGCGGCAAAACTCTTTCTCTGTCATTGTATAATTCCTGCTTGGCTGTGTTTTTCGCCATAATCCTAGCTGTTCGTAATGGATTATTGCTGAGGGTTTGCTTTCTTGGATTTTGTCTCGGTTGGTATTTCCGGCCAACGGTTAGGTGGCATAGTAGCTATCAGACTTTGGATAGCCACTCATGTGGTACTGATATTCATTGCTGTAAATACGAATATTCCTGGAACCCAGCTAAGACGTATTAGTTGGTGGCTTCACCTATGGATTTTCCAGAGGAGCTTTGTGTGTAATGATATAACTGTGTGTGGAAAAGGGCATTTTGATATCCTTTACTTTAGGTGTAACAGTATATGTGACTCTTCTATTAACAGGGGATCTGGAGGTGTGGGATACACTCTACCCCTGTGAGGTTTAGTGGAGTCACACTTAGGTAGGTTCATGTATCTGGGATAGTTGGTTTGTACAGGAGCACTGGTCCACATATTTCATTTATGTACCTGTATTTTGTGTATCCTTTCAGTTACATCATATCAAACCCTACGTTGCCTCTACACATCCACAAGGCTTTTTCTTCTTTTTCAGGTATAAACCCTCATAGCAACATTTATAGTATTGTGATGTGTACTGTGTAGGAATCTAGTCTTATGTGTTCTGTTCTGTTTATGTCTTACAGATCTCCCTCCCTGCTGTCCCCTTCCTTTCCTTCCCTGCTCTTTCTTATTTTTCCCCTCGCTTAATCTTGTCAACGCTCTGTGCCATCACGGCTATCCAGGCATTGGCTCGATTTAGAGGTGGGCTTACCATTCAACAAAACGATCCTGAGGACTAACTTGTAACAGAATACCCGACCCACGAATCATTGTCCTCCCGGTCGGGTTGTGCTGGTATGGCCACTTTGGAGGATGTGATAGAGGCTCTGGGTGCATTGCAGTTAGAGGTAGCCGCATCTCGGTTAGAGACTGCGGACTTAAGGGCACGTGTGGATGGGGTCCAACGCAATCCCTTTGATGCAGGGGGTAATCCTCCGCCTCAACCGGTGGTGGTAGAGATGCCAGTGTCCGTACCATTGGCTGCACCTGAACGTTTTTGTGGGGATTCGGATAAAGTGCAGGTGTTTCTCACCCAGATAACGTTGCATTATTCCTGCAAACCCAGATCTTTTCCCACTAATCAGGCGAAGGTAGCCTTTCTGATCTCTTATCTGGCGGGCAATGCTGCACAGTGGGCGGTCCCATTAGTACACCGCAACGATCCGTTGTTACATGATTGGGAAGCCTTTAAAACAGAATTCCTGAGGGTGTTTGACAGAAGGGCCGATTCCTATACAGCTGATAGAGAATTGTTAGAATTAAGGCAAGGGAAAAAGGATCTGGTTACATACTTGAATGCCTTCCGACATTTGGTAACAGAAACCACATGGCCCGAAAACAAACAGGCATCATTGTTTCATCAAGGTCTGAATGATGAACTCAAAGATGTAATAGCTCAAATCGACCCACAGCTCACTACATGTGAAGGTCTGATTAATTTAGCCCTACGCTTGGACTATCGGCTGGAAGAAAGGGAAAGGGTTTGTGTGGACGGAAGAAGCACAATCCGCTTTTTCGGCCCTTAAGGAAGCATTTGTAACGGCTCCGGTATTGTCACATCCAGACCTTGACAAGCCCTATATCGTGGAGGCGGATGCCTTGGAGGTGGCGATTGGGGCGGTCTTATCTCAACGCCATTCGGATACGGGTCAGTTACACCCGGTGGCGTATATGTCACGTAAGCTGAATCCAGCAGAACTGAACTATCACATCGCTGAAAAGGAGTTGCTGGCCATACGTGACTCTTTTCAGGAATGGCGTCACTTTCTGATGGTGCTCGTCATGTGGTCACTGTGTATTCCGACCACAGGAATCTACAGTTCATGTCTGCTGCGCGTCATCTGTCCCCTAGACAACTAAGGTGGATGATGTTTTTCTCCGGATTCAATTTCATTATTACGTTCCGCACTGGAGCGGACAATAGGAAGGCAGACGCTCTCACCCGCCAATCGACATGTACCCCTTGTGAGGAAAAGGCTGAGGCGAGCATCGTGGCTCCAGATAAAGTGGTGTGTGTGTTGCAGCCTGAGGGATGTTCGGAAAGGGGTGGACTCCTTTGTCTGGAAGACTTGGTTGGGTTGTCATCCAGAATGGAGACTGCATGGGGGCCTGCCAATGTTTCGTAACAGGTTGCTGGTGCCTACATGGGCTTTGAGAAAGCAGGTCTACGTATGGTGCCATGAGTCGCCTAGTGCAGGACATCTTGGTGTGGCCAAGACTCTGGAGCGTGTACTGAGACAGTTCTGGTGGCCCTCTGTGAGGCCTGATGTGGAGCGGTGGGTGTCCGCCTGTGCTCAATGTGCGAGAATGAAATCGGACCACGGCCGTCCGCAGGGGTTGTTGCAGCCTCTCCCTACTCCGACCATCCCCTGGGATCGGATATCGGTGGACTTCATCGTAGGTCTTCCAGCTGACAGAGGTTGTACGGCCATTATGGTGGTGGTCGATTATCTGTCCAAAATGGGGCATTTTGTGGCCTGTAAGCAAGTACCTTCGGCGGGTCAGCTGGCAGTACTACTTATGGTCAACGTGGTGAGGTTGCATGGTTTACCGAGTGTCATTGTCTTCGACAGAGGGTCACAGTTTACTGCTCAATTTTGGAAGAAGTGGTGTTCCTCGTTGCATATAGAGTCCGCCCTCTCCACCAGTTTCCACCAGCAAACGGATGGCCAGACCGAACGGTTAAACCAGACCCTTAAACAGTATCTGAGATGCTATGTGGATAATGACAAGGAGAATTGGGTGGACTACTTGTGGCTGGTGGAGGTGGCTTACAATAATACCACACACGGGTCCACCAAGAACACACCGTTCTACTGTTTGTATGGCAGACATCCTCGATTTCTTCCCTTTGTGCAACCTCGAGCTGACTCCTTGTTTCCTGGGGTGGCTCATAGGGTGGCCCACATTAAGGAGACTATGGTTAAAGTACAGGAACATCTGCGAGCTGTGAAGCCCAAGTACAAGGCTGCTGCTGATAAACATCGGAGGCAAGGACCCCTGTACTGTGCCGGGGATGAGGTGTGGTTGTCTACAAGGAATCTGCGTTTCAGAAAACAGTGTGTTCAACCCTAGATACATTTGGCCGTACAGGGTGCTGAAACGGGTGAATCCGGTGGCAGTGAAACTAAAGCTCCCTTCACATCTCCGCATACATCCGGTGTTTCATGTTTCTTTGCTGAAACCTTCATTGTCCAAGAGCCATCATCGTCCTCCACCGGTGCTGGTGCAGGGCGAACAGGAGTATGTGGTTCGTCGGATTTTGGACTCCAGATTCCGGAGGAGTAAATTGTGGTATCTGGTGTCGTGGAAGGGGTATGGGCCGGAGGAGAACTCGTGGGAGCCTGCTCTTGGTGTACATGCCCCTCGGTTGGTGTCAGCTTTTCATCGGAGATGTCCCTCGAAGCCGGGCCCCTGTCCCCGCTGTTGAGAGAGGGATGTACTGTTACGATCGCGGATGGCAGCAAACTACATTTCCCGGCATGCTCCAGGAAAGAACTACCATTCCCGGCATCCTCCGCAACGCGCCGCATTCTCGCGAGACGTCTCTTAAGGAGAATGGCGGCGGGGAAGCGGTGTCGGGTATTCCAATCCTGATGCGGTTCTTGACCTCGGAGTTCTTGGTTTGGGTGCGGTAAGGGTGCTGGCACCGCGTTGCAGAGCGGCAAAACTCTTTCTCTGTCA
Source organism: Lissotriton helveticus (assembly GCF_964261635.1). NCBI lineage: Eukaryota > Metazoa > Chordata > Amphibia > Caudata > Salamandridae > Lissotriton > Lissotriton helveticus. The sequence goes on along the minus strand of NC_136063.1, from coordinate 1,686,228,841 downwards.
TTGTATAATTCCTGCTTGGCTGTGTTTTTCGCCGTAATCCTAACTGTTCGTAATGGTTTATTGCTGAGGGTTTGCTTTCTTGGATTTTGTCTCGGTTGGTATTTCCGGCCAACGGTGAGGTGGCATAGTAGCTATCAGACTTTGGATAGCCTCTCATGTGGTACTGATATTCATTGCTGTAAATACGAATATTCCTGGAACCCAGCTAAGACGTATTAGTTGGTGGCTTCACCTATGGATTTTCCAGAGGAGCTTTGTGTGTAATGATATAACTGTGTGTGGAAAAGGGCATTTTGATATCCTTTACTTTAGGTGTAACAGTATATGTGACTCTTCTATTAACAGGGGATCTGGAGGTGTGGGATACACTCTACCCCTGTGAGGTTTAGTGGAGTCATACTTAGGTAGGTTCATGTATCTGGGATAGTTGGTTTGTACAGGAGCACTGGTCCACATATTTCATTTATGTACCTGTATTTTGTGTATCCTTTTAGTTACATCATATCAAACCCTACGTTGCCTCTACACATCCACAAGGCTTTTTCTTCTTCTTTTTCAGGTATAAACCCTCATAGCAACATTTATAGCTTTGTGATGTGTACTGTGTAGGAATCTAGTCTTATGTGTTCTGTTCTGTTTATGTCTTACAGATCTCCCTCCCTGCTGTCCCCTTCCTTTCCTTCCCTGCTCTTTCTTATTTTTCCCCTCGCTTAATCTTGTCAACGCTCTGTGCCATCACGGCTATCCAGGCATTGGCTCGATTTAGAGGTGGGCTTACCATTCAACAAAACGATCCTGAGGACTAACTTGTAACAACTACAATAATCATTTTGGGCACAAATAGCAGATTTTTTATCATATTAACAAGTAGGCAGTGGATTTTACACATTTTGTCCACCCATGTTACCTATTGATATCAATGTGTGCGCATTCAAGGGAAGGAGAACCTTGATGATGGCCCTCAACACCAGCTCACATAATGGAAGCCAGGACCAGCTGCAATTTCTGTTTTAAGCAGGTGGAAGGAACCTGATGTGTTATTTGCATTTTAGATAAAATAAGATTTTTTACGCTTCTTGTGAAAATGCAAAGACGTTTTTTTTTTTAAATGACAACCATACTGCATACAGCAGCAAGTCTGTGGTAATCATTAATGTTGGACTTTAAAATTTTGTATCTTAGGTCAAACACACATTTGACATGGATCGTTTCCTGCTGCCAAAAGATGGAAGATCACTCAAACGAAAGGCCGAAACAGACGTCGCGAAAAGAGCTGCAAAAATTAGGAAGTATGATGCCTCCTACCTGGACCTTGGATTCAACTGCGTCACCATAAATGGTGAAATAAAGCCACAGTGTGTGGTTTGTGGCATGACCTTGGCTAATGAAAGTCTGAAACCAAACAAATTAAAGCGCCACTTGGAAACCAAACACGGGTCACTGGTATGAAAGAACACAGATGCTTTTGCTAGAAAGCTGGAAGACATCGTCCACCAAAAAGACACTGAAAAATGTGGTCTCCACACCAACAAATGCATTGAAAGCAACTTACCAAGTGGCGTACCACATTGCCAAAAACAAAAAGCCCTTTACGGATGGGGAAAAAGTGATTCTTCCAGCAATGCTGGATGTGGCCAGAACAATGCTTGGAGAAAAAGCGGCAGAGAAGTTGAAAACGGGATCACTCTCAGACAACAATTTGCCGCAGAATCTCTGTCATGTCTGAGGATATCCACAGACAACTCCTTGTACGCTTGAAATCGAGTTTGTTTGCTTTACAATTGGATGAAGCGACCGACTTATCTAAGGACGCTCATTTAATTGCTTATGTCAGATACTGCCACAAAACTGCAATATTGCAATATTTTGTATTCTGTAAACCAATCAGGGGACAGGCAACAGCATCAACCCTGTTTGAAATTCTCAATGACTTCATGTGCTCCAACGGTTAAAAATGGGACAGCTGTGTTGGGATCTGTACGGATGGTGCTCCTTCCATGTGCAGGGCTAGGGCAGGCCTAAAAGCAAAAGTGTTAAAAGTGGCTCCTCATATTCTATGGACCCACTATATGATACACCATGGAGCCCTTGCAGTCCGAAACATGGATAGAGAACTTGAGGATGTGTTGGATTGTGCTGTGAAAATTGTTAATTTCATAAAGGCTCACCCCACTAGAGCTCATCTTTTTGCAATTTTGTGTGCAGAAATGGGAGCTGATCATAGTGGTTTGCTTTTCCATACTGAAGTCCAATGGTTATCCAGAGGGAAGTTTCTAAATCGTATTTTTGAATTAAGAAACGAAGTACGGCAATTCCTTCTAGATTTGGATCCATATCAAGCAGAACAGTTGTGTAATCCCCGTTGGCTTGTGCTTTTAGCATACCTTGCAGACATCTTTGATAAATTAAATTTCTTGAATTTGTCTTTGCAAGGAGCTGAAAGTACAACTTTCACAATGTGCAAAAAAATAACTGCTTTCAAGAAGAAGCTAGAGTTGTGGAAAAGACTAATCAAAGATGGCCTACTGGAGGCATTTCCATGTTTATCAGAAGCTGTTGAGGACACAGGTTATGAACTTGAAAGTGTTGCTGAGGTAATAAGAAATCACTTGACTTCTCTCAGGGGTGGTTTAGTAAAGAGAACATTGATCATGACAATGACTGGGTCTTCCAACCTTTTCTAGTGGATGCAGGTACTCATCTCCCAGTGCACCTTCAGGAAGATCTAAATTGATGTCCAGAGTGATCGCGTACACCAAATGCAATTCAGCAAAATCCCATTGGCGAAATTTGGCTGAACATGTCTGAAGAACATTCCTGTTTGTCAAAAATTGCAGTCAAGACTATTCTACCTTTTAGTTTGGCATATTTATGTGAGATTGGTTTCTCAGCATTGGCAGTATTAAAGACGAAGTACCATTCAAGACTTTAGGTGGAGCACAACCTGAGGATGGCTGTAGCAAAACTACATCCACAAATTGACAATCTCTGTACAGAAAAACAGGCACACCCATCCCATTAGTTCAGAAACGTGTTATCAAGTTTGTCAAATTATGTTTGTTTAGGAAAAATGAAGTACTGTTGTGCATTTTTGGGCAATTCTTTTTGGAGACTTTGTTTGAACTGTGTAGTAAGCCTGTGACTCAGAACTACAATCACCCACAAACCTTTAGTTTGCTAAACACTGTTTAATAATATTTCCCCACCGTAAAAATGATTTGCCATGGGAAAGGGAGGCGTCTGTGATAAGGAGTACCAAGTTCTAGAAATTTTTGTCAGGAGGGGGTCCTTAAGCCTGGAAATTTTGACGGGGGGTCTCGGCATCCAACAGTTTGAAGACCTCTGCCTTAAAGTAACGCTAGCAGACTAGAAAACGTAACAGGCAAATGCCTCCATACGTTTCAACTCCCTGTCTGGCGAGGTAGCGGGAACCTGGAATTGAGTGTACTTGTAGATGCCTGCACCGTAAGGCTTTATGGGGTAGGTTGTTACTTGAGGCATTCCAGACCTCTAGAGGTAGGTCAGAGTCCTTCCTGCCTTGCAATTTGTCTACTGACTGGGGGGTAACATCCTGGCAATGCCCAAGTGCCCAGCAGTACGTCCAACAGGTCTTCAGTGAAAGGGAGGAGAGTATCCCGATATGTTTGACCTGGGTGATGGATCTAAATGAGGACATTCGTTGTGACCTGTGGGGATGGTAGGGTAAGGGCCTACACTTCGGCTGCCTTCAGAATCACTGTAATGAAGGAGGCAGATCCTCTAACTGTGGCAGAATTATGGGAAGAAAGACCAATGTCTGGAGACATGTCCAGAGCACTGGCATCCTGCAAATCCAAGAATAATTTCTCGCCATCACAAGGGCTTTCATTTTCAGCATCGGTATTGGAGCCCTGCAACAACAAGTTTGGCTTTGTAGTTGCAGATGGCCCTTTGGTTCGTCTTCATGCAGCAGTCATGCGATGAAGAGTTGTGCTTGAGGTAAGACACCAGAGACTGACTTTGTGGTTGCTTGTCACCGAAATGTGGCAGTTACTGTCTCTGCATGGTTTGAACTCTAGTTCTCAGAGGGGAGATGCCTCTAACACATCGGAAAAATTGAGGGAACAGAAATTCTGTCAAGCAGACAGGATTTGACGGTGCACTAGAGCAGCATTGGAAGGCATGGAAGGAAACAAATGGATGTCAGCGTGTGGAGGTGGCACAGATATAGATATAAATCTCTATTGGAAAACCAATCTCGCCACATTCCGACCGCCCTGTATGACTTGGACTGAAAACATCTGTAGGTTCTCTGGAACTTCCAGCAGCAGCTGATCATCCTCATCCCATAAAGAATGTCTGTATCAGGAGGCAGTTGGCATTGACTGAGCCTAGAGCAGAACTAGCAGAAGAGAAAACACACTTTTCAAAGTCTCCATGCATTTAAACTCACAGTTAGAGTCATAGGAAAGGCGTTCGGGTTGACTCTACTTTTGGATGCTTGGAATGCCTAGACCACCAGACTATCTGGCATGGGAAGTTGAGTGAAGAAGTCAAAATCGCCCGGGATTGGTCTGTGGCGGCAATCTGCCTCACTATTAACCGGAGGCCAGAGCATGGTTGTGCCCAGGAGGTTATCCGTTAAGGCCTTGTTAAAGAGCAAGAGAGGATCAGTAGGCGCTGGGCAAGCTGAAGAACCTCCTCCAGAATATTTGATTTGACTCCATAATAGGCAGCAGAAAGTCAAGGGCCTCTGCAGCCTGTCAAATACCCATAGCAAAAATAGCGTTCTCCTCTGCGGCGGGACAAGGGGGATATACAAGTCCATTGTCTGAGAGGCCTCCAGACCACTGATCTCCAGAAATTCAGCTTACTAATTGTCTTCATCATAATATGGGATGAATTTGCCACCTCGTCATAGTTTTTATTATACTCTGAGCCAAAGCATTGATGTAAAGTATGAGCTCTGCCAAGTGATAAAGCCAATATATCCGTCAAAAGTATTGGCTCTAGGCTGTGATTGGGTGGAATCCGGGTCCTAAGCATGGTTGAGACAAGGCAGGCTCAAAGTCGAAAACCACTATACGTATTGGTCCTCTTCTGGCGCTGTTCTCACCAGTATCAATATGAAGGAAATTGACATGGGAGTGCTCCCCAAACCGAGGTTCCACTGAAGCCAGTTCAAGAGGCACAGACGGCACGAGGGCAAACTAACTAGAAGATGGCAACTGGAGGCCTCTGTGTATCCTTGGGGCCTATAGGATTGCTAGAGGGAATAGAAACTGTATCAAATATGCTTACCATGGCCCCCCTAATGGTCTTTTGTTTGCTGTGATGTCACCGGTGGACCCAGAAATTAAGGTTGCATCTGGAACAACCTAAGAATCAGCTCTTTAGGAGTTTAGGAGCTGGAGAGGCACCTTGACCCCTTTGCGCCCTCTCTGGAGTTTGAGAGTGGTGTGCAGGGGCAAATTCCCTCTTAGACTTATCCTGCTTCTTCAACTACCCGATCTACCCGAATACTTAGACTGCACAACCACTTCTGCAGAAACAACATCTGGAGAGAAAATGGAACTTTGTTCGATTTCCACCAGTCATAGTGCGGAGTCAGTCAGTCATAAAACTTTTATTCGGTTACAATTTTGCATAACCATAAAAAGTACATACACTGGTTAAAAAAACTACATTTCTAAATACATCTTAATTAAATAAAAGCACAATTCATTAAATACATTTTTTAAAAAGATTATAAAACAACTTCATTTAACAATAACGTACATTTCGAACAATAAGTTGGGCCTCGGATTTTTCTGCAACAAATTTTAAGCGTGAATTTAATATACTCATTACAGAATTGGCATTGTATTCGAGGTCCAAGAACAGCACTAAACAATAAGAGTATAACTTTAACACAGGTAGCTAAGCCACACAAAGACTGCGCCTGATATTTAGACATAGTTTTAGGAAGCCAGCTACACATTTTGCATTATATACAGAGTCCAAGGACTGTAGTGCCAAGTAAGCGGGCCGACACTTTCTCAAACCGATTGTACGTAATACAGGCAAAATCCAGCGCTTACGTGGGGTCGTATAATATCTACAAAACAGTATTATATGAATTGTTGACTGGCCCGAGATCCCATCACAGGGACATTTCATTAAATTGTGTGACCAGTCTTGCTGCTTTGGATATGTGACTAGGTGGTAAAATGTATTAAATCTAAACCTAGTCAATAAATATTTGTCGTAGGTAGTTAAATAGAAAGTTAAATATGGCTGGATCCCCAAAGTAGTCTGAAGTGTTAAGATATGAGCGTTTGAAGGTTTGCTTATTTCCTGTGTCAATCGTAGTTCCCCGAGATGGGAGAGGCAAAGTTTTTTCAAATCTTTCCTAGAAATGTCCATCAATGTAGGTGGATCCCAGAAATATACAATGCGATCCAGGTCGCCTAGGAAGTTTTTTACATACTGGAGCCATGGAATATTGTGCCAATTAGCTAGGGCCAGGCAGTCCGTTAAGAGTGAGCGGGTTAGGTGGCACTGCGTTTTGGTCCAAACACGGTGCCACAAAAGGATCGGCTGAACCCTGATGTTATCGGTCAGATAATCGATTCCCAGCTCAATATGGCAACCGTATGTAGGGGCACTTTGAGGTACAGCCAGCAGATATTTTATAAACCCATTCTCAACTGCTTGAAGGGCTTCAACTGGTTCGTACCCCCAGACCCCTGCACCGTAGGTTGCTACGCTATGGCATTTAGCGTAATAGATTTTTAGTAATTCCGCTGCAGCAGGCTTACCCAATTTCCTTGAAAAGGAAACTAGGGCTGAAGTTGCTCTCTGAAAGAGCAATTGTTTACTAACTAAACCTTGCTTCCAGCTTAATTTATCATCCACTGGGATTCAGTATGGATACTCCCTGGTTCGTTCCAACCTGACGTTATCAATAACTATTGGTTTGGTTTTCTTCGCCCTAGGCCCAATATGCATTACAAAAGTTTTGTTTTTATTTACTCTTAAACCCAGGGATGACATAAATTCGCAGTACTTATTTAGTTGTAGTTGGAGTTGGTTGAGTGTTCTTGCTAATATAACAGAATCATCTGCATATAATAATGCAGGGATAGGGCGATGGTTAATAGTTGGAAGGTCCTGACTCCCTTCAAGCATGGCCACTTCTAGGCCATTTGTATACAGATTGAATAGGAAGGGAGCCAGGACACAGCCCTGTCTAACCCCCCTATTGATGGCTAAAGATGGTGATAATTCTCCATTCACTCCATATCTGACGCAAGCTGAGGCGTTAGAATAGAGTTCGTGGGGAAAATTGATGAGGGGGTCGACCCCTAGCTCGCCGAGTATAGACCACAGCTTTGAATGGATGACGCAATCGAAAGCTGCGCTAAGGTCGACGTAAACTAGATATAAATTAGCCCCTTTAACTCCTACATACTTGCCAATCAAGAGGGCTAAATTTAAAGCCTGCTCCACGGTGCCAAGGCCCTCCTGGAAGCCGTATTGCAGGTCGGTCATGATGTTATTCGCGGTTGCCCAATCCTGGAGACGCTCCAGGATTAACCAACCCGCAACTTTACCCAAGGAATCCAGGAGGGAGATCGGCCTGTAGCAGGCGGGGTTGTTACGCTCGCCTTTCTTAAAGATAGGAAGGAGAGTTGAGGTGGACCAGGAGTCTATTAGACCTATATTTGTAACAGCGGACATAACCTGAGTGATAAGGTGTCCAAAGGTCTGGACAGTATGCAAAGATGTCCAGGGGTACCCCGTCCGGGCCAGGTGCCTTGCCAGTCTTAGAAGAAGATAATGCATTGATGACCTCCTTATGGCTAAACGCAAGATCTATTGGATAAGTCTGACTTAAACTTCCATCCTCCCTACCTTCGGTGATAATCTGTATAGATGAATCACCAAATATTTTGGAAAAGTGTGCTACTCACTCTTCAGCCGACACCACCACATCAAGATGGCGGGAAGTGGTGGTATCAACCAAAAAGGGTGATTTAACCGTGCGCCAAAACAGGGAGCTGTCTTTTGTTAGACAACTCTCGTGGAGTTGGGCCCACAGTTTTTTCTTAATTTCTTTCCTGCGATTGTATTGAGCTAAGTTATAGCCCTTTCTGAGTGATTTAATTTCATCTTGGTCTCTAACAGGTTTATGCAGGGCTGTTTTTAAGTTACTCAGGGCTTTGCGACAAGCTGAGTTAAACCAGCCATTAGTTTTTGATTTCTTGGACTTTTGATTGCTAGTCCGCTCTTCCCGTATTATTCTGACAATTTCCAGAAAACTGTCGATGATCAACTTTGGAGAGGAGTCTAGTGCTAGACAAGTGTTCAACCAAGGAAGGGCTCTGCTTACAATTTTACTTGAAATTGCTGCTGGGTCCATTTTAGCCCATTTTACTGAAAACCCATTTACTTTGTCCATGGTCAATGATTGTTGGGTCAATAAACTCAACCTGTCAGGTTCAAAGAGGACATTTCGAAGTATTAGTGAAACGCTGTTAGGTAAATGATCACTGCTGGTATCAGAACCTGTGATAAAATTAGTCTATTGGCCCTTTATATTTTGAGAACAAAGTATGTAGTCAATTACACTTGACAGACCCCTCCCGTGAAACGTTGGCATAAAATCAACAGGGGGTTCAACTAAGTCATTTGCAAAATCCATTTCTAGAGAAAATAAACACTCATTCAGACAGTTAACTTCCTTTGTGTGGTGATAGTGTGTTAGTGGAGAACCATTTACATCCGTAAGACCACAATTACCGTTCTTACAATTAGTACATAATGGCATGTTAAAATCCCCTCCCCATATCAAATAGGATGCTTTGGTAATGAGCTTGATCCGCTTATCATTCAAAAAGGATGTTATTTCAGTTAGAGTATTTACACAGTCTGCCTGAGAGAGATTGTTGTAAAAGCTAACAAAAAAAGAACGTCACACATTTTTTAAATGTAACCCTTAAAATTTGATAGTTCACATTACACTTCAAGATATTTGCTTCCATCGATGGGAGATTATTTGCTACATAAAGTGCAAGTCCACCCTTGGGTCTGCCTGATGTACTGGGACTAGCAGGTACGTAATAGGTTTTAAAGCCTAATAAATGTATAGGCACAGTGGACCATGTCTCCTGTAAGCATAATATCTGGTGTGCTCTAACTGTAGCTAACCATGTCGGAAGATTAGTTTTCGTGCGGAGACCTGCTACATTCCAATATAGAACGGAGAAGGTTAAATAGGGGTTTGGCATATCATTAGTTTCGAGGTGGACCATACTATCCTCCTGTGGATACGTATCTGTTAACAGTAAGCCTTGTGATATATCATCTAGGTTGTCAGAAGTGATTTGAATGTGGGTAATCTCCTCAATTGGCCCTGCGTCTAATGGCCTAGTTTTCTACCACCCCCATGTCTACTGGTGGCTCAGTTTCAATGGTTACAGACCCTAAATGGTCAGTGCTAATGCCTATTGGGCCAAACTTTGGCGATGTTTCCGGGGGTATGTTCCTGATAGTTGATACTGTATTTATTGGAACTGTAGAGTGAGCCCACCCGTTTTTCCGACCAGGATATGAAAGGTGTAAAAGGCCCTGCCTGCCTAGTCTGGTACTCAGTGATGGTCAGTCAACCAATTCTAGGCAGTCAAACTTGTTGGTAACTGGTGCGCCTCTCCAACCTACGTTGAGTGGCATACCTCTATCTCTGTTACCTGACCAGTCTACCCACTCCCTTCTCCTATCCCATTTCCCTACTTGGGTCCAGTCCCCACCTTGACCTCCGTTGTAGCAATTTACTGGGGGGTAGAAAAAAGCAAGTCTTTTAGTGTCTATTCCGTCGTTCTTAATGATCGGGGCCCATGAACAAATATGGTCAACTGTGCGTGGGTCATCAAAGTTGACTATAACACAATCCCCCAGAATATTTTTCAACTCCTTACCTATCCAGGGGACCCTACGGACCATTGAAATTCTGCTCACAGTGCGGGGGCAGTGGTCTGTTTATATTGAGCCAATGCTGTACCTTATTTTTAAGGGACCAACTAGGTTCCGCCGTGTTGGGACTCAACTCTGGGACCCCTGTCATTATCACAGCAAAGGGGCTCCATTCCGGGGGTAGATGCATTGGAAACCCAGTTCTCCCCCTGTTCCTATCATTGGCAGGTTGTACCCCTACTGGTTTAGCTGGAACAGCCTTCTGTGAGTCTTGTATAACGGGGGTTTTTAGCCCGCAGGAGCTTTTTTCACTTCTGCTGGGGCGGGCTTCGTTTTTACATTAGTGGCCGGGACGGTGGCTTTGGTTTTTAAAGTGCCTACCGGGAGAATGTTCTTATTCAAATTTTGGGCCCCTGTTGTAGCCACCCCTACCCCCATAGGAACATTTGCGCGTGCCTTTGGAACGTTTGCGGGTGCCTGCAAATCGGACAGTTTCTTTTCTAGATTTGAAAGGGTCGTAACTATGGGCTGTATGTAGATTTTTATGAGTTCACCTAATCTAGTTAGAAGTTGGGTATTTAAACCACAGATTTTGCACCCACCCTCCCCTGCCAGTATCGATGGAATTTTCTACGTCTAAGGGGGGAGTTACAATATCTATATGGTTAGTTTGTAAATCATACTGCCTTAATGAATCTTGACCCTGGGCCTGTATGCAGGGTAAATCGATTAATGCAGCATGATCTTTCCCATTTACTTTTGTTTTTACTGGCCTCTTTTTCTTGGGTGTAGCACCCTCCCTTTTCCCCCTTGAGGTTTCCGAGGCAGGGCTTACCCGCCTCGGGGAAGCAAAAAGTTCTGGGGTTTTGTCCAGCGGCTGGCTCAATTATGAATCCGTTAGGGCCAAAGAGGCCGACAAGTCGACCATATTTGGGACAGTGTGGATTTCAACACGTGTTTCAACTAAGGGATTATTTACCTGCATGTTAATAGGTGTCCTTACTGACGCTAATGATCCCAGTGAAGAGCGCTTAGCTGCTGCCAGGTCTAGTGAGACCCTGCGCTCAAACAGGAGTATGCCTTGGTTTATGGCGTCGTTGGCTCTATTAATATACTGGTCTATTGGGCCAATCACCTGTGCTGCACCCTGAGCAGCTTTGCTCCTCATACCTCTCGTCGTCATGATAGCTGAAAATTGCTGATGCTTAGGTAGGTAGTTTACAACGTGCGAGCACTTCGCAAGATGTAATAAACAGTAATAAATAGGATTAGTCCATAAAAGCGAGCAAAACTTTAAGTTCAAATATAAGAGGGATGGCCCAGTCCAGTCTTACCCGGTCATTAACAGGCTTAAACGGGCCCGCCCTTGGCCCGGGCTTCGCCCGGCGTCCCGCGAGACGGGCCTTCCACCTACTTTATGCGCCTCCTGGCGCGGCACTACGATGGCTGGGACCGCTAAGGATGATGGGGGATGTAGCCCCGGGCCGCGCTTCGCTCGGCAGCCTCACCGGGTAGTTGTAATTGCAGGCGAGGCAGCGGGAGGACGGCTCTGTTCCCCCCAGTGACAACGCTGAGCCAAGATGGTCTTTACAGGCAGCAGGTAACAGCGATGTGTCTTTCTCAAGAGCCCCGCTCATCAGGGGCTTCCACCTACTTTATGCCCCTCCTGGCGCGGCACTACGATGGCTGGGACCGCTAAGGATGATGGGGGATGTAGTCCCCGGGCCGCGCTCCGCTCGGCGGCCTCACCCTGTAGTTGTAATTGCAGGCGAGCCAGCGGGAGGACGGCTCTGTTCCCCGCAGTGACAACGCTGAGCCAAGATGGTCTTTACAGGCAGCAGGTAACAGCGATGTGTCTTTCTCAAGAGCCCCGCTCAACAGGGGCTTCCACCTACTTTATGCGCCTCCTGGCGCGGCACTACGATGGCTGGGACCGCTAAGGATGATGGGGGATGTAGTCCCCGGGCCGCGCTCCGCTCGGCGGCCTCACCGGGTAGTTGTAATTGCAGGCGAGGCAGCGGGAGGACGGCTCTGTTCCCCGCAGTGACAACGCTGAGCCAAGATGGTCTTTACAGGCAGCAGGTAACAGCGATGTGTCTTTCTCAAGAGCCCCGCTCAACAGGGGCTTCCACCTACTTTATGCGCCTCCTGGCGCGGCACTACGATGGCTGGGACCGCTAAGGATGATGGGGGATGTAGTCCCCGGGCCGCGCTCCGCTCGGCGGCCTCACCGGGTAGTTGTAATTGCAGGCGAGGCTGCGGGAGGGCGGCTCTGTTGCCCGCAGTGACAACGCTGAGCCAAGATGGTCTTTACAGGCAGCAGGTAACAGCGATGTGTCTTTCTCAAGAGCCCCCAGTGCGGAGTCTTCTAGTGTTTGGAAATGTAGAGCTTCGCTTCACGGACCTGAATGGTCTTCCGGTTCAGTTGGACACATTCATTTTTTTTCTAATCTGTTTATTAGATTGTAGCATATGTGATACATTCGACAGGCAAATACATTGTCAATAGAAGCAGGAGGCAATCTCCAAAACAGATTATTCCAAACATTGTAGCGGTAATTTGAGTACACAACATTTTTTTTGGGGTAAAAACTTTATTTTTGTTGCAGGTGAAAAACACATATCCTCAGCCCGTGGGCTGCATTCCCAAACCCTCAATTCTGTGCTGATTCCAGGGTATAATTGCATACACGGCCCATCAGCCCACATCCCGGAGGCCGGGCGGCGCAGCAGTAGTCAATCAAACAAATATTATATAGTCAGCTTCGGTGCGAGCCATCCATGTCGAGTCGGTATCCTGCATTTTAATATATAATAACGCCCCCCCCCCCCCCATCTATATCCGTTGTGTCCGAATAACATGCCCCAACAAGCCCATTGCCGCATCATATCCTTTTGTCCCACAATATTTGGTGTATCCTCCCCATGATCACAGTTTCGCCCCCCGCCACCCCTCCCCCATCTCAGCACTCCCCCACAGAACAGAACCTTGCCAGTCGTTTCCTTTTAAATTTCTCCACAATGTTGCATACATCCCCACTCATGTCTTTGCCGTTTCAAGTTAGACCCCACTACTGTTGTAGGCCCTCCCCATTCAATCCCGCACACCTCACTGCACTCCCTCTAGACCATGATATTGTCTCCATTTCGCCCAGACTCTCTGAAACTTTTTAGGGCACCCCCTCGCCTTATATGTCACCCTTTCTGCCGCCATGTAGAGATCCAGGCCCCTTCTCCATTCCTCCACGTCTGGTGTCACCGTGGCCCCCCAATGTTTCGCGATGTCCCTCTTGGCCACCACTAGCGCTAGTACCAAAAATATGAGTTGGTAGCGCGGTAGGTCCACCTCATTTGTCATGCCCAACAACGCCAGTTTTGGGTCTCGCTCTAAATCTATCCCCAGGACCTGCCCCAGCTCCGCGAAAATGAGTGTCCAGTATATGCGTATTTTGTCGCACGACCATATAGTGTGGTAAAAGTCCCCTGGTGTTGTTGACACCTGAGACACCGGGGGTCTGTTATTTTCCCCGTTTTGAGGAGACGTACTCTATCAAAGTATGTCCTGTGTAGCACGTTCAGCTGAATGAGCCTCAGCCGTGACTTAATCGCTACCTCGCGTGGGTGCATCAGGACTATTTCCCAATCCAAATCTTCCATCTCGCCTACGTCTGCCTCCCACACTCTTCTAAGTTTTGTTAAGTCCCCCAGTATATTGTTAGTTAGTGTCTTGTACGTGAGCGAGACCGCCTGATGTGTTATCTGTTCCTGTAAAAGCCTACCTTCCAGCGGAGCGTAGTCAGGCAAATCTGGGAGTGTGATGTTTTGTGCTCTCCATGCATGTGCCAGTTGTGTATGTTTGAAATGTTGTGAGCGGTGTAGCCCGTACTCCATTTGTAGCCTGTCGAACGACTTCAATTCCCCCCTATATATGACATCGCCTATATGCGAAATACCTATGTCGTCCCATCTTTGGAATCCGGTCAGTTTTTTTTATTTCCGTCAGCCAATGGCAGTGCCATAGCGGCGTCTGTCTAGTTAGTCTCCCATCCCACCCCATGCGTTTTGTCGCTCGCGTCCACGCCCGTAGTGTGAGCAGCGTCGCCGGTAGGAGCGACCTCCGTATCGTCCCCCCATAGAGATAGTGATAAACGTTGTGAGGAGACAGCTTCTGTCGTTCCAGAGCGTATGTCGGGTGATCGGCCGGGGCATGGATCCACTCGTTTATTGGCGTCAAGTGTTCCGCCCAGTAATACGCTTCTAGATTGGGCAGGGAAATCCCTCCATTGTATTGGTGCCTTTGGAGAATCTGGAGTGCAATACGCGGTTGTTTCCCCAGCCACAGAAAGGAGCGTAGGTCTGCGTGTACTTTGGGTAACGTGGTGGCCGGGAGCGGGTAGTACTCGTTCTGGAGGGCATAGAGGAACTTGGGGAGAGTAATCATTTTGTACATTGCCGCCTTTCCTGACAGGGTGAGAGGCAGTTGCCTCCATCTATTCATGTCCTCTACCGCTTCGGTCATGACTCGCTCTACATTTCTGTGGAACGAGAGCGCCTTGTCTAGTGTAACGTAGACCCCCAAGTATTGAAACCCCTCTGTAGTGGTGAGTAGTCGGTCAGGCAGGTTCCCCCCACCTATCAGCTCCTTGTGGGTCATAGAGTATTGATTTGTTCCAATTGATGGTATGACCCGCTCTCGCGCCGAAGCCCCCCAGTTCCCTGAATAGCTCTGGTACCGAAACCTCTGGTTCCGTTATGTATAGCAGCACATCGTCTGCATACAACGATATTTTTTCCTGTGTCTCCCTAGTCCTCTCCCCAGAGAAGCCCTGGATCTCGGGGTTTTGTCTAATCTTGGCGGCCAGGACTTCAATTGTGAGCGTGAATAGTAAGGGGGATAGTGGGCATCCCTGTCTCGTGCCTCTGGACACCCGGAATTCTCTGGACAGTCTGCCGTTAACTCGGACACGTGCTGTTGGGGCTGTATACAATAACTCTATCCATCCCTGAAAGTTAGGGCCCAGGCCAAACCGTTGCAGTGTAGCCAAAAGGAAAGGCCAGTGCACAGCGTCAACCGCTTTTTCTGCGTCTAGGGATAGAAACCAGTGGGGTTCCTCTCTGTCTTCGACTTCCTGCAACCAATTGTGCGTGCGTCTCAAATTTAGTTTAGTTGCTCTGTCAGGCAGGAAGCCTGATTGGTCCGCGTGGATGAGGTCCGGGATCACCGATCTCAGGCGCGTCGCCAATACCGTAGCTAGGATCTTCACCTCAATGTTAAGGAGCGAAATGGGGCGATACGAAGCACATTCGTCAGTGGGTTTGCCCTGCTTGTGTATCGGTACAATGGTGGCCAAAGTGAGGTCGGGTGGGAGGAGTCCCTCCAGACAGGAGTCCGTGTAGAGGGCTTTCAGGTGGCGCGTCAACAGATCTGCTGTACGTTTAAAAAATTCCGCCGGGAATCCATTGGGTCCCGGTGTCTTCCCTGTTTTGAGTTTAGTAATGGCCTCGGAGATCTCGTCGACCGAGATATCTGTCTCCAGAGCCGAGCTGGATGCAGTGTCTAGAGCCGGCAGATCTACTCCCTCCATATATCGTAGTGCGTCCTCAACTGTTCCGAGGTCCCTCGCAGCGTAAAAGCCTTCATAGTGCGCCGCAAAGGCATCGGCTATCTCTTGTTCGGTGTACACCAGGACGTCATCTGTCTGCCTAATCCGTTCCACCCATCTGGCCGCACTCTCCTTCCTACTCAACCACGCTATGAGCTTGCCTGATTTGTCGCCCACGTCGTATAGCCGATGAAGGGTAGCCAGTGATTGCGTCCGCGCTTCGTTCGAGGCTCTCTCTCTATATTCCCTTTGTTTGTCTAGCAAGAGCCGTAGAGTATCGTCCTCCTTGCGTGTCTGGTATTCTCCCTCTAGATCTAGTATTTTGGCCTCCAGTTCCACTATCACTGCCTGTTGTTTCCTACGGTCCTCCCGCAGCCTACTCTGAGCCCTGTCCCTCAGAACCGTTTTCATAGCCTCCCAAAAGGTCACTCCAGAAGCAACCGTGCCTTCATTTTCTGCTATGTAGACTTTGACGTCCGCCCTGAGTCCTCTTATTATTTCTGGCTTCTGAAGGTCCCAGGCTGCCAATCGCCATTCTGAGCCAGTCCTTCCTCTATCTGCCCCCACCTTAGGGTACAGTGGGGAGTGGTCCGAGATCCCCCTTGCCTTATACGCCGCCTCGTCCCTAGTGGTGAGATATTGCCTAGCCATGAAGATATAGTCCAGTCTCGAGAACACTATGTGCCCCGGAGTAGAAGGAATAATCCTTGTGTGTGGGGTGTCGCCATCTCCAGATGTCCGTGAGACCCAGGCTGGCCATGTATTGTGCTAGCGTCGTCTCTGCCTCTCCTCTACGTGTTGGCCCCGTGCGGTCTAACTCTTCCGACATAACATCGTTAAAGTCGCCCCCCACTATTTGTATAGTGTCGGCAGTGTCTATGAGGATCTTAGCTATCGCTTTGTATGTGCGTGTCTGTAGTTTCGGTGGGGCGTAGATGGTGTATTGTGTATATTTGCCTCCTCCACATTCCCTGTACCCCTGCATATGTCCCTTGTGGGTCGTTCCAAGTACGTGTTGTTTTAAACGGGAACGCCTAGTTTACCAGTATAGCAGCTCCTCTTGAGTCTTGGGTGTACCCCGCGTGGGCTAGGACCGCATACCTCCCTCTAGCTATGAAGTTACATTTTTCGCCCCTGAGGTGGGTCTCCTGCAAAAGGGCAAAGTTCGGCGCCACCCTCTTAATATAGTCGTTCACTAGTCCCCTCTTTATTCTGGAGCCCAGGCCATTCACATTCCACGTGAGGATCGACACCCCCCTGCCGTCTTGTAGCGGTGCCGTCAGTGTACCTGCCATGGTGTGGGGTGGTGTCCGGGTTCTGTTTGTGGCTGTGCTGGATGCCAGCGGCTGTACTGCCATCCCTTCGATTGAGGCTGCCTCCCCCCCGGCTCCCCCCCCCAACCCCAACTTGTGTAACTGTTCCCCCCCCTGTGATCCCCCCCCTCCCCACCTCCTTCCCCATCCAGACTCATCCCCTCCGAGGATCGAGCTTTCAGTAGGAGTCGGTCTGTCGCCCGCCCACACCCGCCCACTATTTTGTTATTTTGAAACTTGAAGAAAGTTCAAACCATAAACAACTTCCCAGAAAAAAGTAGGAAGACAGTAGTTAAGAAAAACCAAAAACAGGGGGTAGTGACAACTTGCGTGCTATCGTGTGCTCCGGCCGACGTCTGATCTGGTCCACTTCAGCAGTATTCAAGAGTGGGAGTCTTGTGTAGCCGTTTCTGACCCACTATATTTGTCGGAGTTGTCCTGTTCCATGTCTCGTATCACAGTCACTAAGGGGTGGATGGAACTCCGGTGAGTGTCTCTTACATCGCCCTCCGCTTCCGAGTCTCTAGTTTCAGCTTCATCCTCACCATCCCCTTCCGAACAGACCTGTTTGTGCGTTCCTTGAAGTAGCGGGTCAGCCGCACCGGAGGCTCCTGGTGACTCCGACCTCCCCCTCCTACTTCCCGCCGCCGTACGTGTCCGATAGGGGGTCCCTGAGGCACGAGAGTGCATTTTCCTTGATTTTTGCCGTTGCGGTTTCGGGAGTTTCCATTGTGTGTTTTCTCGTACAGTTCTGTCCATTTCCTCTCGCCTCGCTGCTTCCCTGCCGTTGAGTATCGGTCTCTCTTCGAGCCATTGCCATGCCTCCTCCGGGTGATTAAAGAACATAGCCTTTTCCTTATATATGACTAAGTTTTGCTGGGAAGAGTAGCATGTAGGTAATGTTCATTGATCTGAGCTTGGTTTTCACTGAATCGAACGACCGTCTCTGCTTTTGTACTTCTTGGCTATAGTCCGGGAAGATCATGATGTGTGTGTTCTCTAGCCTTATGACTCCGAGCTTTCGCGCTTCCCGTAGAAAAGTCTCTATCAGCGAAGTTGAGGAAACTTGCTATCACGGGCCTTGGTCTCGCGCCCTCCGGGGGTTTCGCCAGCAGTGCTCTGTGGGCTCTTTCAATTACAAAACACGCCGAGAATTGTGTCTCCGGGAAAGTCTCTTTGAGCCACGTGTGGAGGAACGCCGCCATGTTGTTCCCTTCGATTCCTTCCCGAAATCCTACGAAGCGTAGGTTGTTGCGGCGTGCCCTATTTTCGGCATCATCGACCTTCCATAGCAGCTGCCTGTGTGAGGCTTGGAGTTCCGCCATGTCTTTCCGAATCGTTGTAATCGAGTCCTCGGCTTCCCCTATTCGTGATTCTGTCTCTGTTACTCTTGCTGAGAGGTTCCTGAAATCCTGGCGCAGGAGGGTAACCTCAGATCCCACCTCTCCGATTTTAACTTCCAGAGCCGCCCGTGATTCTTGAATGTCTGTTCTCGAAGCCTGGATTGCCGCAAGCAGTGCTCCCGTGTCTATGTGCCCATCCGCCGACGGGTCCTGGTTCCCCCTGGCCTGTCGTGGTGCCGCGAAATTGTCCATGGGGCCTTTTTGCGATGGTTTGGGCGGCGGGTCCTTTTTCCCCATGGTGGTCAGCGTGGGTCTATATCTG
This sequence comes from Lissotriton helveticus, assembly GCF_964261635.1. NCBI lineage: Eukaryota > Metazoa > Chordata > Amphibia > Caudata > Salamandridae > Lissotriton > Lissotriton helveticus. Next base: position 1,686,210,327 of record NC_136063.1, on the reverse strand, counting down.
ACCTTGGCCGTGCGAATCCCTTCCTGGCAGCGCAGTCGTGGAGGTCTTCCGCCCAATCTCACCAAATCTCACCAAACTCTGGGTACGCCGGCTTTGTCTCCCGGGTCTTAGCTCCTTCTTTCACCCTTCACTCGCCCTTTCAACCTCGCGGTTTGTGTTGCGGAGGGCTGGCGCCGAGGTGTCTCAGCTCCGTCTGCTATGGGGTGTGTGACATCTATTCTGGCTGGGGTCCCCCTCCACGTGTCTCCTGTTGTCGGGCTCGGTATGCGGAGTCTCTATCTGGGGGATAGCATCACTTACGTTGTTGTTTTTGTGACCCCGCGCATCGGGGCTCTGTTGCTCTGTAGGATGCCAACCTGCTTTCCCCCGCCGTCAAAAACCTGGCTGCCGGGTTCACTCACCACACCACAGTGACTGCCGCCTTTATGCTTGCTTGTTGGGTGTTGCCTCGATTCCCGCCGCCTGTGGCATCAGGAGGGGGTGGGGGGAGTCTTTACCCACGTGTGCTGCTGTGTCGGGGGCTCACTCGGGTGTCCCCCGCTACGCGGTCGCGAGCCGTACCTTCCTTCTGCACCCGCGGGGATTCCCCCGCCGACGATCACCCCTTCTAGGTCCTACCGCTCCTCCTCTGCGGCGGACATGCGTGTGGGCGCCGCCAACTCGCTGCCTCTCTGTCTCGCCTGGTTTCGCCCAGCCAGCTGGCCGTTGGGATGGTCAATGGGAAGCAATCCGGCGGTGTGTCGCCTCCACGCTGGCCTTGGCAGGGTACTGCTCCTTGGGATGTGTAGTTGCCGAGTCAGCCAGCCCTCCCTCCCTGCTCTGCCTCTCAACCGCGGGGCTCCGCTACCGCCGTCTTGGTGGGGCCGATGGAATCATCGGGAGTGCCTCACTCCTGCCGTCGGGATTAGGTGGATGTCTGCTGAGGTGGGGGGGCTAGCGCCAGCGTCTCCCCCCAGTCGGGGAGTCTCCGTACCTTGTATGGGCTCACTGCCGAGCCTCCCCGCCAGTCGCTACCAGTCCGGGCCGCGCCGCCATCTTGGTGAAGTCGCCCTCGCTGCCGGTGTCTGCTGCAGGGGTCAGCGCGGTCCGGGCCTTGCACAGTTTGCCCCCGGTGAGCACCCCAAGCACTTCGCCTGCTGCAATCTGTCTCAGCGGCCTCCGCTGAACACCTCTAGGACCTTTGGGATTGCCCGGACCGGGTACCTTGTTCATCCGCCATGTTGGTGTAGTCGCCACCGGGCTCCAGCGTCTCTCCTCACGGCGGGTCTTCGATCTTCCGAGCCGTCCCAGGCGGCTCTGATCACACTATGGCGCCTATCCGCTCCTGCCCAGGCTCAAGGGTCAACGCAGCAACCCGCCGGTCACCGCTCCTCAGACACCCTTTTTAGAGCGCGGCCGCCATTTTGCCTTCTCGGGGCTCCCCACCGCCGCCGGCTAAACTCCCGTTTCTCTGGCCCTGAGGTCAACGGAGCCGCCGTCCGCCTCACACGGCAAGCTCGAGGCAGTCCTCCACCCGTTAATCTCGTTACAGTGCTCCGTGGCGTAGTTTTATGACGGATTCGGTGTTGGCCGGCCGGGAGCACTCGAGCAACACGTCTAGCTCGGCATGCCGTTGGCCACGCCCCCCTTGAGCACACAACATTGATCGATCTATATGCATGTGGTAAATTACCTTACAACTAGTCTAGCAAGTAAATAAAGTAAATCCAAATATGTTACACTTTCTATATTGGAACAGAGTACGATCGCACTATACATGTACGTATTAATTCCATACATACATCTCAAAGGGCTCCTCTCAACCATGTCAACTCGACCGAGTGTTCGATCAAAAGACCTCACATATGACATTTGAACTTTAGAACAACCAATTGAAGAACAGGGAGGGGGAGCAGGGAAGCCTGTGTAGTTGAAGAGCGCTCAAGATTGTGTTCCATGCCACTGAAATGGTGTACTTACACAGCCCTAACGCGTCTGCCCTTACTAATGAGACTGCTTCGGCTTTGGCCCAGTTCTGCATAGATCTGGACCATGCCTTTAGAGATAGGGGATCTCCTGCCTTCCATCGGCGAGTGATCATTCTTTTAGCAACCACCAAGCCCAGGTCTAAAAATCTAGAGGAGGCTTTTTGTTTCTTACTTCTAGGGAATATCCCCGTTATGCAGGCTTCCTATGTAAAAATCAACGCTCTGTCTGTGCAGGTAGCCAAAGACTGGATCACACCATGCCAATAAATTTGCAGTTTGGGGCATGATCATAGCATATGTAGAAGATCGGCATCTACCAGTTTGCAACGTGGGCAGCATGCATCTGCTCTATTAACATATCTGTTAATTTTATCAGGAGATAAGTACGCTCTATGCCCTATAAAACATTTGATCAGCCTAAAAGGAGCATTTCTGGGGGATCTGTCTAGGACTTTCCAACAACATGCTCCATTGCTTGGGTGTGTATAGTCGTGCCATATCCGTCTACCATAAATCCTTCATAGTGTGTTCTCAAATTGATTCTGCAAACCATTTTATGAGATGTCTCCTGTGCCCATCACATGTACATACTGCATTAGGAGAAGTGTTGGGGGGTTCCTGAGAGAGGTTTCCCCAGTGTCACCCCAACATAGCCATCAAGGAAGCATGGTTCAAGAATTGTCCAGGAGGGACGCCCTCTTCCTCAGACAGGGAGAGAAAGGGTCGCATCACACCCTCCATACATATCTATCCCATTGTATGCATATCTGCACCATGCCAGTCTGTGAGGTCAGTCACTCTGACTCGTTCCCCCCCACCTTTTGGCAAACCTAGTAATGGAATAGCAGGCGCGTATGGTAGAACATGCCTAGTAAGGCGTAATGCTCTACAAAAGCATTTCTGAGCTATCTGCACCAGAAGGGGAAGCGATGTGTGTGGCCTAGTGCATGGATGAAAGAGAAAAAGAATTCTATCCAATGTGTATGGGGGCTCATGTTCTGCTGTATCTGCAAGGTGTAGTTACACCACCCATTTCACCACCCACAGTGTTTGGGACGTCAAATAGTAATGTTCCATGTTGGGTAGAGCCAGCCCACCCTTTTGACTAAGGCAAGTATAATTTTGACAAAACCACCCTGCATGTTGTTCCCTCATAATTCCCTCCAGTGATCAGAAGGATGCCGGTAAATATAATGTGAGGTTAGCAAAGTAATAGAGTAAACGTGGCAGCATCACCATTTTTATAAGCTCCACCCCACCAGCAACTGAGAGGTTAAGTGTTTTCCAAAAGTCCATTTGGGATGTTAAAGCTGTGACTGCTCTGAATAGATTGCCATCAAGGAGATCCCGATCGTTGTGATACATGCGAATACCCAAATAATTGAAACATCACAGGTTGCCAGGTCACCAATGCTACATCCACCACCACGTGAGAGGCATCTGTCCCAGGGGTAAAGGGGAATAAACACGATTTACCCCAGTTCACACCAGTCAGGACTATGAAGCAAATAATTTAAGCGTGTCCGGAATGATCTGAGGAACTGCCTGAAGGTCTCCAACATAGAGCAATATATCATCCACATTTAGCAAACCAACATGCAACTTGTCCCCGAGGCATATCCCCCAATGTGCTGCTGATTTACGCAATGCTATTGTCAGGGGCTCTATAGCCAAGGAAAAGATCAATGGGGTAAGGGGATACCCCTGCCTAGTTCCTCTCCCTATCGATATGGGTATAGAAAATAGGGTTCTCAGACTAACCTGAACCGCAGGTGTACTTATAATTTGATTAAACTCAGAAAATATGGCCCAAAGCGTCACAGCCTCTTAAACATATAGGGCCATTCAACCGTATTGAACACTTTTTCTAGGTCTAATACTAGGCAGCCTGCTGTTGGCCAATTCATCGCAGCACTGCGCATTACCCAAAAAACCTTCCAAATATGGAGAGATGTGCTTTAGGCTGGCACAAAGCTGTTCTGGTCCTGATGGACCAAATACAGAGCGACTGGTGCCAATCTGCCTGCCAAAACCCCTGCTAGTACTTTATAATCTCCATTCAGCAATGCTAGGGGCAGGTAAGCACTTGTGTGTGTGGGATCTCTACCCGACTTAGGAAGTGTGAGTTCTGTCAGAGAAGCCGGGAGGGAAGTAACTTCTGGTGCTTCCGTATATACATTAAGTAGTTGCCGGCTTAAAAGGTTGGCATATATGTTTTATAGAATTCGTGAGGAAGACCATCAGGGCCAGGTACCTAGCCAGATGGTAGAGCTCGCTTTGTACCTCTCACCCACTCTAGTGTAAGCTGAGCATCCAATTCTGTACACTGCGTGGGTATAAGGATAGGGAAGGAGAGGCCATACAGAAAATTGTGGATCACTGTCTCAGTGACGCTCAGGGCAGATCTATATAGTTGCGTAAAATGTGTGGTCAATTTACTATGTATTTCATGTTGAGTACATTTAAGCCCCCCCTCCCAAAGACCGGAGAGCAGTGATGGGTCCTACCGATTGTTCAGGTTTGACCAGCATGGCCAGTAGAGGCACTGATCTATCCGGTTTAGCATGCGCTGATGCTGAATGTGCCACAAAATGTAGATATCGCTGACATTCTAAGAGTTCTGAGTGTTTCCGATGCGCCTCGAACAAGCGGGCAATATCTGGAGCATCTTCAATCGCTTGAGATTCTAATGCCAACAGCTCTCTTTCCACTGAAAGTAAGTCTGACTATCTGCTTTTGCAGACCGCAACCCAACACCAGACACTTCCCACAAAGCGTCACTTTCATGCCCGCCCACTCCTCCACAGAGGACGAAGCAGGCGCGCAGTTGTGTGTAAAGTACTCGCTTATAGCGATCTATATTGGGAACGTACATGTTCCCTTAACAGGATATAGCGCCCATCCAGTTTGCCCTTCAGGAATACATACCTACCCTCTTTGTCGGCAATGACCTCACCCACTGCAAAAGGCGTGCCTGGATGAATCTAGATTAGGGTCCCCGCATAAATAAGGAATAGTCAGTAGCATGTACTTTACCCCTCCATTTACGCTGCAATCTGGCTGTTTCCACCGCATTTAAATGTGTCTTTTGTAAATGCGCACATTATGTCTCTTAAGATCAGAATAGACCGTATATCTGTGGGATGGCGTACGGAGGCCCCGCACATTCTATGTAATTATCGAGTGATACGTCCCAGCACTACGATATGTAAAAACTGAAATGCACCTCGACCTATGCATGCAGCTGTGTGTATGAATCGGTAATGCACTAAATCGTCTTCTAAACCCCCCAGGAAGGCTTCTGCAATCAGGAGGAACAGGGGTAGGCCAACAAGGTAAAGGAAAATCATTATAAGAGCAGCCCCCTGAAACACGGGGAGTTGCCCAAACTTGACAAACAGCAAAGCAACCATGTGCCCAACTGATTCCCTACATAAGGGAGAAGTGGAGGGTAGGTGTAACCGTGCAGGGCATGTCGCTGTGAATCATCGAATTACTCATAACCGTGAGTAACCGAGAATACCACACAGGTACTGTGTGCAGGCCCAAGTGCAGCACCCAATGAGCAGGCATCACTATACAGTAAAACAATACAAAAGTTAAAATACCAAGGCAGTTCTTTAGGCAGTTTGTGATGCAAGTGCTATCCCTAGGCTGTTTCATACAATACGATCCGAAGTCTGTGGTGTGACGTCAGGCATTCGTAGCAATACAGTGTCTGATAGTCCCGCTGCTGACAAGCCCCCATCTCCTGTGGAATGAGGCGATGTTTCATCTTTGTCATCCAGCTCTGCAGTTTCAGCCATCTGCTCCGCAATTCGAACCGCAGACTGTCGCTAACAGCGGATTTAGTCCGGGCCAGGTGCCGCCAAGGAGCCGTTTCCTGGGTCGTCACCGACTATTTCTTTCATCGCTTCCCTAGCCATTCCAGGTACCCGATGTGCCTGTAGGTCGTGGGTCTGAGTACTGCCCCGAAGTCTCTAGCCAGTGCCAGGCTTCTTGAGGTGTGCCAAAAACCTGGTTTTCCAATTGAAGAACACACTGAGTCTTGCGGGAAAAAACAGTGAGTAGGAGATGTCCAATTGCTGAAGCTTCTGTTTGACTTGCAGGAAAGACTCTTGTTGACGCTGAACCTTTACCATGTAGTCAGGAAAAAACAGGACCTTGGTATTCCCGAACTTGACCTCAGCCAGTTTCTTGGTTTCCCTTAATATCATGTCTCGGTCTCTGAAATCCAACAACTTAAAGATGAGTGGTCGTGCTTGTTAGACCCGTCTTCTTCTGAGAGTCCCCTCACCACTATGATTTCTTTTATTCCCCTGTACCTCCCAAAATTTGTCGCTTTTTATTTGTCTACCAGGACTTTTTATGTGTTGTTTCATGGGGTTAGATGTTCCTTGACGCCCAGTTGCTCACAAGGTTTGTGGCACCTATTTACAAGGCGCCTGGCCCAAACCTGTGGCATTACAAGCTGGGGTTGTCAACCTGTGTAAATGAAATTAAAATAGTGGACACCCTTCTTCCTCATGTGAAGTGACTCCCATTGGAGCCTTCATGAACCCTGGCCTTTTGAGGTTTTGGCGCCCTTTGTTTGGCGCGCATTTCTGACAGGAATTCCTTTATTTTCCTCAGGTACACAAAATGGCTGCTCTAGAACCCCAGTACGGTGGCTGTGAGTGTCCTAAATACCCCTCAAGAGTGCCATGTCATTGTCACAGCCAGAAAAGGTTCTAGAACCTTCTGGCTCGTGCCAGTACCCCAGGGCACTGGCTATATAAGGCCCAGTCCCTGGCGGCCATTTTAGTTCAGACTAGAGAAGAGATTCCAGACTTGACACCAGATTGACACCTGCCCTGTTGACCCCTGAGGTGGCTGGTAGCGCAGGCAGTAGAGCAGCAAAGGGTTGCTGGCGTTGTGTCTGACTGGCGCTCCAGTCAGCTACGTGAGAAGTGACCTAGCGCCTACAGCGCCTGCCCAGCGAGTACCTCATTGCCCCCAAAGACTGTGGCCAGATTCGTGTGCCTCTCTGCCCCCGGTGGTGAACTGTGATCGATTTATCGAGTCGCGAGGCGAGAGCAAGTTCGCCGCGACCGCGATCGTCAGCTGTGCCCCCTTCGCGACAGGTGCCTCTAGAGGGGAGCTCGGACATCTCCGAGCCCCACCAGCGTAGAGCGCTTCCTGCGCAGATTGAAGGTGAGGTGGTGCGCCGGGGCGGGGAAAGGCCGGCCTTCGTTGGGCAGGACTAGCGTCTTTGCCACTCCCCAGTGACCCAGGAGCTGTAGCTGTGGGCGTGAACCACCCTGAATGCGGAAGTCGGAGGGAGGTCCGTGGAGCCCCTGAGAGCCCCGTCGCTAACGAGAGGAGTGCTGTGCCCGACTGAATCGTATCTTGATTGCAGCCGATGTGAGGTGGGCCCGTTTCCTCATAGTGAATGCAGCGTTGTGAAGGAACTGTGAACCGGCATTTACTTGACTGTGCGCGAAGGTTGTGTGACCTCTCCGGCAGCCCGTTCGTCAGTCTAATGACTTTGAACTGGTGCCGCCTGTGCTCAAGTGGTGCTAAAGCCCGTAGGCGCGCATAGACTTCACCGGCAAAGCAGAGATCCTATCCCGGTGACCGCCGAGTGCAAATGATCTATTTACTGTGTTTCCTTGCCTTCTAGATATACGCGCATACGCCTTGAGTGATTATTAAAGAGTCCCAAACCTTATTTTGTGCTCAGAGAAGCCGTATACCTGGTCATTGAAAACAGCATAAACTGTAAGAGTTATCTTTCCCATTTGAAACGTATTGCAGATGTAATGATTCTAAAGTATTTAATTGGTGGCAGCGATACCAGAAGAAACATGTGGTTGTTCATTTAAATGAACCAATATTTATTCTGATATTTATTCTGATATTTATTCTGATATTTATTCTGATATTTATTGTGATACTCATTCCTGAAGTTCTTCTATTTATTATTACTATTTATTACCAGAACTGTATGACCAAAAGAAATTTATATGTGCTTTCCCAGTCAACCCTATTTACAACAAAGAACTTTTATATAAAGGAATCGTATTTTTCTACAGCAGTGGTGTGGTGTCCTCCTTTTTGGTGTGGATGTACAAGGAGTTATTGTTGGGTCAGAGCCGGCTTAACACTACAGCCTTCACTTGCCTTGTCACTTGAGCCAAGCTACCCCCTTTGTGCTGGGCTTGCCCATCGCAGGTCCAACAGTGCTCTAGTGCCTGCAGCCGGTTTCCTACCCGGAACACGGTGTGCTTGTTCAATAGTAATGAACGGGGAGAATGTTGTTGATGGGAACATGGTCTTGAGCCACTGCTCCATTATTATTTAAATTTATATGTTGCACAGCTACCCGGAGGTTTCCCGGCGCCTACGGACTCGCACTACAAGAAGAAGGGCCAAAGCTCTAATGATTGAAAAGCCATGTTTTTAAATCTTTACGGAATTTGTGATAACTCGTTTCATGGCGTAATTGGAACAGGAGTTAGTTCCTAAATAGGCAAAGGACCAAGGGCCAATTTTTGCTCGTTTGATCCTAGGGACTTGGAAATTTTAGCTGAGTGGAGGATCGTAGGAGGCGTGATAGGAGGTATGGATGCACCAAGGCACCAAGATAGCGTGGTGCTGAGCCCATATTGATCCTATGCATGTAGCAGAGGGCTTTGAATTTGGAGCGATTATCCATCCTCAACCAGTGAAGGTCGCGGAGAGAACCTGAAGTGGGGGCCATTCTGGGTAGCTGGCAAAGAAGTCTGGCTGCGGAATTCTGGACCACTTGCAGCTTCCGTAACACCTCCTTACTTACGCCCAGATATAGCACGTTACCGTAGTCCAGTCTGGACACGATCAGAGCCAGGATGACGTTTTTTTGCGTGCAGGGTGGGAGCATCCAGAGAATTTTCCTGAGCCATTTTAAAATAGTGAAGAAAGTTGAGGAAACCTTAACCACTTGCTGCTTCATAGACAGCTGGTCATCTATGATGATGCCCAGGTTGCGAGCAGATTGTGACAGGAGGGGGGGTCACCCATTTGAGGTGGCCAGTGTGAGGGCCCCAGAGAGTTTTGTTTCCACCAAAAATGAGGAGTTCTGTCTTCCCACATGTAGTTTAACTTGTTTGTGTGCATCCAGTCAGCTACCTTTTTTAGCCCCACCTGGAGAGATGACGCCTTCGCTATCTCATTGGAAGATAGAGAGAAAATGAGCTGGGTGTCATCCGCATATGAATATATGGTTAGCCCAGCCTCCTCTGCTATCGTGGCCAGGGGGCTAACATAGATGTTAAAAAGTAGAGGGCTGAGTATGGAGCCCTGAGGGACTCCATACGGGAAGCATTGATCTGAGAACTAGCAATTGGAGAAAAGACCTGAAAGACAGAAAGCTGGCCAACCACTTGAGAGACTGTAAGACTTGTAAAAAAGTCGTATGGGATACAGTGTCGAACGCAGCACTCAAGTCCAGTAAAATGAGTGCCACAGTGTCTCCTTTATCGATATATTGGCGAAAAGTTTCTGTGACTCCCAAGAGCGTGGATTCCGTAGAGAAGCCTCTCTAAATCCCGATTTAGATGGGGGTAAGATGTTCTGTGAGTCAACAAACTTTGTCAGCTGAAAGTTGATATGTTTTTCCAGAACTTTGGAGAAAGCTGGGAGTAGGGAGATCGGACGAAAATTTGATAAAACCTCTGGATCAGAGTTAGCTTTTTTTAGCAAGGGAAGGACCATGGCATGTTTCCAGGCCGCTGGAACCCTCGCTTCGCGAAGCGATGTGTTGAGGAGGTCCATAATGGTTAAAGTATAGGTAGGTCCAGCTTTTGCAGCAAGGAGGTGGGAAAGGGATCCTTAGGGGAACCCGATTTAATGCTTGTTAAAATACGACAAAAGGAGGAAATGTCAAAAGGTGTCCAGGTATCAAGCAAGTTGCCTCGTCTATCATTTGAGTCCTCCTGTGACAGGGCCAAGGAGGCGTCATCTGATTCTCTATCTATTCCAGACAATCACATTGCTGATCTCACCACTAACATCAAGATATTGCAAAACTTGGTAAATACTTACATGTGTTTAAAAAAACAACCACACATTGTTAGTAAGACCCTGTAGCGGCCAATCAAGCAAGCAGCCCTAAACTTGCACACATATTTTCATATTTCCAGGCTTCTCAGCTTAGCTACATTGTAGAATGGGGAAGAAGGAAACTGACAAACAGTGGTGCTTCATGGACCAGCTAATCATCTAGTCCCTCCTCTGGCAGGTCCACTGGGTTCAGAAGTCCCAAACTATGGTCTGTATTCCTCCCCCATCACAGGAGTGACCCTAGTGATATGGGATAAATGACAAAGAGGGCACAGAACACTTCCTGTGCCGTACACACCAATTTTCTAAAACTTAGATTTTTACACAAGCTTGAGATCCTCCAGCATTTAGAGCTTGAAGAGAAGGGAAATGCCTTTCAGAAGCTCTCCCTGGTGAGGGGAACTGGGGCTGCGAGCTGCAGACGAATTTTACCAATGTGATCCTTTGAATTGTGATTTTAAGAATAGCGATTGTTGCATCTGGAGCGTTTTTTATTCATTTTAAAAACCGCCTTATTTTATCTTTGGGTGCTGTCAGTATAAGGGGAATTGAATTGCTAGGTACTCTGACACCTCTATCACTTTTCATTCTTCTCCTTCAGCCCAGCCGCTTCTCAGCCGATACTCGGCGGCGGTGGGCACCATCTTGAGTGAGGCAGGCGGGGACAGCGCTCTAGTCGCGCCGTCCTTCCCGCCCTCTTATCTCCCTATAAAATGTGCAAGGCGGCCAGACGGCGCAGCGGGCTGGCGCAGCGGGAGCGCCGGGTGCGCGCCGAAGCCGCGCCTAAGCCAAGCCCGTCCGCGCCAGGCGCAGGGCATGCCGGCCAAATCCTTCCCACGATCAGGTATGACCCTTATGAATTACGTTCATTGCGTTACGTTATGGGAGCCCACCACTGTAAGGGCTGCCTTCTCAGCAACCTACTCTGGGGTCCTTTCTCGTGTCGTCACTGTAGGTGGACGTCCCTGGGTTCCACTGGCGGAGTACCTAAACCGCCCCCCACATCTAAGCAAAAGCTGGATACTTTTAAGGGAGGGCTCATTAATGCTAGGTCCCTAGCGTGTCATGGTCAAGACATCCACGACCTTATACAATATCATGACTTAGATGCTCTTTTAATTACTGAAACCTGGCTTAATGATTCATCGAATCCCGATCTTGCAACCGCCCTACCCCCAGACTTTACCATCTTTAGGCGGGATAGACCCATTGGGCGGGGAGGGGGGGTAGCCTTTGCCATCAAGAAATCCTTCACGTGCCATACTTTCGACCTAGGCCACCTCAAGGACTGTGAGGGCATAGGCTTTGCAATCAAAATCAACGCTTCCATCTCCTTCTCAGGGGGACTTATCTACCGCCCCCCTGGGAATTGCCACCCCCTTCCTGGACTCCCTTGACGATACACTCGGGTCACTCCTGACACATTACCCCACCTTCACTCTCCTAGGCGATTTGAACCTGCACTTGGAATCAGGCACAGACCCTCACACCATCAGCTTCCAACAATCTCTCAGCATTTTTGGTCTCTCCCAACTTGTTACTTCCCCGACACATAGGGCTGGACATACGTTAGACGGCATTTGTTCTAATTTGGCAACCATGACTACATCCCCCCCGATTCCGCAAATATGGACCGACCACTGCCTTATCCCCTTTGCCATCAAGGTAATCTCCTCCATGCCACCGAGCGCCAAGCGCCTCCTCCTTCGACCAATTGGAAGAAGGTGGCTGAACGCATCAAGTCAGACTCCCAGCTTTTGGCCCCGCCCCCATCTTAGTTGGGGATGTAACGTCCGACTCTTGTAACTTCCACATTTGGATTGACAAAATCGTCTCTGACAACTCCAGTCCGAATCGTCGCCATCCAGACCGCCGTAAAAGAAAGCCCAATGCCCCCTGGTACACCCAGTCCCTCACTGAAAGCCACCTCCCATGTAGGATCCTAGAAAGGAAATGGAGAAAAACTTACGACAAAGCCTCTAGACTACTCTACATCCTACAGAGGAAACTTTATCTCTCTAGCATTAAAGCGGCCAAAAAGGAGTACTTTACCAAAGCCATAGAGGAAGCCCAGCAAAAACAACAAACAGTCTTCTCCATAGTTAAGTCCTTCACGCATCCCAAAGCCCTCCTACCTGAAATTCCTCCATCCCAAACCTTATGCAACCAAATTGCTGATTTCTTTATAGATAAAATCGCCAACATTCAGAAAGATTTCCCTCAACCCCTTACTACCACCCATGACGCCGTCACAATTCCCTCCATCTTCGGCAGTTTCTCACCAGTCTCCCTTCAACAAACTCATGAGGCTATCTTGGCCTGCAAATCGGGAGCCCCCACGGACTCATGCCCCCCTAGCATTCTTCACCATCTCATCGAGGCTGTAAATCCCACGATTAACGCTATCATCAAGGAATCCCTCGAATCAGGCATCGTTCCCGATGACTGGAAAAAGGCCATAGTGAAGCCTTTAATGAAGAAGCAAAACAAATCCCCCACTGACCTTACTAACATGCGCCCAATTTCCTTACTACCCGCGCTTGGCAAAATCACGGAGCAGCTAGTATACGGCGAGTTAAAAACCTTTGTAGAGAACAATCACCTTCTGCACCCCCAACAATCAGGGTTCCGTCCTGGCCACTCCACTGAAACCGCCTTGATTGAATTATCTGATTCTATCAAGTTCTTGCAGGATGAGGGGAGACAGGCTGTACTCATCCTGCTCGACTTAACAGCAGCGTTTGACACCATCTCGCATGCCATTCTTATCAATAGAATGCGCGAGATTGGTGTGACAGATACTGTGCTGACATGGATTACATCGTTCCTGTCCAATAGATCCCAAACGGTTTCACTAGGCCCCTACCTCTCCAGAGAAAGACCAATCACATCAGGAGTCCCCCAGGGGTCCATACTTAGCCCTCTTTTTTTAAACATTTACATGACCCCCCTCCTTGCACTGATAGAATCCCACGGAATCCTTGTCACATCGTATGCTGATGACACTCAGCTTGTCGTCACCATCAATAAAAAATGCACGGATGCAGTCTTGAGATTTAAGAATTGTCTCTCCGAGGTCTTTCTATGGTTGAATGGTAACCACCTCAGATGTAACAGTGCCAAGACTGAGATCATACCCCTAGGGAAAGACTTGTCCTTTTCCACAAAAGACTGGTGGCCAAAAAACTCAGAAGCCCCGCCGAGTGCTGTTCCCTCGGCACGTAATCTTGGCATCCAATTCGACGCATCCCTCAGCTTTGATGATCATGTCCGCATCACTGCCGGGAGCTGTTTTAGTCTCATTAGAACACTGAAGAAATTCTTTGACTTTCTCCCCATCTCAGCCAGAAAATCAGTCGCGGTTGCTCTAGTCCTCTCCCGACTTGATTATTGCAACGGACTAATGGCAGGAGTGAAGAAGTCCACCCTTAGGAAACTGCAAAGTGTTCAACACGCGGCTGCCAGACTCGTTCTTAAACTCCCCAGAAGGTCCTCAGCCTCAGCAGCCCTCAATACCCTCCACTGGCTACCTCTTCACAAAAGAATTTTGTTTAAACTTCTATTCACTGTATTTAAAGCCACTAGAAAAACAGGTCCCCTGTATTTCACCAAGCGCTTTATGTATTACAATCCTACGCGCTGCCTGAGATCCTCAGGAACCAACCTTGTCGTTATCCCAAGATTTAAGTTAAAAATGCGAGGGGGGAAGACCTTTTCCTTCCTAGCAGCAAGAGCTTGGAACAACCTCCCCGTTAACCTTAGGCTAGCTGATACTGAGAGCCACTTCAGGAAACTCTTGAAAACCTGGGTATTCCAGCAATCCGACTCCTCAGTTTTCGCAGCCATCTGATTCATTCATCACTATGTTTCTTTTTTCTGCACGCTCAGCGCCAAGATGCTCCTTCCGGAGCGATAGTCGCGCTTTACAAAATCCCATAAATATCAAATATCAAATATCACTGTTTTGGGATCAACAGACACTCTCCTTTGAGGAAATAAAAGCCATATTTGGAATACTAGAAACTGAGCGATTAGCATGTACTCAACTCAGTCATTGGGTGCTCCATCCCACAAAGGAAAGATGAAGCTTGGCACTCACTCACAACTACTGAAAAATGGGTGAATGATGGCCTGCACGATAGGGAACATTTATACTTTATTGCCATCTTATAGATTCTATACTCCCAAGATCAAATTCCAAGACAGAAAAGATAAGAGGCAGAGCTCGGACAGAATTTAAACCCAAAAGAATGGGAACATGTCTACAATAGAGTATCCATCTTGGCAACTGATGTACGACTCAAAGAAACACAATATAAAATAATGACATACTGGTACAAGACACCAGAAAGAATTGGGAAATGGAACACATCTAGAGGAGACCAATGCTGGAGGGGTTGAAGTGCTACAGGTCCCTTAACACACCTGCTGTGGCACTGTCCCAAACTAGAGAAATACTGGGAGGATCCCCATGATCTTAACAGGGTCTTTGTGGTCCAAATTCTGAGAGCCCGCGGGTGACCCTATTTACCCCAATACAAGCTCTGCTATTCACGTGGCACAAGAACACCACACCCCATCCTGAAGCTTGGCACAGAAAACTATGGCATGTATTAGCCATGAAAAAAATATCCCTTAAGGCAGAGAATAAGACTAGCTAGATTCCCTTCATACAACTTCTTGCATGAATATAAGAAACTAAGATGTTCCACGTAGTTGGGGGGGTCATTTGTCTTATCCCAAAAGAAGTCTCAAGAATGCACCCAACCCTGAGGATATAGGCTCAATGGGGCTCCTGTATCAATGCTCCCAGGCAAATCAGTAGGGAAGGGTACCCTATGTTGGCTCTCACTGAGAAATAGCCCATTTAGAAGGTTGACCGATTGTGAGGTGGGAAGAACGGAAGGAGGGTACGGGGTTTGTTTGGTTGCAAAATACGTCTTGCATGGCCTATCAACAAGCTCCTTGTCGGCCTGATAGCTGTAGACGATGGAATGTGTACATCCATCAATAAAAACAGTTAACACTAAAAAGCGGGTGATACCCATTGAATGTGGGTACGTTGACACATATGTAATTATTATTGCACAACAGTAAAGAAATGGACTTCCCTATTAACTATTTTTAAAAGACTAGTTTTATTTTTAACTTGTTGAATTACTCGTGCAGCACAGTGAAACAATAATTTGATAGAATTTCATCATCAGAGATGTCCTCAATGATACAATTTAATATGTGATGAGTAATGTAATATATAAGGTCATAATTAGAATCTGGCAGGGGAGCAGGTTATAGTTATCTCACTAAACTATACATGGCGAATTTCAGTGTTCTTGGTTTTCAATAGTTCTGGCATCAACTCAACACCTAACTATAATGTTACTTTAACATTTGGTTTATTCAGTGAAAATATAGAATAACTAGCTTCTAAATAGGTAGAACAACAAAAGATGGGGAGGGTGGAATTTTTCAGTCACTCTCAACTACTGGCATTGCACTGGGTACCATTCCATTTTATTAGTTTTGCTCAGTGTTTAATTGTCTCACTAATGGGACACTGCCTGGTTAAAAGGTGTCTAGGCTTGTTTGTCTACCAGTGCAGGGGGCACGCTGTTTAAACTGTACGGTCATTGAGAACAGGACCGAGACTGATTAAATGGACTGCAGCCCAGAGTAATTACCAGTAGCTGAAATAGTTCAAGCATAAATCTTTCTGTTCTTCTCTAAATACTTACTGACAACAAACCTAATCTATGGAATGTGGGAAATGGAGATAAGGGACAAGAGGATAACAGAAAAATACTAGGCAATAATTACCTCAAAGCTTAAAGACAAGAAATTAAACATAAAAACCAGGTTATACTTCAAAAGCGATTAACAGGATTGTTTCCGGCGAGTTGATTCAAGTAATTTAACAGAGAATACGAGCATAGCTTGAGCTGCCTGTATTACTTGGTAACCAAAGAGAAAACGGCATCTCTGTTGATAACTGCTTATCTTCAATTGTATGTTGTGTATAATCCAATTTAACCTCATACACTCCACTCTGAGCTGATCCCAATGGACCATTTGGGCAAAATGTGAGTGTAGACCCATATAGAACACTAATTAAAAATTCCCTTGATTGAAAAACTAAGAAAAAAATCTTCAATAGGACAGATTTACCAACAATTATTGGAAGTATTCCCGGATAATATTGGCACATGGAATTTAAAGTGGGAGAATAAGCTGGGCAACATTGGAATAAATATAGAGGATTCTTTGGATTTGGCAAATCAGATTTTAATGACTGGAAGACTCAGGAGCCAGCGTTTTATGTCCATTTTTGATCTCTATTATACTCCTGGAAAGATTGATAAATGGGGGGGGGGGGTTTCGAGGGGGAATAAATGTAACAGGTGTGGATTACAAGCAGCAGATTCGGTTCATATGTTCTCTCCTGTCCTAGACTAGATCTTTTCCTACAAGAGATTGAACGTTTTCTGGGTATTATATTAGGAACGTCCATAAGTATTACTGCGGACTTGGTAATTTTGGGTGTAGGATTTGACAGGGAAGGAAATACAAGTCTGAGATCTACGACTGCAATCTTGTTTATGGCTATGGCTTTGGTCTGCTTCAGTATAGCAAGTGAATGGATCAGCCCGATCCTCCTACGTTTATTGACTGCCGGTCAAGGTTGTTAGCTATCTATAATTTGGAATCCTCAATTTATAAAACAAAAGGTAGAAGAAAAAGCGCCCTGGGATGTCAAATATGGGCTCCAGCTACAGATTGGATACAGCAAACGAAGGAAAGGTATACTAACAGTTTGTTCAGCAGTATCTGATGTTTGTTATTCTTCAGTTATTATTGATACCTAATCTCAGGTGGGGATAGAGGATTAGGATTTAATACTACCAGTTGTATCTGTGAAAAAATGTGGTGTATTAATGTATTATTCATTCTTTCATTTCAAACTAGCCCAAATCGGGCAGTGTATTTTGTTACTTGTATCTGGTGTTGAATGTACCATAATTTTGGTTATAGAATGTGCCTTGTACAAAATGGGGAGAAAACCAATAAAAAAATATAAAACAAAAAGAAGACGAAATACATAGATACAAAATAATATTTAAGAAGACACCGGATACCTCTGCACTGTGCCTCATGTATTGTATGCCACATTGCCTTGTAACAAAATGACAATATTTCTTTTCCATCTCATCTATCTCTATCTGGGATTCCTACACTCAATGTGCCGCCTCCTCATTAGACAGATAAGTGAGGAGTAAGTTTGCTCAGCAAAGTTCATCAGTACCTAGTAACGTTGATCCAGGAAGGAGCTAGTGGGAGCGGAGGCTACAACGTCTGCCATTCCACTGCCTTCTTTGAGACTCTGGAGACTGAAGAAAGCTGTTGGAGACTCCATGAAGACATGGAAGGTAGTGATTACTCAGAGTCCCTCCAATGAAACCCCTCATAGCAGGTAACTGAGAACGGAGCAAGGCTTTCTAAGCATTCCTAACGCGTTGCTTTTTAATCCCATATAATGCCATCCAATATCAAATGCATAGCGAGAAGTAAGCTTTCTACAGACATTTTACAGAGATATTTGTTCAGAAAAATTCAAAGTGCAGGTATGGCACGCATTTTCTCATTTATAGTTCATAAAACTATATAAAGAGACTGAAAATAAATACCTTGGTGAAACGATCCCGGGGTACATCCTTCAGCAGTATTGGTTCCATAGTAGTGGTGCATGCAAAATTAACCTCAGGAATGTACAGTGCACAAACTACATGAGCCCAGCCTAACACAAGAGAATTCATAATTTGTTATAAAAGTATTTACGAGCTGGATACATACAAGACTAAGGCTTATCATCCAAGAATTAATGACACAAAATAAAATAAGAATGCATGTCTTAAGCTCATCCTCTCTGCCTAAAAGTCAGCTACGTGGTTAAGAGTAATGTGCTGACTAATGTTGAATCGCTCCTTAGCCCTTCCAATGTCTCATGGCTCTCCTCCTGAACAGGAAGAGAACAGAGAACCTTTGAAAGAAACACACCTCCATGAACTTATAAGCACTGGACATGACCTCAACTTGTCAGTTGGTTTCCAAATCTGCAGCTGTATATTCACATAGAGTCACACAACGACTGAGAAGCATGTAGATCGTTTAGAAGGAAAAAGACAACAGTCAATATGGCAAGTTTGTCTTGTGTGGCATGAACCTGACCCCCCACATAACGCCCTAAAATAACAGTGAATACAGCAAGTTACTTACTTGTAATTGGAGTCCTTATTTTTGGGAGATCTTTACTTAAGTCTGGCTTTATGTGTCTCATCCAAGAGCACCAAATATACACAGAAATATGCGTGCAAGGCCATTAGAAAAGGTCTAACTAAACATATAACAAGTGTTAGCCGAATTTTGGATTTCTTTTCCATATGAAAATGCCTATTAGTACTGTTAAAATAAGTAGTGGAAAACAGACAAATATAAAAAAAATGTAGGGAAAAGGTTAGTTTAGCCATATAGGGCTGTGCCTTACTAGGCTAAAAATGGCAATGCTCCTGTAAGGAAACCTCTAGCAGAAAAAGGAGGCATCCCTCTGTTGTTAAAGCTTGTTAACAGCAAATGGGCTACAAATTGATTTAAAAATATCAGTTGTGCAAACGATTGATTTGTGTGTTCAATTTAACTGACAACCTTTAATGAAATCCAGTGACAGTTACAAGAAAAACAAGCATTGGCATAGCTAATAGGTCTCGCCTTTGGGACCTTATAAGTATTTAATTATGCAGCACAAGATCCTTGGTGCAACATCAACTGTTGCATGGCTATACACTTATAATGTCCCAAAGGCGAGACCTATTGGCTATGCCAATGCTTGTTTGGTCTAGGCAGCGCCAGGGCCCTCTTTCGTATTTTTGCACTTTAAATTAGCCATTACAATACAATATGCAATTGTGCAATGGAAAGGGCGTCAGTAGACTGACTAGAGAAAATCATCCCCATTTGCAAAGTTGTCTAACATTTTAAAAAACAAGAAATGCAAAGTGGGAAAATACAGTATAAAATATGGAAGGGCTAACATTTTGGGAAATAATGGTAACATCTCTTGCATAACATTCACTAAAATTACCATGAAATTATTAACAATTACATGCACTAAGATTGCAACTGAAAATAATATGGATAGGCAAAGTAAACAATTATATCACTTTAGATAAGGGACCTAAACAAACTCTAAAACAGAAAATACATTTGCACAACACTAATTCAAGCTAGTGGTACAAGGTCTCCCCTCGAAATCCCTCAAAGAGAGATTTATTTCATATGCAGTCATTACTCATGTCTTGTTGAATGAGCATTCTGTCATGAGTTAATTGCCTGCCACCTAAGTTGTCAGCCCTGAGGCAAGGAAGCATGGAGAAGGTCAATTATGTCACTGATAACGAGTACCTTAAGAGGAGCTAAACAGGAGCAGCTGCAATAAAAACAAGAAGAGCGAGCAAGACGGAGATGCAGAGCGAGGCGCGCACGCTTGGGAGAGCAGTCTGCTCTTTTTCAAAGCACACACTCGTGCTTTTGGCACGCCACTGCGCGCTTCCGCAAGGTGTATGCTGCCACAAGCACGATTATGTGCTTCGAAAACGAGCTGTACGACGGCTAAAGGTCTCCTATGCAGCACATGCGCGCTGCATAGAGACCTAAAAAAAGTAGTAATGACAATCCTACATCATGCAAAATGTGAGGAAAATTACAATGATGAATTCCTGTGGTATCTTATACACATTGCTTTAATTTAATTGTATTGATTGTCTTCGGTTTCTATGATCAGATATTGTATCTTACTCAGGCTGCTGTCAATGGTCTTTCACTCATTCCATGTTAGAATGTTAATATGTTTGGATTCAATTCTAAGGTCAATTGAGGCGATCCTATGGGAGCTTATGAATGTTGGAAGCTGCTGTTCTTTCTTTCATTAAAACCTCTAATCACCATTTGGAATGGAGCCTTCGTCAACACTACAGTTTTGACGACAAGGATGGGACAACTCTGTGTGGCTTCCAGGACTTTGAGGTACTGTGTCTTATTTTTACGAGGGTTCGGAGATCCAAATTTCAGTTCCAGAGACTACTCCAGGTTAAGTTGTTTCATCTCTGGTTATTTTTGTGCTTTTCTAGCCAGCAATTTCTTTTTTTCCCTTTGCTGCTTGTACATTTATTTATTGGCAATGGCTGGCGAATGAGAGCCTTGGGACATTTCAACGGGTGCTGCAATATCAATGCATGCCGGTGTTTTCGAAGCAGTGTACTGTTGCCCAACAACACAGAAGTCTCCATGTGTCCAAGCTTCTTTGAATTGCCCAGCATTTAGAATTCTGGGATTCTTCAAGTTGTGAGTCAGCTTCAAGCCAGATGTTCTCTTTCTTTCCCCTCTTGCAGTGTGTGAAATTTCATACCAGGCATCTTCTGTTCAAGATTTGCACGGAGTGGTTCTGTGTTTCATTAACTGTTGGTCTTTACTGCCTGGTGAGCTGTTCAGAAAAGCAGCAAGTGTTGGTGTTTTTCTGCACTCCTAACTTCTGCACTTCTAGCGACACGCACACTGGAATTTATTATTTCATGTTCTTTTCCTATTTTTCTCTGGAAAGTGGACAGATAGCACTAGCTACTGTTTCTCTAACGTCATATGCCAGTCAACAGTGATTAGCACACTTTTCTGGTTCACAGTGATTAGCACACTAGCCTATGTTGATAGGTAAAGTTTTATTCAGTGATTAGCACCATTTGGTTATACATTATTCATTTATTAGCACGGTTTGGAATTGCTGATCTACTTACTGTTTGGACAACTTTCTACTCGTTTTTTTCCTCTTCATTGTCTTAACATGCAAGCGGTCACTCTGCCACCTCCATTTTTACATGACGGGACAGAGTTGTCAAGTCCGATAGTTGCCAAAAACTATTTTCTCCTTGGTAAGAGGGGTTTATAGTGTCACTGTGAGCTAGCTGGTATATAGGCTAACATACCGGGTGGGGGTGTCTGGAATCCGTCTGGACACCAATCCAGCAGTGTATGTGGTCTAAACATGCAGATCCTATATAGGTTTATAAGAACTACTCTGCATGGCTCCCAACCTTGGTTTGGTACTTATTTAAGAGCCAAATCTGAGTAGTTCAGTCATGCTGTTCTCAGAGACCCCTACTCACATCTACCCAGAGACGTCTGGAGTGGGAAAGGAAGTATCTGCCACAGCTGAGTAGGCATATCCTATGTATTGGCTGTACGTTTATCATGGCTGTACGTTTATCAAGCTTGAAGAACTAACAGTTCCCTGTTGTGCATAATACCTTTTCTCAGTTTCTTTGAAACTTTTCCCTGAAAACCTTTTTCAATAATGGCTGACGAAGACGCTGCTTCACCAGCACAACATGCGACTGCAAAAAGGGAGGACCAACAAGAAGGTGAAATTAACATTTCAGAACATTTTAGAACTGCCCTTACTTTAAAACTAGCAGAATACGGAGTCACAGCTAGGGGTGGGACACTAATGTTCACGATTGAGGCAAACGAATGAAATGAAATGAAATGAAATTAAATTAAATGAATGAAATGAAAAGGAATTTCTAAAGCGCATGGCTGCCCTTGAGTGTCCCAGCGCTACGTGTACACACAGACAGACCTCCTCTGAACCGCATCCAGAGATGTTAGTCATTCTGGGGGAAAAGGAACGTTTTCAGGGATTTTCGGAATCTGGTCAAGCTAGGTTCTTTCCTCATTGATGTTGGGAGGGAGTTCCATAGCTGACCCGCGTTTATTGAAAAGCGGCGACCTCCGGTCCTTGCTCTTTTTGCTCTCGGGATAGCTACCAGGTTTTCCTCGCCAGAGCGGAGCGTTCGTGATGATTTGTAAGGGCGGATCAGATCTCTGAGGATCGGAGGGCCTGTGCCTTGGAGGACTCTGAACACTGTACAGAGCGCTTTGAATTTCACTCTCGCTCTTATGGGCAGCCAATGGAGCGCTTTCAAGGCTGGTTTCGCTGACGTTCTTCTGGATGTATTCGTCAGCAGTCTTGCAGCTGCATTCTGTGCCCTCTGGAGCACGTTCAGGGTGTATTCCGGTGCAGCCAAGAAAAGGGCGTTGTTATAATCAAGTCTTGACAAAATAAGGCCCTGTACCAGCAATTTCCTGGAGTCTAGTGGGAGTAAAGGCATAACTTTCCGTATTGAGCGGAGCAGCCCATAGCAGCACCCTGCAGTTTTTTTCGCCTGAGTGTGCATCGACAGCTCCGGTTCAAGCCAGACGCCGAGACTTTTTATGGATCCCTTCGGGGTCAGAGGATCTCCTAAACAAGCCGGCCACATACATTTGGGGAGGGAGGTGCAGAGATTTCCCAGCAACATCACCTCGGTTTTGGAGGCATTAAGCTTGAGTCTTGAGTCGGCCATCCATGCCATGATGTTGGTAAGGCAGGCGGCAAACTTCTCACCATGGCTTTCTGCGAGCGAGAGCGAAACAATCAATTGGGTGTCGTCCGCGTACGTTGCGAGTTTCACTCCAAAGGGTGCGACCTCCCCCTCCAGTGGGGCCATGTAGACGTTAAAAAGCGTAGGGCTCAGTGATGAGCCCTGCGGGACACCCCACTGAAGGGGGGTGGGCACTGATCTATTGTTGCCCTCGCACACTTGATATGTTCGATCACTCAAGAATGACGTTAGCCAGGTGAGCGCCAGGCCTCCTACTCCCAGCTCCTCCAACCGGTGGATCAAGATCTTGAGATCCAGGAGGACCAGGGCAGCTGATCCTCCTGAATCTAAGATGCACCTACCCTCTTCTACCACGGTGATCAGCGCCGAGTCAGTACCCTGACCGGGCCGAAAGCCAGTCTGGGTGTGCCGTAACAACTCGTTGGATTCCAAAAAGGACGAGAGTTGCTGGTTAACCCATTTCTCAGCAATCTTTCCCATCCCTGGCAGTAGGGAGATTGGCCGAAAGTTGGACAAGTCAGCGGGGTCAAGCCCCGCTTTTTTTAGCAGGGCTTTTACTATAGCCTGCTTCCAACTGGGGGGGACCTTGGCGGCGGCAAAGGAAGCGTTGAGTAGATCTACTGCCGGTCCCGCTATGACATCCATAAACTGCTTTAGGATGTACATAGGCATGGGATCCGTCGGAGAGCCACTTTTTTGCGCGGCCAGCTCTTTACAAAAAGCTTCCCTGGTGATCGGGGCAAACTTGTCCAGCACGGCTCTGTCAGTGGCCAGACAGCTCTCCCCTGAGGGCGGACTCTGACGGGGCAAGGGGAGGCCGGCTATGATGTTTTGAATTTTCTGGTTAAAGTACTGGGCCAGAAGGTTACAGCGGTCCGTACTCCCCTCTAAGGGTTCTGGAGATACTGGAACTTTGAGCAGCTCTTTGAGAATTTTATAGGTTTCCCTTGAAGAATTGGCTGATGATGTTATCCTATTTTCAAGGTAGGCCGCTTTGGTGGCATTGCGTGCCACTTTATAAGTTCTCATGGCTGCCCTGTACTCTTCTTTGGAGTTTCCTGCCCAGTTTTTACGCCAGTCACGTTCTTTCTTTTTACAAATTTTTCTCAGAAGACCCAGCTCTGGGGTGAACCATAAGGATTTGGGGCCCCCCGTCTTCCTGTTGGCTATTTGCAGGGGGAGTACCGCATCTAAGGCTGTGCTGAGCCATTCGCAGAAAGCCTCGTCTGCCTCTATAGGATCCCTATTAAGCACTGGGATGGTATGTGTCAGCTTGCGTGTAAGATCGCTGACCGGGAGTTTCGACCATGCCCTTACTGGTACTTGTGCTGTGGCTGCCGGAGGAGGTGGGGGAGCTGTAACAAAACCCAGTTGAAAGGGGATCAGGAAATGATCGGTCCAAGTGAGAGGCAGGGACGGTGACATGGAAAGAAGGGGAAGGTTAGAAAACACCGTATCCAATAGATGACCCTTAACGTGGGTGGGCTCCTGATTATGGAGGGTGATGTTCCCCAACCCAAGTTCGGATCTTAGGTCGTTTGCAGCTTTATCCTCCGCTGAGTCGAAATGTAGGTTTAAGTCTCCAAGCAGGAGAAAATTGGGTGCCGACGTTATTAGCATTGGGGCCTCTTCAAGCAGAGAGTTCGCGAACTGCTTGATGTTGCCCGGAGGCCGGTAAATCAGCAGCCCCGACAGTGAGTCGTTGGGGGACAGTTGAATCTTAAAGCTACAACTTTCCGCATCCAGGATAGACCCTTCAGCGGCCCTACATATCAAAGTATCTCTATATATAATGGCCAGCCCGCCGCCCCCTCTGCCTCGCGGTCTGTGCTGGCAGAAGATACAAAATCCGGGGGGAAGAGCGTTCGCCATGTCGAAATCCGAACTGTCAGATGTCCATGTTTCCGACAAAAATAGCACATCAAGCTTGTGATCCAGAATCAGATGGTGGATGTGTAAGGAGTGCCTAGGTAAAGATCTACAGTTCAGGAGGGCTAATCGAAGTAGCTCCCTAGGGGGGGGGAGCATTCTGGGCCTCTTTACTTTCCGTAGTAAATAGATCGCAGACTTTGAAAAGCACATCCATCCTCAAACCCCTCGGACAGAGGAAGGAGGCTTTGGGGCAGAGAGACAAAAGTTGTTCTTGCGAGTATGTGAGAGGCCCTCGCTTTGCTTTGGGCAGCGTGTTTGGCCCTAGGTCCGTACAGGTCCGGACGGGCCCAGACGGGCTTGCCTCTGGCGCGCCTCTGGCGCGCCATCGGCGCACCCGCCCGCCCGGCGGACGAGTGAGTGCGGCCATTTATGAAGCGCGAGGTCCTGTGTTCGCCCTCGCACTAGAGCACAAAATGCCCTCTTCCCAATCCAAGATGGCGGGACCTTCCGGTTTAGACTTTGGTTACCAGAGGTCATTCAGAGCCCAGAAACGGCTCGAAAATGCCCTCAACAGCTAATATGACCAGGCGCTATGACAAGGAGTGAATTAAAAAGTAAAACAAATTTTTCTAACCAACTTCAAAAATAACTTTTTTTAAAAGCAATTTCGGCTCTGTGATGCCGTGTAGTGCCCGGCTAAGCTCCCTGTGAGTGTCAGGGGAGCCGCCTTTGTGTACAGGCTGCGCGCAAGGCTCCTGCCTTAATTTATAGCACGAGGGCCTGTGTTCGCCCTCGCACTAGAGCGCAAAATGCCCTCTTCCCAATCCAAGATGGCGGGACCTTCCGGTTTAGACTTTGGTTACCAGAGGTCATTCAGAGCCCAGAAACGGCTCGAAAATGCCCCCAACAGCTAATATGACCAGGTGCTATGACAAGGAGTGAATTAAAAAGTAAAACACATTTTTCTAACCAACTTCAAAAATAACTTTTTTTAAAAGCAATTTCGGCTCTGTGATGCCGTGTAGTGCCCGGCTAAGCTCCCTGTGAGTGTCAGGGGAGCCGCCTTTGTGTACAGGCTGCGCGCAAGGCTCCTGCCTTAATTTATAGCACGAGGGCCTGTGTTCGCCCTCGCACTAGAGCGCAAAATGCCCTCAAGACAAGACAGAGGTATTCTATTCATGGGTTAAATTCCCACCAGCAGATGCACCCACAAATACATTTCCTTCTTATACTGAAGATGGAACACTAAATGAATAGTGTCCGTATGAAGACATTGAAGTTCCGCTCACCTACCAGTAGCATATAAACTGGTTTAAAGGCACCCTCCCACATACAAAGAACAAAGGAAGACTCAGTCCGCTCGGAAGAGACTGAGCCACTTGGCCAGTCCTAATGGCTTACACACCGCATCCAGACATTGACTCAATGCCAGTAGCAGACTAACGTCCACTTTAAAAAGAAATAATAAAACTTTACAGAAACCTGACAGTTCGTGATGAGAACACTCACAAGTCAGCCAGCAAGGGCTACACAGGCAGGACCAAGTCAGGGATCTACAACTAAAATTACTCCACAAACGCTACACACAGTTATAGGTAAAATGCCCACTAGACGTTAGACAATGCGATTCTGGATAGTTCAGAAAATAACAAAGCTAGAGGCAGTGTTTCCACACACAAGCCCTCAAGAAAAACACAGAATGCTAACAATCTGCTTGCCACTGGGTATAGCTCCCCAGATAGAGGATTGTACCTGTTGGGGTACAGTCTTCACTGCTATATATATGCACAAGAACTCATGGTATCCCTTCAATAGCAGTAATACCAGATCTATTAAGACAAATACAGAATGTGTAAGGAGCAAAACATGCTCTGAACTTAGGGATGAAGTTGTTAGGAAATTTTACCCAGGTATCAATTATTATATTAGCAAATATAAAGGGAGAGGCCGCAGCAGTGGCAATACGCAAACGCCTGAGGGATTTCACTCCTTTAAACAGGAACGTGAATTACCTAAAATTATCGAAGACACCAATGCCGAATTATGTAAAGATAGTCCGGGAGCTAGAGCAACAAAACCTCAACTCACGGGTGGTCCTGAAAAAGATAACACCAAGCAAGCACCCGATTCTTCCAATAAGAAATGGAATAACAACAACAACAAAAAAAGAATAGTCAGCATAGATCTCAATCCAGGAGTGGGTCTCCTCAACAGGAGCCCTCCGAAAGGAGGTACAACCTTAGGAATAGAGATAACATTAAAAAACCTGACAAGTATCAGGATACTGATACACGTTCCTTTCAGGATTCATCAAGGAACTTCGAGAGGGAAAGACAGTCAGACCACAGACAAGAAGAGCGTACAAAGTCCAGAGAGACGCTACGCGCTTCAGACTACTCTTCCAAAAAAGAACAGAAACAAAAATAAAAACGCCAATTTAAAAAGAAGAATGTAGCAGGTCTTAAAGTTAGACATGCCCTGAATTCTGAGGACTCAACTTCTGAATGGGGAATGAACTCGGATGATGCTAGACAGCGCGGCAGAAGTAGCAATAGCTCGCCAGAACCTGATGGAATTTCTGGTGACAGTGGAGTTGAATGAACATATCATGGTGGAAACACCTGATACAAGGGTAAGTGTCCCACATAGGTTACATAAAATAACATTCAAAATGGAGGGAGACAAACTCAGAAAAATTAAAGGTCTCTTTTGGGAGAACCTAACTTATGGATATTACATACTTTTGGCTGAAAAAGATTGGCCACCTCAAATTGTATGGACTGCCCAAAAGGAGAATCTGTAATTTTATCTGCATTTTCCGACCTTTTTCCTATATACTTAAAACATACATACGCACAGGAGGGGTCAGTAGCACTTGCTCCGGCACTATATCACAACCACGTTGGGTGGGATGTTGAGTAACCTCACCATGTAATCCCAGTAAAACTACTGCATCTCCACAGAGACAGTACCCAATGCAATAATAAGCAAAAAAACAGGTCAGGGAGATCTTAGATCAACTTCAATACCAGGGTGTAATAGAAGCTTGCACCTCTTCAATGATTAATCCTTTGTTCCAGTGATAAAACCCAATAATTCATATCGTCTAGTTTTAGACTACAGACATATGAACACATGCACTAAAACATTTGCAGTACATAACGCACGCAGTTCCGTATTAATGAATAACTGTGCAGAAAAAAATACAAAACAACAGTAGGTATCTCAAATGGATTTTTTTCCCAAAATATAGTGCCTGAAAGCAGATATTAAACAGCATTTTCAGCGTTAGGCTCTCAGCAACAATTTTTTAGACTGCCCCAAGGGTATAATAGCCCTGGGTTGTTCTCCGCTAGGGTAACAGAGTTACTCCAGAATTTGGATTAAGAGGCATTGTCCTATGTAGATAATATTTATCTGACGGATGATGATTTAAAGGATCACTTGACCTGGGTGAGCAACATCATTTTGGGGTTCGCCTCTGAGGGCTATAAATTCAACTTTAAAAAAATCAAAGATAGCCCACCTCAATGTCCTATTCTTGGGATACGAGTTTTCAAGTGAAGGCAAGAGACTGGCAGCTAACTTTTTAGAAAAGTGTGCGCTGCTCCAGCCTTTGAAATCTTTGAACATTTTACAATCCATATTGGGATTCCTAAATTTTGGCAGAACATACATTTGGATTACGCAAAAAAAGTGACGCTCATACTGTTACTTACCCTGCCGTGAGGGCAACGGCTTCAGTTCCTTGTGCCACCAGCTCCAGGGAGACGCCGTGAGGGCAACGGCAGTGCTGTAAACGCCGCAACTTCGCCTGCAGCCACCGGGGGGCCGAAACTACACCTCCCAGGTGCCCCGGCGTCCAAGTCACGTCCCTGACGCCACCGCCCGGAGGCGCCTGAAAAGAGAGGAGCGCCAAGCGCTCTTTGGGACGCTCATACTGTTACTTACCCTGCCGTGAGGGCAACGGCTTCAGTTCCTTGTGCCACCAGCTCCAGGGAGACGCCGTGAGGGGAACGGCTGTGCTGTAAACGCCGCAACATCGCCTGCAGCCACCGGGGCGCCGAAACTACACCTCCCAGGTGCCCCGGCGGCCAAGTTGCGTCCCTGACGCCATCTTTGCGCCCGGAGGCGCCTGGAAAGAGAGGAACGCCTCTCGCCCCGCGAGTCGCGCGCGGGAGTGCCGGGGGCGTAGCCCGGGCAAAGGGCGGGCCCTCGGAGGCCCTCAGAGGCCTGAGAAGACTGGGCTGGGCCAGAGACCCTAGTCGTTGGTATACCTGAGGACTACGAAACTGTAAGCTACTGCTTTATCTCTTATTGTCTATCCATTATATGGACTCATTGATACTGACTAAGTGATTACTAACTGATCTGTGAGCCCGTTTTGAGGATCCTTTCTGATTAATTGCACTGGGAACATATTAAAGTGAGTGAACAGAATCGCTTTGTCATACACTGTAAACCTTGATATCACTAGCTTTCAAAAATGACACGCGAAACCAGAAGTAAGGCTGCAGCGGGAGGAAAAAAGTTGACGGGAACATTAGACGACTTCATAGTACGCACAAATACCCTGATTGACCAAGGAATTGTCCTTATGGAGAGAAGGGTATCACAAGATCTGGCATTTGCTAAGAGGTCGTCTATGGGTCACATTGCCTCAGCACGAAGCCCTGAAAATACCTCAAATAAATCTACTGCCATCCAGACATGTGTGGAGGTTCATGATATTGCCTATACTCAGCCTGATTTACAAGACTTAATCGCTCAAGATTCTCAGGCCTTGGCACCCTCAGGGGATGTTGTGATCACAACACTATTAGACACCCAGGATGATAGTAGTAATACTCAAATAAGAGGGAAAAGGGAGGAGGCAATCCCAAAAAATAAGCACACTGATAAGAATATTCGTACTTCCAAGAAGGCCAAAGCACCAAATGTAGACGGGACTAGTGAGGCCTGTAGCAAAGAGAAAGTGATGGGAGCTACTGGGGAGGTGTCTGGGAAAGAAGAGGCTGGGTGTAAAACCACGGCCTTGACTATTTTTGAGGATGCTACCCTAGACGATACACTATCTGATATCTTTTCTAATAGTTCCACATCCAACAGTCTAGGTATAACAGGAGAAAGGGATAATCCATTAATATGTACCCTTATGACCCTAATCAAATCCATGGGATAGAAACCCAACTCAAGGAATTGCAGAAAGATATAAAAGCACAGTATAATGGGCAGGCAAAAAGAGTAACACCAGCAATCGTGCCGGCTAATAAATCGCAAACATCCAAAAAAAGTGCAGAGGGAGGGAAAAAAGTAGCACCTAAAACCCCCCTATTAAAACCAATTTCTTCAGAATCAAGTATAGCTTGTGCAACACCTACCCCTGCAATCATAGCAACCACAGATAAACTGGTTGATCCCATTGTACCCACTCATAACTCTGATAAATCTCAGCCAGACAGGGCCGAAAAACGTAGAAGCATCAATTTACCACCAGAAGCATGCCCCTACGTGGTGGTCCTGACTGGGGTTCCAGAACTGGCTACTCAAAACACTGAACCCTACTGGGCACTGACAAATAAGGTATCACACAGTTTAAATTCTAACCACCCTTTACCACGAGCAATAAGAAGTAATATCCTTATGGTCCGGAGGGTTCCCTGGGTGGGGTACAATAGGAAAAGATCTCATGGGAACTGTGTGGTTGTAACCTTTGAAGACCCTGACACGGTGGATTATATTTGTTCACGGGAAGTAAGAAATTACGATTCATCAATTGTGGCCAGACACCTGTCCTATTTCTATAACCCAGTAGAGCAAACAGACAATAGATGGAGCTGGACTAGGGATTCAAACTACCACAGGGGAGGGAGGGGGCACGAAATGTATAGGAATTCTAACCCAAATAGTTGGGGAGCGGGGGGAGATGATGGATGGACCTAAGTGCAACGAAGGACCGGGAGAACCCCTCATTCCGGACAGCAGCATAGGGCAGAATGGATGGGTCCACAATTTGTTCCACCTTTGATCCCTTGCTACAATCGGTTCAGTAACTTAAAAGCTGTCGACTGACGCCCAGAGTGTGAAATGGTCCCCCAGTGCACCCCTTCTTTAGGTACTCCCACAAATTTGATCGACAGTAGTTACCGACAGGAGGTGCCCGATATTACTGTAAGAAATTTAAACCTGGAGAAGGAATCTAACATATGTAAAAATGGAGCAGGATATAAGAGTCAGGTTGGTCAATTCCCTGTACCTAAAAAAGACCATGGTAAAAGTAATTCAGAAGAAAAGGGGAAGGAAATGGGAAACGCCGTCACTGACTTGGTAGCAGCAAATAAGAATAAAGAAACCTGTACCCTGATGTTTTGGAACGTCGCAGGCCTAAGACAGAAAATGACCAATCCTTCTTGGGAAACTGTTATAGATAATCATGATGTTGTGGCCTTGCAGGAAACTTGGACCGTTGATCCCATACATATGAACGGCTATAAAACTTACTGCACGCCGGCAGTGGGGGGAGCTTATGGGAGACCTAAGGGTGGCTTAATTACGTTCCTCTCAAATCGTTTGTCATATGAGAGGGTACGTTTTTATTCTAAATTTAATTTTTATCATAAAATGGTAATTGACACTAGGAGGGGAGCTAGTCTCATTATCATAAATTTCTACAATAACATTCCAAGTAGTGCGATACAGGACATATTGGAAATGTTAAGTAATGATTTACAGTGTGAAATAGATAGCAAGGGGAAGGAAGTAATGATACTGTGGGGGAGGGATTTTAACTGTCCACTATGTAAAAAGGGCAAAAAAGGCATTTGTGGTTTAATGTTGGAACAAGACATTAATCTCACACATTTTGATCATACTCTGTTTGGGGATCTGTTAAATGAGATATTATTTAACTATAATCTGGGATATGCAAATGAAGTGGCCCATCAACCAACACCATTTGCCCCGACCTTTATTGGTAGGGGGGCATCAACCACCATTGATTTTACTATCTGTTCAAATAGCTATGGCCTTAAATTAATTGGATACAAGATGTTGGATTCACCAATGAGTGATCACCTCCCACAAATCCTTGAGATGGATAGTCCATTTGTGATACGGCAAAAAGATCTGCCCCCTACCCAAGAAGCCCAGGACGTGATGTTGGGTAGGCAAAATGGGTACACACTCAAGTGGAGTAAGGTGGTCCCGGATGAATTCTTAGTTAAATTGGTGAATGCCTGCCCAGATAGCTTTAGAGTTTGCCTGGATGAAGATTCCATGAGCGAACATATAATAGAACACTTCTACATTATAGCTTCTACTATTAAGCAGAATCTAAGGGTGGAGTTAAGGAATGGGCCCAAAAATAACAAAAGATGGTTTAATACGGAATGTACCAAGGCCCTGACTGAGCTCAAACACGCGATACATCGGGTGCCCCGGGATCCCTCTTTAATAAGAGACTTAAGAAAATGTTATAACTTGGCACTGACCAATAGAAAGAACGCCATAAAGAAAATGGCCTGGGAAGAGTTATGTGCAACCTCGGATAAAGATATATCTGCTTTTTGGAGGGTGGTAAATGCCCCCCTCCTTTGTGATAATACCAAAGCACGCATTGAAATCGCGATAAATGAAGATGAGTGGGTTGCACATTTTTCTACTCTTTATATGTCTTTAGAAGAAACACCCGAAAAAAGATCAAACAGTGTGTATGAGAAAGGGGATGATGTACAAAATTTGGCGGTAACTCTCCCTGAAGTTTTAAGGAGTATAAAAGCCACAAAGGGTGGAAAGGCTGCAGGTCCAGATGGGATCCCAGCGGACCTGTATAAAGCAAACAATGACATCTGGGGTCCCATTCTGGTACAGCTTTTTAATGCAGCCTTAGCAAGGGGTCTGAGTCCGTCATGGTATACATCGATCATTGTCCCTATTTACAAGAAGGGAGATAGACAAAACTGTGCATGTTATAGGCCAATATCTCTACTTGACTCATCGATAAAGATCCTTGGTAGAGTTATTTTAGAAAAATTACAATATTGGGCTGAGGACAACGGGGTAATAAGTGATCTTCAATTTGGATTCCAAAAGGGTATATGAACCATTGAACAGGGCTTGAATTTATTTATCGTTCAGCAGAAATATATAACGATAAAAAGGGAGCTTTTATACTTTACATTCGTCGACCTTACATCGGCTATTGATTGTGTATCCCACAATAAACTATGGGATTTGCTGCAAAGGCTGGGGGTGGAAGAACCGATTATTCGGTTTCTGAGGGAGTTGTACTCAGGGGCTACTGCTACTGTTCGCTATGGAAAAGGGGGGGGAATGTAGTAGAACATTTGGAATAGGGCGTGGTGTATGCCAGGGGTGCGTCCTGGCACCTTTCTTATTCTTGATCTACATAAATGGTCTAGAGGCCCGTCTCCTGCAAGAGTGCAGGGATATGCCCATGGTGGGCAGAAGATCTATCCCTGCGCTCTTGTATGCACACGATGCTGTTTTAATGGCCCGTTCCCGATGGCCCTGCAAAAACTGTTAACTTCCTTTAATAACTTTATGCTCAGCCTGGATTTAATTATTAATTGCAGCAAAACCTTCTATATGAATTGTGGACCACGAACGAATAAACAAATGAAAACGATGTTTATAAATAATGCTCCCTTAGAAAATACGTCTACTTTTCCCTATTTAGGCATCCTGGTTCATGAGAGTGGTTCCTCGGCAAGTGCAATAAAAGAAAGAACTCTTTTGTTCTCAAAGACAATAATGGCCTTAAAGAGTTTTATATAAAAACTGGGAAAGAAACCAATAAGGGAAATTTGAACTATTTATAATACAACGTGTCTATCTGTGGATTTGTATGGATCAGGATTGTGGGGGTACTCCAACATCAAATCGATTTAATTAGTGGAGAACAAGTGTATGCGGCACATTTTGTCCATACCGGAAAGCACTGCAACCACTATTTGCCACGTGGAGTTGGGGCAGCCATATATCTCGGATATAATTAGAACACAGCCCATCCTCCTGTGGCACAGAGTATGGACTATAAACGAGTGTGTTGTAAATTGTGCCATACTCCAGGATGTGTTAAAACTTGATCATGTGAGTGATTTTAAGTGGTTAAATTATGTTAAGACCTTCCTGACAGAAATTGACTGTTTACAATATTATGAGGACCCACTGACAATGGTACACATATCGAGAAAATCATTGAAAAAAATGTGTATGGAATACCTAAGGGAAAAAAGACTGTCAGAAGAAATAAAGAAAAAGACGGTCTGTGCACACCAGCTGATTTTAACTGGAGACAAATTACAGCCATACTTAAGCCTCCCTATGTCGAACCGTGATAGATTCCTTTTAACACGTTTTAGACTTAATATACTTTTTAGGTTACGGACGTTCCCAGAAATGAACTCTTGGTCAAATGAATTATGTATGTGCCCATGTGATGAACTGTCTCTGCAATCGGATATCCATGTTTTATTTTTTTGTAAATTTTATACTTTGCCTCGTAGAAAATGTAATGTCCCTGCACTTAAAGATATGAATTTAAATAGATGCTGCCCAGCATTTTTAGAATTACAAAGAATGGACACTGTTTTTATTGTTGCATCCTTATCAGAATTTTTTAAACATGTTTTTAAATTGCGAAAATCGTTATGTTTGGATGATTTTTAAATGTATTTAGTAAAAATTATGCTTTCTTCGCCACTGATGAAATTTGCTGGAATATTCACTGTAAATGAATTCTTATCTTGTCGCTTTTATGGTTATTGCTTTTTTTAACCGAATAAAGTACCTTTTTGACTTTTGACACCTTTCTAAGACTTAATAAGACCTGATTTTTCAGTTAGACATTGGACTCAGGAACACACCGATATCCTTTGTTACTTACAAGCTGACATGATAGCTTCCAAACACGTACACACACGTGTAAACACCACAGATTTGGTGATCCGTGTTCTAGCAGGTCAATCTGGGTACATTTACCTAACCTTCAATGAAGGAGAAACAGTACCTATAGCATATAATTCACACCTGTACACAAAAGCAGAAATGTGTTTTGCTTCTACAGAACAAATTCTGACAGCAATATAGACTGCTGTAGTGAGACAAAGAGCACTGGCTCAGGGGAAACGAATAATTGTCATGACTCCGGTACTAGCCTTAGAGGTTGTCACAAAGGCAAGCATTCCGAATGCAAAAGCTTAACATCCGAGATGGGTACAATAGGCTAATTCTCTCACTGTAACAGGTTTAGATTCGAAATTTGACTCCACGCTTAAAACGCAAGCATTTCTGCAATACAAACAATATCCTCTCCCGAATTAAATAATGCCTCCAGGTCAGTAAGAATATATTATTTACACTGACGAATCTGCTCAGGTGTCTGTAGGAAGTAAAAAAAATACTGCACTGTGTGCGCGATTGTAAAGGGTCGTAGGCAGGAAGGCAAGTTCCATCCTAGCAGTACAAAGACAGTCTCTAGAAGACTGCACGAAACAGCTGGCAGAATTAAAAGCCCTGTTACTGGCACTGATAAATACGGATCGAGAATCCCCCACACTAGTTGTGTGCGAATCATTTTACTGTGTCCAGTCATACAACAAATATCTTCACTACTGGGGTCAGAATGGGTTTAAAGTCTCAAAAAGTAGAACAATAAAGCATGACATGCAATGGGAACAGGTAGCTGAGTTGAAAAACAAACTACCAAGAGCTCACGTGAGACACAAGCGGAGTCATCAATGTGATGGCGTTCACGCTGAATGGAATTCATTGGCCGATGAAGCTGCAAAAGGGGCAGTACGAACTGCTGCTGTAGCTGCAATCACTCATTCAAAAATGAGAATAGATGTAGACATAATGGTTGCTGTCATTGCCACACGTAACGGCTCAGCTATGCCAAAGACATTTCCTCTCAAGTACTCCTACAAGCTAGATGCAAATAACATACTGTATGCTCAAATTCCAGGAGTGGGGGGATAGAGTAATACCAAATATGGATCGCACATTAGGCTTAATACTAGCTGCATAAGAGGGTCTGGGTTTTGCACAAGCAGGAGTTACTGCAACAGTTTCTTCATTGAAACAACGCTATTGGTGGCCGGGATTAACTAAACAGACGAAGAATTGTGTCTTAAAGAGCAACATCTGTCAGCAGATGAAGGGTTCCATTGTAGCATGTCCAGTGCAGACACCATTACTCATATCAGACCGACCACTCGCTTGTGTCTATTTGGACCACCACGGCCCCCTACAATCGGATGGAGCTTATAAGTATATCATGGTGGCAGTGGATTCATGCTCTAGATTCCTGTGGGTATGGCCTCAGAGCTCGGCTGGCGCTCAAACTGCTATAAAAGATGTGTCAGTCTACATAGGGACATACGCAGTTGCCACATTACATTCTGACCGTGGCCCCACGTTTAGCTCTAGGGCTTACAAGGAAGTCATGGGAAGTATCAGTGTAGCTCTGTGTTACACCTCTCCGTACCATCTCGAGGGAAATTTGGTTGTGGTGAGGAAAAACCGGGACTTAAAGCAATCTTTGACAGCAAGGGTATTAGGTTCGGGTGGTAGTTGGGACAAACACTTATATTGGGGCAAGAGGGCACTCAACAATATGCCAAGAAGTTTCCTAGGGGGTGTCACTCCTTACGATGTCCTATTTTGGATGAGAATGTGGGTACCTGATCTCGATTATGAAATCACAGTGGCGGATTGAAAACCATTTGACATCAATAAACGTTTGGCTGTTTTACAGGATCTCAATGAATTCCGTGCACTACAAAGGAATGTGCAAGTAAAACGCACCACCACTAGGGAAGTCATATCAGTCACGGCAAGACCTGCCTGGCTCTCAAAAGTCGGGGATCTGGTCATTGAAAAGATTGTGGACAAGAAAGAATTTGGGCCATTATACAGAAAGCTTGTACCTGTCCTGGCTGTTGAAGGAACAAGAACAGTACCTTCTTCCGCATCCTGCCGGAAAAAAGAAAAAAGATTTGTCTTCATTGATCTGATTAAACCACACTGTGGCCGATACTGAATAGAAGGCGCGTGGGCTCCTAGGTAGCCGCCGCTCTCCACTCGCTACCATACAGGAAGTTCGGACAGATAGACTCATAACATTTGAAGTTACCAATACAAAGTAATGAAGTTACCATCAATGAAATGGAACTCGTTCCTATTCAAACTGAACATCAAAACACAAATGAAAGACTATTATCATGTCGGCCTACCACAGATGTCTACATCAATATGCCTCTACAAGACCTGCTGAGCTACCAAAGATAGTGTCGCAGGGATTCTGCTCCTACACAGAACTGTGCACAGAGACTTGGAACCTCAGTGAATTAGGGTGTGCTAACTCACCTTAGTATCCAAAATCCCCAACCAGACTAGCAATCAGTGTCTCATTGGTTCTTCCATACCCTGAATGATTAGACAACCCAGAACATGAACTTAGAATACCTCAGGTAAAGTGGAACACACGAAGACTCTTTCGTTATACTATCATACCAGTCCAAAACGAGGAGTAAATGAAGACACGTAAAAGTTTGAAATATTTATTTCTAGTGCCGTGATCTCAAGCGCAGTATCTTAGCTAATACAAGCAAACATATTATAAGCAACAAGGTTATCAGCATAGTTACTATTCCATAAAATACAAAGGGAGAAAGCATGTTAAAATGCTAAAGGGAAGAAGGCTAAATTGCACCTCAGTCTTACCCTCCCTTGCTAGTATATTATATTATATCTACAGAAGGTCTCTTTGGGATTACAAGGGCGGCCCCATACCTCTGGTCCTAGTAGAAAGGTATGACATCATTTTCTACACCAGCTCTTTGCATGCGAATGTTCTCCAACTGTGTGTGCATGCTCTGCGCAGTGCCTTATTAAACGCGCCAAAATCAGAGGTGGCCACAGCTGCATATGTGTTATGTCTAGGACATGCGCTGAACAGACCGAACAACCACCACTGTGTTGAAATATCCTTGAAGTCCTCGGCACTCACTGTTCAGACATAGCTTACCAAGCAAGGCTGATACTATAGAAAAACATTATTCTCGTGTGAAGCAAAATATTCTGGTAGACTCTAAACATTTATAATATTGTGTGCGGTGTGCAAAAGCAGCAGAGAGGAAAAATGGCGTTTAAACTTCTAATAAACTCATGCTAACTTAACACAGTGTAAAGGCAAAGCCCATCTCCACGACACCCTCCCTTGATCCGAGCATGGATAAGATACGATACGATAAGATAAGAGAAGGGGCAAATGGTGGAATGCAGAGTTCAAGAACGACAGTCAGAACCAGTCCTAAAGTTGCACAAGGGGGAAAAAAATTAGAACAAAAAACCTTATAGTCCGATAATAGTTCAAGTTCAATAAATGTAGCCCTTGGACATAGTGAAGTCAATAGGTCTGGGCAGAGAAAAAACTGAGGCTCGACAAAAAAAATTC
Source organism: Lissotriton helveticus (assembly GCF_964261635.1). Taxonomy (NCBI): domain Eukaryota; kingdom Metazoa; phylum Chordata; class Amphibia; order Caudata; family Salamandridae; genus Lissotriton; species Lissotriton helveticus. Next base: position 1,686,172,441 of record NC_136063.1, on the reverse strand, counting down.
AAAAATATCCAATGTCCAATAAGCGACCTCGGTCATGGAAGAGTGAAGCAATGACACATTTCATTCTAACAATGAATATGCAAAATATGCAGCAACAGCCGCCAACAGGAAGTCACTGATCTCTTCTGAAAATATTTCAGCCATCCAATTTAACAAAGGGAAAGAACATACATGTTCCTCAATTACCAGAGCCTCTAGCACTATCAGAGGACAACTCGGTGGGTTTTCAATGAAGCTGTGTACCAAGAAATCTTGCGCCGCTGCGAACACATTCCAACGACCAAGAACTCCATGCATCGCTGCAAAAGCCATAATCCCTCCGCCAGCACAAAGCAATTCATGTGCAACTAAGAGGCTCATAAGCTGATCATAATCCGCATCGGGAGACACCGTATTGCATAGACACAAATCCAGGGCCCAGTTGAAATCGCAACTCAAGCAATGAAAGACAGGCTGGACGCACGTAAAGTAGGAAAATCGAAACGATAATCCATAAGCCGCACTCAAAGTAGCAAGAGTCAGCGCTCCATAGTACTCAAGCATTCGGTTGCGAATCAGCACCAGCCGTGACAGCTCTTCTTGTAACACAGGACGTGCATCCATCTCTGATCGAACATTTTGTGGCATTATTCCAACCGGAATATTCTTCTAATTCAGGAAAGGAAGAAGCATTACATTTTTTAGTAGTAGCCAATCCAAAGCAAGTTGTCTGTGAAATTGTAGAATTCAAGAACAACATATGGTTTGGGATGAGGCATGCACGGTGCAAAGCCGCAGTGCCTTGCACTTGCCAGCTCTTAGAACCCCAAACAGATTTAAGATCAATGGTACCCTTCCACAATTCATAGCCCCCCAACAGCTAATTGGTCTAGAAAGGACTTCGAATACAATAATTTTGTGTCGGTAAGTCTAACCGTGGATGTGGACTTTTTAGTCATCTTAAAATAAAATGCATTGGGATTTGACTGATTAAAATCGGTAAAATAAGTGAACCTTTTCAAAAAGGAAGTAGAACTGCCTTGTACAGGAGCCAGACAATTTTCCCATTGTGTATAATTGACAGTGTTCCTCCTGGTATTAGCTTTATGCAGGTAGTGATTGCCAAAATGTTGGTAACCATACAAATCACCGTAATTAGCAGATTCTAAATACAAATCTTCAGCATCAAAGGCAGCATAATATTTTAAATCCGAAAACAAAGCTTCAACGGCCTGAACATCCCAATCAGCAGAACGTATATTTTGTTTAATCACATCCCCCATAGAAACTCTAAGCACATTAGGCACATTTATAACTTCAGTGGGCCCATGGATTTGAAATCGAACAGCATCCCATCTAAGACAGGCCAAGCAGTGATGTTAACAAAAGCCAGGTCCCTCTTCAATCTGTGTGATGAGGAATGGGGAGCCAATGTTCCATTGATATGTCGAATGCATGTTCTCTTCTCGACATAGTGTCCGTTGACAAGTCGAAAAAAATGCAGCACAAAGCCAATTGACATGAATAGGTAAATCGAAAAAAGCACCAACCAAATGTAGGTCCAAGGTGGAATCAAAAAATGTTTTTTTGAACAGTGTTGTGTGAGAGTCAGTGTCAAAGGAAAATCTTGATTCTGTAGCCAAACAAGTTTGCAAATCAGGCATCAATAAGTCAGTCGGGTAAGTTTAGTCAGTTTCATCAAGTTGAGTACCAGGCAGTGAACTCAGTAAAGGACTCGAAACTGCGGGCCTTGGATCAGAAGCCGGGGACAAAAGAGAATTTCTCAAAATCGAAGCACATGAGACTGCCGGTGTCATACTAAGAAGAATCGGCCACTCTGTGTATTTTAACATTGTCAATGGAGATATACCGGTTTTCTTTACGACCTGGAAGTGGTGGTAAAATGACTGTTCTTGTGCCCTTCACGCCAAGCACCGGAACCGGAGCTCGATAAGAGGGACCAAATTCTTTCTGGTTTTCGATCTTCTCTCGAACCAGTTCTCCAACTTGGGGTAGCCAGCCAACTACCGGAATCTGCAACGCAGCTTCAGATGTGCAGGTCAAATGTTCCTTTGCAAGACCGTCTCTCGTCTTTTGTAGATCCTGTAAAACATTGCAATGTTCATCTACGTCAAAGGAGGCAGCAACAGCCGCCTGGTTCCGACCGTCGAGGTCCGGGACGAACATCTTGATACCAAAGAGCATTTCGTATGGGGTCCGCCCACCCAGAGCCCTTCTATGGAGATTATTAAGGGCACGCTGCACGCTGCACGCTATTGAGGTGGGCCAGCCAGTTCCTGCCAGTGCCTATAAGCCTAGCTGTCAAAGACTGCTTTAAATCACAGTTCATTCATTCCACAACACTATTACCCTCAGGTCTGTATGGTGACAAAAACTTGACTTGGACCCCCAACTAAGCCATAGCATCCTTATATGCCTTAGAGGCGAAAGCAGGACCCTGATCCGAATGGAAGGTACCACAGGGAAAAATCCCTACAAACTCAAGTCTCTTATGACAGTTCGCGAATCAGCGCTGCGGTGCGGCCACACCCACACAAAGCGTGTGCATGAATTAACTGCTACTAAGATGTACTTATATGCAGTATCAGAAGAAAAAAGACCGCAGTGATCTAAGTAAACACAACCAAGTGGTTTATTAGAAATGTACAACTGTCTGGGGCGGACGCGTAGCAGTGGAAGGTTTAATCTGCTGGCAAATATCACATTGAAGGACATAATCACGCGTCTGCTTGTACAGTCCCCGCCACCAGAAACGTTGTTGTAACTGAGATACAGTAGCCGAAACGCCCGCATGCGCAGACGCAACACCTTCATGGGCAGCTGTAATCAGTGTGGACCTGCGGTCAGCGTTGGGAATTAACCTTTCACCAACGTCCGGTATTTTCACATAAGGAACTTTATCAAGACTTAAGTGGTATGAATACTTTGAAGGGAACCTCTTAGGATATTTATTTCCCTTCTCAGACGCGGCCACAGCCGCCAAGATATCATCTTCAATCTTACTCCTGGAACGTGTAACTGGCGCAACCAAATATGAAGATACTGCTGATTTTGCGGCCTCATCGGCCAAAGAATTGCCAACAGCGTGAACTCCCACGCGCTGATGACCAAGAGTGTGAATTACATACACGAGTGGCAACTGCTCTTTAAGCTGAGCCACTCGGACCCAGATCGTTTTATGTTTTATTATGCTACCCTTGGAATCTGCGTGTGCACGACCTTGGACTTGAATTCATCATTCACCATGGCACCTACCACAATAGCGCAAGCTGAAACGTATGCGTGCTTCGACCCATGCGCAACTTGCGCTGAACCATCAGTGTAAATGATACAATGGAAATCCTCCCAAGTTCGCATAGTCAATGGCGCAGGATGAACAAATTCATACTGCAAAAACTCGTGACTGTAAGGAGGCATCAAAAACAAACATGATATCCGGAGACGTCAGGGACGCAGCCCATTGTATCCACCGTGGGTGCAAAGCTTTAGAATTTGGTACACTGGCTTTCGTCCCTGCTTCAAGTGCAGGATACAGGGTAACAACCAACATGCATTTTCCCTGCGACAGTGCTCGTTCCTTGAGAATCGCCATTTGCACTGCTGTCAAAACTTTTTCCACAGTGGAAAACCGCATTTCAGCCGATGTGTACAAGTGCGACTTGTAAGCAATAGGTACTGTGTCACCTTCGTTAAAAGTAAGGTAAGTGAAACCCACCATCCCAGGGATGATTCTTATCACCAGGTTGGTGTGGTTATCACGAGTCAGTAAGAATCTTGATTCTAGAAGATCAGCCTGCAAAGATTGCAAAATGGCTGAATGTTCAGGCAGCCAGCATGATTTGGTAAAATTAGGTTGCATCAAAGCATACAAAGGCTTGATACGCTGGGCATATTTGGGAATGTATGTACGCCCGAAATTCAAAAATCCAAAAAAGGACTGTAATTTTTAATTGCCGCCACAGGTAAAACTGGTCCATTGGGAACTCAGACCATCCAAATTGTGGGCAAAAAAAAAAAAACGTTAGATATGTCAAGTGTGGTTTTAAACAGTTTTCGCACAAGACCATCCACCAAAGCAGAGCCTTGGGTATTCTGTACTGCACAGGTACGGCAATGCGAGTTTAAATGCCGGTAATCCAATACCCGACGGTACGAACCGTCGGGCTTGGTCACAGTAAAAAGTGGGGTATTCATCGGTGACACACAAGTTTCAATTACACCTTGATATTCCAATTGTTCAAGGATTTCCGCAACTGAAGCCTTAGCTTCACGTCGGATGAGATATTGAGGTTAAGGCTGCAGCATAGACCATAAGGGAATCTCGTGGTGCGGGGAAAATTTATCCCAACCACAATGCGTACGGTACAGTGCCGGCACATGTAGTAATTGAAATTCTGGACCCATGTTATAAACATCGTATCATGACGATTTTGATATCAGAAGACCGAGAATGGCTAGCACACTATGCACAAGCATTTGTCATATTCGAGTGACGGTTTCACCTTGAAATCTCAGTTTTCGTCCTGAACCCTCAGGTTCCATTTTGTGTACGGCAACCATTTTGTGAGTTGCCCTCACATAGGCCAATGATTAAGGCCAAACACGATCCCTAAGGACATGTACACCTTTCCTGACTTCTCTGCGACCTGGGCAAGCGGACTCCACTGCCCAAGGCCAAACCTGTTCGGTCAGTTCCTCTCCCAGTGGCTGAACGAGATAGTATCAAGGCAGAACATGCCATAAACCTTTCATCGCACACAAACCACGCCTAATCTTGCACACACCTGTTCCTGTTTCCTACTTTATGACTTGCTTTACGAGGAGGAGGTGCCCGTTTTTATTGGGGTCCGTCGATATCTGATGAAAATACTGGGCCTTACCGGATAATTGATTGTGGGCTGAACAAACTGAAATGTGGGATTGTCATCATGACTCTGCTTTTCTTTTGTAGTAAAAATATGTGAATGGTCAACTGTAAACTAAAGAATGTTTGCCTGAAGCATAATATTTTGTATAAAAAGAGAAGGCTGGCTTTGTAAGATTGAGCAGTCTCCTGAGAATATACACCGTGTTGTACTTCTAGAATACCTGTTACTTGGTTGCAGCCAATAAATTCGCCTTTGACTTCACCTAGAAGACTGAGTTTCTGTAGTCTAAACAGGAAGAACCCGAAGTCTTAGGGTGTTGTCCCTGGCACCGCTGGGTTACCGGTTTGTTACCGGTTCCGAAAAACCCAGTACTTCACGCAAGGGCCTTAGCCCACTCATCTGCAAAATTCAGCGCATGCTCCTTTAAGTCTGTTAGAAATGGGATTTCCAGCTGGCTGAGGCTTGCGCCAAAGCCAGGCAGAAACCACCACTCTAGTTAGGGCAAGGAGTTACAAGCCAAGGATGACCCCTGCTCACCCTCTAGGCAACATGACACGAGGAGTAAGGCTGATCCCCGGGGTAATGTAAGTTAAGTATTTGCGCACGCACCCACCTGCAACAACATCCAAGGCCCCCACAAAAGGAATTCCACACAAGGTATATGTAAAAATAGCCTTTGCATTACATAACACATTAGATAGTAAATACACACTTTACAATGTGCCAGAGGCACGGGCAGAATTTACAGGGGATATGTACAGGACAGGGCCACATGGACCACTGTCAGGAATATGCACTTTTAGGTTTAGAATAATAATCACTGTAGGACAAAAACGAAACATAGAGCACACAACCAGTAACTACTGGTAAGAGGTAAGTACCACCTACGCAACCCTAACCACCTTAGGTAAATATTACGCAGGGAACCAGGACCTCACTAGCAACACCTGTACTAGGATAAAACAACCACCTAAGTATCACCATACATTTAGGGGTATAAACATGAGAACATTACACATGATGCATCAACATACATTCAGCGGTGTAAGAACAAGGCCCATGATGCATCAAAACACATTCAGAGGTGCAGGGAAGGAAAACGCATGATGCATCCACATACATTCACCGGTGTAAGAACAAGCCACATGATGCATCAAAAACGCATTCAGAGGTGCAGCACAGAATAATTTGCAGAAATTACGTAAGCCACAACCTGTGGCTGTCCCTAGGCCAACTGACCTCTCAGGGGGCTAGGACGCCCTGTGTCCCAATGTCAGGGGGGCCTAAACGTAGCAGCTGCCCACTAAGTGCTGGGCAGCTGGAAAACTGATGGGGCCAACACGTGGGAGCCTCGCAGGCTCCGGCCAAGAACACTCGTGAGCCTCGTGGACTCTAGAATAACTGGGGGCAAGTGGGAGCGGCCCGCTGCTTTCCAGGGCCACTCTACTATGCAAGAACAATGCCCCCTTCTACGTTGGAGTCCTTCTCGGGGGACTCAAGAACAAATGGCCACCAAGAGCCTCTCAGGCTCGTAACCAAAATAGGCCGGGTTGAGCCTCTCGTGGGCTCCAAAACAAAGCAATGCCCGCGGAGCCTCTCTGGGCTCTGTAACAAATACAGCCAGTCGTTGGAGTCCCTCGCTGGGGGACTCAAACTTAAGTGAGGCCCCATGGGCCTTCCAACCCTACGGACCTCGCGCTGGCGGGGAGGGGAGGGCACCGGCAATGTGGCCCGACGCCCCCCCTCTCCCTCAAAGCACTCACCGGGTCTTTGCGGCGGCTGGGGCTGGAGAGCTACCGCTCCTCGGGACTCTCCGACGTCGCGGCCTCCTCTCGCTCTCCGGGGCTCTCCCTCGCTCTAGGGAACCCCAGGGGGGGGGGCCGCAGCTTCACTTGGGCCACGCAGGAGCGCGGAGTAGGCTCCCGCCGCTTCCTGCTTTGTCTCACTCCGCGGCGGAGGCGGAACTTCCGGATCTCCTCGGGCCGGCAGCCAATCACGGCGCGGCCCGGGGAATGACGTCACAGGGGTATCCCGGGCCGGCAGCCAATCACGGCGCGGCCCGGGGAATGATGTCACGGGGGTATCCCGGGACGGCAGCCAATCCCAGCGCAGCCCGGGGAGGACGTCACAAGGGGTCCCGGGCCAGCGGCGGTGAACTCGGTGATACAACGAGGGGTAGGCTCCCTCAAAATCAATAATAATGCAAGGTGGTCACTCGCTGGGGGTCAAGCCAACAGCAGGAACCCGGCAACATACGGCGTGGGCAGCCGCGAAAATGGAATAAAAGCGCTACCAAGCGCTATGGGGCAGAATCAAGCGCTCCCAGGCGCTAGTGTAAAATAAATCACTCTCCAGCGCTAGGGGCCAAAAGAAAGCGCTCCCAGGCGCTAGGGGCCCAAAAGTCAGCAACAAAGTCCTTCAGGAGTCCAGGACATCAGCAGTCCAGGGGCTGGGCAGGGCCCAGGGAGGCAAGCCTTCCCCTGGGCCCCAGCAGCAGCATGCCCCTGGTAGATTCGAGTTGGAAACAAGATCATTTTGTAAGGGGACACAGCCCCTTTTTATACAGTGAATTCTTTTGTCTCAGGGTGCAGGGTGGGGGAAAACCAGTCGCAGCTGGTTTTGGAGCACTGTGATGTGCTCAACCACCCTTTCCTTTTACTGGCTAGGCTAGGGACATTAGATGCACCACATGGGGCGGAGCCAGCATTGTGGGGGGAAAGCCCAGCCCTATTCAGGTCCCAGGTGCACCCCTCCCTCACATCAGCATGCGAATCTCAACACTCACCACCGGGGCAGACCCATCCAGAATCCTGGAGCCTGGTTCACCAGCCAGCTCCAGCCAATCACATGCCAGCACACTCACTGCACACGCACAGTAGTGTCCACAACATATTGTTCAGTCGCGGTCAACTTCAGTAGTGGACGCAGGGCCTCTCGCACTATGGTAATCTCCGCCGCGCTGTCCAGCAAGGTCAGAGCCCATGTCAGATTCCGAAGCTGCGTTCTCACTACCTGTGGCATATCTCGCTGTTAAAGCGACAACTTTCTTTTTCTGAAACTGGGGACTCTTCTGTGAAGAATCGTCCTGCTTGCCTTTTCCGTCTTTCGGGTGGGGCTGGTAGCGAGTCTGCGGGCCACCCCTACCTCTTCCGCTGCCTCCACCACCGGACGATGAGGCCGATGTGTCCTGAAAAGAACGAGGAAAGCGTTGATCAGGAACCTGAAATCTATCAGGTGACTTAATCGTACTGCGGTCGCGCAAGTCATAAACGAGCTCAGTAGACGCAGGCACTGGTGATGGGGGACGGGACTCCTGTTTGTTGTTTACCCTGTTTTTTGTTTTTAGACCAATTTACTTTTTGGTTTTGGGTTGATCGTCATTTTCGACTTCGACCCTTGGGGTTGCTTTTTCTCTTTAGTAGAAAATGGCTTGACACCCAAACTATTACGGCCAATGGTTTCATAGGCAGCCCTGATAATCTTCGGTAACTGTCGGGGTTTATCGGCATCGGGGACCGCGAGCCAAGCATTAGACACCTGAAAGTTTACCGTGTCTCCCTTTGTATTAGAAAGGATGAGCTTGGAAACTACGTCAAATGCGCCGCAGAGTCTCATTCCCAATTCAACCGCAGCCTCATGACCGTAGGAAGAACAGCCATTGACGGAGTGCCGAAGCACCTCGTGTACACTGCCGCAAAAATTCTACCCCATGACTCGCATTCACCGGCATCTGGTATCAATTATTTCGGCAAACTAATTGTAAGAATCCTGTGTTTCTCAACAGGAGTCGTGTTAGGAAATACCGCTTCCAGCTGGTCAAATTTGTAAGCAAGTCAGAAAGGAATATCATTCTTATTCTGGGGACGCTTGCCCATCACAGCATTAACCATTACAGGACTCAGCTTCATACCACTAGGTCTGGCTGGAAGCGCCGCAACACCCGGGGCCCCGCCCGGGAGATTGCGGGTAATGTATTGTACCAAGGCCCTAATAACTGCAATTGCAGTTGTATGTAGGACCCGTAGATCAGCAACAGGTACAGCATCCGATCGAGGATGCGGAGTAAATCCTGCCAAACCAGGCCAAGTTGCGCCTGGAATGGACAAAGGACCCAATCTAGTTGTCGCTTATGAGTGGGGAAGGGCGCCATTAAACCAAACACGATGCTGCCAAGCATTAATTGGAACTTCCTGTGTCCTATAAGGAAAATATTCTGCGGGCACGGCAGAGTGAGAATATGTGTGAAACACACCAGAATTTGCGTCCACTGCAAGAAAAGTCACCCACGAGTAAAAGATCTCATATGGGTACGCAACTTCAGCACTCACCACCATGATCACCGCCATGCCCTCCAAGGCGACGTTATAAGTCTGCAAATGATAAGATCCCCTCGAAACACAAGGTCCAAATCAGGTTTGCAAACCTGTCGTTGATCCTAGCAATACGGGTCATTACCATGCGGTGGAAATCAAAGAAACCACCCCCCCATACATATGTGGTATAGCCAGTTGATCAGGTGGGGTAGTGCAGAAAGTGCGGCATTAAGACGGGAAGAGGCCAGAGGATTGCGTACAACTCCGATAGCAGTGGGACGCAATGTTAGAAACTCTTAAAACGCAGGAAGTGGATGTTGTGGAATCTCGTAGTAGCTCACAATAATGAGAATGGACTCCAGAACCCATCCCGAACGTGTTATTAGTGCTAATGAGACTAAAAGTAGTTGGCTAGTGTTGAATAGTATGATACTCTACATCAGAACTGTTGTTGGTTCAGTGGCAAGGACTCCTGCCGGGCTCTGACCATCCAGACGCCCCTATGATACTAATTCATGGAGACTAAGGACTGGAGGGAGGGGGAGGGGACTCTAGTTGGGGAAGTTAATTTTATTATAGCGGATTACGACATGTTGGGATGTGAGATGCATACCCGGATGGGTAGTCATGAATAACCGGGTGCAGTTGTGGGTACGTTGCTGTTGTTTCTGTCATTTTTCCGTAAGATGAGCAGTTCATATGTACCGATGCTATTGGCATTCTGTTATATTGCATGACTGTATTACTGTATTACTATAATGGATACGTATTTATATAACAACAATGCAGACTATATTATTCTGACTATCTACGGAGGGGTGTATGTTGTATTGTGTAAAATGAGAAACTGCGAATAAACTTTGTTAAAAAAAAAAGTCTGCAAATGATTGCGTACCGTACAAAATCTACGTAGCACAACTGGGAAGTAATTCAAACGAAAACCGTTTCAAAAGATTCAAGCTTGAATAAACCTATAGGTAGGTTTGTCCGACACTACTATTATCCGGAAACAATAGTGAAGGGGTTAAGGACTGATAGAAGTACTACTCAAGTGACATGTAATAAGACCACCATCGCTTAGGCGCCATGTCGCAGGGATTCTGCTCCTACACAGAACTGTGCACAGAGACTTGGAACCTCAGTGAATTAGGGTGTGCCAAAACTCACCTTAGTATCCAAAATCCCCTACCAGACTAGCAATCAGTGTCTCATTGGTTCTTCCATACCCCCAATGATTAGATAACCCAGAACATGAACTTAGAATACCTCAGGTAACGTGGAACACACAAACACTCCTTCGTTATACTATCATACCAGTCCAAAATGAGGAGTAAATGAAGACACGTGCAAGTTTGAAATATTTATTTCTAGTGCCGTGTTCTCAAGCGCAGTATCTTAGCTAATACAAGCACACATATTATAAGCAACAAGGTTATCAGCATAGTTACTATTCCATAAAATACAAAGGGAGAAAGCATGTTAAAATGCTAAAGGGAAGAAGGCTAAATTGCACCTCAGTCTTACCCTCCCTTGCTAGTGTATTATATTATATCTACAGAAGATCTCTTTGGGATTACTAGGGCGGCCCCATACCTCTGGTCCTAGTAGAAAGGTATCACATAATTTTCCACACCAGCTCTCTGCATGCGAATGTTCTCTAACTGTGTGTGCATGCTCTGCGCAGTGCATTATTAAACGCGCCAAAATCAGAGGTCGCCACAGCTGCATATGTGTTATGTCTAGGACTCGCGCTGATCAGACCGAACAACCACCAATATGTTGAAATAACCTTGAAGGCCTCAGCATTTACTGTTCAGACATAGCTTACCAAGCAAGGCTGATACTATAGGAAAACATTATTCACGTGTGAAGCTAAATATTCTGCTAGACTCTAAACATTTATAATATTGTGTGCCGTGTGCAAAAGCAGCAGAGAGGAAAAATGGCGTTTAAACTTCTAATAAACTCATGCTAACTTAACACAGTGTAAAGGCAAAGCCCGTCTCCATGACAATAGATTGAACTGCATTTGGCTACTTCAACGGTTTTGATACCTTCTCTCTTGACCCCAGTGAACTTGAATCAAGGCCAGTTCCAGTTTCACATGAAAAACAACTTCATGATTTTTAAATTTCTTTTAAAATGACTTCCCTAGTTTCACCATGGCTACAGATCTTGATAATAACTGGAATATTGTTTTTTCTATTCTGGATTGGCCTAGTGACTGTCTTTTGCATACTCATGGATGGAAACTATCTCCCAAAATGCTCTGCAATTTCAAATGTGACCTTGGTCCTGAAACCTCATGAGTCATCTCATTGTGAACAAGGAGACCTGTTTTTCGTGATCATTACAGCTGTTCCAATTCCTGATGGTATAGTGTGGGATTATGATGTATTAGGTCCTACAGAACTTTTGAAAATACCTCATGTATTTAAAATGTCTTTGAATGATATCATTACTTCCAGTACATTTTCTGATGATTGGGATTTTGAAACTGTAAATAACAGGTTATCTGATTTTGAACAATCCGCTGCATTTTCAAGCATTAAAATGTTAGAGGACACAACTAATTTTGACAGTATGTACTGTTATCAACATTATGGTTATCACTTTTGACATAAATCCAGTATGCCACGTAATTTTGTATACATACCACCAATGGGAACATTGCCCAACACCTCAAAAAGGTTGTTCAAGAAATTTGCACAAACATTTTTTCAGGGTTTAAAACTTCAGACCCAACCTCTTATTACTACAAGATTGCACCAACAACTACACAGAAAAATATGCTAACACCACCAAACAGATTTACTCTGCATCCTTTATTTCACAACTGTCTGAACAGGGTTTCGACGTATGGAAAGACTATAGAAATAAAATCAGTCTGGAGTTCAAAGGAATGGCAAGTTCAGGGAACAGAGGCACTATATAGAGCATGCCTCATTCCGCAACAAATCATCTTTCTGAATGACACTGTGCAACAGACTACTTGTCTTGTACTAGCCAAGAACAAGGAATTTAACACACCTCGGATTCTCTCACCTACACACTTTGAAGGGTGGCCAAACTTTACACATGGCACAGTTGATTACATCGTGCATACAGTTTCATACAATTCATCAGACCCCCGAATGGAAGGGATGGTTAGTTTGCCTACAGACACGACTAGATGTCAGTCAAGATTCAAGAGTACCATTGAAGGGTTTAGTATCCATAGACCAGAACAACGCTATGTACAAAGAGAACATCCGGGGGTAGTGACTTCATACAGTGTTGGGAAGTTATGCCTTGATTGGCTAGAAACCTTGACACTGTCCCAGGTGACACCGGACTTATCCTTACTGTCAGAAGACATGAATATAAGGGATTTTTTATTGGGTCCCCAATAGCCACATCAGAAATGTTTCTTATACACTGTGTATAATGAAATTTGGAAAATATCTCAACCGGAAGCTGCAGAGAGACTTCGTGAAATTGACAGAATTAACCTAGAAAAAGCCTCAGCAGCTGTTGATAATGTTATGACCGCATTAACATCCAGGATTTATAAACTGGGTGTTAGAACTTGGGGTCTCTAGTTGGCAATGGTATACACCTTTGACTAAATAGGGACCCTGCTTCTAAGTCAGGGAAAGGGGATTACACTACTGGATAACCCCTGCTCACCCCCTTGGTAGCTTGGCACAAGCAGACAGGCTTATCTCAGAGGAAGTGTGTTAAGCATTTGTGAAAACATACAGTAATACAGGGAAAACACTACAGATGGACACCACAGGTTTTATAAAAATAAGTATTCTTTATATAGACGTATCACAAGACCATAAACAACAAAATCCACAAAACTGTACTTAATAATAACTCTTCAAGATGGTAAAAATAGTTCAAAAATAGGCTATTCACTTAAAAGCAGTCTTTAGCAACAGATAACTCCAACTGGAGTTATCACCACGTCAAGGTCAAAGAAATCCCAAAGGACGGCGCCAACTGCGAGGTGTGCGGTGTCGGGCACGGAGTCAATACAGACCTACAAAGAACAGTACCTTGGAAATGCGAAAACAAAGACAGCTCACAGCGTCGGGGAGATGCGTAGTCATTGGCGTGTTGCAGCGTCGGTTCCCTGCTACAGGGGAGAGGATGCGTTAGTGTCCTGGATGCTTGCGCAGGCAGGGGCGGCGTTGGTTCCTGACCGGAGAGGAGGTGACGTCACAATGGCACCGAACACACGGCTCCGCACGATGTTGATGGATTCTTGACCACCCACATCGACGATCGGCTACGCGATGATTTCGGCTTCGGAGTCGAGGCGTCACAGCAGCAGGCCTAGGACGGCGTCGCAAGTCGGAGCAGCGCTCATGGCTACGGCAGGCTTACAATGTCGTTCGCTGGCGTTGATGAGGCACGGCGGCCGGCGTCGGGCCTAGTTGCAAGTCGGCTCAGCGCTCATGACTTCGTTGCAGATTGCGGCAATCCCTCGCCGGCGTCAGTATTGCAAATTCCTTATGTAGCACTAGAACAGCAAGTTCCAGATGCAGGCAAACAGAAGGCGTGAAGTCTGGTATCCCTGAGACTTTGGTCAGGAGGCAAGCACAAATCAAGCCCTTGGAGTAATATTCTGCAAGATGATGAAAGTTCTTAAAAAGTTCCTTCTCCTTTCCTAGGCAATGAAGAGACCACTGCAGGTCAACCCAGCAAACAGCACACTGGCAGAGGGGCAGTCCAGACTCCTGCAGCTTCCTTGGTTCTTCTCCTTGGCAAAAGGTTTGTCTTGTTCCCAGAAGTGATCTAATGTCTTGGGGTCTTGGCCCCAATATTTATACTAGCAAATCCTTTGTCCTCTGAAGGCATAGGGTCCTGTGCCCAGTCCAAACCAGTTCTGGTCAGTTCTGGAGCACTTTGTTGACACTACCCTTCCCCTTGCGAGTTCTTTTCACTAAGGCGGAAAAATCTTGACAGACCATCAGCATTGGCGTGTTCTGTACCAGGGCGGTGTTCCACCGTAAAGTCCATCCCCTGTAAGAAAATGGACCATCTCAACAACTTTGGGTTCTCACCCCTCTTCTGCATCAACCATCTGAGGGGCCTGTGGTCTGTCTTAACCCGGAAGTGAATCCCAAACAGGTACGGTCTCAACTACTTCATTGCCCAGACCACAGCAAATGCCTCACGCTCAATTGCACTCCACCTCTGTTCCCGTGGATGTTACCTCCTACTGATGAAGGCTACAGGTTTGTCTAGGCCCTCCTCATTAATCTGTGAAAGAACAGCCCCCACACCATGTTCTAAAGCGTCTGTTTGTACAATGAATTCCTTTGAGAAGTAGGGTGCCTGAAGCCATACCCCTCGACAAACCTCCTGTAGTACCCTGCGAGTCCTAAAAAGGCTCACACCTGTGCCTGAGTCTTTGGGGGTTTCCATACTGACCTCTCCTTGGCCCCATCAGTCAAGGTGACCTGCCAGTGCCCAGACGTCAAATCAAACATGCTGAGGTACCGTGCAGCCCCTAACCGATCAATGAGCTCATCAGCTCTGGGGATGGGGTGCCCGTCAGTCCTAGTGACTGAATTGAGTCCTTGGTAGTCCACACAGAACCGGAGGTCGGGTGTGGCACCAGGCGCAGCAGCCTTTGGTACCAAGACCACTGGGCTGGCCCAAGGACTGTTGGAGGACCCAATAACCCCTAAGGCAAACATCTTGGAGAACTCCTCCTTCATGTAAGCTCTGACCCGGTCAGTCACTCTGTAAGCCTTATGCTTCACAGGAGAACTGCCCCCAGTGGCCACATCATGGATGCACCACTCAGCGACAACAGAAACCAGGGAAAACAAATCAGAAAATTGCCACTGCAGTTTGCGACAATCTTGCTGCTGTTCAGGGGTCAGTGCAGCAGAGGGGCTGACACCATCCACTGACCCATCTTGTTCTGTTGCAGACAGGAGGTCAGGTAGATGCTCGATCTCCTCCTCAATTCCATCATCTGTCTCTAGGAGCATGCCCACTTCGGACCTTTCTAAGTGGGGCTTCAGGCGGTTAAAATGCAGGACCCACAAAGGGTTCCTAGGAGACTGCAAGTTCACCAAATAGGTATACATCCTGGGTAGGTTTCCTGGGAGACTGCTCCCAGCCTTCCTTGACCAGACTCCGAGGTCCTCTTACCAGGTGTCCATACAGCAGTTCAAAGGGGCTGAACCCTAGGGACGTCTGTGGCACCTCACAGTAAGCAAATAGAAGGCATGGCAAGAGGACATCCCCCTTACGCCTAATAGGTTCCTCAAGACCCATAATCATGCCTTTAAGGGTCCGGTTGAATATCTCAACCAGCCCATTACCTTGGGGGTGGTAAGGAGTGGTGAACATGTATTTAACACCACACTCCTTCCACAGGGACTTCATATAATTAGATATGAAGTTGGTACCACGGTCTGACACCACCTCTCTGGGGAACCCAACACAGGACAAAATTCTCCATCAGTGCAGGTTCCACAACGGGAGCCATCCCTGTCCTGAGCGGGATGGTTTCTGGGTACCGGGTAGCATGGTCCACCAAGACCAGGATAAACCTTTGCACATGGCTGTCTTGGGGTCCAGTGGCCCCACAATGTCAATGCCCACCCGTTCACAGGGGCTACTGACTACAGGGAAAGGTTGGAGAGGAGCCTTTTGCTTCCTTCCACTTTTCCCACTTGAGTGTCTGAACTCATCTGCATCTGGGTCCAATAAAAGTGGGTGACAAGTCTTTCAAAGGCCTTGTCCTGTCCCAGATGTCCAGCTAAAGGCACATCATGAGCCAAACCCAGTAGGAAGGCTCTGAATCGCTGGGGTATCACCGGAACAAGGGCTGACTAAGGCTCAGCAGCCTTCGGCTCGCTATACAGGTCGTTCTCCCAGTAGATCCAATGTGATCCAGACTGATCCCCTGCTGCCTGGTTTGTGGCCTGTTGCCGCAAACCCTAAAGAAAAGGGCACTTCCTCTGCTCTGCACAAATTTCCTCAACGGAGGGGCCTCCTTCTTGCTGCCAATGGGTCAACTCAGGCAGGTCCCCCAGTTCAGCAACTTGCTCCCCCTTATGTTCCAGGGCATCCCCCTAAAGGTCTGCCTCCTCCTGGACTATGGGAGAAATGGGGGCTGGTTTCTCGCGCCCCCTACTACCTCTTCTCTTTAAGGCAGGTACCTGGTCCATACTGCCAGGCTCCAGGAGCTGCCATAGACAGAGTGGTCAGACCCGCCCACTCAGGCAGACCCAACATCTCCAAATGAGCCTTCTTCTCCACCTTAGCCAAAGGTGAGCCTTCTAAATCACTTCCAAACAGACAATTAACAGGCATGCCTGGCCTCACAGCTACTTGAAGAATACCAGAGACCACCCCCCACTCAAATGGAACCTGAGCAACCTTGCAGTGGCTCTCTGTGTTGTCAGCGGCAACAACTGGGAGGAATGCATTGGGGACCAACTGCTCTTCAAACACCAAGTGACACCTGACAGCTGTCACACTGGCTGTGGTGTCTGATATTTATATACTAGAACAGGATTTGTCCCTATTACAGCACGGATAATCTCAGTTATGTTGTATTATGTTGTTAAGCTGGACACTACAATCATTGCATCTGTTTATATGCCTTGGCGAATTATCGACAGTACATCCCTGTTCTCTGCATACAATCTAAGTAAAAAACAGATAACAATGGCACCAAAAGGAGCAAAATATACAATGCTGCATATTGAAAAACTGGACCAATTACCTGTCACTGTGGCAGAGTCACCATCCACAGAATGGGTAATTCATGGCCATATAACGTTATGGGTCACAACTTCCAGTTTCAATATTGCCTAGAACAACAACAGGCAAGCAGATATGAAGAAATGGGTAAGGAATTCATCAAGGAATTTAGGAATTGCCGCATAGATTTCGATGCAGGAGTAGGGACAAGGAAGTGTTTCTAAGCGGTACAGACTGCAAAAACACCTGAAGTGGATCACTCATTTTCCAGGATATCATGCTTCATGGGGCCTGTAACAGTTCAGTTGCAAACATATCCTGTCATTTGAAAGGTTCCCCGGCTTCCGTGATTAGTGTTCAAATTGCCCTCGAATGGGAGTTACTCAATGCTGAATGATCAAGGTTGTTGTGGGATGGGGTCCTGGCCTGGGAACATGACAGACAGGACATGAGCTCTCAAGTTCCCGGCCGGCTCACAACTACACATAATCCTGGAATCAGGAGGCAACGACTCCCTGGACTATCGTGCCGTGACCGGCATGTATCGGCGCATCTAGGACATGTCATCTGCCTGGTAGTGGACCATGGGATGGTGCGGTTGACGGGCTTTAGTTGGTCCCAAACGGAGGCAGACGGCTGTGTCACAGAGGCCTGGCGAGGTGCGGCAGAGCGCAGAAGCCAGTCTGAGCCTGCGGCGGGCGGAGCTTGCCAAGGAGTGGGGCTGGCGTTTGGCTGGTGTGGATTCTCCCCCTTGCAGGCGGGGACTTTGGGGCTGCTGGCGTGGGGAATGAGCTCCGGAGGAGGGGTACCTCTCTCAGACGCGAGGCGGCTGTGTTGGTGTGGGAACGGCACCTGAGAGGCGTCGGAGAGTGTCAGAGATGATTCTACCCTTCCCGCCCCCCAAACCCCCCCCCTTCACCACGAAGGAACATTGTGCACAGAGGTCGAGGCACAAAAGGACTCCTGTGATAGCAGACAGAGCAGTGAAAAGTCCTGAGCCACTGCTTAACCAAGAATAAGATGTCAGCACTGTGTGGAGGCACCATATGAAAGTGGGCCCAGAGTTAGCACAAGGCAGTCATGCGCTGTTGTGTTGGGTCAATCCTCAGGAGAGGCAGGCCATATTCAATTGAACCCAAACCAAGGCAGATCCCTGTGGAGAAGGGCAGGGAACCCTGGGCAAGCGGAGCTGAGGGGGCTCTGCTCAAGAGAGGGGTGAGCTGGGCACCGGAATCACAAGCAGGGCTGGTTCAACGTGCCAGTGAGGCAGAAAGAGCAGGGCCCATAGTCTGCCCAGTGGGTGGCTCTGGTTTTACGATGCCATGGGCAAGGATAAAGCGGCCCGAGCGGGGGCATTCAATACCATCACGCAGTATACTATGCCGTGGCACTCTCCAGAGCGACTGATGCGCCAGACTGCTGGTACCGATGAAGAGGATGGAGGAGGGGAGACAGAGCCGGAGCGGTTGGCCGCCACACAGGGTTCCCAAAAAGCATTGGCGGTCCGGATAGATACCGTATCTCTTGATGTTATTCTCCTACGTGCTGACCTTCGCAAGGTGGCGGACAAGGTCACAGTAGTGGAAGAAGATGTATCGGGCCTCAAGGGAAAAGTGGTTGCCCTGAAGAAACAAGTGTCACAATGGACAAGTTACTTACCTTCGGTAACAATATATCTGTAAGAAACATTAGAAGAGATAGATTACTTACCTTAGAATTACCCCCAGGCGTCAGACTGGATCGGGAAAGTTTTCGTGAGCAGTACCCCTGCGCGTCGATAGGTGGAGTCGTATGGCTCCGCATCCGTCGCTGGCGTCGTGGTCGCCGGGATGATGTTGCGGGCGTGTCACGAGTCTGACAACGGACTACAGACTCTGTTGCCCTTCGGGTCTGACACCGTCCTTTCATCCCCTGTGCAAGAAGGACACGACCCCTTTAAAGGAATCACACCGACAGAATCCCCGGGGCGTGGCCTGTGACATCACACCCTAGTGGCCTAGCGGAGGAGCGGGAGACGCAGACAAAATGGCCGTCCTTCCTTCAACATACGGAAGCGGGCTCCCTAGAGGCAGAAATGGACGTGGAGCAACAAAGGCGGTATAGAAGACAGAAAAAGCCGAGCCGGAGAAGAAACCGGGACCAGGACTGTGGTGCTACGCAGGGACGAGAAGCCAGGAGGCCAACAATACCGCGTTTTGCCCAGCCGCCCCCCTGGAGGTGGGTGGCTTACTAAGGTACGGGCGACTTTACAGGGGCTTATGGGTCACGGGAGGGGGAAGGACGGAGTATAGAGGGAGGAGGGAGGTCACTTTAGGGATCACTCGGTGACTGTCAAAGGTGTAATCTCCCTCACTCCTTCCCCTTAAAAGAGAACCCCCGAGTTCCTCCATAACTCACCCCAGTTTATTATTTTTTTGTTGTTCCATCCCCATCAACTCACGCCATCATATCTACGTGTCGGGAGAGGTGACCATATAAAGTCCAGGGGACGTCCTGGTGAAGACAGGACCTTGTTGCTCAACCGGGATCATCGAAGACGCTACAAACATTATCTTTGTTTTGTACCTCATTTCTCTTGAATAAGGAAAATTCTCAAATAAAAATCTCTCTTGAAAAATGTATTGGTTTGGCCAACTCTTAATCTGAGAAAGATTATTGGATCACGACAATTGGTGGAGAATGCAGGCATAGCTCAGTCACTTCAAGATGGAGAACCTCATTTATCAACTGAAGGAGTGCCAAACCAAGCTAGAATGGGCTATCGAGCAGAGCACTGCTCAAGCAGAGAGGGATCGGACCGCTTTCACTACCGCCATACAAGCCCAAGCGGACAACCTGATGAAGCTGGCTGAAGGACAAAATCAGCCCCTTTTCGGGTTGGGTCAAGGAAGAGCTCCGGCGCCACCAGGGACCGTTATCCCACTACAAAAGTACGTGCCTGGGGAGGATCCCATCGCTTTTTTTCTTAATTTCGAGCGGAGCACTAGGGCCAGCGGTTGGCCCAGCAACAGATGGCCCTTTTACCCGGCTCCTCTACTCACAGCAGAAGCACAGGCAGCATATCAAACCATCAATCAGGATGGAACAGCCACATATGGGGTAGAGAAACAATACATCTTGGACCGCCTTGGCGTGGATGACGAAACCCACCGTCTACGATTCAGGCAAGAACGTGGATCGCCCGGCGACACTCCCGAAACTCTTTTTTACAAAATGAAAGAGGCAGCTGGCCGGTGGCTAAAGCCACAAGAAGGTAACATGGACAATGTAATGAATAAAATATACCTAGAACAGTATTTAGAAATGCTTCCTTATGGTACACAAAAGTGGTTACGGCAACATGCAAATATGACCATAGAACAAGCAGTCGAAATGGCCACTTTCTTCACCCGGGCCCAAAGCCGAGGACCCTGCAAGGAACCCGAAAGACCTCACAAGGGTTCCGTCTCACTGAAGTCCGAAAGAAGACTCGGCAAAACATATCCAGACCCCCCTAAAGTCAAACCCATGAGATCTGACCCTCCGGGTACCTCCTGCCTGCAATGCTTCGAATGCGGTGAGTGGGGCCATATCGCTCGGTTCTGTAGAAACAAGGAGAAACTAGATGAGGAGCCCATGGATGTCAGCTACGCCCCCAGATCCGTTCTATTCACGCAGGAGAAGTGACACATGCATTACGGGAGTCTCCTTGTAAATAAGCGGGAAATAAAAGCGCTCCTAGACTCTGAGTGTATGCATTCCGTAGTCCGGGGTGATGTGGTCCTTCATTCACAAATCATAGAAGGGAGGAGTGTGGGCATACGGTGTGTGCATGGGAACACCCAGGTCTATCCTATAGCCCTATTACCAGTAAGCACCAGGGCAGGCGCCCACATCACTATTACTGTAGGAGTTCTACCTGATCTCCCCGAGTCGCTTATCTTCGGGGTAGACAATCCCTCTTTTCCACTCCTCCTTGCCAGTGCCCTGAAACCCGAGATAGCCCTTAACAATTCACACAAGGCTTTACTGACCTCAGAACCGTGGGCAATGGACAATAATTTCAGGGCCGCCCAGTTAAATGACGCATCCCTTAAATACGCCTGGCAAAGTGCACAGGAAACAAGGAATGCCCAAAATAAGACCTATCCTTGCTTTCTAGAACAGCACGGACTGCTGTACTGCATAGCTAAAGAAGGAGCCACCTCTCAACTTCTAGTACCAACTACTTTCAGGGACCAGGTCCTATACTTCGGCCACTCCCACTTGCTAGCGGGTCACGTGGGCGCAGAAAAACTAGTCAGGCCATCCTGGATAACTCCTACTGGCCTGGCATATATCTCCAAATAAGAAAATATTGTCAGGAGTGTAAAGTGTGTCTGAAGCGCAACCCTTATACCCCTCCAAAAGTACCACTACAACCCCTGCCCATTATTGGGCGTCCCTTTTGAGTGTATAGGGATGGACCTGATAGGACCCCTACCCAAGTCCAGCAAAGGCCATCAATATATCCTCATGATTGTTGACTATGCCACCCGCTATCCTGAAGCGATTCCCCTGAAAAGAGCCACTACCACCTCCATATCCCAGAAGTTAGTAGAAGTATTTTCAAGGATGGGATTTCCAAAGGAAATTCTTACGGACCAGGGCACCCCTTTTGTGTCCTGTCTTATGCGGGAGATCTGTAAACAGCTAAATATATGGCGCATTAGAACGTCAGTATACCACCCCCAAACAGACGTCTAGTAGAACGTTATAATGGAAACCTGAAGCGGACGTTGAAGAAGCTCCTTTCAGGGGATGGTAAAAACTGGTATCAGCTTCTTCCGTTAGCATTTTTTTGTGATCCGGAGTACCGTGCAATCAAGCCAGGGTGTGTCTCCCTTTGAGCTCTTATTTGGGAGACGCCCGGTACCCTCCTTGAAATAACAAAAGAAACGTGGGAAGAACAAGGCGTTGCTGGAAGCACACGCTCTATTGGATTAGGCCACCCAAGTGAAGGTCAGACTTCACAAGTTAAGAACCCTGGCCCACGAGCCATTGGATAAAGCCCAATCGAGATATAAAAAACACTACAACAGGAGAACAAAGTGGAGGGAGTTTAGAGTAGGTGATTGGGTTTTAATACTTCTCCCCACCTCCACTCACAAAGGGTCCCTATGAGGTCCTGAAGAAAATTGGGAGGACCACCTACGTGCTCCGTATCTCCCTCAATAAAACCCAAATGTACCACGTAAATCTCCTCAAAAAGTGGTTGGGCCCGTCTCCACCGAAACCCTGTAGTGTCTCACCACACCAGCGGAATCCACAGTGGGGATACCATCCTTGGCCCCGAACTTACGACGAACGAGAAGGAAGAGTTGCAAACCCTACTCTTTTCCTTCTCGGAGATATTTTCTAACCGGCCTGGAAAGACATCTCTAGCAACCCATTCGTTACCTACCCTCGAGGGAGTAGTGATTAAACAGAAACCCTACCGGGTTCCAGAAGCATGACATTGTTGTATTTAGTAAGCCGTGGGAAGAACACCAAACCCAGCTTTCCGCCATCCTCACAGAGCTAAGGAAAGCTAACCTACATATAAATGCAAAAAAAATCCAAATTTGCCTTAGAAAAGGTCAAATATCTCGGATTCCTATTAGGGGAGGGGATGAGTAAACCTCAAGTGGAAAAACTAAGGGCCATCCAAGATACTCCCTTTCCCAGTACCAGAAAAGAGATCAGGGCTTTTTTAGCTTTGGTTGGCGATTATAGACGATTCATACCTCATTTTTCACAAACAGCCACCCCCTCACTGACTTGTTAGAAAAATCCTCCACAGCTGCTCGAATAAAAAACCCCACAGAACAGGAAATCCAGGCTTTCAGGGCCCTAAAAACAGCTTTAACCAGTACTCCTCACTCATTCCCAACTAGACAACGAGGGTCTAGAGCGTCCCCTTCTATACATCAGTAGGAAGCTTTTTCTCAGGGAAATGGCCTATCTCACAATTGAAAAGGAGTGTTTGGCGCTGAAATGGAGTGTAGAGAAACTTCGTTATTATCTGGAAGGACGCTTTTTTTTGCTTTATACCGATCATGCCCCTCTCACTTGGCTCCAAAGAAACATAGGGAATAATGACAGGGTCTTGCGGTGGTTTCTGGCCCTACAACCTTTCCATTTTGAAGTGCTACACCGCAAGGGCAAGGATCAAGGCAATGCGGACTACCTATCCAGATTGCCTCTTTCCCCCGTTCGGGGAATCAGAGGGGGGGCATGGGTCACAAGTCCGACAACAGACTACGGACTCTATTGCCCTCCGGGTCTGACACCATCCCTTCATCCCCTGTGCAGGAAGGACACGATCCCTTTAAAGGAATCACACCGACGGAATCCCCAGGGGCATGGCCTGTGACGTCGCACCCTAGCGGCCTATCGGGGGAGACGCATTCAAAAGGGCCGTCCTTCCTTCAACATACGGAAGCGGGTTCCCTCGAGGCAGAAACAGACGTGGCATGGGGCAACGAGGGCGGTATAGAAGACAGAAGACACCGGGACCAGGATGTGGTGCTGCGCAAGGACGAGAAGCCAGGAGGCCAACAATACCGCGTTTTGCCCAGCCACCCCCCTGGAGAAGGGTGGCTTACTAAGGTACAGGCGACTTTACAGGGGCTTGCGGGTCATGGGAGGGGGAAGGACGGGGTATAGAGGGAGGAGGGAGGTCACTTTAGGAATCACTCTGTTACGGTCAAAGGTGGCATCTCCCTCACTCCTTCCCCTTAAAAGAGAACCGCTGAGTTCCTCCATAACTCACTGTGAGAAGTTGGCCTGATGTGCAGTGCTCACTATTCTAGTGATCACTATATATCAGTCCAAACAACCCTTATTGATGATTGGTTGTAAGTCAACCTTATAGACCAGCTATCCTAGTAGCATGGATACGAGCAGTCTAAGGCTAAGACTCTAGAGGGCGTGTTAAGCCAGCTGTTTTACCATCACATTACCCCTTGAACACCCAGTGAAAGGACACCACACAAGTTGTTATGAAAATAAACAGTGTATTTATTTATAACAAGACTACCCTGGCTCTTTATGAGACAGGGAGCTAAGCACACAACAAAACTCTTATAAAAATACTTTAAGTCGCACAATTTACACAAATGCACGAAAAACCATATACTCTAAAAGTGGAATGCGAATTACTAGCAGGTAAGTAACGATTCTCAGAGGCTTTAGAAACACTAGGCCTACAATACTGAACACTCAGGTTAGGAGCAGGAGGCCTAGGGACACCACGTGCAGAGTGGGAACTCTCACGCGTAAGGCGGGAAAAAGCCTATGGAAGCTAGAACTCACAAAGTTACTGTTCTCGGGCGAACCCGACTAGGTAGGTCGAAAACGACAGTGGATCTGGACCCTTGGATAGTGAGGCTATGCTGGGGCACCGAAATGCCGAAGTTACCTAGCCCAGGGGCTGCGTCTGCATAGGTCTGAAAAGACGTCGGGATTCCTCGTTGACGAACCAGGAGCCTGAAGAAGAAGTTGCTGGCAGGCGGCCAGTGAAGAAAAGTTCGAAGAGATCCAAGCCTGGATCAGGGAAGAAGAAAACCTGAAAGCAGAGGGGACCAAGTTCTTGAATCACTAGCCAGTGATTAAGTGGGCACCAGGATGGCACCGGGCGAAGTCACCGCAGTCAGGTGAGTGGGCGCTGCTGGGCTCTGTAGTCTCACGGACCAGGAGGCGTTGTCGGCGACCAGGATGGAGGTACGAGCTGTCCCACGCTGGATGATGCTCTCGACGTCGCTGGACCCAGGATTGGGGCAACAAGTCTTGGCAAATTCAAGCCCACGCGGTGGACTCAAAATGGCGTCTTGAGTGGACCAGGAGGGTCCGGGGTGCTCCTCTTCTGGAAGGGAGCAAGAGCCAGTTTGGAGCAACCAGACCAGCAGCAGTGATGTCGTCGGGCGTCGTTCAGAAGGCCACAAGCCAGCGGGCTAGTAGCCAAACAACGCGGTGAGCAGCAAAAAGCAGAAGGGCCCCACGCCGATCGTGGAGATGCTGGGGGGCTGCTCTTCGGTGCTGGAGCTGCTCAGGGTTGGGGCTTCTCGGACCCCAAAGCACTCGCCAGGAGATTACTCGGCGGGCTTGCTGTGAAGAAGTCGTGCAGTCTTGGCAATAGTCGGTCCCTTGAGGTCTCGTCGCACTCACGGTTCTCAGCTTGGCTGTAGAGGTGAGTAGAGGTCGGAGGTGCCAGGGAAGCCGGGTCTTGTCGAGCTGGGCAGTCGGATTCCGGAGGAAGGACTTACAGCAGACCGCAGTGTTCTTAGGATGGTGCCTGCGGATGCAGGGTGACTACTCCTTAGTCACAAGGGAGAATCTTGAAGAAGAAATCTTGATGTCCTTTCGTAGAAAGTCGTGTCTTGATTCCAAAGATGATCTAATTTGGAAGGGGGCCTGCTCCTACCTTTATCTGGGAAAAGGGGGCTGGCACGCGACTAAGTCCTGCCCTATGGGTGGGACCAGGAGGGGGGTGGTTACACCCCTCTCCTTTGGCGGGCTTTCCCCAGGCCAGGGGCTGGAGTGCCCCTGGAACTGGTTTCAGCAGGCCTATGCACAGTGAGCACCGGGGTGCCACTTGCAGTCACCTTCCTCTGTAGCCCTGCCTACCTGGAATACACAAAACCCTGTCTGGGACGGTGCTGGCACCGCCCCTGGCAGGAAACCCTTTGTCCTTGCCTCCTGCTCTGGGAGGACTCCCAGCAGCAGGAGGGCAGACTTGTGTCTCGGTGGCAGCATCCATTTTGTGGATGCTAAGGCTCTGTCTGACTTTAACCGGGGTTACAGGTCACATACATGTCGTGTCCCTCTAGAAGGGTGGAATGCTAACCCCGTCGCCAGAATTGGCGAGGGGTTAGTATTCCAATTCGTATGACACCTTACTCGACATGTTTTGATAAAGCGATACCAGAGTTGGCATATAACCGCGAGGATTATAATGCACTTAAGAGTATATGGTATGCGATATCATGGAAACGGCTAAGGGATAGATCCCGAAAGCCGCAGACAGGCTCAGCTCATGCCAGAGCACCATCTCACACGATTCCAAGCACTCTGCCTTCAGGATTGTGAAGGCCTGCCATAGGAGTGACTGATAGGAGATCTGTGTGTCCATTTTTGGTTAGATATAGGTATACTATATCTAAAGCAAAGGGTGATTACACCACCTTGCCCCAGCTGTCGTGCATCCAGTTGTGTCAGATTTGGATGGCCAGCCAGGGGTGGCATAATACATGCTGCAGCCCCTGGTAGGCCCTGGGTACACCTATGCCCTGGGTACCTAAGGTACACTGTACAGGGACTGATAAGGTGACTCAGTATCCAATTAGATATGTACCTAGGGTACATGGAATCCATTTTACAGAGAGAGCAGTAGGCCTGGGGTCCTGAATAGCAGGGCCCCAGGTCAACTAAGTCAGAAAACCAGCATAACACCAGGCAAAAAAGTTGGGGGCAACCATAGTCAGGGATCTACCTTCCTACACTCACCCCAATTTCTTTTTTTTTTGTTCCATCCCCATCAACTCACGCCATCATATCTACGTGTTGGGAGAGGTGACCATATAAAGTCCTGGGGACTTCCTGGTGAAGACGGGACCTTGTTGCTCAACCGGGATCCTCGAAGACGCTACCGACATTATCTTTGTTTTGTACCTCATTTCTTTTGAATAAGGAAAATTCGCAAATAAAACAGCTCTCTCTTGAAAAATGTATTGGTTTGGCCAACTCTTAATCTAAGAAAGATTCTTGGATCACGACAGGGCGCTACTTAGATGCCGCCCACACGCGCGGACGTCGGTTCTGTACACGACTTTCGCGCCAGGAACGCAGAGCCATGCAAGAAACTGACCACTGGTGCATTGAAACTAGGGCCCTGAAACGGATGACCTTAACCCTAGAAATCGTTCGCAGAACGGGGAGGATGGGTGGGGCGGTAAGGAATCTAACACTACTAATGTTTCTTACAGATATATCATTACCGAAGGTAAGTAACTTGTCCATCTGAAAGAAACACAGTGATATATTCCTTACCTTAGAATAGATACCCCAGCAATATCAACCCCGGTGGTGGGTCTGCGAACCAAGATCACACCAGAAAGTACCGGAGAATAAAAAGGGCCAAAGAAGCAGTCTCTCCGGACTTGGCTGTCCAGGCAGAAATGCTTAGTAAACGTTTGCAACGTGGCCCACTAGGCTGCCTGACAAATGTCTTGCAGGGGGACACCACATCCCAATGCAGTAGTGGCTGCAGTTGCTCTAGTGGAATGAGCATGCAGTCCCACCGAAGGTTCCTTTTTAGCCAAAGAGTAACAGGCTTTGATTCATAAGACGACCCAGTGGGAGATAGTCCTCTTAGTCCTCCCCGACCTTTCTTAGTGCCAACATAGCCAAAAAAGAGTTGGTCATCGACCCGGAACTGCTGACTGCGGTTGAGATAAAAGTGCATATTTTGGGTCCAGACGGTGGAGCCTCCCCTCCTCTCTGGAAGGATGCGGAGGAGGAAAGAAGGTAGGCAAGGTAATAGTCTGGCCAATGTGAAAGGCTGTAACATCTTTTGGCAAAAAGGAAGGACAGGGCCGGAGCACAACCTTGTCCGGATGGACCGACAGAAAAGGAGGGTTACAAGAAAGAGCCTGGAGATCACTCACTCGCCTAGCGGAGGTGATGGCAACCAGGAAGGCAGTCTTCAAGGTCAAGAGACGGAGAGGACAGATATGAAGGGGCTCGAAAGGAGCACACATGAGATAAGAACTAGATTCAAGTCCCACTGCGGCATAACAAACGGAATAGGAGGGAAAAGGTGTGTAATGCCTTTGAGAAATCTATTGACAACAGGGGACTCTAAAAGAGATGGCTGATCAGGGATTCTGAGAAAGGCTGCAATGGCAGAAAGATAACCTTTGATAGTGCCCAGAGCAGAGCCCTGCAGGGCTAAAGAGAGAAGGAACAAAAGGACCTCAGAAAGAGTGGCAGAAAGGTGATCCACAGCCTTTGCTGTGCACCATGCCACAAATTTGTTCCACCTGCAGGCGTATACCACCTTAGCGGAGGGACGTCTGACTGCCAGAATGACCTCACAAACTTCAGGAGACAAGTCAAAAGGAATCAACTGCCACCGCTCAATCTCCACGCATAGAGGTGGGGGCTGGACAGGTTCGGGTGGAGGACCATCCCCTGCTGCTGCGACAGAAGATAATCCTGAAGAGGCAGTCTGATCAGAGGATCGATGCTCTTACTGAGTAGCTTGGGATACAAAACTCTTAGAGCATAGTCCAGGGCCACAAGAATAACTTGGGCCCGGTCGCGCCGGATCTTCTTCAGTACTCTGGGTAGAAGTGGCAGAAAGATGTACAACAGATCACAACACCACTTGCGACGAAAGGCGTCCCCAAGCAAGTGCCACCTTGGAAATTCGAACGCGCAGAACGGCTGACATTGCGCATTCTCTTGGGTGGAGAATGGATCTAACCAAGGCTCGCCCCACTGCCATAAGAGACCTTGACCCACGTCCGAGTGAAGACGCCATTCGTGATCCATCATGCAACTGCGGCTGAGTTCGTCCACTCTGGCGTATAAAGAACATGCCAGGTTTTGATCCATCAGAAAAATGCCCTGATGTTCCAGCCAGGTCCAGAGGCGCAGGGCCTCCTGACATACGGTCCATGACCCCACCCGGCCCTGTTTGTTGCAGTACCACATGGCGGTGGTGTTGTCTGTGAACACCTGCACTACTCTCCCCTTGACAGAGGGAAGGAATGCCTTCAGTGCAAGATAAATGGCCCGAAGCTCCAGAAGGATGAGGAGGAGCTTGGACTCCCCCGAAGAACAGAGGCATCTGATCTCCGCCTCTCCCATGTGGCCGCCCCATCCCAGGAGGGAAGCATCCGTCACTACTGTGAACTCCAGTTGGGGTTGAGAGAGGGGTCTGCCGTCGACTCAATGCCGGTCCGCGAGTGACCACTGCAGCTGTTGTGCAGTGCCCTCCGAGATCTGGAAGTGATCTTACAGGTTCCCGTGATGCTGCGCCCACTGAAACTTCAGGTCCCACTGCAGAGCCCGCATATGCCATCTGGCATGATTGATCAGCAGGATGCAGGAGGCCATGAGGCCCAGCAGGGTCAGGTTCACTCTGACCGAAACCCAGGATAAGGGCTGAATGATTGGAATCAGAGCCCGAATATCCCGGACTCACTGTTCGGGAGGATAGACCCAAAATTGAGCCGTGTCCAGAACCGCTCCGATGAAGAGGAGCTTCTGAGAGGGAATCAGGTGCAACTTCGGCACATTGATGGAGAACCCCAGCAAATGCAGGAGGTCGGCCGTAGTCTGAAGGTGGGAGACGACTGTCTGGGGCGAGCCCGCCTTCAACAATCAGTCGTCGAGATAGGGGAAGACTGAGACCCCTGATCTGAGCAGATGAGCTGCGACCACCGCCATCACTTTTGTGAACACCAAGGGGCGCTGGTAAGGCCAAGGGAAGCAAGGTAAACTTAAAATGCTCGTGGCCTACCGTGAACCGCAGGTAACGCCGGTGGGCCCACAGGACTGGGATGTGAAAGTAAGCATCCTGCAGGTCCAGCGCTAACATCCAGTCTTGTGGGTCGAGAGCAGACAAGACCTGAGCCAAAGTGAGCATCTTGAACTTTTCCTTACGGAGGAAGCAATTTAGGTTCCGAAGATCTAAGATAGGACGCAGGCCCTTGTCCTTCTTTGGCACCAGAAAGTTGTGGCAATAGCAACCATGACTCACTTCTGGCGTGGGAACGTGCTTGATGGCCCCCTTGACCAAGAGAGCTGCAACTTCCTGCTGAAGAAGCACCTAGTGATCTCCCAGCATGCGGTGGTATTGAGGTGGCATGGCTGGAGAGGTAGTCTCAAAGGGGAGGGAATAGCCCCTTCAGACTATTTCTAAAACCCAACTGTCCGATGTGATGGCGAACCAGTGGGGGAGGTGATGGCAAAGGCTGCCACCCACTGGCGTCAAAGTTCGGAATAGGAAGGTTTGGAGGCAGTGGTGGCTGGGGTGAAGGTGTACTGACCCGCCTGCTGACCCCTTGGTCCGCCACGGCAGAACCCATGGCCGCGCTGTGGTGGTTGCTGCGCAGGCTTGTGGCTCTGTTGCGAACACTGCGGGGCGCCCCTTCCGGTTCCATGAAAATAAGCGAAAAGCAGGCTGCGCAGTGCCCCAAGGACTTGGCCGTAGCCAGCGAGTCCGTAAACCACTCCAACACGTGGTCTGCTTTGTCGACGATGAGGCGACAGCCATCAAGGGGCATGTCCATAAGTGTGTTTTGGACATCCCCTGAGAATCCAGTGGTCCTCAACCAGGCATGGCGTCGAACCGCCACCATTGTTGCCATCGATATGCCCAGTGAGTCGGTGGTGTCCAGGCCACAACGAATCATGGAAACCAACAAAAGAGCGACAATTACTTAAGTGTAAATCCGAAAGCAGTAAAGTAATTCCTACCACCTAAGAAAAAGAAAGAATAAGTAGAAAGCGAGAAAACAATGAGTTGTGCAGTTAAACAGTGATGAAAAAGAACCCTCAGGCACCAAATCAAAGTCGGATGCCAGTTGTCTTCATTGGGTTCTTACAAAGAAAAAGTGATATGGTAACCACAAGTGCTGGAAAAAGTGAATCTAAAAGGAGTGTGGACTACTCCCAAGATCAGAAGATTTTAATAGAGGGGTAGTTCTAACTCCATTAAAAACATTAGTGGAGGCGGACATACATTTGGTCATGTTAATTCAAACCAAGAAGTCCTATACATATAAAAACAACAATGGTCAAAATGCCAACGAATCATGAACTTACCTGCGTCTCTCCCCTCTGCAACAGCCTGGGAGAGAGCTTCTCTGACCTCCTCCGGACACTGAGGCAGCACTTGTGCCACCGTATCCCACAGAGAGTGGGAATAACGGCCCAAGAAGCATGCGGTGTTCACGGACCACAGCGTAGAAGAAAAAAATCTTCTTTCCAAACTAATCCAGTTTCTTGGATTCCCTATACGGGGGTAGGGAAGGCAGTCGGGAAGCAGAGGCTTGGACAACCAAGCTCTCAGGGGTGGGGTGCTGGGAGAGGAAAATGGGGTCACCCAGAGCCAGGCGATGGCGTCGGGCCATGATCCTATCCACAGTAACCCCTGTGGTGGGCCTGTACCAAGTGCCCAAAAGAATGTCAAAGTGCTTTGTTAAAAGGAAGCAGCGGCTCCGCAGTAGTAGCTGCTCGCTGAAGCACTTAGTAGCGAATTTGAGGTTGAAGGGACTGATGCCCTATCATGCACGAAAAGCGGGAAGTGCCCCTAAGACTACAGCTACCAGCATGCCTTGGGACCGTTTCAACAGACATAAGCCCCTCCTTCACAGGGGAAAGGTGCTTGTAAATTAACCTGTTTCCAGAGGATGGCGGATGGTGATCTCCGCCGGATTCCAGCGTGAAGACTTAAGCCTTTTTGGAGAGTTCCAGCTTTCTTGTTTTGGGCGTGGTGAAACCCAAACCTCTGGAGTAGCGGAGAGTGTTTACGAAAATCGCCACGTAGTACTGTGGAGGGAGAGCGGGCTCGCCTCCTTCACCTTGATCCGTTTCCTGGAGAATCGAAAATCCCTGTGGGAAAGAGAAGCCGCGATGCATTAAACGCGCAGAGACGCGTTATAATGGCACGTGAGTAAAAGAAAGCATTTAAACTGTGTACAGCGTCTGAGAGTAAGACGCGTCAGGTGTTATTGCTTTCAGTCTTAGCGAGGGATTCTTGCTGAGGAATGCCTTAGTGTTTGTTTGGACATAGCATGTTTTCATTTTCCTTGGAGCATGTTGGAAAGAGCCAGGCAATTGCTCTGAATTACGGACACGAAGTGGTACCACTTAAAATGATCCATGGAACCAGTGTTGTGACTAACAACGCCTTGTTAAAAAGGGAAGACAAAACACCCTTTTTCTAGTGACTATTTTGCTTGGTGTTTTGCAGCATTCTAAGACTGTGCACCTTTTGGGGAAGTATTTGTTTGCTGACATTAACTCTCGGATATTGGGCAGAAACTATATCTACTCTCAGGATTAGACATTCAGTACAGAGCACGTATTGTTGCAGCGGGCTGTGAAACCTTGGTGAGTTGGAGGAGGGGACGAACAATACTTTGTAAAGATAATAGAAGTGAACAGAAAGTAATCTTCTGCTTTGTCACCCTTTATGCAGCCTTGAAGGTCTTTCGGACCCAGCGCAGAGTGTATACCACGCCCTTGAGAGGAATACAGAAACCACAGCCTCTTTATTCTTTTATCCCCTTCCTTCCCTGGGGCACGAATTCACGCAGAGAGTGTATTCTTCTCTGTTGGGGGTCGTGTCAGGAGAAATTGGGTGGCTTAGCTTCAGACATCGTCTCCGCTTGGCACAAGAACAAGGTTAGTGGCGTTCTTCTTCCTTGCGCTACTGCCAATCCCGACAGATTGACAACCCCAAGTATACAAGCCCGGCCTAGACGATGGATATTGAGAACATGTTGAAATCTGTGGTGGAGAGCCTGGCGGCTTTGCAGCAGGAGGTCAACACGTCTAGAAGTGAGAATCAGGTCCTATATAAGGAAGTTGGTATCTTGCGGAAAGAAGTGTCAGGACTAGCACCTAAGGGCGCTGGAGGGGTTCCCTATATTAAGCCAGCTACTCTGCCACCTCCTGTATCTACTGCACACACTCCTTTGCTGGGAGCTGAAGGGGGTGGGTTTTTTGTAACTCCTCAAACTACATCTTCCCCTTCAGATCCTGTCCCTACAGTACATGTGATACAAAGCACTGGTATCCCATTGGCGCCCCCAGAGAGATTCTTTGGGGACCCCAGGAGGTTTGAGACCTTTTTGAACCAGTGTAGGTTACACTTTTTATGTAAACCTGGGGTGTTTCAGGATGACTCTGAAAAAAGGGCATTTATGATGTCGTATATGGGAAGCAATGCGGCAAGCTGGACTATTCCACTACTAGAAAGGAACGATCCTGTGTTGCACAGTTTTGCTGAATTTTGTCTGGAACTGCGAAAATTGTTTGATAGAAAATCACATATGCTGTCCTTAGACAGGGAATTGTTAACATTGCGACAAGGGTCCCAAGACTTGTTGTCGTATATTACGTCCTTTAATCGAGTAGTGGTCGAAACTGAATGGCCTCCTGCAAAAAGAATATCCATATTCTATCAAGGATTACGAGGGGAGCTCAAAGACGTTTTGGCACAAGTAGTGCAACTACCTAACACCTGTGAAGACCTCATAGACCTGACAGTCCAGTTAGATCATAGACTGCTAGAACGGAGAGGGGATAAGAACAGAGGAGAAGGCCGTTACTTCTATCCTCGCATAAAAAGCTCTACTGAAGATCATCCCAAGGTGCCTGAAGGGGTAGAGCCTATGCAGATAGGAGGCATACGGGGCCCCCTTTCTCTGGAAGAAAAGGAGAAAAGACGATGATTGAAGCAATGCCTGTACTGTGGCAAAGGAGGGCATTTCATTAAGGAATGCAGAGCAAGGAACGCTCTGCCCGGACGACCTTTTGTGCCGCGAAGTCAGGCAATTGTACAATCAGGAAGTCCGGCGGAAAACTAGAGAGCCCAAATCAGGAAGAGGTCACTGCCTTGGGTAATCAACTACGAACGATCTCACCTACGCTTGCTAACACTCTACATCCAGCGGTAGCACATATGAATCTAAAAGTCACCCTGTGGGTCAACTCCCAAGACGCCTTGGATATAGACGTATTGCTTGATTCTGGTGCCACCGGGAATTACATCGATCAGGAATATGCCATGAAAATTGGGATCGTCTGTGAGAAGAAAGACAGACCTGAGCTGGTGAAAGCAGTGGACGGAACCGTCCTGTCATCCGGTCCTGTGTCGTACCATACACGATCATTGTTGATGCAGACGAGCCAGAATCACCAAGAAGATATCCAATTTGACCTTATAGATGCACCCCAATTCCGTCTTATCTTGGGCATGCCGTGATTAACTCTTCACGTTCCTAAAGTCAGTTGGGCGGCTCGCACAATCACCCTGTCGTCGGATTATTGTAAGGAGAATTGTAGTCAGGAAATGCCTTGCTCCAACGTTATCCGCACAACACCATCTGTGTGTCTGGCGACAGAATGTTCCTGTGTACACTATTGCTGTGCCACCATCCTTCCTGAGGAGTACAAGGAATATCGTTCATTGTTTGACAAACAAAAGGCTACCGACCTACCTCCACATCGGGTTTACGATTGTCGCATCGAACTAATGCCTGGAGCAGATATTCCATGTAGTCGGGTGTATGCCTTGACTGAAAAAGAGACGCAGTACTTGAGAACTACATTGATGAGAACCTGGCAACCGGTTTTATCCGGCATTCAACCTCCCCTGCTTCATCCCCAATGTTTTTCATTCCGAAGAAGGATTGTGACGAATTGAGGCCCTGTATCGATTATAGGGCTATCAATAGAGAGACAGTCAAGAATCGCTACCCTCTCCCCTTAATACCAGTGCTCTTCGACCAGCTGAAAGGAGCCCGTTTCTTTACTAAACTGGATCTTCGCGGGGCTTATCATTTGGTCAGGGTCCAGAGAGGGGATGAGTGGAAAACTGCGTTTCGAACGAAATTTGGGCTGTTCGAATACAGAGTGATGCCATTCGGACTCTGTAACGCCCCTGCCTCATTCCAGTTCTTTATGGATGAGGTGTTGAGAGGATGTCTGGAGACCTTCTGCGTCGTATACATAGACGACATTTTGATCTATTAGTCTACCCTTCCGGAGCATATAGAACATGTGAAAACCGTGCTCAGTAAACTGCAGCTTAATTCACTTTATGCAAAGCTCGAGAAATGCCTGTTTCATGTGAAAGAAGTCTCATTCCTTGGTTATGTCATCAACGTGCAAGGTTTTCAAATGGACTCTAGTAAGGTTGATGCTATCACAGGTTGGAGTACCCCTCAGAATGTCAAATCTGTGCAGAGTTTCCTTGGCTTCGCAAATTATTACAGGCGATTCATTAAAGACTTCTCCAAAATTATCCATCCAATTTCCAGCCTATTGAGAAAGAATACCCCGTTTGTTTGGAGCGAGGAGGCAGCTAGATCGTTTCAGTTTTTGAAAGACCAGTTCACCAGGGCTCCTATCCTTTGCCATCCCGATCCTCAGATACCTTTTGTGCTTGAAACGGATGCATCTCAATTTGCAGTTGGAGGGATTCTATCTCAACGTCATCCTGTAACCGGCCAACTACATCCTGTTGCTTATTTTTCAAAGAAGCTCACTCCTTGTGAGATCAATTACACTATCTCGGATAAGGAACTTCTTGCGATAAAAAGAGCTTGTGAGGAATGGCGCCATTATTTATTGGGAGCGGTTCATACTGTCGAAATCCATACTGATCACAGGAACTTGCTGTTTCTGAAAACTGCAAAGGCGCTTACTCCTCGACAACTACGATGGACATAGTTCTTCTCCGATTTTGATTTTATCATTAAGTATAAACCAGGGCCACAAAACGGGAAGGCGGATGCCCTTTCTCGCATTGGCGAAATAGAAGAACAGCGAGATTCCAGTGCCAACGAACCCCCATTGATCTTGACTGAAGCGGGTGATCCGACCTTATCAGTAGCCTTGTTATCTTCACAGGAATTCCTGGAAGATGTGCGAGTCGCCCTAGCTGACACAAACCTACAGGAATGAGTACAGGAAGACCCTCACCATCATGTAGAAAAAGACGATCTTGCCTATCAAGGCTCCGATATCTATGTCCCAACAGAGACATTGCAACGACAAGTGTTAAGATGGATTCACGATTCCCCTTTGGGTGGACATTTGGGGATTTATAAAACCATTGCTAGCATGGAACGTTCCTTTTGGTGGCCCGACTCCGAGAAGATGTACGGTATTTTATAAAGAACTGTGCTATCGGTGTTCAAGGAAAGTCCATCCATGTAAAACCTATTGGACTTCTTAGACCTTTACCTATTCCTCCAAAACCCTGGCATACTCTATCAATGGACTTTATAGTTGAAATGCCACCTTGCGATGAAATGACTGATCTTGGTAGTGGTAGACCATTTGACAAAAATGGGGCATTTTATACCGTTGGCTGGCCTGCCCACCTCATCGGAACTGGCAGAGGTGTTCCTTCAGCATGTAGTTCGCGCTCATGGCATTCCTTGTGTGCTTATAACTGATAGAGGAACCCAGTTTACTTCTCGTTTCTGGAAGGCTCTCTGTAAGACTTTGGATATCGATGCACGACTCTCCTCCTCCTCCTACCATCCCCAGACTGATGGTAAAACGGAACGCCTGAATCAGACGCTAGAGCAGTATCTTCGTTGTTTTACCCTGCAGAATAACATGGACTGGACTAAGTTGATTTGGATGGCAGAATTCGCCTATAATAACGCTATACACTCCACCCTGGGTTGTTCTTTTTTTTGTCTTTTTGGCTATCACCCTAATGCGCTCCCATTCGAAGTACCTGTACACTCTCCTTTACCTAGCATACATGAACACCACGCACATCTCAAGGCGGTGTTAATCACTGCAAAGAATAGCCTGGCCACTGCTCAGTCCTCACAGAAACGCTTTGCAGATAGGAGACGGACACTCGAACCGGAATACAAGGTGGGGGACAGGGTATGGCTCACCACAAAAAACCTTCATCTAAAAGGGGAGAATACGTTGAAACCTAAATATGTGGGGCCATATAGTATAGTCGAGGTTATCAACCCAGTGGCTATGAAGCTGTCCCTTCCTGGCTCATGGAATATCCATCCAGTATTTCATGTTTCCCTCCTCCAGCCATGTCCTCCTGGTATGAGACTCTCGGATAGGCCCCTTCCTGTTGAGGTGGATGGGCAGGAGGAATATGAAGTACAGGTCATTCTTGACTCTCGTATGGTTAGAGGTAGGGTTCAGTATCTGGTGGAATGGAAGGGTTATGGGCCTGAGGAGAGAACCTGGGAACCTGTGAGCAATCTCAACTGTCCTGTGTTGGTGGATCTGTTCCATGAACTGCACCCGGGTAGGCCTGGTCGACGGCCGGGTCGGCTGTCCTTGAGATGGGGTTCTGTAGCGAATTTGAGGTCGAAGGGACTGATGCCCTATCATGCACGAAAAGCGGGAAGTGTCCCTAAGACTACAGCTACCAGCATGCCTTGGGACCTTTTCAACAGACATAAGCCCCTCCTTCACAGGGGAAAGGTGCTTGTCAATTAACCTGTTTCCAGAGGATGGCGGATGGTGATCCCCGCCGGATT
Organism: Lissotriton helveticus; assembly: GCF_964261635.1. Taxonomy (NCBI): domain Eukaryota; kingdom Metazoa; phylum Chordata; class Amphibia; order Caudata; family Salamandridae; genus Lissotriton; species Lissotriton helveticus. Next base: position 1,686,135,268 of record NC_136063.1, on the reverse strand, counting down.
CCAGCGTGAAGACTTAAGCCTCGTTGGGGAGTTCCAGCTTTCTTGTTTTGGACGTGGTGAAACCCAAACCTCTGGAGTACCGGAGAGTGTTTACGAAAATCGCCACGTAGTACTGGGGAGGGAGAGCGGGCTTGCCTCCTTCACCTTGATCCGTTTCCTGGAGAGTCGAAAATCCCTGTGGGAAAGAGAAGCCGCAATGCATTAAACGCGCAGAGACGCTGTTAGACCCGTCTGCTTCCGAGAGTCCCCTCACCACTATGATTTCTTTTGTTCCCCTGTACCTCCCAAAATTTGTCGTTTTTTATTTGTCTACCAGGACTTTTTATGTGTTGTTTCATGGGGTTAGATGTTCCTTGACGCCCAGTTGCTCACAAGGTTTGTGGCACCTATTTACAAAGGCGCCTGGCCCAAACCTGTGGCATTACAAGCTGGGGTTGTCAACCTGTGTAAATGAACTTAAAATGGTGGACACCCTTTTTCCTCATGTGAAGTGACTCCCATTGGAGCCTTCATGAACCCTGGCCTTTTGAGGTTTTGGCGCCCTTTGTTTGGCACGCATTTCTGACAGGAATTCCTTTATTTTCCTCAGGTACACAAAATGGCTGCTCTAGAACCCCAGTACGGTGGCTGTGAGTGTCCTAAATACCCCTCAAGAGTGCCATGTCATTGTCACAGCCAGAGAAGGTTCTAGAACCTTCTGGCTCGTGCCAGTACCCCAGGGCACTGGCTATATAAGGCCCAGTCCCTGGCGGCCATTTTAGATGAAGAGAAGATGTAGATGTAGATGAAGATTGTTCAGACTAGAGAAGAGATTCCAGACTTGACACCAGATTAACACCTGCCCGGTTGACCCCTGAGGTGGCTGGTAGCGCAGGCAGTAGAGCAGCAAAGGGTTGCTGGCGTTGTGTCCGACTGGCGTTCCAGTCAGCTACGTGAGAAGTGATCTAGCGCCTACAGCGCCTGCCCAGCGAGTACCTCATTGCCCCCAAAGACTGTGGCCAGATTAGTGTGCCTCTCCGCCCCCCCCGGTGGTGAACTGTGATCGACTTATCGAGTCGCGAGGCGAGAGCAAGTTCACCGCGACCGCGATCGTCTGCTGTGCCCCCTTCGCGACAGGTGCCTCTAGAGGGGAGCTCGGACGTCTCCGAGCCCCACCAGCGTAGAGCGCTTCCTGCGCAGATTGAAGGTGAGGTGGTGCGCCGGGGCAGGGAAAGGCCGGCCTTCGTTGGGCGGGACTAGCGTCTTCGCCACTCCCCAGTGACCCGGGAGCTGAAGCTGTGGGCGGGAACCACCCTGTGTGCGGAAGTCGGAGGGAGGTCCGTTGAGCCCCTGAGAGCCCCGTCGTTAACGAGAGGAGTGCTGTGCCCGACTGAATCGTATCTTGATTGCAGCCGATGTGAGGTGGGCCCGTTTCCTCATAGTGAATGCAGCGTTGTGAAGGAACTGTGAACCGGCATTTACTTGACTGTGCGCGAAGGTTGTGTGACCTCTCCGGCAGCCCGTTCGTCAGTCTAGTGACTTTGAACTGGTGCCGCCTGTGCTCAAGTGGTGCTAAAGCCCGTAGGCGCGCATAGACTTCACCGGCAAAGCAGAGATCCTATCCCGGTGACCGCCGAGTGCAAATGATGTATTGACTGTTTCCTTGCCTTCTAGATATACGCGCATACGCCTTGAGTGATTATTAAAGAGTCCCAAACCTTATTTTGTGCTCAGAGAAGCCGTATACCTGGTCATTGAAAACAGCATAAACTGTAAGAGTTATCTTTCCCATTTGAAACGTATTGCAGATGTAATGATTCTAAAGTATTTAATTGGTGGCAGCGATACCAGAAGAAACATGTGGTTGTTTATTTAAATGAACCAATATTTATTGTGATATTTATTGTGATATTTATTGTGATATTTATTGTGATACTCATTCCTGAAGTTATTCTATTTATTAATACTATTTATTACCAGAACTGTATGACCAAAAGAAATGTATATGTGCTTTCCCAGTCAACCCTATTTACAACAAAGAACTTTTATATAAAGGAATCGTATTTTTCTACAGCAGTGGTGTGGTGTCCTTTTTGGTGTGGATGTACAAGGAGTTATTGTTGGGTCAGAGCCGGCTTAACACTACAGCCTTCACTTGCCTTGTCACTTGAGCCAAGCTACCCCCTTTGTGCTGGGCTTGCCCATCGCAGGTCCAACATAAAATTGGTGCTCAGCGGGTGGGATTGCGAGCCGTGCTTGTTTTGAACCCCATAATAATTCAGTGTGCACCACAGGTACACACCCGGAGTTTTCTCCTAGCGGCCCTCAAATTCAACGTTTTGCTTTTTGCAAATTCTTTCCTGGAGGTGGGTGGAGGTGACCCTCAAAGTTCTTATCCTGGTCACCTACTTCGGGGTGGTGGTCCACACTTTTCACTGACAAGATGGAATTCGAAATGTCAGAGCTGGAGACCTATACTGTGGCACAGCTCAAGGATTTCTGTCAGGAGAGGGGAGTGTTTGTCAGGCGAGGGGTCAAAAGAGAGGAGCTCCGTACTAGTCTGCGAGCATGGGTGGAAGCACACACGGAGGGAACGGTGGAGGAGGAGGAATCGGACAGAGGTACTGTCATTGATAGGACTGCGGAATGTCCCCCGGGGGTGGGTGAGATGTCAATCAGCCCCAAGGCAACCTCACGGGAGGGCAGCAGTGTGTAATCGAGAGGGTTGTCAGAAACCGAGTTAGCTGACAGGAGAGAGGAAAGACTGTGAAGGTGGGAAATAGCAAAAATGGAGTTGGAAGAAAGGAGGGAGGGGAGGATGTTGGAACATGAGTCCAAGCTGGAGATGGAAAGGAAAAGGTTGGAACAAGAGTTCAAGCTACGAGAACTCGAATTCCAGGCCCCTAACATTACTCCGAAGGGTGTCGAGTCAAAGGAATTTGCCAGGGAGCCCAGGCCCCATTTACCCAAGGACGTAGTCGCCAGTTATACCGCTGGAGACGACATAGCCAAGTGGCTGGCAGCCTATGAGGTCTCCTTAAGAGCCCATGGGATCCATGAGAAGCATTGGGGTGGTGGATTATACCGGTACATGCCTCCCAACAGGTAGGGATGCCCTGTTGGCCCTAGACCGGGAGGAACAGGTTAATTACCCCGCCATGAAGGTGGCGCTCATCAGGAAGTTTGGGTTGACCCCCGAGAAATACCGGCAAAGGTTTAGGGGCAGCCACAAGCTGAGCTCACAGAATTGGGTTGACTTCCTGGATTTTGCCAAGAAAGCCCTGGATGGGTGGGTCCAAGGTAATGAGGTGGAGGACTATCGAGGGTTGTACGACTTGATACTCAAGGAACATCTACTCGAGAAATGTCTTCCCGAGCTGAGGCAACACCTGGTAGACAGCAAACTTACTTGCCCCCGTAAGCTTGCTGAGGAGGCGGACATTTGGGCAAGTACCCGAGTGTCCACGAAGGGGACGGGAGGAGATTCTCAGAAGTCCGGACAGGGCGCTCCCCAGAAGAAAGAGGGGGGAGATAACAAGAAGCAGGAGTTCTCCAAAGGCCCCCAAAATACCTTTAAGAGGAAAAGTTTCTTCTCCACTTCTAAGGCTAACCCGCAGAAGAACCCTAATCCTGGCCAGAGTCAGCAGCCAAGGGTTATCCATTGCTATGAGTGCGGTGGTATTGGACATTATAAGGGAGACGTGAAATGCCCAAAGAGACCACCCCCTCCCACTGGAGGAAAGGCCCCGGGAGTCGCTTGTGTAGCGCTCGAGAGGAGATGCCCTTAGTTAAGGGGGGGGAGTGGGCGGGTGTCACCTTAGTGTCCCTGGGTGATCGGGAGATGGTTCCAAAGATTCAGGTGCCCTCAAATACTACCAAGTATGGGCAATGGGTCACCATCAATGGCCATAGAGGGGAAGCTCTGAGAGATACAGGAGCCAGTATGACTATGGTAAGGAGTCATCTGGTGTCCTCAGAGCAGGTGATTCCAGGCGTACTTCATCCAGCCGCGATGGCTGACGGCAGAATGGGCCACTATCCTGTGGCCGAGGTTCCCTTTGAGTGGGGAGGGGTTGCAGGTTCACTTCGAGTTGCCGTAAGCCCCGCCGTGCCAGTCGATTGTCTGCTGGGCAATGATATGGAGCACAATGCTTGGAAGGAGGTGGAATACTGGACTCATACTGAGATGCTGGGTACACCTGATTGGGCCTGTGTAAGTACCAGGTCTGCGGCTGCTCGGGAGGAGAAGTTGCGTGGGTTGGAGCCTGGAACAATGGCCCACCCAGCTGCTGATGAGGGAACATTTCGAGGACAGGAGGAGCCTGCCTCGATGTCCATGCCCCGTGAGACGGATAGGCCACCTGTGGAGGTGGACCCGGAGTCCGCGGAGGAGGACATGGTTCCGTTGGAGGACTTGCCTATCCCCGCTGGGTGGCGAGTGGAAGGAGGACCATCCAGGGAGGAACTGAGCAAGGGACAAAGGGAATGTCCCACCCTCGAGGGTCTGAGGCAACAGGCTGAAGCCCAGGCAGCAGGTAACGAGTCTGGGAACTATCGTGTTTACTGGGAGGATGGTCTCCTCTACAGTGAACCCAGGGCGCCAGTGCACGGATTGTCACGGGCCCTGGTAGTCCCACAGTGTTACCGAGCCTTCCTATTAGAGTTGGCTCATGAGATTCCCTTGGCAGGACACTTGGGTCAGGACCTTTGCACAGCTTGTCCCCCACTTTTATTGGCCTCGAATGAGGGTGGCGCCCGACACATACTGTCGGTCGTGCGTGTCATGCCAAGCCAGTGGGAAAACAGGGACGAAGCTGAAGGCTCCCCTGGAACCACTTCCCGTCGTTGGCACCCCCTTTGAAAGGGTGGGCATCGACATTTCTGGGCCCCTAGATCCACCTACATCATCCGGTCACAGGTTTATCCTGGTCCTGGTGGATCACGCCACAAGGTAGCCAGAGGCAATTCCTCTGAGAACCATTACTGCACCAGTAGTGGCCAAGGCCCTGATGGGGATCTTTACCCGAGTGGGATTCCCCAAGGAAGTTGTGTCTGACAGGGGGACCAACTTCCTGTCAGCATATATGCGGGCCATGTGGAAGGAGTATGGAGTGACTTACAGGTTCACCACTCCTCATCACCCACAGACCAATGGTCTAGTGGAAAGGTTCAACCAAACCTTCAAGGGTATGATCAGAAGTCTACCCGAAAGCCTGCGGAGGAAATGGGACGTCCTCCTACCCTGTTTGCTCTTTTCCTACAGGGAAGTGCCGCAAAAGGGAGTGGGCTTCAGCCCCTTCGAGCTTTTGTACGGGCACCCTGTACGTGGACCTCTCAGCCTGGTGAGGGACTCCTGGGAAAAGTCTCCCCGGAAAGTTCCCCAGGATGTGGTGAGCTACATGCTGGCCTTCCGAAGCCAAATGGCTAAGTTGTGGAAGCAAGCTTCTGCCAACTTGGAAGCCAGTCAGGCAGTTATGAAAGCGTGGTATGACCACAACGCTCACCCAGTGGAGTTGGAGCCAGGCCAAAAGGTGTGGGTGATGGAGCCTGGAGAGCTGAGTGCCCTCCAGGACCGTTGGACAGGCCCCTATGAGGTATTGGAGAAGAAGGGCAAGTCTACCTATCTGGTGGACGTAAAGACCCCTCGGCATCCGCATCGGGTGTTACATGCCAATCGCCTCAAGCCCCACTACGAGAGGCCCGAAGTCATGTTGGTTATGGTGACTGACGGATCAGAGGAAGAGGACACGGAGCCTCTCCCCGACCTTTTTGCGTCTCAAGAAAAGGATGGGTCAGTGGACGGAGTGAAACTCTCGCCAACCCTGACTCCTGAGCAGCAGGAGGAATGTCGCCAGGTCTTGGGGTCATTCGCTCCTCTGTTCTCCCTTGTCCCGGGTAAGACCCACTTGTGTACCCATGACGTGGACACAGGGGACAGCCCACCTGTGAAGTCAAAGTCTTACCGGCTGTCTGACAAGGTGAAGGCCAGTATCCAAAGCGAAGTAGCTAAGATGCTGGAGCTAGGAGTCCTCGAACCTTCAAGTAGCCCTTGGTCTAGCCCGGTGGTGTTAGTTCCTAAAGCTGCCCCACCTGGCACCACACCAGAATTGAGATTCTGTGTCGAATACCGAGGACTAAATTCGGTAACCAAAACGGATGCTCATCCGATCCCTCGGGCGGATGAATTGATTGACCGGTTGGGAGCTGCCCAATATCTCAGTACCATTTACCTCACTGCAGGGTACTGGCAGATTCCCATGTCTAATGGAGCCAAGGAAAGGTCAGCCTTCTCCACACCTGATGGACACTACCAGTTTTGCGTCATGCCCTTTGGGCTCAAGAACGCTCCTGCCACTTTTCAGCGGCTGGTGAACACGATCCTCACCGGGATGGAGTCATTCTCTGCTGCTTACTTGGATGACATAGCTGTCTTCAGTAGCAGCTGGGAGGATCACTTGCAGCACTTGCAAGCCGTTCTCCAGACCCTGGAACGGGCTGGCTTGACGATCAAGGCCAGCAAATGTCAGATTGGACAGGGGTCGGTAGTGTACTTAGGACACTTGGTGGGCCGGGGAATGGTGCAGCCCCTTCAGGCGAAGATTGAGGCAATCATGGCCTGGAAACCCCCCAAGACCCAGACTGAGGTCCGAGCCTTCCTGGGGCTCACAGGTTACTACAGACGATTCGTGAATGGGTATGGCACTATCGTGGCACCCCTTACAGAACTCACGGCCAAAAAGCAACCCAGGAGAGTCATTTGGACGGAGGCTTGCCAGCGAGCCTTCGACACTCTGAAACAAGCATTGTGTAAAGCTCCAGTCCTGAAGGCTCCAGATTTTTCAAAAGAGTTCATTGTCCAGACAGATGCATCCGACATTGGCATTGGGGCGGTGCTATCGCAACTCAATGAAGAGGGTCTGGATCAGCCCGTGGTCTTTCTGTCACGAAGACTGCTTCCCCGGGAACAGAGGTGGAGTACCATCGAGCGGGAAGCCTTTGCGGTGGTCTGGGCACTGAAGATGCTGCGACCATATTTGTTTGGTTCACACTTCCTTGTTCAGACAGACCACCGACCCCTTCGTTGGCTCATGCAAATGAAGGGGGAAAATCCCAAACTGTTGAGGTGGTCTATCTCCCTACAGGGAATGGACTTTCGGGCGGAACACCGGCCCGGAGTTGACCACGCCAATGCAGGCGGTCTCTCCAGGTATTTCCGCCTTAGTGTTGAGGACTCCCAAGGGGTTGGGTAGCTCTCCCCACTTTCAGCTGGGGGGGGACGCGTGTTAGACCCGTCTGCTTCTGAGAGTCCCCTCACCACTATGATTTCTTTTGTTCCCCTGTACCTCCCAAAATTTGTCGTTTTTTATTTGTCTACCAGGACTTTTTATGTGTTGTTTCAAGGGGTTAGATGTTCCTTGACGCCCAGTTGCTCACAAGGTTTGTGGCACCTATTTACAAAGGCGCCTGGCCCAAACCTGTGGCATTACAAGCTGGGGTTGTCAACCTTTGTAAATGAACTTAAAATGGTGGACACCCTTTTTCCTCATGTGAAGTGACTCCCATTGGAGCCTTCATGAACCCTGGCCTTTTGAGGTTTTGGCGCCCTTTGTTTGGCGCGCATTTCTGTCAGGAATTCCTTTATTTTCCTCAGGTACACAAAATGGCTGCTCTAGAACCCCAGTACGGTGGCTGTGAGTGTCCTAAACACCCCTCAAGAGTGCCATGTCATTGTCACAGCCAGAGAAGGTTCTAGAACCTTCTGGCTCGTGCCAGTACCCCAGGGCACTGGCTATATAAGACCCAGTCCCTGGCGGCCATTTTAGATGAAGAGAAGATGTAGATGAAGATTGTTCAGACTAGAGAAGAGATTCCAGACTTGACACCAGATTGACACCTGCCCTGTTGACCCCTGAGGTGGCTGGTAGCGCAGGCAGTAGAGCAGCAAAGGGTTGCTGCCGTTGTGTCCGACTGGCGTTCCAGTCAGCTACGTGAGAAGTGATCTAGCGCCTACAGCGCCTGCCCAGCGAGTGCCTCATTGTCCCCAAAGACTGTGGCCAGATTCATGTGCCTCTCCGCCCCCCCCGGTGGTGAACTGTGATCGACTTATCGAGTCGCGAGGCGAGAGCAAGTTCGCCGCGACCGTCAGCTGTGCCCCCTTCGCGACAGGTGCCTCTAGAGGGGAGCTTGGACGTCTCCGAGCCCCACCAGCGTAGAGCGCTTCCTGCGCAGATTGAAGGTGAGGTGGTGCGCCGGGGCAGGGAAAGGCCGGCCTTCGTTGGGCGGGACTAGCGTCTTCTCCACTCCCCAGTGACCCGGGAGCTGTAGCTGTGGGCGGGAACCACCCTGTGTGCGGAAGTCGGAGGGAGGTCCGTGGAGCCCCTGAGAGCCCCATCGTTAACGAGAGGAGTGCTGTGCCAGACTGAATCGTATCTTGATTGCAGCCGATGTGAGGTGGGCCCGTTTCCTCATAGTGAATGCAGCGTTGTGAAGGAACTGTGAACCGGCATTTACTTGACTGTGCGCGAAGGTGGTGTGACCTCTCCGGCAGCCCGTTCGTCAGTCTAGTGACTTTGAACTGGTGCCGCCTATGCTCAAGTGGTGCTAAAGCCCGTAGGCGCGCATAGACTTCACCGGCAAAGCAGAGATCCTATCCCGGTGACCGCCGAGTGCAAATGATGTATTGACTGTGTTTCCTTGCCTTCTAGATATACGCGCATACGCCTTGAGTGATTATTAAAGAGTCCCAAACCTTATTTTGTGCTCAGAGAAGCCGTATACCTGGTCATTGAAAACAGCATAAACTGTAAGAGTTATCTTTCCCATTTGAAACGTATTGCAGATGTAATGATTCTAAAGTATTTAATTGGTGGCAGCGATACCAGAAGAAACATGTGGTTGTTTATTTAAATGAACCAATATTTATTCTGATATTTATTGTGATATGTATTGTGATATTTATTGTGATATGTATTGTGATACTCATTCCTGAAGTTATTCTATTTATTAATACTATTTATTACCAGAACTGTATGACCAAAGGAAATGTATATGTGCTTTCCCAGTCAACCCTATTTACAACAAAGAACTTTTATATAAAGGAATCGTATTTTTCTACAGCAGTGGTGTGGTGTCCTTTTTGGTGTGGATGTACAAGGAGTTATTGTTGGGTCAGAGCCGGCTTAACACTACAGCCTTCACTTGCCACTTGAGCCAAGCTTCCCCCCTTTGTGCTGGGCTTGCCCATCGCAGGTCCAACAGTCGCGTTATAATGGCACGTGAGTAAAAGAAAGCATTTAAACTGTGTACAGCGTCTGAGAGTAAGACGCGTCCGGTGTTATTGCTTTCAGTCTTAGTGAGGGATTCTTGCCGAGGAATGCCTTAGTGTTTGTTTGGACATAGCATGTTTTCATTTTCCTTGGAGCATGTTGGAAAGAGCCAGGTAATTGCTCTGAATTACAGACACGAAGTGGTACCACTTAAAATGATCCATGGAACCAGTGTTGTGACTATAACAACGCCTTGTTAAAAAGGGAAGACAAAACACCCTTTTTCTAGTGACTATTTTGCTTCGGTGTTTTGCAGCATTCTAAGACTGTGCACCTTTTGGGGAAGTATTTGTTTGCTGACATTAACTCTCGGATATTGGGCAGAAACTATATCTACTCTCAGGATTAGACATTCAGTACAGAGCACGTATTGTTGCAGCGGGCTGTGAGATCTTGGTGAGTTGGAGGAGGGGACCAACAATACTTTGTAAAGATATTACAAGTGAACAGAAAGTAATCTTCTGCTTTGTCACCCTTTATGCAGCCTTGAAGGTCTTTCGGACCCAGCGCAGAGTGTATACCACGCCCTTGAGAGGAATACAGAAACCACAGCCTCTTTTATCCCCTTCCCCTTTTTTCCCCGGGGCACGAATTCACGCAGAGAGTTTATTCTTCTCTGTTGGGGGTCGTGTCGGGAGAAATTGGGGGGCTTAGCTTCAGACATCGTCTCCGCTTGGCACAAGAACAAGGTTAGTGGCGTTCTTCTTCCTTGCGCTACTGCCAATCCCGACACACTTCCGTCAGGAGGTTAGTCCTGACAGCCACAGTAGGGAGCTCAAGGTGTAGGGCCACGGCCGCCCTACGCAACACCACGGCATAACTAGAGCTCCAGGGGGGGTCTTGCGGTGATGGGGCCGATGTCAACGCCGGGGCCAGAGCCAAAAGCGAGGACCCCAACTGGGGTCCACAGGGCCAGACGGCCCAAAGATGCAAGCCATGGCCGACAGGAATTCTGGGCCGGAGTCGCAGACGAACCCTGAAAGGGCGGGTAGGCCGGCGGCGACTGCATAGGCTCCGCCGGAGCTGCGGGGAAGGCACCACCCACACCCTCAGCCGCACCGCGCGACCGGTGAGGGGAAGTCTGAGAACGATGTTGTTTCTTGTGCTTGCCTTACCTGACCCCGAGTGCAAAAGACTTTGATCCTGAAGACGGATGGTGATAACTCCGCGAAATTGACTGGGGGTTCCTGCTCTTCCTAGATCTGCGCTTGCTGGCGCGGAAAAAGAAAGAACTGACGTTAGCGTGTGTGTGCGGGGTCTGAGTAGCGCCGCCGACGTCATCTCGGCGACCACAACGCCAGTGACGGACGCAGAGCCGCACAACGCCACCTACCGACACGCAGGGGTACTGTTGACGAAAACTCTCTGGATCCAGTCTGACGCATGGGGGTAATTCTAAGGTAAGGAATCTATCACTGTTTCTTTCAGATTTTCCTCCACAACGAAGGCCCTGGAGCGCCAGGCACAGTAATATTCACATTCTGGGCTTCCCTGAAAGACCTTAAGGGAGTTCAGTAGACTCAGTTGTGCCTGGTGGGCTTGTCAAATGTGTTAGTCATTGAAAGAGCGCACAGGGCGCTGGTACCTCCTCCACCCCTGGGGGCTCCTCTGCGTGCGTTCATTGCAAAACCTTTGAATTACAGGGATAGAGACCGCATTCATCGGGTCTCAAGACCTCTGCTTCGAAAACAATAAGATATCGATCTATCCTGACTATACTAGGCATGTGTAGGAGCAGCGTAAATAATTTCTAGGGGGTAATGAGAAAACTGAGAGAACTCCACCTGCAGTACATGCTCCTATATCCCGCGAAGCTTAAGCTTCTAATGCAGGGGAAGGCGCACTTCTTTGAGACTCCTGAGGAAGCGTGGGAATGGTTTAAGATAATGGGGGGATGCCCTCCGACAACGAGAACCTAGAACAAGCAATAAGATAGGGCGCTAAGGCGCTAAGATCCTTGTTGGGGCCACAGGACGGGGAAGGGATCATCTGTTAAGTATGCTGGCTCGGACAATAGGATCAGGGTTGGAAGCGATGGGGCTTGGCACATGAGTGAAGATTCCCTCTTGGCCCCGGAAGCGAAGGGGACAATGTGGCCCAGGAAAATGGTGTAACGTCAGGTTGGACAAATTCATCAGTGGACGTGGTGGGGCGGTAATAACAAGGAGGCATTTACTTCGCCGGCTGCAAACATTACTAGGACACGGCACAACTTTGATTGTCAAAGATGAAAAAATGTTTGTTAGAGGGGAACAATGCTTCTGGATTTCTATAAAGAGGGTGTCTGCAGAAGGATTGCCCCCATTGGGCTTTATAAGGGTAAATGTGTGGCCTGGCACAACATTGGGGGTGACATTTTTTACCAGTTTGTTGTATGTAAAATGTCCGTGGGTGGGGGAATGTGACAGAAGGGGGGTGTTGGGTTTTTGTGTTAGTTTGTTTTAAAGATATGCACTGTAGCGGCAGATGCGGGGGTGGGGAGGGCCCCGGGCACCCCATTCTCGGGTGACAAAGTGAATCTGATGTGAGTGGCAGATACGTATTGTTACGTGGATCCCTGGATGGCAGGGAAATTGTCACACTGAACTTGTATACCCCCAACATAGATCTCACTTTTTTTCCAGTTCGCACATGAATTACTAACCAATGAAGTAGATGCTCCCTTTATTTGGATGGGTGACTTTAATTGCGTGCAGGACCCGGCACTTGATAGAGCTCCCCCTAAGGATGGCACAACACCTAGAATACCAAAAATGCTTAGCAGGGACATGCAGGATTTGGGAGCCAAAGATATTTGGAGGGAGACACATCCCACCCTTCCATTGTTTACTTGCAAATCTCTGAAGCATGGAACGCAGAGTAGATTGGATAGAGTGCTGGTGTCGGGGGCACCGGCGTTCCCTGAGGCAGAGGTGACTCATTTGGCGCATTTTCTATCTGATCCCTCGCCGGTGCGATGTACGGTGAGGTGGGGAACTAGTGTCATGGGTCCCAGGCAATGGAGGTTCCTGTGGGACATTTTGGAGGATCAAGTGGGGAGGACTATTTAGCACAATCAATCACAGATTATCTACATTTGAACTGGGGGGGTGAGACTGGGAGGGCTACTGAGTGGGAGGCCATAAAAGCAGTAACTCAAGGAGTAGGCATGGGGCTTGTATGTCCCCAAGGAGACAATTACTCAGGGATCTTGATAGGGAGAAGGCTTCTCCGAGATGAGTTTCAGACAGCTGCTGCTCATCCAAGCTGCAACGTCTTTCATTCCTTCTAGGAAGTGGAGTCTGGTGGTGTCGGGGTCGTGAGGGAGCGGATGAGCTGGGTGTTGTCAGAGTAGGATACTATGCTGAGTCCATGCTGTCGGACGATGGCGGCCATATATATTTTGAAGAGCGTGGGACTGAGCAATAATCCTTGGGGTACTCCTCAGTTGATCTCTGTGGGTTCAGAGAGGAAATACTGGAGTCTGATCCTTTGGGTTCTGCCGGCGAGGTCGGAGCAGAACCAGTTGGGGGCGGGTCCCTGTATGCCGTCATCATGGACTCTGGCTGTGAGAGTGCGGTGGGAGACTCTGTCGAAGGCTGCAGAGAGGTCCAGTAGGATGAGGGCTGCGGTGTGGCCTTGGTCGCGGAGCGTGCGGATGTCGTCTGTGACGGCGAGGGGGAGAGGGGTCAAGGTGCTGTGGTTACTACAGAATTTGGACTGGGTGGGGTCGAGGATGGCGTTCTCTTCGATGAAGTTTGTCAGCTGGGTGTTGACGATCTTCTCTTTACTTTTGCTGCAAAGGGAAGGAGAGAGATGGGTTGGTAGTTCTTCAGGTCCGTCGGGTCTGCAGAGGGTTTCTTGAGGAGGGGCTTAAGTTCTGCGCGTTTCCAGTCATCGGGCAAAGTGCCAGATTCGAGGGAGGCATTGATGGTGCGTCGTAGCACAAGCGCTATGGCGGCAGCGGTTCTGTTGAAGATGTGTGGCGGGCAGGGGTACGTGGGGGCTCCTGAGTGAGTGCTCTTCATGGTCGTGTTGGTATCTTAGGTGGTGATCGGGGTTCAGGCGGTGATGGTGGGCTGGCTGTCGTCGCTGGAGGGAAGGGTGGTTTCTGGATTCTGTTAGCTGAAGGTGTCGTAGAGGGCCTTGATTTTCAGATGGAAGTAGGAGCCAAGCTTGTTGCAGAGGCCCTGGAAGGGGGTGATGCCAGTGGTTTCGCTGGGGAGTTTGGTGAATTTCTGGATGTTGCTGAAGAGTTCTTTAGAGTTGCTGGAGTTGGCGAGGATCTTGTTCTGGATGAAGGTCCTTTTGGTGGATCAGATGGGATGATGGTATTCGGTCTTGGCGTTCTTGTAGGTGGTGCGGTCTTGCGAGGATTTGCTATTTCTCTAATTCTTCTTGAGATGTCTGCGGTGCGTCTGGATTCCTGGGAGGTCAGCGGTGAACCAGGTGGCCTTCCTGGGGAGCTGTCTGTTAGGGTTACTTAGGGGTGCGAGCTAGTCTGTGCAGTTGGTGATTCATCAGTGTTCTTTGGCTGCAAGGTTGGAGCCGGTGGAGGGGGCATCGCGGTTGAGGGTGGAGTTGAGCTGCTCCTCAGTGACCTTGGGGCCGGGTGCAGGTTTAGGGGTGGTGGGTTTGTTGATGTCGAAGTGTATGCAGTGGTGGTCCGTCCAAGGGAGGGTTGCGTCGTGTGGCTGAAGTGGACATTGTTACCTCCTGTAAGGATGGGGTCGAGGGTGTGTCCTGCCTTGTGAGAGGGTGTGGTAACGAGTTGTTTCAGTCAGAGGTTGGCGAGGTTGTCCTGGAGGATGGCAAAGTTGGGATTGCTGAGGGTGTAGAGGTGGAAGTTGAGGTCTCCGATGAGCATGTAGTCCATCGAGGCGATGGCGTGGGGTGCGAAGAGGTCGGCGATGGTAGTGGTGAACATGGTTCGAGAGGTCCGTAGGCGAGTGTGCGTCGTAGGATTGTCTGGGGCTGGTCTGGATCTGGAGGTTTAGGTGGACGTGGTGGGCGGGCTGACGCACGTGCTGGGGGTGGAGAATCGGAGGGAGCTCGTGTGGAATGGTGAGTCCTCCTCCTGGGCGGTTGGGGCGGTCCTTCCTCCGGATCTTGTATCCGTCAGGGATGATCGGGAATGGAGGTGGAGTTGGTTCATCTTTCTGTGAAGAAGGCGATGTCTGGCGAGAGGGTGTCGAGGAGGTCCTAGATCTCTATTCCGTGTCTGGGTAGGGAACGCACATTGAGGAGGCTTTGGGGGTGCTGGCGTCCGGCGTGGGGGCAGCGGCCTTGGGGGTGCAGAGGGTGGTGGAGGTATGGCAGCAGTGTCGGCAGGAGAACTGGCCGTGGGTGGTGTTGGACGTGGACAGCTCGCAGTTGTTGTTCCTTCCCGGGTTGAGTGCAAGGAGGGCAGCTGAGTCGTAGCGGTAGGCGGTCGGAGATCAAGGGTCCCTGGCACAGGTTGTGTTGCGGACGGGCGCAGACAGCCTTGCCTTTGGCGAACCTTTGGTAATAAACAACACAACTGCCAGTACTGAACTATAACTTGCAGAATTTTCTGTTACCACATGTATGAATAAAGCATACCGGTCCGTTTTTTATAACGTCACTAGTTTATTTATAAATTTGTTTCGCTAGTCATCCATTTTTTACTTTTTTTGTTTCTCAAAACCACTTTTTTTGTGCATATACAAAATGAACAATAAAATGCAATTACAATGACATATATTCTCTATACATATTTACAATTATTTCAACTCATCCACACCGTACTTTGACTAGTCCATTCATCCTACAATCAAACACACATGCATACTACAAAAAACAGTAAAGTATGACCCTTTGCCAAAAAAAACTAATTCAAACTCCAATTTATGTGTCTTAATACACGCTACTAAGTGCCTATATTATATGGAATTGTATGGTTAGAACCTAATTCCTTGATATCCTAATTCAATCCTTACAATTTTATTATTGGCAGAGGGCCAAAACAGGGTCGACGCGTTTCAAACCCCCTGATTGCGGGGTTCTCCTCAGGACCGTAAAGTTCTACAAAAAAACAAAACAAATGTGCCAGATTAAGTCACCTAATTCAAAACAAATGCTTTTTGGAATAAACATATGGCCACCAGCCTACTAGTCTCCGCCTACCTTATTTCTAAGGGAAACGATGTCCTTGTGTGATCATGTGGTGTAGTCACAAAATTCTAGACGAAAAACAGACATATATGTTTTACACATACTAAATGTATATTTGACAATGGATCAAAAATGGGCCATAAAATGGGCCATTGGCACTCACCCAATTCACGGTGTGGGAAGCGATAACACTACACGGGAAAGAACTGCTCATTAATGGAAGCCAGGGTAACAACAGGGAATTGAAACATTGCTAAAAACCAGCACTAACCTCAAAGGTGTGGGCTGAGGGCTCGTAGTGCCTACAAAGAGAAAGCAGACATATGCCGAGAATTCACTGCCTAAATTCCACTTTAGTCAATCGTAGTGCAGAGAGATCATGATGGAAACGGGTAGAACAACTTACCCGGTCTCCTACGCGGCGCGTCCACACCGGGTGGGACAGTCGATGCTGGGGCTTATTTTCAAAGCGACTCTGTAGAAAACACGAACGAAGGCTTGGTTAAATCGTTTAAATGCTCGAGGAGGCAGACTGAGGCGAGCAAACGCTTATACTGTTTCTGGGCGTACATTTAGGTTCGGGAACCACTCCGTACGCAAAGTCCGAATGTTTGTTAGATGACGCCAGCCTCGGCGTGTAATACATTCGGTTTTCGTCACGTGACCTACTTTTCTTAAAAGGGACAACGTCTCATTGGCTAAACTGAACTTTATTGCATTTATAAAAGGAACATAACGCTGTTTAAGCAAGAAGACACTTAACCATTCACAGAACGTTTCTTACAAAATGTTCACCATTCAATTTATCCCGCTTCTTTAATTACTCTGGTAACGGTGTCCCATCTAATTCCCTTTAATAGCTAGAGCGTCCCCGTGTGTCACTTCCCTAAAACCAACCATCCCAGGTTGTGTCATCTAACCATCATGTCCATTGTAGGACGGAGAGGTGGCATATGCCACTGTCTCAGTGTATAACTGTCTTAGGGGATTACTCTGAAAATTGGACACATGATCCCATATATCACATTCCTTGTTTGGCAATTAGTAAATTTTTCGTGTTTCCAGTGAATTCCATCAAAGCTGAACACTGTGCCTTCCTCCGTTTGTGCGCAACAGACACAGTTTCCACATTTGTGATGTCCTACTATTGGGGGCAGCTCCAACATGTCTCTTAATGTGGATCTGACTTCACGCGGTAGTGCCGCCCGCACTACATGGTTTGCCACACTTTTATCTTTTTTAAACGCAAACAGCGGAGGTTTTTGTAAGTCACTGTGTAGATTTTTTACCAGGTGCCAGTTCTGCATTACAATTTTCCGCAGTTGGTGTAAGCTAGGGCCGAAAGTAGTTACACATACAATCCTCTTTGTGTCAGGTCGTTTTTTCTTCTGTAACAACGTGTCACGTGGAACCTTTGGCACGCCTGTTGCACGCAGCCGCCATTAAATGGGGAAGGGAGAGGGAAGCGCAGCTGGGAGGCAGGAGCTGTAAACGACGGCATGGGGGACGGGACGCAGGGGCAAAAACTGCAACAGAGGAAAATACAGGTACAATTGCAATACAAATATAAAATAAAGGCACAATAACAGATCGGGCACAGAGCAGAAAACATGTACAATTATAAAACATATATGTAATGAAGGCACAATAACAGAATGGGCACGGAGGAGAAAACAGGTACAATTACCCAAGGGTGGGGTGGGAGGGTGGTGGGTGACCTCATATGACTTAATTTTTATCTGTAGATATAGTCTGGGGAAGAACAAGGATTATGAAAGGGGATAGACCTGGGGTAGAGTCTCTTGAGATTCTAAGTTGGAATGTCAACGGTTTGAGAGTCAGGAGAAGGCAGCGTTTGGTTTTGCAACATCTTAAGGATAATCCGGCTAAGATTCTTATGCTTCAAGAGACACACCTGCTACAGTCAGAAAGTAAGGCTTTGTTTGAGAAGCTAAGATGGGTGGGGAAGGTAATAGCTTCTGAACAACAATGTTGTTCAAAGGGAGTGGTTATAAATATGAAATCAAATGCAGAAGTGGAGCTTATTAAGTCAAATACAGACAATAGAGGAAGGTGGGTAGATGCAGAGGTGAGGTGCCATGGTATTAAATGTACTTAAGTCAATTATTATGGCCCTAATGAGGATGACATTGATCCTTTGAATGATTTGTGTTTAGCCTTGGTGGATTTTGAAGCCCCCTTAATTTTAGGAGGCGATTTCATTGTTCTGCTTAATAATAATTTAGATAGATCCTCCCCCAGAACACAAATTGCGGTGCCCCGTGTAAAAGCCTATTTAGTGACGATGTTAACATTTTTTAACCTCTGTGATGTTTGGAGAAAAAAAATGGAAGCGATGAGAGAATATTCTTTCTTTAGCAAAAAGAACCTCCACTACTCAAGAATTGATTACATATTTATTGACCTTTCCGAGTTAGAATCAGTACAATTAATTAGATATCAACCGATCCATATCTTGGAATATGGTGCTACATAAAACTGGATCTTCCCTCCGAGTCTATCTTGAGGAGGTGGACCTTGAACAGAAGATTCCTTTTGCAACCTTCAACCCCTGAGTTACTAAAGAGAGAGACAGCTACCTTTTTCCAACACAATCTGGATTTGGCCCCTTTGCACATAGTGTGGGACGCCTTTAAGGCCTGGCTTAGGGGGACTTTAAAGGGGGCGGTTGTCGGCTGGGATAGATTGGAAAAAGTGAGATTGAAGACCTAGAAAAGCAACTAGCGTTGGCAGAAACAGCCTTAAAAAGGAGGCAGGTGCCCCATGTGGAGAAAAAACCCCTTGCTGCTAGGATAGAGAATTTACAGATGAAGTTTAGGCTCAAAACTGAATCAATTATGCTCCAAAAGTGGGAGGCAAGCAAGATGAGTGAATTTGACCAGGGGTAGAACTGTGTCAAATTACTTGCTATGAAAAGTAGATCCGATAGGTCCCGTAATTTTATTTACAAGATCAAGGCAGGAGCCAAAGTGGTGGAGGAAAAAAGGGATATTGAGAAAGCATTTGTGGAGTTTTTTCAAGGCTTGTATAGTGAGGAGCTATCGGATGAGGTTACTGATCAGTGGCTGTCTGAAAAACAACTACAGAGACTGGATTCAGCGAGTCAAGCAATTCTGACCCAAGAATTAGAGGAGGGTGAAATATGTGTGATTTTAAATAAAACCAAGAAAGGGAAAGAAGCGGGTCCCGATGCAATCCCAATAGAGGTTTATATGTTAATATCCTATGACATTATCCCGATCCGGTTGAGATTGTTTAACAAGATCCTCAGAGGGAATTCTCCCCTGCCAGACTCCTGGAATGAGGCTGTTATTTCTCTAATCTTGAAGCCGGGCAAGGAACCAACTCAGTGTCAATCCTATCGCCCTGTATCACTACTAAATTGTGATTAAAAGATCTTTGCAGGTGTATTAAATGCTCGGCTTAGCAAGATAGTGGGGTCAATTATCCATCAAGACCAAAAGGGTTTTTTACCGGGTAGGCAAATGCTGGACTTGGTTTATTCCTGAATAGGTTCAATCGACCTGGCAACAACATTAGGGTCCCCCCTTTCTATTATTACGGTTAAAGCTGCAAAAGCCTTTGACCAAGTTAATTGGCATTATCTTAATAACACCTTAAAGGTTTTTGGTTTTGGAGTCAATTTTAGGGAAGTCCTTAAAAAAATATATAACTCTCCCCGGGCCCAGATCTTGGTTAATGGTAACCTCACTGCGGCGGTCTCAATACAGTGTGGTACAAGGCAAGGGTGTCCATTATCACCCATCGTCTTCGAACTGTACATCGAGCCCCTGGCTCAGAGTTTAAGGCAGAATGACAACATCTCCCCTTTCAAAATCAATGGGTTTACTAGGAAGATAGCACTATATGCGGACGATCTTATGCGATTTTCCTCTAATGTTAATCCTACGTTATCTTAGCTACTGGCTGAAGTACAGTCTTTTGGGAAAGTGTCAGGGTATCAAGTCAACAGTGATAAGACTGAGATTATGGCTTGGAATACCCCAGCACAGGGGGTAAGGCTTTCTAAAGAACTAAAGTACTTGGGAGTGATAGTAACTCAGGATACAGGAAAGATCCCCAAAACAAACCTAGATAAAGTCTCGAGGGAGGTGGAGCTTTTACTGAAGAGATGGCAGATTCTACCGTTATCCCATTACTAGAGAGCTAATTTGATTAAAATGTGTGTTCTTCCCAAATATGCCTACCTTTTTAATAATATTCCTCTGGAATTTGACAAAACTGCTCTTCTGAAAAAACAGGGTAAGATCTCACGTTTATTTGGGCAAGTAAAGGATCAGGCTATCTTGGAGGAAGCGAAGGCGAAAACTGGCTAAGGGAGGTTTGGGTTTGCCAGACCTTCAGTTGTATTGTTGGGCATATCAATTAAAAAATTGCAGGATGCTACTTTTGAAACCAGATAGCTCCCTGATTGGTAGTATGTTTAAAGCCATGCTTTCAGATATGGATGAGGTAGGTTTTATGTACAAATTTGGAGCTCCCAAATATTTTAAAAAGACCAGGCTTCAGACTCTATATATGGCGGCTTAGCTATGGACTGAGTGTCGGGCAAGTTTAGGATTGCCGTATTATAGTGACTGGGCTCCAGTGTGGGACTCTCCAGGAACTCCGGAATGCCTCACAGACACTATCTCAGCCATTAAAAGAGGCTGGAGTCTTACACTGGAAGGATATAATGGATGGGAACATCTGTCATCCTTGGGAAGTTTGGTGGAACCTTACTAGTGGAGCTCTTTCTAGATTTAAATTTGACCAAATCTCTTCATGGTGTAAAAGCCAAAGCAGGTTAATCCCTGAGGATACTTCCATGGAAGAGGAGTTGCAAGATCCAACGGTTAAAAAAAAGTAGGGCGGTGGTACCAGCATCTTCGTGCGGCAGCAGATAAAAAATGCCTACCTGATCTGGGAGAGGTGCTTGCCGAGTGAAGATCTGGAAAATTGATGGCAAGTATCTTTGGAAATCTTATATCCACTTATTAAATCTGCTGCACTCAGGAAAAAAATTTTTTTCATACTGCACAGGATATACTGGTCGCCCATGAAGCTTGTCAAAATAAGGGGAGGTGGAGAGGCTAACTGCACGAGATGTGGAATCCCGAACGCGGATGATGTTCACATTTTTGTGGCTTGCCCCCGGATTCAAGATTTCTGGGGCAGTGTGGGTAAGACCTTGTCTGATGTGCTGGGCATGGAGGTTGAGGTAAGCCCCTCTTTTATTATTTTTGGTATTATATTGAAGCATGATGGGCTGTTGGGGCTCCCGGGGCTCGAGACTAAATTGGTATTCTATCTTGTCCTTTTGGCAAGAAGGGAGATCTGTCAGCTTTGGCGCCAGGCGCTCCCCCCAAACTGGAGAGCCTGGTGGAATGCGGTAAGATACTTTAGAGACTTGGACCAAAAGGTCAATCAGAATAGGGGTAGAGCAGATGTGGGGTGGTTTTGGAATTTGTTCGATTTCACTGCTGGTGTTTAACATATTTTATACTATCCAATGATTAGACCTCTTGGTCATCTCCCGATGAGTGGTGTGGCTGGGTTCCACATAAATACCATCAGCTGAGCCTATACCCCTTAGATAAAAACGACAAGGGTGGTACAGATTGAGAGGTCGTTGTATCTACGGAGGTCATATGAGGATAAAAAAAAAAAGAGAAACCTCTGGGAACTGAGGACATCGGGGGAGCTGCAAGGGACCAGAGTAAGACGTGGGGAGGCCCGAGACCCACGCTAGAGAGGTCCTACTCCCCCACGAGAGGGAGGACTCAAACCCAGTTGAAGCACAAGGTACACTACTCAGGAGACAGTGAAGACTGCCCAACTGAGACTACCCAGAGCTTAAAAATTAGGTCCTGAAATGGCAATGGGCTGGGAGCAGTATTAAGTGCACATTGATCCTAAAACACATAAAAACGACACAGGCCAGACATAGTACTCATGCAATAAACACACCTGAAAGGACATCATTATAAGGCATTAGATTAAATTGGTTATGCGGGGTACACCTCAGACTCTTAGGAGGTGGGTATCCTGATCAAAAAGTCTTTCCATTCCCCAAAAGTGCTGGGAGATAATCATAGACAATATGTCACCCGTAGTGGGATAGATCTGAATCTCTGCTCAGTTTATGCCCCGCCTCGAACTCCTAGCCATGAACCTTCCTGATCTGGGGAATCTATTACTGGAACTCCCTGTGGGAGACCTTCTAGAGGGAGGGGACTTTAATGTTATTCTTCACTCCCTGGGGGACCGAGGGGAGGGACTCCACTCTCACAGTTCACATCGGCGTTGGGCCTGGAGGACATCTAGAGAGAATTCAATCCAACCACGCAGCAGTACACATATTTCATGGCACCGCATGGCAGCTTCTCTATAATTCCATAAATAGAGTAATTCAAATACTGGTCACAGCAACTTATCCAATAAACTCAATCCCAGCGCTCCACAGAGAGCTAGATCAATACAAAATAGTAGGATTCAAAATTAATATGACCATGTTAGAGGCGTTAAATCACATTTTTTCCACCACCACCCTTGAATTTTTTTTTAAAATAAATCTTTTTATACATAAACCAAGCAGTAGGCTTCACTTATTTAGCAGCAGTATAGTCCGATCATTACACATACATTTTTGCCTTGTTGCCATAGGCCCCCTTATGATGCTCAATCCAATTGAACTGTTCAGGTGCTTTTACGGCCGTATCGTTTGAATCGCTTGGGGTACTCCACCCTTCCCCTGTGTCATCCCCCTGTTGCCCAACCCCTATAATTTGTCCAATCACCCCATACTCTCTCCCATTTCCTGGGCATCCTCTGGCTGTGTAAATCACTTGTTCTGCTCTCTGGGACCAATCTAGGGGTGAACCTCGCTCCCCAAGCCCTCGCAAAATTCCGCTTTGTGACCCTCGCCGACAGCTTTCTTTTAACCAAACCTATATTCTAGGTCCTTGAATTGTTTTCCAGTTAATAGTTGTTTGCCTTTTTGCTAAGCCCAGCACCAAGTCTCTGAATCTGCTATTAAGCGTTGACTTTGATCCTTGGATATAACCCCAACATACATACTTCTGGAACTTTTTGGATACTTCGGTCTAGTATTGCGGTTTGTAACCACATTTCCCAATAATGGAAAAGCTTAGAGAATTTCCAAACGATATGTATAAAGTCAAAATTCGGGGGGCGGAGCTTGCTCGAGTCCGAGATGGTCGCTTGACTCGCGAGCTCCGCCAAGCCAGCACAACATCCTACATGATCCTTAGACCCTCGGATGTTGGAAGATATAATAACCCTCTGGGATTGTTGGTGGTCCGGTCCGGCGCCCGCTGTCCTGCTGCGGAGTGTGCTTTTGGCCGCATTAAGTGATTCTGCGTGGGGTAGTCTGAAGGAAGAATAGGCCGTGAGGCACCGGCCTGGAGTTGCACGGCCTCCTGACGACATCATCCTGCGTGAAGCCTGCGGATCGATCGACGGTTGGGCGGAACAGCGGTCACATGATCTGCGCCGATTTTGGGCCTGGAACAAGCCGCGGACCTACCTGGCTGGAGTGTGGAGACTCGTACCCCAGAGATTGCTGCCATGCCTGCGTTTGGACGGGGCTGTCCTTCGCTCCCCCTTAGTGGTGCAGTACCGAGTGGCGCTGTGAGGACCATTGTGGCAGCGCACAAGAGAACCTGCTGGTGAGTCAGAGGCGAGAAGGACGCTCCTGGACTCGGCGGCCAAACCTAGCGCTTGTGACTGGAGGATTACAGCAGTGCCCTACGGTGTGTGTGTTGAGGTGCTACCGGTGGGGCGACATAAGGGGGTAACTCTGTGGAGTGATGACGCTGCGGCTAACACCTGCGAATGAAATATAGCGCCGATGCGTGCTGGTGGGCAGCTGACACCCTTGAATTTTATTTGATGGTGCGAACTGCGCACGCTGGGTCGGAGGCCCCATATCAGGACAAACACTGGGGAGTGCTCAGGGACATAGTGCTCAGCGGGCTGGGCGGCGACAAGCTATAAAGAGCGCCCGATATCCAACGTCAGTGAGTGTATCTGAGCGGGGATCTATATTGTGGGGCACGAGGATGGAGGCGCGTTTCCCTGTACAGCAGTCGGGCAGGAAGCGTAGGAGACTGCCCATAGTTTGAGGAAGAGAAGAAGATAGCAGGCGGGGAGTGGCAGCGAGAAGTGGGTCTTCCCTCAGTAGATTGGCCACATACATTTTTGAGGGTAACACCTGGTGGCCTAATAGGAATATGATTTGGAGCAGGGCTGCTGCCTCCCTAGAGTTTCCTGCGAGGATCATCGCCCACTGACTGGAACACTTGCATTGTTGTGAGCACCTGCGCGCCCTTTGATTACCTTGGTGGGTGACGAATAGCCAGCTGCCAATTGTAACAACGCTGGTCTCCCTTGGTCACCACGATGGGAAAGTCTGACCGAAACCAGTCCAAACTCCCCTTCACCCAAACACGGGCTAAGTCTCAGGACAGAGGTGCAGGAGGCGTAAGTAGGTCCCCCACGCCAACGGAACAAGAACAAGACATAAGAAGCATGCTGAAATCTAGGGAAAAGGGGCTGCAGGAAGGTATCACCTCGCTTGGGGCGAAGATGGATGCGTTAACGTATAGAATGGAGAGAATGGGTGAGAGGCTGGATAAGCACGCTGAGAGACTGTGCGCATACTGGGCCTGCCTGAGACGACTCAGACTGGCAAGATGGAGCCCTTCATCGAGCGCATGCTGGTGACACTACTAGGGGAGGAGGTCTTCTCTAACACTTTTATTGTGGAGCATGCACACCGCGCGTTGGCCCCACGCCCGAAGCCAGGAGCTCCACCGAGGCCGATAATTGCTAAGTTTCTAAACAATAGTGACAGAGATGCCGCCTTGCGAGCTGCCAGAGAAAAACAAACATAGTCGTACGAGGGCTCTACCATTTCATTATATCCCGATTTTACGGCTAAGGTCCAAGAGGCGAGGAAACACTTTGTTCCAATGAAAAGACAACTACGTGAACAAGGAATAGACTACGCAATGCTCTATCCGGCAAAGTTGAAAGTAAACAGAAACGGAGAGTCGCATATTTTCACCAAGCCAAAGGCTTTGCAGAAGGCGCTGAAAGACTGGGCTAAAGAAGAAAACAAGTTACTTACCTGTAACTACGGTTATCCAGTATTGGTATCTTTCATAGATTCACATGCCTGAATCATTCCCCGTCGCCGAGGCGGGAGTCCCAGGGTAATGATATATACAAAAGCAGTGCCTTAGAACATTTTTTGTAGTAGGCTGACAAGACTATAGGCCCCAAAAGGCCCAAAACTTAGCAGCCTATCTACCTCATTATATGAAAAGAACTGAAAGCAGTTCCAACCAATCAGCTGTCAGCACCCTCTAGAACCTTCCCAGCAGAGGCAGTTCTCCTCAGATTTTCCCAGCACAAGTGAGAAGTATGTATCCCTAATAAAGAACTGTTCTGCCAGGGAGGAGGGTGGGTGCATGTGAATCTATGAAAGATACCAATACTGGATAACCATAGTTACAGCTAAGTAACTTGTTTTCTTATCCAGTATTGGGGTATCTTTCATAGATTCACATGCCTGTATCAGAATAGCAAGCAGTAAAACCATATCTGTCGTTTGCGGAAGGTGGGAGACAAAGCGTAATTCTACATATCCCCCACTCAACCGGAAGGTTATAGAGCACTAAAAATGTAAATATACATATATGCAGAAACCTACTGAAAGAAAATAATTATATTCAGATAACATAGTTCATATTAAAGACAGCATTTGACAAGCAAAACATTACAGTATATCATGCATACTCTTATGTCATGAACATAATGTGAGAGACCTTTAAAAAGTCTAACCTTAATGAAGAAGATGCTGCAGCACCGCTTGTCCCACTGCTGTATCATCCTGTGATGCAGACTGCAAGCAGTAATGATTTGTAAATGTATGGACACTCTTCCATGTAGCAGCTCGGCAAATGTCCTCCAGCGTGACCCCAGCAAATAAGGCTATCGACGCCGACATCATCCTGGTGGAATGTACTTTAACCTTTCTGACTAAAGGTCTGTTAGCTTTTTCGTGACAGAATTGTATTACTGAGGATAACCATCTGGCTATCGTTGCTTTCGTCACGGCTTGTCCCAGCGTGACCGGACCATAAGCAATAAATAACTGGTTAAATTTTCTTATGTCTTTAGTTTTTTGAAGATAGAACTTTAGACATCGTTTCACATCAAGAGAGTGCAGGGCCTTTTCTGCCGGTGTGACAGGATCCGGGAAAAAAGTCTTTAACTTTACCGGCTGGTTTAAATGAAATTGAGATGGTACTTTAGGAATGAACTTTGGATTGGTTCTCAGGGTGACATAGTCCTTAGAGAAATTAAGGAAAGGCTCTGAAATCGTGAAAGCTTGAATCTCACTAACTCTCCAGGCTGAAGTGAGAGCTAGTAAAATAGCCACTTTCCAGGTTAAAATCTTTAGTTCAGCTCTGTGAATAGGTTTGAAGGGCCTCCTCATTAACTGGGACAAAACGATATTGAGATCCCATTCAGGAGGTGGAGGTCGGATTGGAGGAAAAGCCCGAAACAATCCTTTGAGAAATTCCTTTATCAATGAGGAAGAGCATAGTGATGGCTTGTTTGAACTTTTTCTGAATCTGGATATAGCGGCCAGATGTACTTTGATAGAAGAGAATACTAGGCCTGCTTTGGCTAGCGATAGCAAGTAAGAAAGGATATCCTCAGGTGGAGCCGGGATCCGATGAATATTTTTTGCTTCACACCAACAGAATCGTCTCCATTTAAAACGGTACGTTCTGATAGTACTCTGAGCACGGGCTTGAGACAGAATTTCTCTACAGTTTGCAGAAATCTTGAGATCCTTAAACTCTAAGAAGTCAGGAGCCAGGCGTGCAAGTGAAGCGATTGTGGATCCGGGTGTAAAATCTGACCTCCTTCCCTTGTCAACATTGAAATTGTCGGTTTGAGACGAATTAGAGGCTGCTGAGATAGCAGGAGCAGTTCTTGGAACCAGTACTGCCTCGGCCAGTGAGGAGCAATGAGGAGAAGAGTGCAATGTTCCATCTTCATCTTTTGCAGTATCCTCGGTATTAAAGGAATCGGGGGAAAAGCGTATACATAGATTCCTGACCATCTCATGGACAGGGCATTTCCTCTTGACCCCCGTTGAGGAAATCTGCTGGCGTAGTAAAGGCATTGCTGTTCTGTTGCATCGCAAACAGATCTAGAGTTGGCGTGCCCCATCTCCGAAAGATCCTGTTCACCTGATCCTGTTTCCGTTCCCATTCGTGGCAACCTGTGAGAGATCTGCTGAGGTTGTCGGCTAGAGAGTTTAGAACCTCTTTTACATGCTCCGCTCTGAGGGTTATGCAGTGTTATATAACCCACTCCCACATCTCTTGAGCCTCCTGCGAGAGGGAGAGAGATCTCGTCCCCCCTTGCTTGTTGATGTAAAGCATGCTGGTGGTATTGTCCATAGGCACTAGCACTGAGGAATTTGCAATTCTTGGCAGGAACGCCTGCAGAGACAGAAAGATGGCTCTTAACTCTAGACTGTTGATGTGTCTCTGCCGATATTGGTGAGACCATCGCCCTTGAATTTGGAGGTCCTGGAGATGACCTCCCCATCCTTCCATAGATGCGTCCGTGGTCAGGATGAACTCCGGAAGGGTTTGGAGAAACGGGATGCCCAGTGACAGATTGTTTTCTGTGGACCACCATTGAAGAGCTTGCCTCATTCTGGATGTCACCTTTATGTGATCGTCGAAAGACCCTCCTATTTGTTGCCATTGTCGGTGCAATTCTTCTTGCAGCGGCCTCATCCTGAGTCTTGCAAAAGGGACTAGACTGATCGCTGAAGAGTACATCCCTAGAAGAGACGCATATGTTCGGACAGAAAGTGACTTTTTTGTTGAGATTAGTCTTGCTAGTTTTTGAAGTTTGTTCTGCCGTTCCTGAGACAAGAACGCCTTGCACTGTTGGGTGTCCAGTGAAGCTCCCAGAAAGGTTAACACTTGAAGGGGTTGCAGTTGTGATTTCTTTGCATTGAGAGTGAGCCCTAGGTTTGAGAATAGACGGAGGGAGCTTTTGACCGCTTGTCTAGTAGACTGTTTTGATGGTCCTTTGAGTAGCCAGTCGTCGAGGTATGGGAAGACTTGTATTCCCTGCGACCTCAGTGCTGCAGAAACTGGGGCTAAACATTTTATAAATATTCTTGGTGCCGATTTCATCCCGAATGGGAGCACCTTGAATTGAAAGTGGACGCCAGCCACTGTGAACGGCAGGTATTTGCGATGTTTGGGGTGTATAGGTATATGGAAGTGCCGCTCACTGACCCGCTTATCTGTGCCAAAGACGAGGAACTGCTTTTCTGCCCAAATCTTGAACCGTACTCCCTGGGGCAGAGGTCGGCTGGTGGGAGCGTGACTGCAATTCGCAGTCTATCATCTCGCTCTCAGCGCGACCCGCCCAGGTAGCAGTGCATTGGTTGTCCCCAGCAACAGCCTACCGGGGGACTGCGAGGCCCAGATACCACCGCTCCTTGAAGCCGGCGCCTCTTCCCCCGGCGGCCACGCCCACTGATTGGAACGCTGCTTCATAACTGTTCGCGACACCCGCTGCGCGGGTGCCGCTCACTGACCCGCTTATCTGTGCCAAAGACGAGGAACTGCTTTTCTGCCCAAATCTTGAACCGTACTCCCTGGGGCAGAGGTCGGCTGGTGGGAGCGTGACTGCAATTCGCAGTCTATCATCTCGCTCTCAGCGCGACCCGCCCAGGTAGCAGTGCATTGGTTGTCCCCAGCAACAGCCTACCGGGGGACTGCGAGGCCCAGATACCACCGCTCCTTGAAGCCGGCGCCTCTTCCCCCGGCGGCCACGCCCACTGATTGGAACGCTGCTTCATAACTGTTCGCGACACCCGCTGCGCGGGTGCCGCTCACTGACCCGCTTATCTGTGCCAAAGACGAGGAACTGCTTTTCTGCCCAAATCTTGAACCGTACTCCCTGGGGCAGAGGTCGGCTGGTGGGAGCGTGACTGCAATTCGCAGTCTATCATCTCGCTCTCAGCGCGACCCGCCCAGGTAGCAGTGCATTGGTTGTCCCCAGCAACAGCCTACCGGGGGACTGCGAGGCCCAGATACCACCGCTCCTTGAAGCCGGCGCCTCTTCCCCCGGCGGCCACGCCCACTGATTGGAACGCTGCTTCATAACTGTTCGCGACACCCGCTGCGCGGGTGCCGCTCACTGACCCGCTTATCTGTGCCAAAGACGAGGAACTGCTTTTCTGCCCAAATCTTGAACCGTACTCCCTGGGGCTGAGGTCGGCTGGTGGGAGCGTGACTGCAATTCGCAGTCTATCATCTCGCTCTCAGCGCGACCCGCCCAGGTAGCAGTGCATTGGTTGTCCCCAGCAACAGCCTACCGGGGGACTGCGAGGCCCAGATACCACCGCTCCTTGAAGCCGGCGCCTCTTCCCCCGGCGGCCACGCCCACTGATTGGAACGCTGCTTCATAACTGTTCGCGACACCCGCTGCGCGGGTGCCGCTCACTGACCCGCTTATCTGTGCCAAAGACGAGGAACTGCTTTTCTGCCCAAATCTTGAACCGTACTCCCTGGGGCAGAGGTCGGCTGGTGGGAGCGTGACTGCAATTCGCAGTCTATCATCTCGCTCTCAGCGCGACCCGCCCAGGTAGCAGTGCATTGGTTGTCCCCAGCAACAGCCTACCGGGGGACTGCGAGGCCCAGATACCACCGCTCCTTGAAGCCGGCGCCTCTTCCCCCGGCGGCCACGCCCTCCTCTCTACTTCCATATCTAGCCAGCCTCTGACGCGCCGCGGGTCGCGCCGCGGGTCGCAGCCCGGGGCGAAGACCCGGGCAAAGACCGGGCCGTTTTAGGCCGTTAGAGGCTGGTAGAGACTGGACTGGGCCACCCCCCTTGATTTTAAAATTTGTATTCGATCTTCCGTCTTAGCGATACTTTTACGACTTACCTCATCCCTACAACCTAACGAGAATAGCAATGGTCCTTACGAGAGGGAATAAATCTACAACTAAAGCCCCTAGCGCAGCAGGTAAATTCCTTGGTCCCATGGATGACTTCTTAGCGAAGGCTAATACACTTATAGACGAAAGTATAACACTCATTGAAGAAAGGGTTTCACTAGATCTAGCATTTGCTAAAAGATCCTCATTAGGCATCTTGGCGGAAGCCAGATCTCCAGCATTAGGTGTCCCAAACGCAGAGCTGATTCCAACTAGAGAGAGACGCAGCCTACCAAATACAGTAGACCTGTCGGTATCCCAGATAGCGGACTCTCAACTCAGCTTTGACCTAGAAAAAACCCCCGATCTGCTCACAATAACGCCTGCAGAACTCTCCTCGATAGAAAATAGAGTAGAAAGGGGTAAGAGGGAGGGAGCAATCAGTAAGAAAAGGGCACCAAGAAATCCATTCACCCCAGTAAACCTGGCAACAACATCAAGTATCCCACAAACTCAAGATGATAGGGTGACACACGTTGAGATTTTAGCGTCAGTCCATCAGGTAGAGCAGGAGCCATCCCCCCTGATAGTCTTGGACCCTTATTCTACAAAACAAACCCCGGTGGTTTTGGACGCTGTTGAGGCTCAGGAATTAACACTCTCTAGCATAGCTAGTGTAGTCAAACATGCCTTACAACCCTTAGAACATCGGCTAGCAATCCTAGAATTGCAAATTTCTGAGCTTCTAAAAAATCAGCAATCATTTCTACCACCATGTCCCCAAAAACCATCACAAAATAATAGCAAACAATCAGTAAGTACCAACGCATCAATTGCTAATCCATCCTTACCCAATCCACAACAAAAGACTCTCCAGATAATTACTTCAAATCCCTCGACCAATAAAAACACCTCAAATCCAACCAAAATAACAAAAACTGTAGTAGCCCAAAGCTCTACTAGTAACCTACAACAGACCACCGTTCCGACTTCCCCAGCTGTGCTTGCTACAGCTGTCCCTGCTACTACTGCCGCAATTCCGACGGCACCGACCAGTACAGCCAATAAAACCTCAGGGAAAACCACGCATAATGCAACTATAAAAACCTTACCCCCCCCACCTGTACCACCAAAAACACCTGCGGGCAGGCCCAAGAGAAACACAGCGGGGAATCCTGGCCCGCCAAGATTCCCAGCAGATTTCCCTCCAGAGGCTTCACCCTATGTGGCAGTCATGGCTGGAGTGCCAGAACTAATAGATTCTACCCCAGAACCGGTCTGGTCCCTAAAAAATAAAGTTCAGCACTGGCTCCAGACCAACCGCCCAATTCCATCCTCTTGGCGTGGTAGAATCAGATCTGTAGCCAGGGTCCCATGGGTGGGCAATACCCGAAAAACCATTTCCGGGGACTGCATCGCAATCACTTTCGAGGATCCTCGAATAGCGGATTATGTCTGTGCCTGGGAAGACATCACCCCAAATGGAGGAATTAAGATCAAGTCCCTCCCCTTTTTTTACCCCTTCAGGCAAGTAGACAGCTATACACAGGATCAAGAGCCCCCTTGGTCCGTCCCATTTCCCAGGCAGGATGACTTTTCAAATATCAGTTATAACGGCCCCCATAATCAATACGAGCCAGACTACTCCTGGCACCCAGTGAGACAACGCCGCCAGGGAGGAAGGTGGGACGATAGAAGACCTTATACACATTGGCCCCCACAGAGAGAGCAATCACGATGGGACCCATGGCAAAACATCCCATTAAGCAATAGGTTCAGCGGCCTAGAAATGGTCGACTGACCATCAACAGTAGTCCCTCCCATCGACACCCAACTATCTCCCTCTCTGCAGCCCAATACCATCGCCTCACTTACCAGTAACAAGAGCACGATAACCTCAGAAGTAGAATCGGCCGATGATGCTTCATTTCTCATAGTCTCTTATTGGAACATCGCGGGCCTCCGAAATAAAATCGAGGATGGCTCTGCGCAGAAGTTTTTAGCCCCATACCAAATAATTTGTCTCCAGGAGACGTGGTCCGTAGAAGAACATCATCTACTAGGCTATAAAACTTACAATGTTCCAGCCCTAACCAGTACAATGGGCAGACCAAAAGGTGGCCTAGCAATTTATATCTCAAACTCCCTACCTCTCAATAAAGTGGCCATATTTTCCCAGGACGACAATCATCAAATCTTATCACTTACCTTACCAAACAAAGACATCATTATTCTGACCAATACATATAATAACCTATCGGAAGAAAACTTTACAATCCTTCTCACCACCATAACCGATAAATTAAAACAGGTACTTCATCAGAGCCCTGCAGACAAAGCAACCCAATTAATTTGGGGAGGCGATTTCAATCTTCATCCCTGCACAGCTCCCAATCTAATGTGTTGTGGGATTGTAGACAACTTTAATGCTCCATTAGCACACCTCGCACACTCTAAACTAGGAAATATAATTAACATCGCCCTATCAGATTTGGATCTCCAGATTGCCAACCATGTAAAAGCAGACCCAAATGAATTTATACCGACCTATGTGGGTAGAGGACACAAGACAACAGTAGATTTCATTTTTCTTTCCCAAACCCTAATGCCGAAACTTAAAGACTTTGAAGTCATTGTCACTCCCTTTAGTGATCACGCAGCCCTAATACTAACAATGTTCATGCCTGCCAATCTTTCCCATAAATTAGAGATGGCGACCACCCTCAGACAGAACAAGATTGAGATTAGTAAACGGAATGGACTAACAATCAGATGGGCTAAAATTAACCCATCCGACATAATGAAAAAATTAATAACGCGGTCCTACCCAAATATAATGAAATGCCTGGATCTCACAACTAGCCATAAAGAGGTCTTGAGAAATTTTAACTTAATATTAGATGCTATAAAAGACCTGCTCACCACAAAACCTAAAATAAACCGCCCTACAAAACCAAAGTGGTTTAATCATAACTGCACAGCGGCTCTAACAAAGTTGAAATCCGCACTCAAAAATAACCCACGTGATGCGGCTCAGATCCAGTTGCTTAGGCGACAATACACAGGGGAAAGAAAGCTGAGAACTGCCCAACTAAAGCAAAAGCTATGGGATGATCTCCACCAAGGTGCAGTCTCACAAAACAGCGAGCTTTTCTGGCGTACGGTCAGAACCCCATATCTCACAGAAAGAGATACCCCAAAAATAGAAGTCGCTATCGACGAAAATACTTGGGTTACGCACTTTGAGGAAATTTTTAAGAATACCCTCCCAACAGAATCCCCTCCTCACAAGGTAAATTACCCTATCCTGGTCCCTTTTGATATTTCAGACCTGATAGATGCTCTGCAGAGTAGTAAAACAGGCAAGGCACCAGGACCCGACGGGGTCCCGGTGGACCTTTTTAAAAGTAATCAAGACCTCTGGGCTCCCATCTTAACCAGAGTATGCACAGCAGCAGCAAGTGAGGGAATCCTGACATCTTGGACAAAATCAATAATGGTTCCCATTTTCAAAAAGGGGGACCGACAAGATGTAAAATGCTACCGGCCTATATCACTGCTGGATTCGCTCGGGAAAGTAGTGGGGAGAGTGATTCTAGAGCGTCTCCAGCAGTGGACCGAGGACCGGGGCATAATTTCGGATATCCAATTCGGATTTCGAGAAGGATTTGGTACCTTAGAGCAGGTCCTCAATCTTACACTAATAATGGGGAAATATACACAGGCCATCCCTACCAAGATATATATGGTCTTTGTTGACCTCTCCGCAGCTTTCGACTGAGTGTCGCACAGAAAGCTGTGGAGGGTCTTAGCTCAATTGGGAATAGATCCACCCCTTTTAGATTTTCTCAAAGAGCTCTACACAGGGGCTACAGCCAGAGTACGCTTTGGCGTCAATGGTGAGCTGACGTCTCCGTTTAGCGTAGGGCGTGGGGTCAGGCAGGGATGTGTCTTGGCCCCCTTCCTCTTCTCACTCTACACCAATGGTTTGGAGGGGGAGATGTTGGGGGGGGCCCAGGACCTCCCACGCATAAACCGCCGCCTGATCCCAGCCCTGCTCTACGCGGACGACGCCGTCATCCTAGCACGAACACCCAAAGAGCTCCAAAAAGCAGTGAACAGATACACGTCCTTCATGGGCAACTTAGACCTAAAGGTGAACGTAAAGAAAACGTTCGTAATGACAGTTGGCAGACACCGAAAAAGAACCTATCCCATAGTCCTCAACAACCAAAAGCTTGAACCTACCCCACATTATCCCTACTTGGGGGTTATGATAGATGACCAACTTTCTTGGAAGCAAGCAGTGAGCACAAGGGCACTTTTATTTAGGAGATCAATTGCAGCACTAATAACTTTCTCTCAGAAACTAGGCAAGAGACCACCAATAGAGCTCCTTAAGATTTATAATGCCAAATGTCAGGCAATAGCAACATACGGTGCAGGAGTCTGGGGGTACACAGACGTTAGCCCTATTCAAAGGGTGGAAAACACCTTTTTAAGATTCTTACTAGCTACCCCCAAAGGCACCTCAATCTACGCAATGCACCTAGAACTAGCCATACCCTACTTAGAGGATTTAATTAAAATTGAACCTCTGATGTTGTGGCGCCGCATTTGGAAATCAAATAAAAACGCTCTGACTCAAGCCATTATCACAGACGCAATGAATATGGACAACTCTGCAAAAATAAAGTGGCTCCTATACGTTAGGAACTTTTTTACTGATTTAGGCTTTGAGAACTACTATTTAGATCCGACAACTATAACGGTCATTCCAAAAAAAGATCTTAAACACCAAGCATTATGCCACTTGGAAACGTTAAGACTCGCTTCCAACTCCACAAAAACGGCAGTGATACATTCAAATATGATTCAAATAGCCTTTGTCATTCACCCGTATTTAGAACTCCAAATACCAACTTACGAGAGAATGCTCATTACAAGATTCAGGCTAAACATATTCTTTAGAATGGTCACCTTTCCGTCACAAAATTGTTGGGAAGCTATTCTCCCGCCTTGTCCTTGTGACGGTATATCAATGCAGTCGAATCTGCACGTGATCCTGCTTTGTAAATACCACCAAGCCCACAGAAAGATCTGGCTTTTACCGATATTAAAATCCTGGGGATTGAGACAGTGCAGACCCGCCCTTTTAAGACTGCAAATGTTGGAAACACCGAATGTCTGTTATTTTATTAGTAGTTTCTTAAAGTGTATCATGAAACACAGAAAGAATCTCTAAAAACCTTGTCAGTCTGAGCATAAGCGGTATTTTGCACATTTCTTGATTAATTTTTTCTTTTTAATTGTGATATGAATTTTATCAGAAACATATGTAACATGTTTACTTTTACTGTGTCTTGACATTTTGTGTACTTTTATGGTTTTTCCATTGTGAATAAGCCGAATAAAGATTTTCTATCTATCTATATGGAAGTAAGCGTCTTTCAAGTCCAGAGAAGCCATAAAATCCCAATCGTTGAGACAATTGAGCACATCTGCCAACATCACCATGCAAAAACTGTTTCTTCAAGAATTTGTTGAGTTTGCGCAAATCGAAAATCGTGCGCCACTCTCCCGACTTCTTCTTTATGAGGAAGAAGCGAGAGTAGAATGCTTTTCCTTTTTGCGAGATGGGAACCTTCTCTATCGCATTCTTGCGAAACATGTTTAAGGCTTCTTTGAACAGTAAGTGAAGACGAGGGGGAGGGGGACCCTTGGGCGGGGTTGTAGGCGGTTTCTTTAAAAACTCCAGAGTGTGTCCTTTTTCCACTAGGTCGAGGACCCACAGATCCGATGTAATGTTCCGCCATGGTTGGTAAAAGGCGGAGATCTTTGCGCGCACAGGGAGGGGAGGATGTTGGACTGGCGTCCCGCATAGCTCATCGACGTTTGTTGGAATCTCGTCCCTGATTATTTGATCTTCGTCTTCCTCCCTGACGAGAGAAATTGCTGGAGGAAGATTGCCTGTATGAAGACTGGTAATACGGCTGTTTGTACTGATATTGGTATTGCCTGTTCTGTTGGTTGTTGTAATTTCCCCTAGAAGAAAAATCACGACTCCTTGCTCCTCTAAAAGAGCCTCTCTTATATTGCAGGGTACCAAGTGATTTTGCGGCGTCGGTATCCGTCTTGATGGTAAGGCGTCATCGATGTGCTTACCGAAGAGTGAATCCCTGTCGTGAGCCATATCAAGGATCTTTGTTCGCACTTCCGGTCTGAAGGAGGTTGCTCTGAGCCAGCCCTGTCGTCTGAGGACCGCAGTACCTGCTAACTGTCTAAAGTTAGTGTTTGCGATGTCTAGGGCGCAGTCTATTATTTCTGATGCCGCCTTCTCTCCTTCCAGCACTATTTTACGTGCTTCCTGCGGACGATCTTCCGGTATCAAATCTATGAATTCCGACAGATCCGACCACATCTGTCGGTCATAGCGGGCAAGGATTGCAAGGGAATTCGCTGCTTTGATGGAAGGTGCAGCATTGGTGTAGAACTTTTTTCCTATACGGTCCACTCTCCTGCCCTTTTTGTCCAGTGGTGTTGAGATTGGAGTGGATGGATTTTTGGACCTCTGTTGGGCAGCTTGAGATATTACAGAGTCCGGACGTGGATGGCCCACCAGACAAGATGGAGATTCTGGCGGTGCTCCCTACTTTTTCTCATTACGAGGAAGGACTGCAGGGATAGAAGCGGGCGTCTTCATAATCTTAAGACCTTCCTTCCAGATGAAATCTATAATGGGTATAGCCCTGTTGATCTTCCTTTACCCCTCTTTGAAGTCGTGCAAAAAGCAGTCCGACTGCTCAATAGTAACTGACAGTTCAAATCTTGTAGCAGCCCTTTGCATAATATTATGAAAGGCCCCAATGTCCTCCGTTGGAGAATCTGAGGGTTGCGGCAAAGGATGTGAAGGCATGAGAATTATGTATTCATCCCAAGGATCTGCAGGTACATTGTCATTAGGTAACTCGCCTTCCTCCCTTCCATCTTCATCCGAAGAGGAAGTATCCTGATCCCCTTGTGGCGTGGGATCCACAGTGGGTCTTGGCGAAACTGGAGCCTGTGGTGTAGGAGGCATGGGTACGTCCGCCGGTACCGAAGGTACAACTGGTGTGGACGGTGTAGGCGGGAACCTTTGGCGATAGTCTGCCAACATGGCCTTTAAGTCCTGAATCAAAGAAGGAGGAAGATGGCGTCTCTCCCGAACGTGGAGCTCTGTATGGTGGTCTATAAAAAGGTGTAGACAAATCCTCCTGATAGAAATGTTCCTGCATATCTTCTTCTTCATCCTCTTCCTGACATTTTATTTGCAATTCTGATGGATGTTGTGCAATCCCAAGGGGACCTTCTTCATCTCCATCATCCTCATCCGATTCCTCCTCTTTTACATATGTTTCCAAAATGTGCGATGGTAGCAGTAGGGAAATATTAGAGTAGTCCTGCCTATGATAGGTCTTCAACTGGAAGTGAGTGTATGCCACAGGTGAGGCATGAGACACTTGTGGCAGAGTAGGCCAGGCTCTTGCAGGTGGCGTCTTGGTAATAACTGGATTCTTCATTGATTTAGGCGTCTTGATAAGATGCGCTGACGGAATTGCCATAGATGAGCTCGTCGTCGACGGACTCGTCGTCGAGGGGATCGTCGTCGACGGTGGTACTGTCGACGGGATCGCCGTAGGATTCTTCGTTGACTGGGCTTTCGTTGACTGGGCTGTCGTCGACGGGGCTGTCGTCGACGGGGTTGTCATCGACGGGGTTGTCGTCGACGGGGTTGTCGTCGACGAGGCTGTCGTCAACGAGGCTGTCGTCAACGAGGCTGTCGTCAACGAGGCTGTCGTCAACGAGGCTGTCGTCAACGAGGCTGTCGTCAACGAGGCTGTCGGGGCTCCTCTTTGATGATCCAGTCGTCGACGGGCTCTTGGTCGACGAGATCTTCGTCGTCGACGGGCTCTTCGTCGACGATGACTTAGACGTCGATGGGGCTTTCGTCGACGATGACTTCGTCGACTATGGTATCGTCGTCGATGGAATAGTCGTCGGCGATGATTTTGAGGAAATTGAAGAAATTTCCTTAGCCCCAGAAGATTTCTTTGAGGAAACCTTGGCTGACACAATAGGTGAGGTGATAGAAGAAGTAGACACCGTAGCAGAAGAGCTTTAGGTGGTAGAAGTCACAGATACTGTGTGAGAAGACACCAGAGAAACAGTTTTTGCCTGGGCTTTACTCACAGTTTTAGTTGAAGATCCTGAGGGCGGAGAAGATGGAGATTCAAGAGGAGGAGACTAAGACCTCCTTGTGGGTTCTGAAGCTCTAGGAGAGGATTTGTGATGTGTTTTCCTCTCAGGAGAAGAGCTATCTCTGGATCTGGCTCTTTTGCTGGAAGTAGAAGCTCTGTCATCATCTGTAGAAGATGATTTGAGCCGTAGAAGAACCCTTGCCTCCCTGTCCCTGATGGTCTTGGCAGGGAAGGTGCGGCAAATCCTGCAATCCTTCACAATGTGAGTGGGATGCAGGCAGTAGATGCAGTCTTTGTGCTGATCATCTACATGGACCCTCTTTTTTATCACAGGTCCTGCAGGCCTTGAAAAGGGCTTTCTTCTCAGACATTCTGAAGAGAAAAGTAGTAGGCACTCGGGGAGACTCCCTTCCACACGACGTGCGGTGAAAATCTGAGGAAAACTGCCTCTGCTGGGAAGGTACTAGAGGGTGCTGACAGCTGATTGGTTGTAACTGCTTTCAGTTCTTTTCATATAATGAGGTGGATAGGCTGCTAAGTGTTGGGCCTTTTGGGGCCTATAGTCTTATGAGTCTACTACAAAAAAAATTCTAAGGCACTGCTTTTGTATATATTATTACCGTGGGACTCCTGCCTCGGCGACGGGGAATGATTCAGGCATGTGAATCTATGAAAGATACCCCAATACTGGATAATGGAGAAAAACCCCGGAGCGAGATCTACTGGACGAAGCAGCGGGTGGCGGTCTGGATGACCAGGACTGAGGGAAGATACGCTACAGGGACTTTAACGATGACTCCAAGGTTCGAGGGATGTATAGCTGTCGGCTGGTGTGGCCAGGATGAGTACTGTGATTGCATTTGACTTTTTGGAATGGTTCGAAGCCACCTCCGCTCACATGTGGTAACACCTTGCTTCTTCTTAGTTTCCTTATTTTGGGGGGGGTAGAGGGACGGGGGAGGGGAGGCTCAAGGGACAGTCATTTCGCGACCTAGTTGGGGGTGGTCCGCTGTGGGTGGGATGGGCGGGTAGAGGGGGGTTGGGAAGTTCAAAGTTCATTGTTAAGAGGTGCCGGCCATTACATTTTGAACATATGATTCCATGCTGTTGTCTACTGTGTGCAGAATAATGATGTGCTCAGCTGGCTATGCAGGATACGCCTGGTGAGACTACTATGAAGAATGCAACGGGTGGTCTGAGTGCTTTGACGTTGAATGTGCGCGGCCTGAATGATCACCGCAAGCTGCGTAAGGTTTTGAATTATCTGGCGGGACACCAGGTTGACTGTTGACTTAGGGTACAGGCAAGGGGGCTGCGAGGACAGATCAATGTTGCTGGTTTCACGTCCCATGCGTGAGGGGTGCTAACTTGGTTTAACCCGAAATCGGACTATACACGGAGTAAGCTGAAAGCTGACGCGGAAGGCAGATATGTCATATCAAAGTTGGCTGGAAGGGGTGCAGAAATTCTGGTTGTGAAGGTTTATGGACCCAACTATGACTGCCCCAAGTTTTATATAAAGCTATCTGAAATAGCTCGGGAGTTTCCCAGCCTGACCGTTCTATGGGGAGGGGACTTCAACATGACTAGGTGCCCAGACGTGGACCGTTCGAGTGGTCCGGACAGACTACAAGCAAAGGCGGCTAGGGCACTTGATAGGATACTAGTCGGTGAAGACCTGGTTGACGTTTGGCGAAGTCTTCACCCTTCGTTAGGAGTATACACTCATTATTCGGCCTTTCATAATATACATACACAAATTGATTATTGGCTAGCATCGACAGGACTGCTCTCACAGGTTCGCAAGTGTCAGGTATTGCCCCGTTCTCTTTCACACCACTCACCTATATTGTTAGTGTTTTCATTGCCGCGGAAGGTCCTTCCCCCATTCACATGGAGATTTCCGCCGTACTCACTACATGACCCTATTATCCGTGTACTTCAACACTAACATAGGGTCGGTGGATAGCTTCCAAAGAGTTTGGGAGGCGTTTAAGGTTTATATTAGGGGTGTGGCCATGAGTAAACATTCAGGGATACTCCGCTCGATCCGCCGTAGGCTGTTGCAACTGGAGCAACGTCTGGCAGATTGCGAAGACCGCCTGTTGGCGGTAGTACGGACGCCTCCCGAGAGGAAATGAAGGGGCTACTGGCCGAATATCAGGAGGAGGCGGACGCTGAGGTCAGGCATTTGGGCAAATACGCTATAGCTAGAGCATAAGGGGAAAAGGTCAGACCGGGTAAAGTCTTGGCCAACATGGTTAAACAGCAGAGGGGGCTATGCTTACAGAAGAAGAAGGGATTGCACAGCGGTTCCTGGAATACTACTCAGATTTATACGCTTCACGAGTAACGGGGAGCGAGGAGGAGGTCATAGATTATTTGGAGCATATACAACTCCCGTTCTTAACAAGCGTGCAGCGTGGGTTTTTAATGCAACCAATAGAGTTTGATGAGATCCGGGAAGCCCTGGGCTGGATGAAAGCGGGTAGTGCGCCAGATGCAGATGGCTTAACAGTCAGTTTTTATAAGACATTTCAGGAGCTGCTGCTTCCGCACCTCTCCTCTTTGTTCGCAGATATGAGTGACACTGGGCAGATGCCGAGAACGAGGCGCTAATAGTTGTCATTCAAAAGTCAGAAAAGCCACCAGAGGAGTGTAGCTCCTATAGACCACTGTCACTACTTAATGTGGACACAAACATATACGCTAAAATACTTGAGACTAGGTTGACTTTGCTGGCCCCGGAGCTGGTTGCTCCAGAGCAGGTGGGGTTCGTGGCAGGCAGAATATCACCTACAACTTACAAACGGTATTCGGAGCTATTCAACATACGAGGCCGGATACGAGGGCGATAGCGGTGTTCTTGGACATGGAGAAGACCTTCGACTCTGTGGAATGGCCTTTTCTGAGGGCTGTGCTCTCGAGACTCTGACTAGGCTCATTGTTCCTGCAGATGGTATCTGTGCTTTATAAAGACCCGATTTCACGTATTAAGCTAAGGAGCCACGTCATTGAACCCATCAAGATCCGAAGGGGCACCCGGCAGGGCTGTCCTTTGTCACCCACGCTGTATGCTTTGGTTGCTGAACCACTGGCATGTGCGATGCGAGAATACCACTCCCACCGGGGACTCAATTTCCCCACTTACCAACTGGCCATAACAACTTACGCAGACGATACCCTGTTATATGTTAGAGAACCTGAAACGAATTTAGCACCGCTCCTGCGGGAAGTGGTACGATTTGGAGCACTTTCTGGCCTAACGGTAAATTGGGACAAATCAATTGCGTTCCCCCTCACCACCGCCACAGAGCAGTTTGAGATGGAATACCCATTGAGGTGGACCACTGATTCTGTACGGTACTTAGGGATTCGACTACACACTGACTCTGAGACAGTATTCCGTGAGAACTATGGTACGGCCATGACCTGTTTGGAAGATAACGTGGATATATGTATCGGTTTGCCTCTCTCCTTGCTAGGAAGGTTATCGATAATGAAGATGGTGGTCTTTCGTAGACTGCTGTATTTATTCACGAACGTACCGATGGTCCTGCCAAAGTGCTTCTTTACTCAGCTCACATCGCTGATGATAAAACTAGCTTGGGCCAGCAAACAAGCGTGGGTGCAGTGGAAAATACTGGTCCTCCCGTATCAGTTCGGCGGCCTAGGGGCCCCCGATTTTGAATGTATTACCGAGTGGCGCAAGGGGCGCACTTACACAGTTGGATACATGATAGGGAGAATGCGCCATTCATTAAGCTAGAAAGACTTTTTGCTGCCCCATTGCCGCTTCCGGTAGTTGTATTTGACCCAGCGGACCGACGCACAGGCCTGCTTGACTCATTAAACTCGCCGAGACACGCCTGGCATGCGTTACTGCAGTACCACGCTGGGGCGCTTTTGTACTCTCCGCTAATGCCCATGAGTGGATAACCTGGTTGGCCCCATGTAGGGACAAAGGAGTGATTATGGCAATGAAGGCTCTAGGTCTACATACGGCGGGAGACAGGTTTATAGATGGGACTCTTAAAACACTGACGGATGTGACAACTCAGGAGGTACAACCTACCGGACTGAAGCGTTTTCAATTTCACAGAGTCAGAGAGGCTTGGCAGGAACAGTTAGGGGAAGACTTTCAGGAACCCTCAGAGCTATTGGAACTTTCATATGTAATTAAATCGGAAGTGCCGGGAAAAATGATCTCAACTCTGTATAAGATGACCATTGCTGAACGGGTGACTGGGTACAACAAGGCACGCTTGACCTGGCAACGCGACTTAGATACAATTATTGCAGATGACATGTGGCGTTACTGCTGCTCCAACATGAGGTCCGTCTCCCTGAATGGTAGGCATAGGTTAGTGAACTTCAAGTGTATTAACAGAGTTTATCACACCCCGGAAAGGCTACACCGGTTTGGGCTTCGTGAATGTGCGACATGTGATCGATGCAGTTTGCAAGGAGCAGGGTTCATGCACTTGGCTTGGGAGTGTCCAGGGGCGCAACACTATTGGGGCGCGGTGTTTCAGGAACTAGGCAGGATCATTGAGGTGGAGATAGCGCCGTCTCCGGCGCTTGCACTGCTAGGTTATTCCAAAGCACTACCTAAGGTGCAGCGTAGGATAGTGGATATGGGGATGCTGATGGCGAAAAGGAGGCTAGCTATGTGGTGGATGAGGGGCCCCCTTCCCAAGACTGCGCAGTGGATTAGAGACTTGACTTATTGTTGCACGCAGTCGGAGACTTATAGTGAACTCCTGCCACCCAAAAGCAGACCCAAGACCTTTTGGGGATTATACCTTGACTACATGAGGCAACAGGATATGGTGGCCGCTGGTGATGGGGCGAACAGGTCTGGGAGCTCCCTCTTGGGGGTGGATGGGGATGCGGCGGTTGGTTGAGATGGATTTCAATTGGAATAATTACTGTTCTCATGCGTTACACGTCTGGGCCGGCTGAACCTGCACTTGGTTTGCTGAGTACTATAAGACTTGTCAAAGGTTATGCTCCACAGGTATGCAAGATAGTAGATAATGGATAGGCACCTCTAGTTTGTTAACTTTCTTATAATAAAAGTTGAGATTTCAACACTGGATGATAGATGCAAGTCACCACACTGTGAGAGCCTATGAGACCATTAGTTAAATGCCGCCCGGCCCTCGGGATGTGAGCAGGAAGGCTGTGTATGGCTACTAGGAATGTGGACTCTTTTCATGGCTATGCAAGACGCGATACATTTTCCTTTGCATGTACTGTGGATATCACTGCAATAAATAACATTTTAAAAAATGTTTTAAAAAAAATGTATAAAGTCAAAATCATTGTCACTTTCAACACTAACAGCTCTAACTTTAACAAATCCGAGACCTACTGCATTGCAAATGCTTTTTATTACTTATACGTCACACCTAAGGTAGGCCCTAAAAGTTTATAGGATTTATGGTGCATGGTATTTAAAAGGCGGTATGTGGGTTTGAAGTTTAACATGTCTTGGAAGTGTAAAAACTCCTAAATTAATTTTTCACTACACTAAGGCCTCTCTCTCCCACTTACTCACACTGGACTTTCTTATTACACTTAATAAGCAGAGCAGATAGAGATATTGTGTTGGCACTAAAATGAATTGCAATTTAAAATACTCTTTCATGGTAACCTCAGATTTTAAGTCACAGTTTTGAAAATGCCACTTTTAGAAAGTTGGCATTTTCTTGCCTTAAACATTTTTACCTTCTGCCAGTGTCCGGAGTCCTTTAACTGTGAATGACGCTGCTGTTGTGGTTTGAGTCACTGTCTGGGAGCCCTACTCCACCGTGAATAGAACTCTTTGTGCCGGAATTTGAGAAGGTAACATTTTCAGTGAGACTACCCTGAAAATGGTTCTGGCCCACCCTCCATTGTGGTTGATATGAACTTGTAACTTTAACCAAGTCTAGCACGACCGGATGACAGCGAACAATGCTTTGGGATTTTAGGCTCTCTATCTAGATAAAAGCTTTGAAACTGCACATCTCCAGTTCTAGTGATTAGTTCTGGTCTCATTTTATTTATTAAATTGTACTCCATTTCCCTAAATTGGT
Source organism: Lissotriton helveticus (assembly GCF_964261635.1). Taxonomy (NCBI): domain Eukaryota; kingdom Metazoa; phylum Chordata; class Amphibia; order Caudata; family Salamandridae; genus Lissotriton; species Lissotriton helveticus. The sequence continues at coordinate 1,686,091,493 of NC_136063.1, read as the reverse complement.
TTGGACTGTTTCTTTTGTTGTGTTTTAACTTTATTATTGGTTGTTTGCTGCATAAATAGTTTGCACCTTGCCTTTAAGTTACGCCTTACTGCTTTTGTGCCAAACAACCAGAGGGTTAAGTACAGTTTAATATAGTTGTTTTTATAGCTTGTTGCTTGCATAGGGCTCTCACCCCCCCTCAATGAATAACCCAATTTCTTACAACCATTAAGAACTATAGGTGCAAAAATAAAGATCAATCACTAAGGCCATCAAATTGAAAAAGGTATCTATATTCACCATCTTGTAGCTAAGTTTGTAGTATTTGTAGATAACCAATCTATAAGAATATTGTCTGCTAACCTCTTTCAAATATGCAATTCGATCAGCAAAAAGTAAAACCCAGTTGCAGAGATAAAACTGTTAAGTCACTAGGGACAGATGGCTTAAATTCAAAACGGTTACAAAGCTACTATCGATGTAGGAGATTCATATGTAATCAATTGACAACTGTAACCAGTAATGTTCCAATATCTTTAAAGTGGTCATTGGCAAGAGCCAGATTTAACCCCTAAGACCAAGGCAACAAATTGCTAGTTTGATGATCCCTCTGTTTACTTGGCAATAGAGACATTTCTATCTCCTGGCAGTATCCAGACCATAAAAGCCACTAAAATTATAAATAGGAAGTGGGTGACCTGAGCATTAAAATCCCTTGTAACGATAAGAACTGCATGTTGATAGTAATCGCACAAAGAATGTACCCTTCCTTAATAAATTCAAATAAATGCAGTGTATTGCATATTAGTAAATCATCATCACTCCAAGTGGGTCTGGCATCACTGGGCTGAAGAATTAAATACGTCTCTCTTCTAGGGCGACTCTCCGTTTCTGTATTACTAGGCTCACATTTTGAAGAATGGGTTCCTCATTTCCTAAATATAAAACAAGTAGGTGATTTTTTTTGAGTGAGTTAGGAGCGATAAGATGGCAAAATAGCTCAGAGGATTTAGCATTCACTGCAAACAACTGAGTAGAAAGCCAAATTGGACTTTCATCATTCATAATACACAAGTATAACTGAGCCCAGTAATATCACTAGCCAAATGAAAATCAAGTGCAAGTTGTCAATATCAAAACTGAGGTTATAAAATGAAAAGGTACTGCGACTCAGATAATAGCCAATCTTGAAGTTAAAGCTTGATGTATGCTTACCTCCAGTATCAGTTCTTTTAAAGGCACCACATCTTTCAGGACATAATTCACATTTCTAGCAAAACAAAAGAAAATTAAACAATGAGACCAATTAAAGGCACACAGAGTAAGTCAACGTGTTATCTACTTGCCAGTGTTTAGTTAAAGCTAAAAAATGATGCATGTTAACAGAAATACTTCATAAAACAAAAATAAAAAAATGGCAGAAATCCTTCCATATATCTATACTTGTGTATGGAACAGTGCTTTAAGTTTGAAATAAGGCACCCGAGGACAGAGCGATGAACAAACAGAGAAGCAGGAGTCTGTTGTTTAACTACATGAAATTGGAAATTGTGTCCATAATATTAACAGAACATGCCAAACTGGGATGGGGTTGGATGACGGGTAATTTGGTAATTCTAAATACCTCAGAATATTTCCGATCGAAAGATGAATTAATACAGCAGTTAACTAAAAGCATGGAAGCAGTAACAGTACCAGTAATGATTGGACCTGTTCTTCCAGTATTTGATCAAAGGGAAGTTAGACATTCAGCTTTAACTGTTCCATTAAATGCAGAAATTCAGAAAGTGGCTGAAAAATTTTACTCAGATGTATCAGAAATGATGCCCGATTTAACTTTTAACCAAAGTTTCACAAGTAAAACTCCAACTGGTGCAGAATCTGATTCGGATACTCCAGAAAAGAGCATTAATAAAATAGATTTAATGCAAACCCCAAAAACCCCAGAATTTAAATGACTTGATGTTGCAAAACTGAAATCAGATTTGGAGGAATTGATTATTGGCACAATTGGACCTGACAATTTAAAGCTATATCAGGATGATGAATTATTGTTTATTTGTAAAAGCATACAGTGGAAAACTAAAACCAAGTATGGCCAATTAGAAGAAATAGCTGCTGAATTAGAAGTAGATTTGAGTAAACAGAAAAATTTGGGAAAGCATTACAGAGTAGATTTCACCTGAAAAAGACATTGAGAACCTGAATACCACAGGAAGAATAATTCATGTAAAAGAATTACTTGTGTTTTTAAAAAGATTAGATTAGGTGAATTGAGTAAATGGAGAGTAAAATGGACAAAGAAAAGAGAGGAAGAAAGAAGAGAAAGAGGAGAAGTAGTAAATCAGTTCCCAATGAGAGAAATAGCAGGAGGTGGATATGTGCATGTTCCATGGACAAGACAGGACATTTTACTGTTCACAAATGATTTTCCTCGGCTGAGTGAAAAGCCTGTGGAATGGTATCGACAGGTAGATAGATTTGTTAAGGTCTCAAAAGTTCTGTGGATTGATCTTGATGGATTCTTTGACATTGTTGTTTTTTTTTTTTTAAAACCTTTATTGTACAAAAGGCGCTCACAGATACGGGCCTACAACCCACCGGGCCGGCCACCACAATAAAGAGACACACGAGGCAATACAGGAGTGACAACAGGATTTCTAAATAGCGCATATGAAGGCAAAGGTAACAAGTCTTCGAGCCGCCATCGCGGACAGGATAAGAGTAGGTTAATTTTATAATGAAATAAAGGGGTTCGCAGGATAAAGACCATCTGTAATGTCCAGAGGGCCGCGGTGGGCCGTGAGCAAGCCGAAGTTTCGAATACAGGAAAAGACCAAAAGAACAGTCACATTTTGGCAAAGGCAGAACGTGAGTCCCATATCAATAACAATCACAATCGATGCTCAACGCCCTCCCACCACTACCATGGCACATAATAATAAAACAGCGAAAAATACGCTTACACAACTAAAAGCCCTCTGTTACAACAACCCAGAAAAGGAAAAGAAAAATGGGGGGGGGGGGGAGGGAAAATAGGGGAGAAAAAGGAAATCGGAAAAAGGGAAGAAGAAAAAGTGAAGGCGCAGCGCCAGTGCACGCTCCCCACGGCTAACAAAGCACCCAATACTAAGTCGGCACAAGGAACTAGTGGCAACCGGAGAAATGAATGCGTAGTAGACCGTGACAGCAGACGCACCAAAAGGGCCATGCCAGCACAAACACCCCGGGGGGCGACGTGCCGACACCGCGCCACGAAATAAGGGGATACATAAGAGCCATAGAACCAAAAAAGGAACAAGGGAAAATACAAGAAAACAGACCCCTCCCCCACCCCGCACAGCCCACCCTGCACCCCTGCAGGAGGCTATGGCCTACCCCCCAGCAGCGTGCCTGTCGCCCTAATTAGAACCCGAAATATAGAAGAAAATGGAAAGAAAGAATCACTTAGATAAAAGGGGGGGGGAGGGAAAACAAAGAAAAACAGCGGGAGAGGAGCCACACAATCAAAACCCTTTCAGCTCCCACCCTCCCGCCCGAAAATACTCAGAGCCCACGGGAAGATAGTAAATACACGGATAAGCTCCAGGAACGTAAAAAAGTATCAAATATAATCATACAATTATAAACGGATCGCCCAACCCTACCACAAAATAACAGTCCACAGAGGCAACATCAGGTCAACCCTGTCCTCGTTTTTCGCAAACTGTAGTAGTCCAACGAACCAGGAACCAGACCACATGGAGCCGGAGGTGAAGAACAGGGAGTCGAATTAAAAATACACTCAAATCAAATCGATCGCGATCTGGATGATCCAGATAGAACAGGAACCACCTCATACAAAGCAGGCACAATTCCGATGAGAACTCGGGGAAAGCCGGTCCAGCGGCACAGTCACAGGATTTTCGTGTGGCCATGTGAGGCAAAAGAGGAAAAGGAGACCCATCGAGGTCGGTCCAGACGGGATCCGGCTGGCGAACCTCCGGAGCAGAAGGAGGCACAGGATGAAGAAGGGCAGCGGACTGCCGTACATCTACACCAACAGCAGCCTCCAGGTTCACGACCCCAAGGAAAGTTCCAGCAGCACACAACAGAGATAAAGCCGCACAAACCGGGGGGGGCCCGGCAGGTCCAGCCAAGGGACCTCTCTCCAGGATAGCGACAGGCGCGGTCATGGGCGCCCCCCAGGAGCGCAGGGCGGCGAGGATGTCGCCAAGTGTAGGCTCACCTTTGCAGTATTCAGAAACCGCGCCGTGCGGCGGATCCGCATCGCCAGTCCCAGCAAGGCCGAGAGTCATGGGGCCGGCCGCCATCTTAGAAGCTCGGCGGGGCCGCTGCAAACACAGATCCCCGCCCGGATACCAGCGGGGCAAAACAGGATATCGGCAGCCGCCAGCGGAGGTGCCACCAGGGCAGAAAGGAGGGTCACCAGAAGAAGGCGATGCGCCGGCACCCCACACGCCGCCGGCACCGTTCTCCGAGCCCGGGCGGAGGAACTCAAAATGGCCGGGCCGGAGAACAAAGGGGGGACAAGCCCGATGTACGGTGAACCCCGTCCATGGAAGGCAGCGCCCCAACACCAGGCCGCAGGATCGCCGGACCAGGCCCGGGGGGCCGCAAGCGGTCTATTAGCACATCGGCCTCTCCGACCGACTCCACACCACCAGCAAGGGCCGGCAACCGCGCCCCGCCCAGCCCGGGCGTCGCCAAGGAGTGCCAGGCCCGGCCGCTCCGGAGGCCCCGAAGCAGACAGGGGCGCAACTCAGGATCCACTACACCCAGGAGCCACCGGAGCAGATGGTAAGTGTCCGTGAGGTATCGTCGTTCCACAGCACATCGTAGAATACTTCCCGGGGCAGGATAAAGTACAGGATAGTTATCGTAGACAGGAGAGTGTACGGAGCCGAGCTAAAACGCGGCCATCTCGGACGCGAGCTTGGCTCCTCCCCTTCTTTGACATTGTTGTCCCATCGGATCTTTGGACAGAATGCAAAATATCTACGGAATGGCCCAAAGAAGAACCTGCTCGAGATAGAGTAACAGGTGCTCCTTCAGCAGATGTTATGAATCTGTTATGAATCTGTATGAAAAGGTAATTGTGTGGTTGAAAAACAAGATTCCCCCAAAAGAAGTTGATTGGGTTAAAATAGAACAAATCAAGAGCCAAAAGAATCAGTACATTCATTCTATGAAAGATTACTGTTAGTATTTAAACAATACAGTGGTTATGAAAAATTGAGTGAGAAGGATATGAGCCACTTCATATACAGATTTGTATATGGTTTAAGACCTGAAATTGGTAAAATGATTAGATCTGGAATAGTTGGCTGGCAATCACTTTCAGTTGATGACATTTTGAGAAAAGCAAAATATTGCAGTGATGAAATAGATGCTAAACAAAAGAAGCTAAAAGAAAAGTCTATGTGGGCACAGGTAAAAGTGGCTGAACAACAAATTGCACATTAGAAAATAAAAATGTTCATCAGAATCAAGGTAAATTTAAAGGTAACTTTAATAAGCAAAAATGGATAGGGAATATTGAAGAGTTAAAGCAGAAACTCCCATGTTTTAATTGCGGTCAAATTGGACACTGGAAGCGCGAATGTAAGAATCCGCCCAGAAATTTTTAAAATGAGTCATTAAATCCACAGATGCAGAATGAGATAAATCAGCAGCAACAGCTACAGCGACAGGTAGTGAATCAGCAAAGTCAGATTCCCCAACCGCCACTTCCAAACTGTGTAAATGTGCAGAGATACAGTACAGAAACAGGATTCTGCGGAGGTGAACAGGTAAACAGACCGCCAAGAGTGAATGTGTCAAATGTTTCTCAACAATATTGGATGAAAGAAAATGGAGGGAGTGATTCTGAGGATTACTTATGACGGTGCCTGAGAGAGGAGGAAGAGTGTGTACTTGGAGCCACTCTTGAGGTAGACCAATCCGGTCCATTTGTAAATGGTAAAGTGAATGATGTAGAAATCACTTTTCTCGTGGACACAGGTGCTACCCGTTCTACTGTTAGATCAGTGGAAATAGAAAACCTGCCTCTCTCTGGTGACACTATCCAAGTAGTTGGCGTAGCTAATCAACAAATGAAAACAGATTTAACACACCCAGTTGAAGTTGAAATTGGCAAATTTAAAGACAAGCAGAGATTTGTAGTTTGTAACAGCAGTCCTGTAAACCTGTTAGGGAGGGACATTCTTTGTAAGATGAATTGTAAAATATATTGCTCACCGGATGGTATTGAGCTCCAAACTCAAGAGGAAGATGGGCTTTACAGGTTAACAATGTTAATGGTTGAAGCAGAGGAAAGTAAATTATTTCCTGCATTTGATAAAAATAATCTACCTGAAGAATTAAAAGAGACAGTCAATGCTAAAATTTGGGATTTGACAGGGGATGAAATGGGCTTGATGAAAAATGTAGACACAGTAAAAATAACAGTGAAACAAGGAGCAGATTTTCCAAACATTCCTCAGTATACAATGAAAGCAGATATTATTGAAGGTGTTATACCTGCAATTGACAAATTCATAAAACAAGGTGTTCTAAAAGAAATTGAAAGCAGTCCATGTAATTCACCAATTATGGGAATTAAAAAGCCAAACAGAACTTTCAGGATTGTTTAAGACCTGAGAAAAGTTAATCAAATAGTTGTTCCATGTTGCCCAGTTGTACTAAACCCAGCGGTAATTCTATATCAGATTCCGCATGATGCAGAATGGTATACAGTTATAGATCTTTGTAACACATTCTTTACTGTTCCATTGCATCCAGAAAGCCAACAAATGTTTGCGTTCAGGTTCCAGGAGCGTATTCTAGCATGATGTCGTATCCCTCAAGGGTATACAGAGAGTCCATCTATTTTTAATCAGTTGCTAAAGAAATCCTTGGAAAATCTAGATTTACCTGGAAAGTCAACATTAGTGCAGTATATTGACGATCTCCTAGTGGCTGCAAAAACACGAGATAACTGTGTCACAGATATCATTACTCTTTTGAATCACCTGGCAGATGAGGGACAAAGTGTCTCCTGCAAAATTACAGTTTTGCAAACAAGAGGTAAAATATCTTGGTCACAGAATTGCAAAAGGAATCAGGCAAGTAACAATTCAGAAAATAAAAATGATTCAGGGAATGCAACCTCCAAAAACACAGAGACAGGTCAGAATGTTTCTAGGAATGGTTGGTTATTGTCTTCAATGGATTAGTGGATTTTCAGTAATTGCAAAACCTTTGCAGAGACTGACAAAAGCAGACATAAAAGACCCGATTACCCTAACAGAAACTGAGTTAGAAGCTTTTGAACAGTTAAAAAGAAGTTTGTGCGAAGCTCCGGCATTGGGAATGCCAGATTATGAGAAGGAGTTTGAGCTGTATTGCAGTGAAAGGGAAGGTTGTGCATTATCAGTTTTAATTCAAAGACATGGAAAACTGAGAAAGCCAATAGCTTAGTTCTCAGCAGTTCTTGATCCTGTTGCAAAAGCATTACCAGCCTGCTTAAAAGCAGTAGCTGCAACAAGTGTAAATCTAGAGCAAAGTGAGAGTATAATAATGGGATTTCCTGTAAAAGTATATGTACCCCATTCAGTTGAAATTCTCCTCACTAGAAGCAAAACACAGCATCTGACAAGTAACAGGCTAACAAAATATGAAAAAGTTATTCTGGGATCAGATAACGTTTTGATTGAGAGGTGTGTGAATTTATATCCTTCCATATTATTGCCTGATGGTTCTGCAACAAAAATCAGAAATTAAAATGATATTGATCATGAATGCTTGGATGTTTTAGAATATTGCACCAAACCTAGGCAGGACATTAAAGACGTCCCATTACCTGAATCAGATTTTGTTTATTTTGTTGATGGTTCATGCTTAAGAACAAACGAAGGTGTTTTGAGTGCAGGATATTCTGTCTGCACAGTTGCAGATGTAGTTGAAGCATCCTGTCTCAAAGCAATTTGTTCAGCTCAAGTAGCAGAATGGATTGCTTTGATTCGTTCATGTGAAAGAGCAAAAGAATTAAAAGTTACCATAGTGACTGACAGTCAGTATGGATATGGCGTAGTCCATGACTATGGCCAGCTCTGGTCTCAAAGAGGTTATTTAACTTCGGCGGGAACTCCAATTAGGAATGCAAAATTGATCAAAAGATTGATCGATGGCATTCAGCTACCAGAGAAAATCGCTGTCGTGAAATGTACAGCGCACAAAAAAAGGAGAGGATTATTTGACAAAAGGTAATGCCTATGCTGATGAAATTGCGAAGTTTTGCGCAAAGAATAATATGTCCATTAATCGGGAAAAAGACAATGAACATGTTTTGAACTCACTTATGCTAACATCTGTAGTTGAGACATGGAAAGGAGGAAAAGACTTACAAAATGAGGCAGATGATGAGGAAAAAGACTTATGGTTAAGAGCAGGTTGCAGACAGCGAGAAGATGATGAAATTTGGGTTTACAAAGATGACAGACCAGTTATGCCAGATTGCATGATTGCTGACATGGCAAGAATGTATCATGGTCCAGGACATTTAGGAAGAGATTCAATGATCAGGCAGACATGGTACAATCCAAAATTCAGAATAATTGCAGAATCTTTTTTTCAGAGATGCTTGATCTGCCAGCAGATCAATCCAAACAGGAAAACAGTTGTGAGCATGGAAACAATAGGACAGGAGGGTGGTCCTTTTACCAGATTACAGCTTGATTTCATTGACATGCCACCCCACAATAAATTGAGATACGTCCTGGTGATAATCTGTCTGTTTTCAAGATGGGTGGAAGCGTTCCCAACACGTCACAATGATTCAGTTACTGTTGCAAAATTGCTTTTAAGAGAGATCATACCTAGGTATGGATTTCCAGTGACGGTCAAGACTGATCGTGGCACACATTTTGAAAACAGATTGTTACAATTGATTTGTGAAGCACTAGGCATAAAGCAAAAGCTACACTGTGCGTACAGACCAGAAGCATCGGGTGTTGTTGAACAAGTGAATGGCACAATAAAAAATAGAATAGCAAAAATGTGTTAGCTACAGGAATGAAGTGGACAGACGCACTTCCACTTGTTTTGATGTCTTTGAGAAGTACTCCAGCTAGAAAAACAGGTTTAAGCCCTCATGAAATACTCATGGGCAGAGTCATGAGACAAGCATTTGTTCCAGTTGACAAACTATTGAGCATTAATGATAGCGTCATATTGGAATACTGCAAGAACTTGTCTGACGTGAGGACTTCTGTGTTCTATCAGGTGGGAACTGAAGTAATTACAAAGGAAAAGGAGCAAGCTCATGATCTGTTACCCGGAGACTGGGTGAGGACAAAAGTACACCGAAGAAGAAACTGCCTAGTACCCAGGTGGCAAAAGGCAAGACAGGTGATACTTGTCACAACAAATGCAGTGAAGTGTAACGGTTTGAAGAGATGGATTCATGCTAGCCACACCATTCGAGTACCACCACCTGAAAATCCTGATGAAGGTGACACTACAGCTGATTCAGATTCTGAATAAGAACCTGAAAGAAAACCAGATCCTGAAGATCGACAAGGAAGTCAACATCTGGAAGTAAATTCAAATGCAAATGAAGCATTGAATGAAGAAATTGAAGAGGTTGTGATACAAGACTCTGAAATGATGAAGATCTGCTAGAAAAAGAAGCAGAAAAGGAGTCTGAACAAGGAATAATTCAAGATCAGGAGAGTATTGAAAAGCAGATTGGAAGCTCTGGAAGAAGGAACGAAAATTCTGAAACTGGTGGATTGGAAATAAATAAATAAGAAGAAGACTAATTACCAAGTACCAGCTATAAGGATGATGTTTCTAACAGAGTGAAGCTGCCGAGTAAAGAAGTACTTGAATCTAAAGCTGATATCACAGAAAGTGAAAATGATGAAAGTGATGATGAGTCCAAAGTGAAAAGACCAAGAAAAAGAGCTTGGAGAGTGGAGTGTAATTTAACTGAGCCAAAGAAGGAATTATCAAGAAAAGGAGATAACTGGCCAAATGAAAATGAGTGCCTAAAATTCAAAATAGTGAACAGATCAAAGGAGCAGGTTAATGAAGTCTCAAGTCAGAAAAGTGACTGATAAGAAAAATCAAGCAGGGAAGAAAATAGAAGTAATTAGCAGTAGAGCAAAGAGAGTGATAAAGCCGAATCAGAAATATAAGTCACCTGAGTGGACTTATATTATAATCCCACCAGTAGTGGAAGTGAATAGCAGTAGTCAGGAAGATTTAGATGATACAAGTGACAATGATTGATTTTGTTTCCATATAAAAAGCTGAAATTTTTATTTGGCACAAGGCTGAAGAAATTGTGTTAGGTGACACAAGGTCGAAGAAATTGTGTTAGCTGGAAAAACACATTGATGTAAGACGTAAGGTCGAAGAAAAGCTGTTAGAAAGTAGGGTTTTCATTAAAAAAAACAAAAAAAAACGGGGGGTGTATATTTAGAAATTTAGAATTTTTTGATTTTTGATTTTTTTTGTAAGGCTCTTGATTCTATGTAAAGATGCCTTCTACTAATAGCAATTCAAGATGTTCTATCTTAAGAAGATGTTGCAAAATGTCTTCTATTTGTGTGATTTTAATAATCTTGGTCTGGTTAATTTTAGCTGTCATTCTTCTTTTTGGAGTTGACAAGGAGTTGTACAAAGCTAATATGAGAAGTAAAGTTGTGGCTATACAAGATAACCATGGTGCAGTAGGCAAAACTAACAGAGTTATTGAACACAAGCCAGAGATCCACCAAGATAGATCTGTTGGTGATTTTTCTAGTAATACCTTCTCAAGACTTATCTGAATATGTTAAGGTAATGAATGTGAAAGATTGTTACATTTGTGTGAAATTACCTGCGGAAGGGGTTACATATAACATGCTTCCTCTTACTTATGGCATCACATGTAGTGTAATAACTAATTTGTTTTACCGGACAGGTCGTTTAGAGTATTATTACTCTAACTTTGATGACATTTTTGCTAATCTAAAAGTTGACAACAGCCTGAATAAACTGAAACATGCTAAACAGATGAGGGAATTTTTCATAGTAACTAATGAACTTACTTATGAGTATGCTTTTAGAAACAATCTAACATGCAAATTGAGGTCAGAAGAGAAATCTTTCTTAAATATGGTTGAGGAGAGAAGGGCAATTTACAAACGTAATGAGATGCTGAAACAAACCAAATCTAAGTATTAGCAGATTGAGGATGAAAAGCTCAATGGTAGAACAGAGAATGTTGCTATTCACATAGATAAACCTGTAAATGGAAAGCATTGTATTATAAGAGACAACACGCTTTTTGACAATTACTTTGTAGGTGCTAGTCAATGCGAAGATACTTATCAAATCTTAGGTGGATGGGGATTCAAAGGTGGTAAAGATCCAATTTTTCCTGGAATTTATTTTGTGTGTGGAGATAAAGCTTATTACAATCTCCCAGACCACTGGTATGGGACTTGCTATGTTGGTTTACTTTTTCCCAAAAATGTTCATGTTGATAGAAATGCAAAGGGTTCATTTGAAATTAGCAATCATCTGAGCAGATTCAGAAGGGAAAGCTTTTCAGAAATTTTGGGTGACATATTTGGTGAAGTAATACCTATGATGGGTATAACCCTGAATGCAGTTAAAATCATAAAAATGTCTACAATTGTTGATAGATTGTCAACTGACACTTCTAGTCGTTTCCAATTAGTTAATACAGAACTTATTGCCATGAGATCGATGGTAATGCAGAACCGTCTTGCTCTTGACCTTCTGCTAGCTAAAGAAGGAGTCTGTGGAATCTTGCATGTTCAGCATTGCTGCACATATATCCCAGACAAGAGCCAGAACATTTAGTTGTACATTAAGAATATTACTGAACTACATGCTGAAATAGAACCTATAGAAGATGAAGATTTTTCAGAACGTTTGAGCAAAAGATTTGCAGCAATAAAAAATTGGTTTCAAGAGATTGGTAGTTCAATTATAGGCAAAATACTGTGTCCTTTATTAGTTATAGTCTTTGTGATACTTTTGTTAAAAATTAGTGGCATGTTACACAAAAGAAAGAAATACCTAAGGGAAAAGAAAAGAATTTACAAACTTAGAAAAGAACAGGAAAAAGAAATAGAATTAGAAGAGTTCCGTAGATCCCAATATGAGAGTTACAAGCAAACAGCAGAATCAAAAGTTTAGAAACACTAATACTGTGATTGTCCAAAACATGTTCAAGGGTTAAAATTTTTGCTAAAATTTTTGGGTGTAGTTTGGTGATTTTGAAATCACCAGATGAGAGAGTTGATGGAGCGAGATGCAGAGTAAAATTTCATTCTGACTCGCAAAGTTAAACTTCCATAATACTGTAACCGTATTAACAAGTTTGTGATGAAAAGTATTAACCAACCTAGTTTTAAAATGCATTTACACAACACGAGGGACTAACTTATGTGCTCTATGTTGCAACTGCAAGTACATGGAAAATAATAAACTAACCTTGTCTATGGTCTTTGTCAGTATTAAATGCGGCAGTTTAATTAACGGCATGTGCTTATTCGTGTGCTTATGTTAAGTCTTTTCTGTGGCAAAAGCTCGTGGAGAATCCTGCGGCCTAAAAGAAGAAGGTAGATATAAAATGCAGCTTTGTGTGCACAGCTAGGTAACATAAATTAATGGGTTAATAATTAGCAAAGGGGGTGGGTAACAGAATGAGTCTCAAATCTCTAATTAATTAATGTTTTGTGTTTGTTTAAATAACAGTTTTCGAGAGAAAGGTCTAAGGTCTGTATAGTTGGCGTTTAGAATCCTGTCCAGTGAAGAGCCCTGCACAAGAAGTGGAAAGTTTTACCACATTGACGTTTGTCAGAAAAATATAGCTAAATAAAATGTGCTAAACGTGCTCTTGGAGAGACAGATTCAAGGACAGGAAGCGGCAAGATTGCCAAGCTAAGGAAGTTACGGACTGTAACTCGTGAAATGTTTCATTTTCGAGGAAGCCAAAAGTCATGAAAAATAATGGACAATAGAGTCAAAGAAAAGGCTCGATTTTGGTATGGAAACGTGATGACACGTAATGAACTGACATCAGTCAGCCAATGAGGATCCTGGATGGCAAAGAAAAGTGAACTTTTTAGTGGAGATTAGCTAGCTAGAAAGGTATAAAACCTGGCCCCATGGGCAGGAGGGCGCTTCTCGCTTTCCGATTCCTGAAGGGCGTGACGTGCTGTTGGACTCTTGGGCGCACGTAAGGACAGCAGTCTTTAATGACTATTTTTTAGGTGGAGCGAGTTTTAGACAGAGAAATAAGAAAGAACTTAGGGAATGGAAACTGTTTATTTTACTTTAATTCATGCTAATTGATTTGCCTTGAAATATCAGTCTAATATGCCTTTTCCTCAATAAAATGCTGCTTATATTTTGCTAATATAAATAAAGATTTAATCGAAAATGCTCTTTCTTTGAATAATAAAGTAAATAAATAAGATTTTGAAACGACAAGCTGGTCTTGTTTATTCATGGTCTTGTTACCATCAGTTGATCCATTTGCCTTAGTGACTTAATTAAAATGATAAATGTTTTAAAAACCATGGTAAGAAACGTTATACTGCAGTTGTATACAAATGTGTAAACAATTTTATAAATAGTTAGATTAATTAGGTCACATGATTCAGTCGCTCAAAAATTGTCTTGTTTGTTTATGGGCCTTGGTAAGTGATTCATGATTAATGGTGAGAATTGTGGAGATAGGTAGCGTTGGTGAGACAGATTTTCATTAGGGGCACTGGATCAGCGGCAACATGGGCAGCCCACAGATGCTTTGTCTCCTACTCAACTTATGCTCGAGGGACTGTCATATTAATTCAATCAAATGTCCAATATCATCCATCTGGAACTTTGCAGGACCCCCACGGACGATACTGTGTCATGTGGGGGCATTTAACAACACACACTGTCACACTTGTGAATTGCTAAGGGCTGGCCTAACGTAGACGATCCCGCCTTCTTTAGTAAACTATGGGGATTATCCTAGATATTGGATCTACACACCTAACCTGGAGAGGAGACCTTAACACCACACCTGACCCAAGCATAGATGGCTCCCATCATGTCCTGGGCCTTCAAGCTAAGGCAGGAAAGTGCCTGGTGGAAATTTTGTCATAAAACCAGCTATTAGACGAATGGAGAATGTTGCACCCTCTGCACCTTTTACTCCAGCGTGCATTCCAGCTGGTATAGTATTGACTACTGGCTAACATCCCGGGGGCTAGGTCCCAGGATTGGGGATACAGCTCATATTGCTCAGACATATTCCAATCACTCCCCAGTACTGCTGAAACAGCGGCCTCCAGGTTGAATGCTTCTGAACAGAACTGCATCAGGAAATACGCAATTTCTATCCTAGAAATCTAGAATCAGTGTCCACACTAGCCTGCGTATGGAATGTCTTCAAAGACACAGTGCCAGGTATCGGCATCGAAAAGGGTTGTGGGATTCTACGGGACATCCAACGGCAGCTTCAGCAAATAGAAACGGATATTAAGGCCCTTTAAACATGCATGACAGGCACACTGAACAGTCAGCAACAGGCCCACCTACGTGTATTGATAACAAAATACCAAGAAACAGCGGAACATGAAAGCCTCTTCAGATCGAAATACCACCGCACTCGCACATACGGAGAGAGAGAGGGACCGGGGAGAGCCCTGGCAGAAACAGTACGTGTACCCAAGTTCTCCAATTATATACTAGCAGTTAAAAATGCTGAGGGCTCGGTGTGTCGAGATACTGAACGTATCCTATGAATTGTACTCTACCCTTTACATGACACGTAAGACGCACGGTACGGATGTTGATAGTTATTTCGAAGAATCTCTCTCAGCGGATATTGAGGAAGAAGAGATCAGAGTGGCTACCATGCAGCTCAGATTTCGTAGGGCACCTGGGCCAGATGGCCGACCTGCCGACTTCTATAAATGTTATGCTTAAATGCTCCTTCCTATTATAAAGGCAGTATACGATGAGGCAAGAGATTTGGGTATTCTCCCCCGAGCATGCGTGAAGCATCCATCATCACCATTCTTAAGCCAGGCAAAATAGCCACAGCGTGCGAGGCCTACAGGCCACTGTCCTTAATTAACTGCGACGCGAGGATACTAGCCAAGGTGTTGGCTAACCGACTGAGCCTCCTAATAGAAGGATTGGTCCTACCTGATCAAGCAGGATTTGTACCAGGACACACTACTTCCCATAATTTGTGCACTATTTTTGCTCTGATTCAAGATATCAACCCTGACTTAGCTGCGGTGGCAGTTTTAATTTTTTTTTAGACGCCACCAAAGCATTTGACTTGATAGAGTGGAATTATATGTTTGCGGTGTTAAGGAGGATGGGGTTCCCAACTGCATTTCTGTCCTGGATTGCCCTACTCTATAGCAAGCAGAGAGCTACTATCCAGATTAATTGCAGAAGATCTATCTCCTTTCCCATTTCAGGAGGTATCAGGCAGGGGTGCCCCCTGTCGCCCCTCCTATTTGCTCTCGCAGTAGAGCCTCTAGCGGACATGCTCCGACAAAGGCACAGGGAGTTTGCACTCAGATACCCATCCCGACACCTGCTGATATCGCTACATGCAGACAATATCACGCTTTATCTTCGTGAGCCGCACATCAGACTAAATCCTGTTCTCAGGGAAATTATCCAATTTGGGGCCTTCTCAGGGATAGAAATTAATTGGAGCAAGTCACAGCTGTTTCCCCTCACCTGGAAGACAACTACATTTTTGATTGACTATCAGTTGCAGTAGTGCAATACAGAGGTGAGATATCTTGGTGTGACAGTATTTAGGGATAAGGAGGAGACACTGCCGACAAATCATGCCACAGCCATTACCTCCCTTACAACTCCGGTTTCACACTGGGAAACGCTGCCTCTGTCCTTGGCGGGCAGGATCTCCCTTATAAAAAAGGCAATCCTTCCGAAGCTCGTATATTTTTTTCTCAATATACCATACCCCCCCAGGAAGACATTTCTTTCAAACGTTTCAAATGCAGTTACTTCAACTAACTTGGGGGAACAAGCAGCCCAGAGTAACCTGTAAGACACTCACCCTTCCATTTGCACTTGGGGCTTTGATGCACCGGATATGGAGCTTTATTATCTCTGCGCACAGGCCCACTATACAGCATATTGGCTTAATCCACCCCGTACATGCCACACTTAGCCATTGAACAAGGATACATTTCTCCTTTGCACTCGTCCTCCTACTTAGGAGCTAGAGTCCCGGGAGAGCTTGTTGCCTACTCCACTGTTGCTTGCCCTAATCTTGCATGGCAGAGATTAGCACAACGGCTACACAAATCCCTACTATGTTCCCCTCTGATGGCCCTCCAGTATCATCACTTGCTCCCGGTCACCCATGAGGGGCTATGCGGCACGATGTGGAGTAGGAGGGAGATCAGCAAATGAGGTGATCTATTGCATGAAGGACAATTTAAAGACCGCAGTGACCTATTTAGTGAGGTGTTCCAAATTCGCACTGTTACAACTGGATTTCCCCGTGAGCCCCCCACTTTTACGACCTTACACACTATCACGGTCACCAAATCCAGCACACGCAGACTCTAGACTTTTCTGGGCTGCCCTTGCGGAGAGGCAGGACACGGACGAGCTCTAGACTTAGCTGGTACTCGGACCTAAGCGAACCCCTTACTGATGGGCAGTGGCTATACTGTTGCACGCAGACAGGCATGATGGCAGCCAGCAGCCGATTGCGTATTATACACTTCAAATTCCTCCACCGAGTATACTATACACCAGCAAAACTACTTGGGTAAAAATTGAGACCCGAGGACTGTTGTGACAGATATAGACTAGAGGTGGCAGGGTTAATTCACCTGGCCTGGCAACGCGAAGAGGTGCATCAGTACTGGCTAGACGTGGAGACGGTACTGTATAGGATGGTGGGTTCCTCTATTGCTCTCACTCCACTTATAGCGCTGTTAGGATATACAAAGGAACTTCTGGACACACATAGGAAATTCATTTATCTAGGGCTGTTACTGGGGAAATGCAGAGTTGCATGCCAATCGGGTAGAGGGAGGGCCCCCAAATTTAAGGATTGGATAAATGATCTAATACACAGTAAGGAACAATTGACCACATACGCCCGCCCTCCCGCAGGATATTTGGCTCCCCTATAGACGTACCTAGAGGACGTGGCAGACTCAAGCAACATAAGACAGAAGGTTGGCACTCTGGACAGTGCTGCAGATTTAGAATGAGACTTTGGCTTGGAGATGTTGATGACTCCCCCCATGTGCAGTACAGGGAGGCGACAGGAGTTTTCTTCCTTCCCTTCCACACGGATATTGTACTACACTATCATGCTGCGCAGCTGTATATTTATTGTTGCTCACCAGGGAACCTGGCGATGAGAGTGGGAAAGGGTCTCTAGAGGGAGGCAGGGATATGTGTTACGCAATCTCCTCCAATAAGAAGTGTTGAAAATGGTACAGATTGTTGTTTAAGGCTCAACGTGTCTGTATTGAGAAATGGCGTATAATGCAATTAATAGAATATGCACCACTGTACCTGTTGGTTGAAATCAAATAAAGAAAAAAAAAGGAACTGGTACAAGTCAAACTCTGTTCTGATAGGTGCAGATTCTTAACAAGTGAGGCGATGAATGGGGCTGCAGGAGTCAAGTTGTCCCAGCAGTCAGGGACAGGACCTCAAAGACAGAGGAAAACTTGGTGTCTGAAATAAAGGGTCCATAGTCACTTGGACTGTGCCAAGTAACTGGTATCTAAAGTCTAGTAACTGAGCTACAAGTGCTCCTCACCAAAAGTATTTGGATGTTTTAGTTTCAAGTGTAGTATAGTTTTTATTCTACCTGCTGTTAGGAGAAAATGGGAGTTCTTGCCTTTGAGAACTTAATAGAATTTAACGTTTCCAATATGCTACAAAACTTCACATTACATTGTATACATTCCTTTGTTCTGCTTTAAAGGAACACTGGAGTGGTGCTATAACAGATGCAGTGCCTTAATGCCAGGCACAACTAGGTCTATATAGAATGTAGGCTAGGGGTTTGATGGTCCATCAACTTATGAGGTTTTATGTTGTATAATGCAATAGCAGATGTGGAGGTAAACCAAACACTTCAATTTCAACGGCGGTTGTCAAAACCTCTGTTTGTTACAGGAAAGACAGAGATAATTAACAGCAGCACTTTAGGTTTAACTCTGTTTTTAATTAAGGTCATCAACAAAACATCAGCTTAAGACCATATCACCACCATTTGCTCCTGTCCTCACATTTTGATACTGTCACTAGTTCAAGTTCATCTACATATTACATATCACTTCTGCTCCGATACACATGGTGTTCATGGGATACATCTTACAATAAAGACATAATTAACCAAAGTACAATATTAAGGCAAAATCAACAACTCACAGAAATCTAAACACATGAATATTCTTGAGAAATATAAACAGTCAATGACAAAAGAAAATTGATTCTAACGTTTATTTTGGTGATTACATACTTAAACAGAGAACAGTAGAAGAAACTGATTTAGCTGTGCGTCAGGTCAGGTTGTGACAATCTGTCTCGTACCCCTCATTTCAATACTTAGTAAACCTAGGGACAGGCAGCCCTAAGATGTCTGACAGCACGCCAAAGTAGGATTAAACCTATTGCGTAACCATTATTATTATTTTTTAGTCTAACAGGACATAGTAAGGGTGTGCGCTAGTGAATATCTATCCAAAGAAAAGACCTTCTAGAACCCGCCGAGAATCCATCTGGGCCCAGGGATTTGAGAGTTTTTAGTCTTGCGATCGCTCCAACACCTCACCCAACCTAATAGGGTCATCTAGTGTCTCTGCCTGTCCCTGAGCTATCTTAGATGTATGGGCCCTCTCTAAGTAGTTCGTTAGGAGCTCTTTGGATCGATTCTCTCCCGTATAAAGTTGCGCATGAAACTCCCTGAAAGTATGGGTAATATCCTCATCATCAGTACGTTCCTCTCCCTTATCTGTGATGGAGTGGATCTTCGTCTGTTGTGTCCGGGCTCTAAGCTTGTTCGGTAGCATTCGTCCAGTCTTGTCTCCCCCATATAATAGGAGTATTTCAACCTTAGTGCTGCATATTCTGCTCTATCAAGGTCTAACCCTGCTAAGTGCATCCTCGCTGTCTTAAGCTGTCTCCATACCCTGGGCGCTCCTGTCCGCCTATGTACCTGTCCTAGTTCCAGGACCTGTGCTGATAGTGGTTCTCGGTTTTCTTTCCTTTCCGTATTTTCTGCTGCAGTAATTGCGATAAGCTATCTTCTACCCACAGCTTTCATGGCCTCGAACAGTGTGGAAATAAAAACCTCTGATGAGTCATTCATCTCTAAATATTCCTTAATGCTTTTAGTGATTTGTTTCACCACTGTCACTTTATGTAACAGACTTTCCCTTAACCTCCACCCCCCATTTGTCTCCGCGGTGTGGGTAATTTCAGGGAAACGGTCACCGCATCGTGGCCTGAAAGCGCGGTGGGCACAATACTTGTGTCTGTCATTAGTGTAACGAGCACTGCCGTGCACACAAACTAGTCTAGTTGGGCATACGTGCCAAGAGCTTGAGAGTAGAACGCATATTGTGATGTTGGAGGAGGTTTAGCCCGCCACATATCTACCAATCCCATGGAACTCAGCCACCTAATCCATTCCTTTGATACTTTGCCTCTTTGTGTGTAGCGACTCTCGGACCTGTCCCTGGCTGCTTCCATGACTATATCTAAGTCCCGTCCCCCCCCTTGCAAGTGTCAGGTGAATTTGACTATTCAGGGCCTCCGAGACAGCCAGTTTCAAAAACTCCTCCTGGCCTGCATTGGATCCGTAGACCGGCCCAACCAATAAGGTCTGATCCCCAATCTGCAGACTATATGCCAACAGTCTCCCTTTGACTTCTGCTATCTTATCCTTCACCTCTCACCGTAATCGCTTATCAATCAAAATTGCCACGGCTTCTCTTTTATCTGACATGGATGGAAAAAATTATTGGGGAAAGACTCTCGACCGCAGGCGGTGCCAATCCCTGGATAATAAAAGTATCTCCTGAAGAAGGCACACGTCTGCCTCGGAGTTTTCCAAATATGATAGAATAGCCTTCCGTTTAGTAGGGTTGTTTAGCCCCTTCACATTAAGTGTAAGGACTTTCAGGTGATTATCTGACATCAAATGAATAAGAACATTGCTATCTACAGGCATCTCTGCACCCCCAACGCATCTTCACTGTCCCCTGCCGTCGTGATCCTCCTCCCATCCATGCCTAACACCTTCTCCAAAAATACCAGTCCCTTCCCTCTCCCTCTCTAACCCCAACTGAGACCCCCAACATTTCCCCCACAATGTCCGAACTCGTGGTCCAGTCTCAAGTATCTTGTTAGAAAAGAAGTTTGGGTGCATGATGTGATCAATGCCATATATGCCTCCCCGCTCTAAGGGAATTCCCCCTTACTCTCCCGCCGGGCCATATGCAGTACACGTATCTGCCTTTTGTCCCCTCAGTCACTCTCGGAAGAGAGTCTAATACAGCTTGTCTTTTTTGCGCAATCGTGGAGTAATCTGGCTTCCCCATATAGTATTTAGTACGGCTTCCTCCTACCTTCTGCCATCTTCCGTTAGATGTCAGGCGGTCGGTTCATACTTTTCCTTCCTGCTCTGCGTGGTCGATCCCCAGAATCCAGCAAGTATCTTGCAGGGAGCGGAGTTGATGCAATTTGCTTTGCCATTTGAATATTAGTCTGAATGGATGCCCCCAAGAGTATTTACTCCCTGATTCTGAAGGAATATTGTCACTGGTCTGAATGCTCTCCTTTTCTGCAGGGTTATGGCAGCTAGGTCCCGAAACAATGCAATAGGGTGGTCCTGTACATAAGAGGTTGCTTATCTCTTGCCTTGCGTAGGATCTGTTATTTCATTTGGAAGTCTAGCAGTTAAGCTAAGCTATCCAAGGGCGTGGGGGGGGAGGGCGGCTGGAGCCCATCTATGTGGCCCCACTGTGTGTGGTCGATCTATTTTAATGCCAAAGTCTTCAGAATGTGGCGAACCAGACCTTGCATATATTGAGTGATATCCAAACCCTCTTCTTTGGATGGAACCCCTTTAACTCGATTTTTATTATTCCGGCGTGATCTATTTTTCAAGTCCTCTGCCTGCGCCTGCAGGTCGATTTGTTGTGCCTTGAGCCGTATCACCTCCTGTTGCAGTTGTTCCACCTCTTCTTCTCAGGCCTGGTTTTGTTCCTCTACATCGGCTACTCTTTCTCCAACGCCATCCACGTCCCTTCGCACCTCTTTCAGCTCAGATGCTACTTCGCTTTTCAGAGTTTGTATGTGCTCACGTAGGGTGCTGAATAGCATCTCTGAAAAAACACAAGTAACTGGGTCCTCATTTGTGTCAGGTTCTTGGCCTGTTTGTGGGTTGGGGGATGTGTGTCCCTCTCTGCTGGATTGTGCAGGAGGTTTAAGCAGCATTTCTTTCAGGTTGCGGTTTTTCCCCCCGCAGCGCAGGCATGCTGGCGTCCGAAACTCCGTCCCGCTCACGTCCCTTTGCAAGCGTTATTCCGGGCCACTTCCTCCGCCTTTTACCTGCCTTATTTCCTGGGTCTAATCCAGGGGGTCCCCGGTGTTTTCCTCTCACCTAGCCGGTTGATAAATCGGGGTGTCCCCGCTTCCCCTCAAGCGTATAAGCCCCCGCTTCGTTCACTGATCTTTCTTCATCTTACATGGCCCACTTCTGCAGTCACTTGTACCCTTGTGCCTCTTCCTACTTCTGGGCACTGTCTTTCTCCGTCTTGCAGGGTCCACTTCTGCAGGCACTTGTACCCTTATGCTCCTTCCTCCTCCTGGGCTCTGTTTCGACTTCCCCAATATGTCTCTGTAAACCAATTCTGTGAGCACGATCGGTCATTAAGGTTACCCACCGTCACCTCTCCGCAACTGCTCACAACCCTTCTCCCTCTGCTCCTTTGTGACTGTGTTGCTGTGTGGGAAGGCCCCGGAGAATCCACTTCTTCACTAGGCCTCCACATGGCACCCCTAGAGCGCAGCCTCTAAATGTCCCGCTTCCCCGTGCTCCAGGCCTCCCTTCCCCCTTGTGCTGTCTGAAATAATGCCACCTCATCGCTCTTCTCCTTTGTTCCCTACTGCGCTTTGTTATGTGGCCAATATAGACTGCCACCTCTCTTTTCTCCTATTCGGTTCTCAGCTCTGCTCCAGTAATACCTGTTTGAGGTACGCTGCTGTCTGTGGGGCTCTGGTGCTCCAGTCTTCTCCTCCAGCCTCCACCTCTTGCCTCCAGTGACCAATGCAAGAGTGTTCCGGTCCCTTGTGTGCCAAGTCTCTTCACCTCTCATGAACTAGACTGAGATCAGTGACCCCTATTGGTTCTAAGTGTTGCTAGAGGCGTATCCTGCTCTTCAGGGCCCCTCCACTTTCTGTTCCTGGTAATGTTGATCTGAGCAGTTACTGGCAAGCCTACGCACAATCCGGACTTCCTGCCCTATATGCTTGCTTCCTCGTAGGCCGCGGCTCTCCCCACCTCGGAGCCGAGGAGGACGACCTCTGCTGTGTCGCAGTGTGTGGCCTACACTGCGTTATTCTGGGTGGTGGGCCGTGTTCTGCTTGTGCGTTCAATAGCACCTTTCCCAATGTCGTGATACAGCCTGCACGGATTTCACAGTCGGGCCTCCCCGCCTTATTTTATCGCCTTATTTGTTGCGCAGCATCACAGGCCCCGGGTCCTCCCTACGTCGAAGCCCTGAGGTTGTGCGGGGTGCTGCCGAGATGAGCGGCTGCCTGCTAGCTGCTACTGGGTCCAGTAGTCGCCTACCACCTGTGCTCGGGCTGCGCTCTCCACCCCATAGTTACTTGCAGCAATATCGCCTCAGAGTCTTGCCCTGGTGTCTGCAGGCCCCGCTGCCCGGTCCCCCTAACCTGGTTCTTCGCCCAGTCGACTGCTGATTTGGGGGCCAGGGTTCTCACTCCGCTGAGGCCTGGAAGGTAGTGTGCCAGACAGCTGGGGTGTAGAGGGTTCCGACCCCTGGTACTGAGGTTCGAGTGCCGGTCGCTATTTCACCTTTAATGTCGGCTACACCATTCCCATAGTACGGTGCGTGCAGCCTCTGCGTCACGATATCTGCTGCGTTTCTTCTTCATTCCGCGGGCCCGGCAGCCATCTTCTGCCCGAGCAGGCCTCTCCGGTTCCTTCACTGTTGCGCTAGCTCCATGGGCTCTCTTGTCTCCAAGAGCCGTCCTCTGACCTCTCGCGCCTCTCTTGCTGCCTCGTACCAAGTTTCGGGCAGATATCTCACCATTTAGTGTCCTGGCAGGCAGATGGGAGCGGAGAAACGAATGAAGCGCGTCTGTTGGACTTGGCCCTTTTGGCAGGTTCACCCCAAAACATTTTGCTTTTAATTGTGGCCTGGTGTTAGTTGTTTTTGGCTTCTGCGCACTCTAACCCTGTGTCCCAGTGTGAAGTGCGTGCGCAATCTGAGTGCGTGTGGTGAGATTGGCCTGCCCTCCCATAGGAATGCATAGGGGATGTGTGTGTCCATGGTAGTTCCTGACGTGAGAGGAGTGCAGGGGCGAGTTTGATACTTGCGAACTCATGATATTAAATGCTGCGCGACGGTGTGCGCAGATTTAATGTGACTAGTGTAGAAGTGCCACTTCTAGACGTTGGCATGTCTGTGTGCAGTGAATGTGAATTGCCTGTCTGGTTTGTGAGTGACAGGGGCTGGCTATTGTGCCTGGCTCCAGGAGTCAGGATGGCTCTGCCCGTTGGTGAATGGGGAGATCTGCATGTTGATGGGAGGGAGGAGTGCACCTGGGACCTAAATAGGGCTGGACTTTCCCTCCACAATGCTGGCTCCGCCCCCTGTGGTGCATCTGATGTCCCTAGCCTGCCATGTGAATAGGGAGTGGGGCTGAGCACAACAAAGTGCTCCAAAACCACTTGCATCTGGTTTTTCCTTAACCCTGTGCTAGGAGACAAAGGGAAAAATGTGTATAAAAAGGGCTGTGACCCCATGTAACGGTTTTCGGTTGTGCTTGTGTTCTGTGGTAAACACGCTGCCAGGAGGAACCGCCGCAGGACCCAGCTGCTGCCTCCCGAGGGTCCCTGCATGCTGGCCTGCCTGCGCTTTGCTGGGGTCTTCCCAGCACCCAGGACTCTTCCTTTTTGTATTTGCCAAGGACTTTGTGGCCTCAAGCGCCTGGGAGCGCTAGATCTTTATTGTTGGGAGAATCGCTGGACATTGGTGCTAAGAGCGCTGTTATTTAAATTTCCAGGAGGAGAGAGGAACGCAGGGACTCTGCAGCACGAAGCTGCAGCCTATTTTGAGGGAATCCCAACGCAGGGAGTCCCCCGCCCTTGTGCACTCCAAGCTGGTGCCCACCCCACATAATTGCCGCTTTTTTGGTTCATTAATTGACGCAGGTGCCCACCCCGCTTTATTGTTTATTTTTCGGGTGCCACCCCGCTTCGGTGTTTTACTTTGAATCGGGAGCCTACCCCATATCACCGCCGCAGCCCAGGAGTGTTGAAAACATTGCCCGGACAGCCCAAGTGAACGCTCCCAGCCGAGCTGTGCCGGGGCGAGGCCGGGAGCGAGTGGAGACCCGCCGGGAGCTGCGAGGGACAGAGCAGCAACGGAGCGGGACCTGTCGTGGCACGTTGTCAGTGCCATGGGGAGGCCTGCTGAGTAAGAGCCCCACGACAGGAGTCCCGGTGAGTGGGGCTCCGGCCTGACATTGTTGGGGGCAGTTTTCTTCAAAGGGGAGCCCTGGGGAATAGCTATTCTCCCCGCAGTTCGTTCCCTGCACAGCGAAGTGCAACATGGGGGCATATTTCATTTCAGAGCCCTGTGGCTCCAACGTTGGGGCACAGTTGTTTTCAGGAGCCAGGGTGCTCCTAGGGACATACTTCATTGGCGCAGTTTTCCAGCGGCCCTGCGAGAGCGCAGGGAGCTGCAACGTTTGGGGCACATTTTATTTTGTTAGAATCCCAGGGGGGGGGGGGGGGGAGAACAGAGTTGGCACAGGGAGTGCCAGTGCCTCATTTTGTGATTTCAGAGCTGCCCAGCAATTAGTGGGCCGCTGCCACCTGGCCTTTTTTGCGTTGTTGCTTTTTGCTGCCTGCGCAGCCTTGCCTATTTGGACATAAGGCGCTGGCCCTGGGAGAGGCGGGTTGGCCCTGGAGACAGTTTTCATGTGTTGTGCCCTCGCTTGGGGTACACTGGTAATGCCAAATGTGATTTATGCGTAATGCCTTTATGCCTGCGATACCTCTAAATGTGGTTCTACGATTAGTAGGTTGTTTTCCCTAGTTCAGTTTATACTAGTGAGTTTATGTTTACCTGCGTGATCTATGCCTAAGGTGATTAGTATTGCGTAGTGTGTACCTACCTTTTACCAGTGGTTCCTGGTTGTGTTCTACATGTTGTATTTTGTGCTACAGTTATACTAAGTGCTATTTCTACTAAGTGCTATTTCTACTAAGTGCTATTTCTACTAAGTGCTATTTCTACAAAGTGCTATTTCTACAAAGTGCTATTTCTGACGGTGGCCCATGTGGCCCTCTCCTGTGTATATAATCCCCTGCAAATACTGCCCAGTGCCAGTCGGCACAGTGTATCTGTGCGATTATGATCTAATGTGTGTATGGTAGTACAAAGGCTATTTTTATATATAACCTTGTGTGGAGTTCCTTTTTGTGGCGTGCCTAGTGTGTTGCTGCTGTGTGAGTGTTGCGCAAACGCTTTACACATTGCCTCCGGGATAAGCCTGACTGCTCGTGCCAAGCTACCAAGGGAGTGAGCAGGGGTTATCTTGGTGTGTAACTTCCTTGCCCTGACTTGAGTGGTGGTTTCTGCCTGGCTTTGGCGCAAGCCTTAGCCAACCAGAAATCCCATTTCTAACAACGTCTTACCCGATCGCCATCTTGGCCACACCCCCAACAGCAGCACTTTGAGACAACTGCTGGGTAAATATATTGGTCAAGTTTGAAACAAAAGTTATTTCTTAGGTAAAATTGTCATCTTTGGGATTGGGTGGGTCAAGCAAGACACGAGGAAGGTTTTACAACCTCTGTAATGGTGGCCAAATTACTGGCTGAAAGTTGAATTACCAAATCTTCTAAAGCTAGCCAGGAACTTGACCTTTGAAATTCTGACTTTAATCAAGGCAGTTTGCCCAAGAAGTGGGGTAGAGTCTGGAACCAATGGAATTCGTATCGTGGGGAGATTTGTGCCCCCCCGTTTGTAGAGGTCCCGGTGATACCAAAATCCCCATGACCTGACGTTCCTACATTATACAGATTTTCTTACTACATGTCCGATTACCCGGGGGCCCCCCTCCCACTTTTCATTTCATCCTTATTACTGTATATCTGTTTAATATGACTCTCCCCCATGAGACGGACACATGTCGCATTGCCTCTTATTTAGTTTGTGGTTGTCGTTTTTATAAATAATTAAAATAAGTAGGACCTTCACCCTCTCCTACTCCACTATTCTGCTCATGTCGAAATGATATGTTGAATTGCTGCTGGGCCCCCGGGCTGTCGGCTGAAAGCTGTGTAAATTTGCAATGCCAATCGTTTTCTATTGTTTTAGCGACGGCCGGCCCCTGTGGTTGTAGGCCCGCAAATGTAATACTGCAATTGAAATAAAGGTTTAAAAAAAAAATTATCAAGGCAGTTTGATTGACCAGACTGAAGTCTCTGGCTGTGGGTCACATTTTTACTTTTGCCTATACTTTACCATTAGTAGATTCCACAGTCAGGGTGGGGATTTCCCTATGGTAAAGAATAGGGAAGATTTAAAAAAGTGTATCGAGTTTTATAATACATTAGTAAAAATGTTCATTTAAAATAAATATATAAAATGTATTTACAATGTAGGATAGAATAAAATGTACTAATTTTGAATTATTTAACTAATTTAAATATATTACATTAAATAAAAATTATTTTTCAGATGGAGACGTTTGAAGTCTACACTTGTGAGCAACTTCACACTTAAAGTTTGTGAAAGGCCAAAAGAAGTAAAGTGAATAAAAAATGTAAGAGTAAATTACTCACAAGTGTAAGTTACCTTTGTGAATAGCCCTGATAGTGTACAAACAGATTTATATGTACATTTTAACAGGCTGGGCCTTGCAGTGCTATGAGAGGACAATGGAATAGGAAAATGGCTCAAGTAACTATTAAGTCCAGTCCAGAGTAGTCCAGATGTAGCACGCTATTAAGCCAACACTTGTTATGTGTATAAGAGCCCAATCTGTTGATCTCAACTTACTAGCAACAATCTGCATTGAGAACAAGCTCGACAGCGAAGCGCAGAAAAACAGAAGTTCAGGCATAAGTCAAAGAGAAGGAGAAAGGACTCAGTAGAGCGAGTTTACACCAGTATGTATATTGAAACTGAACAGCGGGCTCCAAAATAATATACACAATGTAGCTTTAGCATGCGCTGAGGACAGAGATATAGGATTCACCAAAGCCTTAGAGATATGCGAACAGTGATAAAAGGGAGATGAACAGATGTGCTGCTATCTCGACACATTTCATGCACACACAGGACAACTTCAAAAGTCAAAATTAAATTCCTTGGGGCATCTGTGGAAGTCAGTCTGGCTCGAGGGTTCTTTGCTGAAGTGGGGGTATAGGCGTTATATTGTTCTTAAATATTTTGTATTATTTTTCATATGCAAATAAAGGACAATAAAAAAAAGTCTACGAAATGAGAACAGAGGCTTCTCCGTGAACAGTAATTCGCTAAACAATCAACTATACTTCAATAACCTATTTGTGCATTACATTTTTTACCACAAATATGTCTGTAGTCTACAGCGAATGTACATTACTTGGGTGACAGGCGCCTAAGTAATGCTTTCCTTTGATTCGTCTCAGCATGTTCCTTAGGGTTCTGGGCAGGTGAAGTTTCTACACTAGAGTCCACTCTAATTCATTGTCTTACCACTTCACTAATGGAGAGACTGTTTGTTGCAAAAAATGGATGACAAGTCTCCTTCGGACCAGCAGCACAGACAGATCGGCAAGTTTAGGTTTAATTTTATTTTTGCATAGGTGCTGAAGCAAGGCAAAGACGCAGCATTTAGCATTGAATCCTACCACGGTCCTCTTTTTTTCCCCCTCAGTCCTCATTTTCTGGACAATAGCATACCAATTTACACATACTATAAGACATCCTCAAATCACCGTCTTGCAGCCTGCATTTTTTTTTAAAAAGAATCCGGTCTATCCACACATACCTTTTGCAGTGTAGCTTGGGGCCAGCTAAGCCCTGTATAAAAATGTATACCGTACCAGTTTAAATCTGGCATTGCCTGACACTCTAGACAACACACAAGCATTCTGCAACTCCTCTTCAGTTAACACTGTTTCGCAGTACATATTAAACTTAGCTTTCACTGTCAAAGGGGACATTGGGGAGTGTCCCCTCAAGGTCCTGTAAATAAATTACACTCCCTCAGACCAAGGTGTTCATTCAATCAACACATGACTCCATGGACTGGTCATGGAACCACTTCACGTAAGCCTCACAGACTTAGCCAAAAGGGTGTTTATCAACTCCTGGCAGGATCTTGCCTATAACAGGAACCAATGAAACGATAATACTCCTCTTTCCAGAGTGCCTTTTGGATATTTTACTGACTATTGCTTAAGAGAAATGGCTCCTTATTAGGAGGTGTCTTAGCTACCCACCCAAATAGAAATAATGATTGTCAGCTGGCTTAACAATCCTCCCACAAGAGAGTTACTAGAGCTACAGGCCAGCAGTACTATTAGGACAGCAAAGATGATCCTTCCAAGCAGTAAGGGCGTATGCAGTTAAGGACACGTCTTTCTGCAACACCAATCAATCAGGTGTTATAAAGCGTGGTAAATCACTCGAGGGCCTCAAGGCACTGGAGTTGCTAGCTGCTTTGCGGTGCTATGTTCATTCGAACAACCAAGTAAGCAGTGAAAAACGAAGGGAAGGAGAAAGCAGTATACAAACAAGGCAAAAGCATGACAAAGCACTCAGAAACATGGGGAGAGGGAGGAGACGGCAGTAAACAAAACAGGACAAAAGCAGGAGAAAGCACTTCAAGATGGGGCGAAAGGAAGGACAGAGCAGTACAAAACGAGGCAAAAGCAGGAGAAAGCATTTCGAGAAACGGGGAGAGGAAGGAGAAAGCTCTAAAAAGTGAGGTAAAAGCATAAGAAGGCACTCAAAGAAACAGAAGAAAGGAACGAGAAATCCGTAAAATGAGGCCAAAGCAGGAGAAAACATTACAAAAAGATGCGAAAGTGGGAGAAAGCACTCAAAGAAGGGGCGAAAGGAAGGAGAAAGCAGTTCAAAACGAGGCAAAAGCAGGAGAAAGCCCTCAGAAAAATGTGGTGGGGGAGGAGAAAGCAGTACAGAACGAGGCAAAAGCTGGAGAAAGCACTCAGAGAAATGGGGGAGAGGAAGGACAAAGTAAAAAACGAGTCAAAAGCAGGAAAAAATACTCAGAGGTGCAACAGCATGGGAGAGCTGTGCCTGGGACCAATGAAAGGAAGCAATAGCCATGCAAGATACGCTTACATTATAATTATAACACAGCAAAAAACACAAAAAGGAAACCTACCACTTTGGCTGCTCTTTCCTGCGATTCACATTTTCTACAAAACCAAGGACCTTCAGGCACCTTCACGATGCCATAGCAACCTGTTATTGAAGAACACATGCATTACTAAAGATTATTGTACTTTGGAAATCCATTTTGTTTATATGTAATTCAGCATCCATATATATTAAAGCACAAAACTGACTGTGCTTATTTTCCTTATTATAAAATTACGAGCAGGCAAGTCAGTCAGAATAACTTTATTAGATTCAGTGGACCATAAAGGTTTAACATACATAAAACTTTAAGAGGAATTTCAAGTCCGGTTTATACAATATTTTAATAAAATCACTGAAACCCCAAACTAATCCCATATGCTCAGTGACCTAGACTACAGACTTTAATACCCATTATCAAGTTCAAGTTCAAAAGACCTTTATTCGAATTTCATAAAATTCATAGAAGTACCACATAAAAACAATTCATTACATAACACATCAAGATTACATGGTTAAAAATATAATACAGTTTTGAGGAAACTAATTTCAAGGGTTTTCCATCATTTTGCGTACTCTTGTTATCAGTCTCAAAAAAGTGCTAGTGCGTAAAATTAGTTCATCTGAATCCAGGGAAACCATCAATAGATAAGACTCCCCCAACGAGAGGGGTCTAGGTTTCCTAAAATATGGGGTTAAAAGCCAGTTGATATATTTTAAATAAAATTTACAGAAGAATAGGAAGTGCAAATCATCTTGTGTGCTGACACCATCACAAGGATATGGGTTATAATCTGTGCTATGTTGATAGCCCAGCGGGAAGGCCAACAGATATTTCACAGAACCCGCTCTTAGGCGAAACAAGAGTGATCTCTCCCAGTTGGTCATAGGTAGGGTAAGATAGTGCGGGAGTGGTTGCCTACATAGATCGTTCCCCATGTATTTTACAACAGTTTTTTGATGATTCTCTTCCCATTCGTTCAGAATTATAAAGTGCATACAGTGCACATTTAACCTCCATTTTATCCTTTGGCTCGATCCTAGTAGGGTCGGAGAAGAGGCTACCTCTGTCCACGGCGCTCAATGTTTTTGACACCCAGAAAGCCATGGAATCTCCATGCCATGGTCACATTTTAAACAGTCCTTTATAATATTGTGTGTAAGAGTGGCTGAATTATTCCTCCAAATCCTGACCCAGAATAGAGCTGGTCTAGATCTGATAAAATCACATACATAGGGGAGGTTCAATTCATTATGGCAGATAAATTCAGAAGATGAGATTGGGGCGCCCAATAATTTCCTGCAAAATCGGCTTTCTTCCCGCTGGATACCTGGGCTTCTTCCCAACCCCCAAACCTCTGCTCCATATGTGGCTACCGGTAGGCACTGTAATCTAAAAAAAAATTTAAATAGCTCTAGTGGCACCTATTTTCTTTGGGCGCGGCAAGCTCAAGACTGAATTGGTGGCTTTCGAGAACTTGCCCACGGCGTGGGCCAAGTGCCCACTCCATGAGCCGTTCGCAGCGAAAACTAAACCTAAGTATGGAAATGTAGGCACAGATTCAAGTTTATCTGTCCCTATGTGTATTGTATTGAGCTTCCGTTTCCCAGGGCCACATGACATGATAAAAGATTTTTTTAAATTTACGCGCAAATCTAATCCCTCCATGTATTGAACAAAGCTTTGGACAAGTAGGCGGAGGGCATTTGGTGTGCGGCCCCTAAGCACCGCATCGTCAGCGTATAATAACACTGGTAGTGGTTGCCCCAGAATTGTTGGTATATCACTAGTCACTTCTTTCAGGCTTCTTGCAAAGCCATTGATGTAAATGATGAACAACAGGGGTGCTAAAACGCACCCCTGTCTCACCCCCCTGCCGATGTTAATAGCTCCAGAGACTTCTCCACCCATCCCAATCCTGACCTGTGCTTTAAGATTTGTGTGAAGATAGGCCAGGAAATTAACAAGCGCCTTGTCTAGTCCAGAGTTCAAAAGGATAGCCCAGAGTTTGGATCTATTCACTAGATCAAAGGCGGATGAAAGATCCATAAATGCAAGGTAAATGGGAGACGATCGAGCAACGCTGTACTTGTCGATTATCAATTTTAGATTCAGACATTGCTCCACCGTCCCTACCCTGCTCCTAAATCCCATCTGACACGGGTCCAATAGGTCTATGTCTTCAGTCCATTCTAGCACCCTATTGTAAATAATTCGCCTCAGAATTTTTAAAGTGTTATCCAGAAGGGAGATCGGACGATAATTAACTGGGTCCGACCTATCACCCTTTTTAAAAATTGGGACAATAGTGCTGGTTGCCCAGGTAATGGGCATAGGCACTGTTGGCAAGCTGTTGAAGACGTTAAGAAGGATTGGTGCCCATAGATCCGGGTTGTGCTTAATAATATCGATGGACAATCCATCGGGGCCTGGTGCCTTGTTTCCAAGGCTCTCTTTTATGGCTATTTTCACCTCGTGGAGATCAATCTGTAGACCGCACATCTGTCCTGGAGTAAAGGTCACCAAGTCCTTGGTTGGTGCAGCATACATTTTAGAGAAGTGAGCCTCCCAAACGCTGCTAGTTATGTTGCAACTGATTGGTGTTAACGGTTTCCCCATTTCCCCTGTTTTCCTGACCGCAGACCAGAAGGGGCCGCTGCCCCCCAGATTGGCACTGGCGACCAGCGACTCCCACTGCTCAGTCAGTAGTGCGGACTTAATTCCCTATTTGCCAGTGAACAGGCGGAATCAAACCACCTTGGTTCTCTCCCTTCCTTTGGTAATGGTACTGACAAAATAGTTTTTATAATAAGACACAATTCACCAAAATCAGCAATTATTCTGTGGTAGTTCCCATCCATGGATAAGCAGGAATTAATTAGCTGCGGGTGTTTCATTTTTACACTTTCCAAAATTTCCCCACCATCCACCCCCCTCCATTTTAATCGCAACCCATCAGCTGAAGGTGTGATGTCCCTTGCACCATTTAAATTGGTATAAACCGAGGTGGGGGCTAAGTGCAGAGTTACTACGAGTGGGTTGTGATCTCCAAACGATGTCTCCTTCACTGGGGACTTTGTAACACAATCTATTAGATGTGGGGACATAAAGATAAAATCAATGGTGGAACTGCAGTCCCTGCCTCTAAACGTAGGGGCATGGGGAGCACTAGGGTTGAGGCTAGTTTTCATGGCATCGCCAAGATTGAACTCGGTTAGTATATTGACGAGTTCAATACCCCTTCGTTCGGCTTGGTCTAAGCAGTTCCTATCCTTGATCCCATGATTCTTTAATATTTTTGCGTTGAAGTCACCCCCAACTAAGATCCCTGTCCCATCGTCAGCCTGTAGACTGGTTTCCAGATTATGTAAAGTTTTGGAAAGTGCCTCAAAGTTCTTATTAGGTTAAACAGTTTGCCGCCAGCTCTTAGGCAGTGCAAGGATTTTCTTGCCTTTAGAAAGGCATTCAAAACGCATTTATTCACACAGGCATATCTGAAATAGAGACTTTCGTTTGATTCACCCTTGTTATGTTTTTTTATCTCTTTCCAGCGCCAAGAAGCCTTTGGGCGTATGCGCGCTTAATACATTTTAATTAACATAACATAACATAACAGTAAAAATCATTATTATAAAAATTAATTAAATAAATCCGGGTCTTTCGCTGGAGTTCGAGAATTTGTACATTCGGGTTCCCTCTAGATAGGTCTCTGATGGTACCACCAGCCAGTATCTTAACCCCGATGAATAGACCTCCGACTGCACGGCCAGAATTTGGTTTCAGTGCGGTCACACTAAAACAATGGTGACCCTCTATATGAGAATTCCCAACAGCCCAGGTCTCTTGAAACATTAAAATGTCTATACCATCCAAAGTCTTGGCCCATTGGGGGTCTGAGAGCCTTGACTCTAACCCTGCCACATTCCAACTAAGGATTGACAAGTCACAGCGGGTGGAGTGACTGGTTAGCTTGTTCCTTATACTCATCACTATGTTCGTATTAGTATTAGATGATATGGGAATTATATGGTCATGTATGGCCATAGGTGTGACAGTACAATCAAGCATTGCTGTTCCCTGTGTAGCATTGACTTGTAATGATGGTAGATATTCCTCAGTAATATTGCTTAACACTGAGCGAACACTATTACCTTCCCTGTCACCAGCTAATGTTCCCTGAGTTATACTTGCTTCTACTGGTACTGGATATTCCTTGTTATCATTACTTATATCTTCACATCCATTGATGTTATCTTCCCTGTTGCCCAGTCAAACCTGCTCGTCTAGACTTGAGAAGGCATATTCAAACCGATTATAGGTTGGAATGTTGTGTATAGACCTTACCTCATTCTGAGGCAAATACCGATTTGGGTTAATCATTGGATGTGACCTCTCCATATGGTCGTACTGTTTCATTATGGGGGGGTATGGGTAGTGCAATGGATTTGCTAAGGATGGGGCCTGATGGTACTGCGCAGGTCCCTTCGGGTAAGTAAGCCCTTGATCCTGGTGAAAGAATGGAAACTTAATCCCAGTACCCAAATTTGAGTCCTGATAACACACAACAGAGTTATTCACCATATTAGCATTGGGGGAAATCAGATGTCTATAAAAATAGCCCAAAGGGAGCAAAGTAGTATTGAATTCCTGAGGTGAAGGAGGTGGGGCACTAGCCAGTTTTTTGGGCCCATGGGGGGGGGGGGGGGGGGGGGGGGGACTTAAAATGTATTATTATGCAGTCTCCCTCAAACTTTTTCCTCAGTGGGCCTACCCATCCTACTCTTTGGGTGTGAATAATCTCCCTTGCCCCTGCCATGGGAAAGTTGCAATTAACCAGTGAAGGATCCTGTTCTTAAGGGATGTAGAATTTTCTTCTTGATCCTTCCTTAGTTTGGTTAGATTAACTAGGACCAGCACATACGCCCCACATTCAGGCGGTAAGCTGATGCGGGGGGGTATCTGTCTCCTATTAATTGCCATATTTCGATCGGGCTGGGCCCCTAACGCATTATGAACGTTATTATTAGTTGGTCTAATTTGGGTCTCCTTGCTTTTATCAACATTTTGCACCTTGCCTTCCTGTGTGGCGTCCTTAATCGGGTTATGAATTGCGGTGGTTTTTGTTAATGGTTGATTGGCAGCTATTCCTTTGCCTGGCACTTGTGGGGTTTTGGGCTTTGTAGTTAAGATTGGGGCAGTGGGATTCTTAGCTTTAGTGCATGTAGATTTAGAGTAGCTCGGTTTGAGTCCCACAGTCACAGGAGACCCCTGACTGGCGATATTTTTAATGGGAGAACTCAATTCAGCTAGTTGTTTTTCAATGCGAGTAAGTCTAGATTCTATCGGGGACAAATAGATACTAAGTAGTTCGCCCATACTTTCCAAAAGTTGGTCATTAGCTTCAAGATTATCCCCTTTAGCCGTCGGGATCCCCTGTGACTCCTCACTTTCTATGTCTATAGGTACATTTGTTTCATCTACATTTGGGTTTGGATTGGTATCCTTCCTATGCTTTCACTTAGGCATGCTATGCTTTATTACCTTAGGCATGCTCAACTGTCTTGTGTGTGTTTTCTGTTTCCGTATAGCACCCTCCCGCCAACCCTTAATTGCCTTGTGCTAGCTTCAACTACCTCATCTGGTGTGTGATTGATGAGCAGATCTGGGATCCTTTCTAATTCCATGCTAGGTTCTAAATCCGAATCTATCAAGGGATTAGATGCTGATAAATTGACCTCATTCGGTATGCTGTGAATTTCGGCGCGGACATCAATTATAGGACCAGTATTGATGTTTCTAGCCTGAACTGGATTTCTAGCGGATGCAATAAGTCCAAGGGATGAGCGTTTTGCTAGGGCTAGGTCTTGTGAAACCCTGCGCTCCAAGAGTGTAATTCCCTGGTTTATAGCATCATTGGCCCTTGTTATGAAGTTATCTATTGGGCCTATCACTGGAGCCCCACCCGCTGCCGTTTTACTTCTACTACGTCTGGTAGTCATAATGTTAGATAAGAAGTATATATTTTGTCACAGCCTAGCTTATGCACAAAATCTACGGGGTGAGAATGCAGGGAAACAGCAAATAAGGTGCTAAGAGGCGGGATTGGATCGATCGACACCCGGCACACTTCTACTATACAGTTTAATTTCCCAGCAGAGACATTGTAATAATCTTAATCCCTTCGCACTCTCCCCCTGCTGAATAGAGGTGGCAACAGATAAACAGATAAATACCTCGTAATACAACTGCAGTTAACAAATGCAAAAATAAAAGAACCCCCCCGGTGCAAAATCAGGCGCTACAAGTGCAAAACAGTAAGTATAGCTCACTCATTAGTAGCTTTCAGCTTTACATGAGGAGATGCAATGAGCCATGCAGTAAAGTTCACTTGGGAGGGAGCGATGTTCATAGGTCCTCATATGGCCCAAGAATTCCCTCAAATGGTGAATTAGAGGCTATGGCTACCCGACAAGGGGCGTGGCTTGGACGCCGACCAGGATGGCTGTGTGAGCGAGATGCTCCGCGCCTGATCCCGCTATTAATCCTGTGGAACCTACCATCGGAGCTCCCGAAAGTGCGATCTGCCGCCTCAGCGGAGGGGAGAGCTTGCGCCTGCGGAAACTCGGGAGCGGCGGCCCGGCTCCGGAGTTCGAAGGGACCGAGCAGCGGCCATAGAAAATGGCGGCACGGGGAACCGACTGGCCTGCCCACGGAGCAGCATGAGCCCGATCTGAGCCCGAACATAAACAACTGCCTCTCGGGGCGAGCAGACCGGGGTTTGCCGGCGGGAGCGACCGGAGCGGCGCTGAGGAGGTGCGAAGGATTTTCCAGGCGAAGGTTCGGCGAATGGATGCCCATCCCCCCCGCTCCCCAACATGGCGGCCGCGTGAGTAGCAGTCTGCTCTCGTGAAGCGACGCCTTCGTTGGGTGGCTACTGGGTCCTCAGGGGAACCAGCGCGAGGGCTGGGGAACACTGCCTGCGAGCTCCTGAGTGGCGGCGAGAGTGGACCCAGACCGCCGGGGAACACGGCGGCTGCTGGGGGCACCTGGGACCGCCTGTGGCCGCGCCCTGACCTGGTGGAAGCTGCGGGGTCCCATAGCAAGCGGTGTGCCCCGTGTGGGTGGAACGACCTCGGAGCGGGGATTGGTGCTGAGCCATACACCTTGCACGGCGAGGCGGCCCTGAACAGCTGCCCGCAGCCGGATCTGGAGGACACCCGCCGGCACTGTCCAGGTTGAGCTGCTGGATCATTGCGGCTGGTCTGCGCTATCCCCGACCCTGCGGTGGAGGTGCTATGGGCACGCACGACTAACGGCCATACCCACGTGCAGGGGATCAGGGGCCAAGACTGCACTGAGGGTGCTGAGTACAGAACGTGAGGAGGTAAACGCTCTTTTGGTTGCAGGACCCGAGCCCCTGCACTGACACAGACTGGGCCCTGCTGGGAGACATTGGAGAGCGGGGTACCCACATCAAGAGACCCCTTAAGGAGGCCCTGGGACAGCGCCTGCAGAAACGGAGATGGCGGCTATCGGCGGTGCCTCGGATATACAGCTTGGTCATGATGTTATGACCTCCTCAATCCAAGATAGCGGAACCCATGCCCCACCGGATACGTCGGCACAGGAACAAAGGCTGAACCTGCGTCTCGACAGCATACTAGAAGCGATAACCGCGACGAAGGAATCGCTGCACCAAGATATAGCGCAGGTTGCAACGGGCTGGGTCTTCTGAAGGCGGACCATGCCAAGCTTTCAGACAGAGTGAAGGAAAATGAACAACTGCTTCGGGACCTGAAACCGGCGGTGGTAACTGTGGAGCACAAACTAGCTGATGTCCTGGGTCGTTTGGCGACACTGGAACGACGGGCTGAAGATGCTGAAAGTCGCAATCGGAGGAATAACGTGAGGGTGGTGGGCCTTCCAGAAAAAAAATCGAAGGGGGCGACGCTGTGACCTACATGGAGAACTGGTTCCGGACGGTGGTAGCCCCGGAGGGTCTGTCTCCATTTTTCTCCCTGGAGCGAGCACACAGAGTGCCAGCCCGCCCACCTATGCAGGGCCGGCCACCTAGGCCGATGGTGGTGAAATTGTTGCACTACAAAGATCGCGATCTGTTGATTCAAAGGGCACGCTCACAGGGCCCATTCCAGGTGGACAATAACAAAGTTACTATCTTCCCAGATTATACACAGGACGTCCAGAAACACAGAGCATCCTTCTTATCAGTAAAAAAAGAATTGAGAGACGAAGGGATTCAATACTCCTTGCTTTTCCCCGCCAAATTAAGGGTGATCGTAGATGAGAAAACTCACTTCTTTCAAACTCCGGATGAAGCATGGTCATGGCTTGAACTGTACAGGGCGGGAACGGATCGCTCGTACAAAGGCGATAGGGGAAGGCAAAAGCCGGTCCAGATACGGAAATCACAGCGCATTTGCAAACGAAATAAACTCGAAAGAACCATGAGAGATGCTAAAATGGCGGCAGATAAGAAAGGGGCCTTGGCCGCAACGGCGATTATAACGGGATCACAGCCAGAGAAGACATCGGGGGGGTCGGACTCCGAGGAGGTGGGTGAGAAATCCGGAGGAGACGACTCGGACACTGGGAGCGTAAAGGGTCCAGCGGTCACCCCACAGACTTCAGATGAACTGTTTAATGGATGACATTTCAGAGAACTGTACGGTTCCGAGTTCCGTATGGGGACGGACTCGCCGCATATCTGTTGGACTCGCAGGTATGGAGCTGTGACTGCAGCATGGGATCCAGGGCTCGGGGTGGGGCTTCTGCCCATCTTAGGTCGGCGCTCACTCACCCCCCTTGTGGCCCTTAAGGCCTTCTGTGGTAACGACCACAGATTAGTGTTGTGTGCTGTGCTGAAGGTTTGGAACAGGGCTGAAGCTGGGTTATTAGGTCCTGTCCTGGGGAGAGGGGTTTTGGGAGTTTTGCGGGATGTTTTGAATGGGGGGTTCAACTGCTGCGATGTAAGGGCCTACTGTTTATCATTGATACTGCGCAGAGACGTCTGTAATGGGGACGTTACCTGATTTAAAATGCATCACATGGAATGTCCGTGGTCTTAGAACGATGGTGAGACGTCGTAAGGTCCATGCCTATTTGGTGCGACGGGGCGTCCAGATAGCAATGCTGCAGGAAACTCATCTGACCGAGAAAGAATGCACTGCACTGCAGAGGAGGTGGCGTGGTCAGGTGTTTGGCACCAAATACTCAGCATTTGCCAGGGGAGTGCTGATATGGATAAGGCCGGGGACACCATTCCAGGTTACGAACCAGCGGGTGGACCCGGAGGGTAGATATGTGGCAATAGAAGGGAGGTTATATGGTAGGGAGGTGGTCCTATGTAGTATATATGCCCCCAACGCAGATCAGGCCCGCTTTTTTGATTGTTTAACGGGTTCGCTGGCCTGTTTCCTGGCAGGCCCAGTCATATTAGGAGGTGACTTTAACTCGATCACCGATGTGCTGCTGGATAGATCGCACCCGCCCCTGACCGACTCCCCAGTACGCAGGCTAGCCACTCACAGGAAGGACTGGCAAGACGGATGGGGACTGATAGATGTGTGGAGGAAACAACACCCTGAGACTAGGGACTATTCCTTCTTTTCAGCAATACACGCACTGCATGTTAGATTGGATTCGATGCTATGTAGTGGACCTTTAGCGGCTGTGATAACTCACACGGAATATTTAGCCAGGACCATATCAGATCATAATCCCTTATTGGTGTCAGTGCGGTGGCAGCAGGCGAGATCAGCAGTCCCTACATGGCGGCTGCGGCCTGACACGCTAGAAGACCCGGTGTTTAGTGACACGATTCTACAGGGCATTGAAAACTATTTTGAGTTGAACGAGGGATCAGCCACCACGAGATCGTTAGAATGGGATGCGATGAAAGTGGTGGTGAGAGGTGTGTGCATGGGCAAATTCTCGAATGCAAGGACAACAGTTTTGAATGATCTGACGAAGGCGGAAGAGGTGTTAAGGGGTTTGGAACAGCGGAGACCAGAACGACCAGACTTACAGGAGCGCTTGCTAGAGGCTAAGGAGTTGGTGGCGACTGAAACTGAGAGGCTGCGGTGCTATGATTATAAGTTGTATGCCATTAAGGTGCATGCGGAGCGGGACAAAGTAGGTACGCTCCTGGCCAAGCTCGCTAACCCGGAGCCTAGAGGGTGCCCAATCATGAGTATACGAACGGAGGGGGGGACATAGTCTACTCGCAGCCGGCGGTTCTGGCGCGCTTTCAATCCTACTACACGAGACTATATGAATGCCAGCTGGAGGCGGAGGTCTCAGAGATAGGTGATTATTTGGAATTGGTCCCGTTACCGGTACTAGATGGCGAGGATGCGAGGGATCTGGGAGGTCCCGTAACAGTTAGTGAAATTAGGGTAGCTATCAAACAGATGGCCAGAAATAAAACTCCAGGGGTGGATGGCTTGCCGATCGAGTTCTATGCCACATGTATTGACCTATTGGCACCCAGACTATTGGTGGCATACTCGGAAGCCGCGGAGCTGGGACGCTTGCCCGACACGATGAGGGAGGCACTAGTGGTGCCACTGCTGAAACCAGGCAGAGAAGCACTAGATGTCACTTCTCACCGTCCCTTGTCTATGCTGACAGTGGATTACAAGATCTTAAGCCGTATCTTGGCCACCAGATTACTACCGCACAAGACCACACTGGTACACAGGGACCAAGCGGGATTTATCCCGACCAGGAATACATCAATGAATATACGCCGCCTGGTTCGGATATTAGATGATTCAGGGGCGTCACCTCATGGCCCCGTCACCTCATGGCCCCGCGGTCTTATCAATTGACATTGAAAAGGCTTTTGACAGCCTCGAATGGGGATACCTAGATGCAGTGTTGGCAAAACTAGGGGTAGGAGAAGGCTTTAGGAGGTGGACGAGAGTTCTCTACTCGTCGGCAACGGCTAGGGTGCGACTGGGGCCGATTATATCTTCAGCTTACCCTGTATGTAGGGGGACGAGGCAGGGTTGCTCGCTGTCCCCCTTGCTGTTTGTGTTAGCGATGGAGCCGCTGGCGGCACGAGCAAGGGCGGGGATCATGTATGAGGGGATTACGCAGGGAGTAGAGACGCATTATATATCACTCTATGCGGATGATCTCTTACTATACCTAGCGGACACCGGACAAGCCCTGGGGGGAGCGGGAGAGATGCTGGCTAGATTTGGGCAGTTGTCAGGCCTTAGGGTAAATTGGGCTAAAACCGGTGTGTTTCCGCTGCGGGCGGGCGTACCGTGCCCCCCACTCGCGATGGAGGTGAGGTGGGAGCCCTCCTGTTTCACTTACCTGGGAGTGCGCATTTACCATGGGGCCGAGGACCTGCTGGAAGGCAACGTTGGACGTTGCGTGCGCGCACTGAAGGGTAGCATGGCCTTTTGGGCCTCCATCCCTCTGTCGGTGATGGGACGAGTAGCATTACTGAAGATGGTGGCGCTTCCGCGGCTGCTTTACTATTTCCGGACTCTACCGCTTTGGATCCCGCAGCGGGTCTTTAGAGAACTGAGGATGCTAGTCACTGGCTTCCTTTGGGGTCACAGGAGGCGCAGGGTAGCTTTGGATACTCTGACTAGGCCCAAGCTAGAGGGGGGAATAGCGGTCCCTGATTTTGAATTGTACTACCTGGCTGCACAACTACAGATTTTAACACAACACGTCGCCAGGGAATTCAGAGGGCCAGAGCGCGAACGTGGGCTTGGTATCCAGAGGCATGTCTTATCATACATAGTCATGCAACAGAAACTGGATATGAGGGCCCTCACGATGGAGGAACGAATGCTCAAATTATGTTGGCACAGGAGTCTGAAGAGAGCGAAAAAAACCCGACCATATGCACCGGAGATACCGCTGGGGATGCTGACTGCACTACCGCATGGCGGCGATTGGTCCCAGCTATTAGAATGGGAGGAGCTGGGTGTGCAGATGGTGGGGGACCTATACCTAGATGGGGTGTTGGTCCCATTCCAGACGTTGCAGGAGCAGTTTGGCCTACCGGACGGGTCCTTTCTACTGCACGCAGCAGTGATTGCAGCGATGCAGAAACACTGGAGGGGAGGGCTGGCCGAGCCGGAGGCAACATTGGCTTGTCAATATGTGGTGATGGCAGCGGGCACAGTCAAAGCGGTGACTTGCCTCCACGCCAGAATGTTGAATAAGGGACTGGAACCACTTTTAGCACTGAGAACGAGATGGGAGGGTAGCATAGGCAAACCCATACCGGACGCGGTCTGGAGTCAGATTCTAGGTCGAACT
This sequence comes from Lissotriton helveticus, assembly GCF_964261635.1. Classification (NCBI taxonomy): domain Eukaryota; kingdom Metazoa; phylum Chordata; class Amphibia; order Caudata; family Salamandridae; genus Lissotriton; species Lissotriton helveticus. Next base: position 1,686,049,538 of record NC_136063.1, on the reverse strand, counting down.
TGGAAGGGTACAAGGAACGCTCGATTCCAGCAGGTACATTTCTTCATCATCCAAAGGGCCTACCTGACCCCGGAGAGGATTAACAGATATTTTCGGGTAAATGATGCAATGTGCCCGAGATGCTTGGCGCCTGCAGCTGATCTGGATCATCTGTTGTGGGGGTGTCCGAGACTGGGTACGTACTGGCCGGAAGTGGGGAACATCCTGAACGTGATCACGGATAGGGAAGTGGACTTTGATATGGCGGCATGCCTGCTGCTCTGGTTCCCTCATACTAAGAGAACGAAAGTGACGAGTAAATTTATTGACCTTGGACTCATGCTGGCTCAGAGGGAGATCACATGGCACTGGAAATCTAAGGAAGGCCAGTCAGTGAGGAGGTGGATGAATGAGTTGTTGAAATGGTCCGCATGTGAGAGCGCTATCAGACTGCGACAAGCTACTAGGACTGATAACGAGAAAAGCTTGGATATAGCGAGAGCATGGGAAAAGGTGGTTCAGGCATTGCGTGATTACATGATGGGAGATGAAGGCGAGACGGTCTGAATGGACGGAACGCCATGATGATTACACGGCCGACAGCAACTCCTGACAGGTAGCGTGCTCCAGGGTTAGTACGGATTACACGGGCCCGCATCAGCAGCAGTTGGAAGGGGGTGGGGGGGAGGGACGATACACGAGGGGTAGTTAGGCACCGCGACACAGTCTAGGGGAATAACACAGGTAGGGTATGCAGTTAGATGGCGGTATGGGAGGTCCTTGAGGCGTGCCAGCGACTAACCAGATAGTGATCACAGTAGGACCCTGGCGAGGGACGCTGGAGGAATATAGGAATGACTGCATGGGGACAGATGTTCACTGTTGACGCTGTTCCCGCACGACGTGTGTGTCAGTTTGTCGGTGCGAGGGGGGTGGGAGTTGGGGGGATAAAAGCAGATACTGAATGATGTCATTAACCGACCACCTGGAAGGGGTGGATACTGTAGCATCTTCATGCAGAGTTAAAGATGATGGTTCTGACGCGCCGCCCGGCCTCCGGGATGTGGGCTGAATGGCTGTGTACAACTTTCACGTCAGTTATATGTTGCATGATGCATTCGGTGTATTGGTTAACCTATACTGAGGTCTGATTTCTAATTCTGCAATAAAACCAAATAAAAACCCGACAAAGAACCCAAATACACTGCTCAGTCAGTTTGTAGCTATGATGACGTACCTTATGAAAGTTAACAAAGTCAGTGTTAACTAACAAAGTCAGTGTTAGGGGGGTGCGCCCGGCCCGGACTCCTCGACCTCTGAGGGCCTCAGAGGGCCCGCCCTTTGCCCGGGCTTCGCCCGGCGTCCCGCGAGACGGGGCTGTCCCTGGATTTATGCGCCTCCTAGCGCGATGTGGGCATGCGCGGCTACAGGCCGCCCGGAATTATGGGGATTGTGGTCCCGCTGTCCCCGCACGCCTCTAGGTGCCCACACCGAAGATCTTTGTGGTGCAGCGGCGGGAACACAGCGGGCGTCCAGCCAACAACTCCCCCAAGCAGCAGGTACTGGCAGCAAAAAGTCGACCTCCTCAGCAAAAGGCTCCCCACTCAACAGGAGCTGTCCCTGGATTTATGCGCCTCCTAGCGCGATGTGGGCATGCGCGGCTACAGGCCGCCCGGAATTATGGGGATTGTGGTCCCGCTGTCCCCGCACGCCTCTAGGTGGCCACACCGAAGATCTTTGTGGTGCAGCGGCGGGCGGCGGGAACACAGCGGGCGTCCAGCCAACAACTCCCCCAAGCAGCAGGTACTGGCAGCAAAACGTCGACCTCCTCAGCAAAAGGCTCCCCATTATCAAATTCCCCCCTATGAGTATTTATGATATAAAAGTTTAAAAACAAATTAAAAAAAACACCAATTTATTTATTGCGACTCATAGCGTTTTCTTATTGGCCATGCCATTCTGATCTAGTTAGAAACAGCAATACAAATAGAAGCGGTAGACAGAGTGTAAAAAATTAAAACCATCCATGTAGGTACAGGGGCGGATTTCTCTTAAGAGTGGGATTAAGAATTGTGCCCTCGGCGCGTCGTAAAGTGTACAAAACAGCATAAAGTGCAAAGTGTTCAGCGCTGCCAAATTGTCAGATGGATGGGGGCGTGGCTACGCAAGCGGCGATGGCGGTTGCAGCTTGATCGAGCTCCCGCCGGCCCGCCATTGATCCGACGATTTATCCTGGTCCCCGAGCCCTTGACCCACAGCCAAAACGGGGTTGCGGATACCAGAAGTGCCTGTGACCGCCCGGTGTGTCCAGTGGAGATCCTGCGCATCCGCGCGGCGCTGGGCGGCGGAGTGCGTGGTGCGGCCTGGTGGACTGCGGCGCTGCCGGGGCCTCGATTATTGAGCTGACGGAAGGCGGGCTGCGGCCGGGGGTCGGCGGCGGCGCCCCGTGTGCCCTGGGACAGAGAGACTGCTGACGGGTTGCTCCTCCGGGGCCTGGCTGAGCCCTAGGGCGGCGTGGACGCTGACGACGGCCCGGAGCGGCGGGAGCGGCCTGGTGGCCCGAGTGCAGCCGGGACCTCGATTTTCGCGGCCTGGTGTCTGGGGCCGGCAGCACACGGGGGAGACGGGGGCCCTGGTGAGCCCTATCGGCGGCGAGTGTGCCGGAGCGACTGCACTGCATTCCAGCAGCTACTGTGAGTAGTGGGGGCCCCACTTATCCTTCCCCCCCCCCCCCCGGGCCCACGGACCAGCAGGGACGGCTTCGCTGTGGCGTGTGCAGCATTGAGCCCACGCTCCAACTAGACGAGCACTACTGGCCACAGCGAGCCACGGTCACTAGCGGCTGGTGTGGGGCAGGGACTGAGATCCACGCGGCGCTGCATCCATCAGTAAGCCGGCCCGAAGTGCCCTGTCTAGGATTTCCAGGGGCCGACGGCGGCCGAGTGGCCCTACTGCTGCTGCCATCATGACCAGAGGGGGTAACAACTCTGCTAAGCAGGTCACCATAGACAAATTCACCGGGCCTAGTGGGGGCCCCGGGCCGTCGGGGGGTGGCCCGCCTGGAGGAGGACCGGATAACGCGGCCCTTATGGCGGCCATAACCCAGTCGCGGGACACGCTGGACGCCAAGATAGGGGCCGTTGGCGCAGATGTCACACTATTGCGCCAAGACCTGAGGAACGCAGTGGCTCGGATAACGGAGACAGAATCCAGGGTGTCAGTGGTGGAGGACGATGTGAGCAACCTTAAAAAGAGAATGGCGGCGATGGAATCGGCGCAGCGGATTACGGCGCTCCGTGTGGAGGATGCAGAAGGGCGAGCGCGCCGTAACAACCTCCGCTTCCTTGGCTTTCCGGAGAGCTGTGGGACGGGTGGCATGGAACAGTTCCTTACGCAGTGGTTAGAATCATGGATGCCCCCGGGGACGCTGTCTGCATGCTTCATCATTGAAAGGGCGCACCGTGCCCTGGCACAGAAACCACCCGAGGGCGAGCGACCTAGGGCGGTGATCGCACGGCTGTTGAACTACCATGACAGGGACGCCATCTTGAGGGAAGCCAGAAATAAGGAAACCCTCCTATGTGAGAATCAGAAGATATTGATCTTCCCTGACTACACCAAAATCGTCCAGCAGCAGCGCCACTCCTTCATGGCAGCCAAGGCAAAGTTGAGGGGCCTTAAGCTACAGTATTCCCTGCTGTATCCAGCGCGCTTGAGAGTGATATTCCAGTCACGGACGCTATTCTTTGATACGCCGGAAGACGTGTTCAAGTGGACCGATGAAACGGTGCAGGTCAGATCGAATCCGCAACCAGGGCTCAATCCGGGCTCCCCTGGGGGCTCGCCTCGGCCGCAGCGAGACCGACCGTCTAGACATGGCCGACCCAGACGTTCCAAATCACGCAGGCGAGCGGCCTCGGCCGACGGCACGCAGCACACTGCTAGAACCGAAGACTCCGAACAATCTAGCACTGATCATTGAAGCCTTCGGGGCCTCGGCTCCGTGCTCTGTTACTGCGACTGCAAGTCCCAGATGGACGCACCTGGTCGCCTGAGTCCTGCTAAATTGATGGCTGTATCGCGGCCCTGTGGCAGTACTACTACTGTCTACTGAGATTAGATGAGACTGTGGGGGGGGGGGGGTTTCGGGGACTGCGTAATGGTGGCTGCCACTCTCCCGTTGTGAGAGGGACACCGAGGGGAGGGGGGAGAGTTCGATGTTTCTTATTGGGATGTTGGGATCCATTGGTATGAGTGGGCCTGAGCCCGCTGTTTCGGTCTCGGGACTGCTCATACCGCGACAGATACTTCATGGTTCTTTGAGGTATAGGGTGGGGGGTAGCGGGGGTTGGGCGGTCAGGGTTGTGGCCGCTGAGTTGGGGTTTGGGATTGTTGGGGACGGTGGGGCAGGGGGGTGGGTGATGTTCTTTGGGGTGGATGGTACAGTGCATGTGTGTGTTGCTATAATGTCTCATGTGGCGCGTGGTGGGTGGCGCGGGAGCGGAGGGCTTATGTGGTGGACTCCGATAGACTATGGCTGATTCGATTCATCGGACTACTGAGGACTCTATGCGAGTGGTCACGTGGAATGTCAGGGGATTGCTGGACAAAATCAAGCGTGGGGCGGTTTTGCGATGGGGTAAGAGGGCGGCGGCAGATGTATTACTACTCCAGGAAACTCATATGATGGGCACGAAGGCACTGGGCCTGCAGAGGTTTGGCTACCAACATGTTTTCCATGCCGGGTTTACTAGGGGATCCAGGGGAGTGGCCATATTGATTCACCGTAGGATGTCATATATTCATGAGAAACAATGGATAGATCCACAGGGTCGCTACTTGTTTGTGAAAGGCAAGGTGGGCGCAGAACCTATAGTGTTTGGGTGTGTGTATGCCCCCCCTCCCCTGCAGTGGGCCCTGGCTGAGAGGCTGTTCTCTGTGTGGGAAGATATATCTGGGCCAATGGCAGTAATTGGGGGAGACTGGAATGACGTGATAGATGTGTGCTTGGATCGCCGGAGGCGCCTGGAAATGGCTGAGTCTCCTTCCCCCTCCCCTCCGCCCACTAGACTGCGTGCAATGAGTGAGGGGCTGGGCTGGGTGGATGCTTGGCGACATCTCCATCCTGCGACCCGTGAATATACATACATGTCGGCGGTACATGGGTCATTTTCGCGCATAGACTGTGTGTTTTTACCCCGGGAATGCCTGAGTAGGGTACTGAGCGCGGCCATTTTGCCGAGGGGCCTCTCCGACCATTCCCCAGTCTCAGTTAACATTGACCTCATGCGGACACGGCAGCCATTCCGGTGGAGGATGTCCTCGTGGCATCTGCTACAGCCAGCCTATACTAAACACTTGCGAGAAACCATAGACCACTACTGGCGGGAGAACTTGATAGAGGGGGCGGACGTGGAAGTGGTATGGGAAGCAATGAAGCCAACCGTGCGTGGTGTGGATATCGCGTGGTGCTCGGGGGCCCGTAGGCGGCGCCGGGAACAAACTGCAGTGGCGGCTGAGCGGGTGGAGGCCCTAGAAAGAGAAAGCCGCGAGGGTGGAGATGAGATCGGGCTCAGGCGGCTTTTACAAGCACAGCAATCGTATGCGTCCCTCTTGATGGATGAAGCCAGACAGGCGTGGCTGGCCACCAGGAGTAGGGTGTATCAGTGGGGGGACAAGTCGTGCTCCATGCTCCACCGCTTGTGCCAACACAACTTTCAACCCCTTGTGCTGCCGGGCATCATGGACGGTAACGGAGAGGTCCTGACTGACCCTGGCGAGTTGGCGGCTAGCTTCGCCTCGTACTTTGAAGCCCAATACGCCTCTTGTGACCGATTGCCTGAGGGTGCATTGGACCAGTTTTTCGCGGGTTTACCGCCAGTACAAGTATCGGACGAGACCAAGGAGCTCCTAGATGCACCCCTCACAGCGGAGGAGCTGGGAGACGCTCTGGGGCAGCTTAATGCGGGTAAGGCTCCTGGACCCAATGGCTACCCGTGTGAATTTTTCAAAAAATTCCACGTACAGCTAGGGCCACACTATCGCCGAGTTCTTGAGGTTGCGAGGACGCGGGGCACGTTGCCTCCCGATTGGCGCCATGCCGAAATAGTGGTATTTCAGAAACCTGGTAGGCCCCCGGGCAGCCATGACTCGTACAGACCCGTCTCCCTCATCAACATAGAGGCAAAAATTCTGGCCAAGGCCCTGGCAAACCGCCTGGCTCCGTATATTACAGAACTAGTTCACGCTGATCAGGCGGGCTTCATGCCCCACCGGGCAACGCGACACAATATTAGACGGGCACAGGCGGCGCTAGGCGCTGTTGGGGCCGTGGGGGACCAGGCGGCACTGCTGTTGGCTGATATCAACAAGGCTTTTGATTCGGTCAGCTGGACGTACCTGTTTACATTATTGTCGTGGCTCAACCTGGGCCCGGTTTTTCGCTCCTATGTCGAACTACTCTATACGGACATCACGGCGTCGGTGCGAGTCGCCGGGGCAGTGTCAGAGAAGTTCCGCATTGGCCGAGGGACAAGACAGGGGTGCCCTCTTTCCCCATATCTTTTTGCCTTAGCAATGGAACCCCTAGCGGCCAGAGTTCGTAGAGACGCGTTGATACGAGGCTTTGAGTGGAATACCACACTGTCGGATAAAATTGCACTATACGCGGACGATGTCCTCTTCTTCCTAACCGATCTACAGCGCTCCGGCCCACGTGTCCTAGAGGTCATGCAACTCTTCGGAGAGGTGTCGGGTCTGTACCTCAACGTCCGTAAATCTACCCTATGGGTGATACAGGGAGATATGGTGACGGATCCCTGGGCTTCGGAACTGCAGGTGGCCACTGCTGGCCTGAAATACCTTGGGGTATTCCTTTCGAACTTGGTGGACGCGGCCTGGGAACATAACCTCTTGCCCGTCTGGGAGCGGGTCCAGGCAGATATTACAACTTGGTCCAGAATGCCTCTCTCCATTTTTGGCAGGTCGGCTATCTTTAAGATGGTTGCACTGCCGCGCCTACTCTACCAACTACAGAACCATCCGTATCCTATCCCGCCCCAGTGGTTCCGGCGGGTTGAATCAGTACTGGGCCGTTTCCTTTGGGCTGGTGGTGCCGTCAGGGTGGCGCTGCGCACATGTTTCCTGTCCACGTACTGTGGGGGCCTGGCCACCTCGGATATACGGTCATACTACCAAGCCGCCCATCTTCTTGTTCTGAATGAATGGTGGTATGGGGACGGTGGAGATCCGGCGTACGCTCTGGAACGTGCGTTGATGGGAGATAACTCGCTCCACACTATCTTATACTCGCCCCGGCTACGTCGGCCGTTGCCGAAAGTCACTCAACTTGTATTTGGGATATGGCGGCAGGCCCTGCGTCGTATGGGTTGGTGGGGTAGACTGACCGCGGAAACGCCGTTGTGGCGTAACGGTTTGCTGCCAGAACTTTCTAAGCTATCAGGCTTCGATGGATGGGACTCAATAGGGATATCGCAGCTCGGTCATGTGATGTCCGGGACGACTCTCAAATCTTTCCAGGCTCTTAGTGCTGAATTTGGTATGCCCCAATCTCAATTTTATCGCTATTTACAACTCCGACATGCATTGACGCCCAGTATCACTAATCTTGACTCGCTCCCGGAATTCAGCCCGATCGAGGCGAAGGTGTTCATGGGCGACCTTGGAGACAAAAAGGTATCGCGCATTTACCAGACCATGGTTGTACATTGCTCTTCCACTCTTCTTCGGCTGAAGGCGCACTGGGAGGCCGATGTAGGGCCGCTGGATGAGGATGACTGGCGGGAGGCGTTAGAATCCCCGAGGGGGGCAGCTATAGCAATGCGGTTTCGCCTCATACAGTTCAAAATTTTGCATAGGGCTTACTATACCCGAGAGCGTCTGTGGAAGGCGGGCCTGATTGAGTCCCCGGAATGTCTGAGATGTGGGGCGGCAGTTGGTACATTGCTCCACACGGTGTGGTCGTGTTCAAAACTAGCTGGTTTTTGGAGGGGTGTATGGGGCTGTCTGTCGGAGGTATTGAGCTGGACCCTTCCCCGTACCCACCGCCTGGGCCTGCTGCACATCCTGGAAGGAGTTGGTGGTAATGCCTATAAGCGTCACCTGCTCCTCCTGGGACTGATGGTAGCCAAAAGAGATATGGCCCGAGCATGGAAGGATGTGAGGCCCCCCCCCCTGGCTGCGTGGAAGGCAGGCTTAGATTTTTGTATGGGCCTGGAGAGGCCAATCTTTGAGGCGCGGGGTTGCCCTCGCAAACATTTCAAGATATGGAAGCGGTGGGCAGACTATAGAGATTTGACGCTGGACCCCCCGGAGGATCCGGAGGAAGACCTATAGCCTAGTCTGCCCCGGCGAAGTCCACTCCCACACTCACACTTGCTGCGCAAAGTGATACGGTGCATGTGGCTCACACACACGTGCACAGGGTTAGGGAGGGTTGAGGGAGGGTTCGGGGAGTTGGGTAGGTAAATTCTGAAATAAGGAAGATGGGGTTGGGGTTTTCTGTACCAATGGTTCCGCTGGTTCATTGCTTCAATGCTCAGATTTATCTTGCAAATGTAACTACAATGCCTGGTGGTATCGTCCTGATTGTGGGATGCCACTTTCATCCATATGCTCATCTTTATCAATAAAATCGTTGTGAAAAAAAAAAAATTGTCAGATGGATAAACAGTGAGTTTATCACTCCAACCTTACTGAGGAAACCCACTAGAAAGTGGGAGGTGCATAGGCGAAGTCTGGTCATAAAAAAATGATTCTGTGCATTAATAGTAGAAGATAGATAAAATTGCTGTTGAGTGTGGGACAGGCCTAAGTGACATTGCGTTGCCAAATACCGGTGGCGCATACTTACCTCAGCGTAATGTGCTTCTTTTATAATAGTTTTCATATTTGGATACTAGCAGGGTTGTCATAGTAATGCCCGAGACCAATCACATTGAATTTTTCTCTGACAAATTGAAGCCATGGAATCGTCAAGGCATTGTCAAGGTTAATGCATTCCTTGATAACTTTCCTTGAGAACATTAGGTCTTCAGACGTCCAAATTTTAGCCCAGAGAAGCAATGAGGCAATATTAATTTGGTCCTCTATATAATCCAGCCCTACCTCAGTGACAAGAAACTGTGGGGGCACTATTTGGGGTCATCAATAGTCTTTTTATGAATTTATTTTCTAAGATTTGTAACTGGCTGAATTTCTGATGTCCCCACACTCCTGCCCCGTAAGATGCGACAGCTAAACATTTTGCTTTATATAAGGTAATCGACTCTGTTACTGGCTTGTGGGCTAATTTACAGGCTAAGCGGAATAGGCCCTCCACTACCCGGATACTATGCTGTGCCCTTGCTGTGACAAGAGAGTCGCAATTCAATTTATTATTAAAAATATTCTCCAAATTTGTAAAATTAACCACCTTATCAATGGTCTTACCCTTTACAGTAAATGTTCTTGTTTTGGTTAGTTTGGGGCCACACACCATGATTAATGCCTTGGTAAAATTAACTTTTAGGTCCAGTGCTGACATAAAATCTGTAAAAGCATTCAATGATTTTTGGAGACTATTAGCTGTTAAGGCCATTAAAACAGTGTTGTCCATGTATGACAAAAATGGGAATGGGTTGCCTCCTATTCTGGGAAAGTCAGTTACCTTCTCTATTAAAAATGCCTCAATGCCATTCATCTACAATAGAAAAGAAATGGAGCTAAAATGCACCAATGCCGAACACCTACTGTGGACTCAATGGGCTTAGTATTCTCCCCATGGGGCCATATCGTATGGCAACGGTGGTGGACGCATGCAGCCTATGCAAAAGAAAAATAAGGGGTTCTTCAACACCCTTTTTCTCCAACTGTCCCCACGATTTCTCCCGATTGACAGAGTCAAAGGCACTGGATAAGTTCATGGAGGCCATGTGGATAGACCCCCTCCTGGCCTTCATGTACTTGCCCATAATCAGAGACAAATTGAGGCAATGTTCATTTGTACCCATCACCCTCCTAAAGCCATATTGCGTTTGGACATAGTCCCCGAGTTACTAGCCCAAGTCTCAAAGCGTGCAAGAATAACCCTTGCCAATACCTTTGCGGTGGCATCAATTAAGGAGATTGATCTGTAGCATGCGGGGTCGTTCTTGTTACCCTTTTTATATACCGGTAACACTATGGCCTCCTTCCAGGATGTTGGGATGAGACCGATTATCGCTGCCTTAAAGACGCTAGTCAGCAGGGGTGTACAAAGGTGAGGATTGCTTTTACAGAGATCTAATGGGACCCCATCGGGTCCTGGGACTTTCAAACAGATGCCCTTCGCCAGGGCATCCTCGACCTCACTCACTTTAAGGGAAGAACTGGTTAGTTGGTAAGCAAAGATTGGCGAAATAAATTTCCGGTTAAATATAGCAGAGAAATGGTATACCCAAACTACCCTCAGTATCAATGAATCCATTCACCTAGCATCTGCCGAAAATAGGGGGTGGTTTATAACCACCCAAAAGCTCTTGGTGTCAAAGCGCAATGGCTCTCTCAAGAACACACCAGCACCTCGATAGTCGGCGGGTCCCCAGCTAAGTGACAGTTTGTTTATCGCGCCTATTTCATAGCGGATCTCCAGCCAACTCAATATTGAGCGAAGTTTACTGTACAAGCCCTGAAGAAGGCCCTGAAGAATGGCAGTCATGCTGAAATGCATTGGGCACAACCAATTGTTTGATCAACGCTAATAGTTATTATGAAGTAATAATAACGAATTTTGGCAGATACTTCATAATTACATTGAAACACGAATGAAAAATAAAAAACTGATGTGAGAAAACATTTTACGAATACATTTTATCAAAAGCAGATTAATGATTAGAGACATTGGTGAAAGAGGAGGGGCACCCGTCTGGGCTTTTTTTTAGCGCATCGCTCCCTGATAGCGAGATTGACTGCCAAATGTGGGGACATGACCACGGAGCCAAGTCAGCATCTAACTATGCAATATCTGCACGTCATGGGGCGAGGCAGGCGCCTGGTTCGCTGGTTTACGGCATTGTTGCAGGCGCATGCGGCTTTTAGCTTAGATCCACTCCGACGCAAATGGGAACTGGACCTGGGGCGGCCACTGGTGGATAAGGAGTGGGAAAGGATACTTAAGAGTCCCGTGCGTATCCCCCAGAAACATGCGGTTCTGCCAAATCCAGCTATTCATCGTCCACAGGGCTTATCTCACACCCGAGCTGATTAACAGGTATTTTCATCGTAACGATGCACTGTGCCCTAGGTGTAATGAGCTGGGCCGGGGTTCTTGCATATGCTATGGAGTTGCCCTGGACTAGGTATCTCCTGGCGCGCAATTAGTGGGCTGCTGCAGGGTTGCACAGGTCGCACCATACCCTTTGACTGGCCAGAGTACATATTACACCACTTCAAGAAGTCCCCTAAGGCCAAGGTAACGTTCCGGTTCTTGGATCTGGGGCTAGTGGTTGCAAAACCCCTCCGTACAAGGAGATGGAAGGCACATAATCTGCCACACACAAGGGCACAGAGATCCTCATTTCAGCCATGCCTGAAAAGAGGAACTCTGTGCCCTTGTGTCAAGGGCAGAGGGGATTGCCATTCGAAGGGAGGAAACACTGGGACTACGGAAGGAGCCTATAGCGGCCCATTGGGAGCAGATGCTCTGTGCGCTTCAGCAACTGGAAAGGGAGGGACACGCGAGGCACACGGAGGGAGCAGATAATGACCGCACAGGCAGAGGCACACCATAGGCCAAGACACTGACAGGATAGTCTGGTAACACTTTACTCTTGCTTTATCCTGGCACAAGTGCAACCACACTAACGCGGACATAGCCGCGGAGCGCACAAGGAGCCCCGGGGGCCGGGATGTGGGGAAAGAGGAGAGGGGAGAGGGAGTTAAGCATGGACACACGGTTAATGCTGCCACGGTTATTGTTCCTTTGTTTTATAAGTAAACCATCTGTTTCAATGATCGAGGTGAATGGTAAGCAATGGACCACACAAGCTACCGGAAGGTTAACACACTGCTTTTATAATGTAACCTCAGAGACTGCATCATGACTGGCGGACCGCAGTAAAGCTAGCTCCTGTGTGAGCACTTTACGTTTCATTCACAGTAAAGCTCGAATGCATGCGAAACCAATGTGGCTGCACACTCATGTGTTGGCAAGCAACCCTATGCATGATTGTAAGCTTATATATGAGATGCCCGTTATGACTAAGCGTAAACTTAAAACGATAAAAACAGATTTGACCAAAAAAAAAAGCAGATTAAGGATTACACACAACTCTTTGAGCGCATGTGGGACAAACCCCTCTGTTCCAGAGGACAGCACATTCTCAATCTCTCAAGATCTTCCCAGGCTAACCTCCTCAGTTCTTTGTTCCTTTGATTGATGGTATTTTTATAAGCCCTTTCAATTTGGATTTTATTGCGAGGGATTGCATGCAGTGCCTTTTTGTGTTTCTTTTGGAATCTTGAACACTGAGCATTAAACCATCTTGTCTACTGGACGTCCCTTTTCGTGCTGATCTTGTTACGCTTTTAGCTACATCCATGCAGATTAGTTCAAAACCCTGTTTGACCTTACCTGGGGAGGAGTCCTGTTGGAGGCATCTCAAAATAGAGCTTAGGTTTCCCTTAACGATTTTCTCCTCGAATTGAATAGGATTTATTTTGCCCCATTTCAATCTCACCCCTTGACTGGTGTTAAACTGAATAGGGCAGCCATCACCTTTCCCCTCTTGGGCTATTACACTGAGGGGAACAGTGAGGGGGATATGGTTGCTTGCATTATGTGGCTCCACCTCAAATTTACCAACAGGGAAGTCAAACATTTTTGATATAAATACGAAATCAATAACAATTTCCCTACCTCCTCTGATATAAGTGGGGCACTGTGTTAAGGGGCTGCAGACCAGAGAGTCTATCAGGCACAGGTCATTTACAATAATAATGTCATTTAGAGCCTCGCCCTGTGTTGTGTGTATAGAATGTGACTGTGGTTGGCCCTCTGTATCCAGCAGTCCACAAACTTGATTGGGACTATGCAGGCAAAAGGTGCAATTGAAATCCCCCACCCAAAGAAAACACACAAGTTGCCACTTCCCGGCGATATTACTGATTTCCACATGAAGGGTTTCAATAACATCACAGCTAGTTTGGTCAAGAATGTTGTAGTACCAATAATAGCTTAACCTGGATCAGGTTGGAAATCAAAATTAGTTGCTACCAGGGGGATTCAATGACAACCACTGCCTGAATAGGCCCATATCTAACTGAGATTAACGTGACCAGCCCTCCTTTTGCCCTCCATTCCGTTGAAGGGGTTGCGTGGACATTAAAAGAACAATAACCGTCCAGCACAAAATCAGACTTATACCATGTTTCCCGAATACAAATAATATCGAAGACTTAACATAATCTAGTCAAACCTCGTCCAATAATTTTGGACGGATGCCTGCAATGTTCCAGGAGATAATTCTAAATAGACACATTTTATAATCCTGGATCACTGTGTCCACCCTACTACAGTTAGTGGAAGGCCTAGCAGGTGTGGTAACGGGATCAGACCCCACCCTTCCTAGATTATGGACGGGAGGTCAAATAGATGGGCAGATACCGGTCTCAGTTTAATTTGTGTTAATGGTGTTTTGCAAAGAAGGGCCCAAGAAATTTGCAACAAGCCTATTCCCGGTTATACTGGCGACTACATTGGAGTCTCTCCCAGGGTCGACGCCTTGGATGCTTGCTTTTTTCGGATCGACTGATCTGTCCGGTCACATGGGTAGGAAATCTTTTTCTGTTAAACCAGAGAGCGCCTCGAAGCGGTTAGGGTGATTAAAAGAAAGAGGCTGAGGGCGGGGATATCTATTCTCGTGTGGCTGCCAGGTCTGTTGTCTCGAAAAAGCCCCCTGTTGGCGGGGGTAAACAAAAACACAAAAGGGCGAGCCTGTATCTGCTCAGTGGGGAATCTCGAAGATGTTTCAAGGCAAGGTGCGTGCACATCCTATTATTAAAATTCAGCACTACACAATCCCCCACTCCCAACCAGCTAACCCGCCTTGCCATAATAATATGTCCGGGCCAATTTATTTGAGATTGGATTTTCCTGGCGCACCAATGGGCCGATTTATTAATGAGGCTCTGGCAGCTTTCCTGTTGGCCAGGTGTGAGATCAGGATCAGAGTACAAGGTGTGCACTCCGGGGATACATTTAGGATGTTATTTACACCCTGCCCGCGTAATTGACTAAGCATGAGGCCATTTGTGTGCATGTTTTCTTTCAACTGATTCCCCCCACTATGAAGATGAAATCTTAGCTGGTTGGTGGCCCCTCGCTCCCCATTTGAAATCCCATCTGGACCAGATGCCCTTGCTGGCGAAGTTGGAGGAAACTCGTGGGGTATAGTTGCATTGAGGTTGTTTGATGGTCCACTTGTTGCGGCCAGCTCATCCTCGAGGACGCTGGAAAAAGCATTGGCTGCCCTTTCACCCATGTCACTAGCTAAAATGGTCAAGCCATTTTGCTTTTTTGCACCGCTGATTTCCCTGTGGCCTGCAATAGTCGTTCAAGATGCTCCTCGATACAGCCTAGGCAGTATAAAATAGTGTCCAAAGCCTCTAACACCACTTTACTAATTTTGTCTGTCAGTGTCCATTTCAGTCTGAAATAATGTTTCCTCCTCCACTACAGGATCTACCAACATTTCCAGGTGGGGGAGTTTGCTTGGCTCTCTTGACCCTTGGAGACTGGCCCCTTGCTCGATGGTCAATCCCTGCTGGTTCAATGTGCTTCCTTTTTACCCCAGTAGTGTTCTGGAGCCCTGATTTCCCTGTGGATGATCACGCGGCCACATCCTCTCCCTTATGCACTATGCCAGGGTCAACCTGGCTCAAAATTGTAACGGTGGGTGAAAGTGAGGGTTGTGCCACTAGTTCAGTAATTGTTTCAACTGTAGCTGCGTTGAAGACCCCAGTGGCAGGGACGGGTAGGGCGGTCAAAACAGGGGGTGGGGCTAGTGAAAGTCTGCGTTCTGCAAGTTCTATATCCTTATTTATAGGCCCAACCGCTTTTTGCGGAAAGCCATCAAAGGTTGCTCAGTAGTTTTAGTAAAAGGCGTGGCTTTATGTTTCCAGATGATAAAAGTCTTGTGTGCATACAGTTAAAATGATTTTTAAAAGGGTTATCCTGGGAGTCCCAGAGGGTTTGTTGGTGGTGGGCGGGGATTTTAATTCCGTAGTTTCGGGGATGTGTGATCGCTATCCTCCCCGGGAACTTCCGAAGGCTCAATCATGTTTAAGCGACTTCCTCGAGACTCTGGGGCTCACCGATTGTTGGCGATTGCTTCACCCGGGGACTTCGCAGTACACCTTTCATTCTGGGGCACACGGTAGTCTCTCGAGACTCGACTATGTTCTGATGCCCTCTGCCCAGGCCTCCGCAATACGGGAGGTAAAGCATCTTGCTAGAGGTATATCAGATCACTCCCCGATCTGGTTGGTGGTAGATGCGCAGCTGGGGACGGAGGGCCGTTTGGCCCCGAATAACCCCTGGTACCTCCGTGATCCCAAGGTTAGAGTAGAATTGATCAAGACGCTCGACCATTATTTTGCGGAGAATGTCGGATCTGTATCCTCCTCGGTCTCATTGTGGGAGGTGTATAAGGCTGTTATCCGGGGCCAGGCCCTCTCCCTGATTAGTAACGTTAAGAGGAATAGTCGAGAGGACATCGTCCGTATTGAGGGTGAAATTACTGCTCTGGAGGGAGAACTGGAGTCCGAGGTCACCCCAGATGGATTACACCTATTGGGTCTTACGCAATTTGAATATATGGCATTGGTCACGGATGCTGCGAAAGTGATGAGCAGGGAACAGCGGGGACGCCTGTATGATGTTGGTGATAAAGCGGGGAAGCTGCTTGCCTGGCTGGATAAAAGGGAGAGTGCGAGTCGAGTGGTTCCTGTTATTGTGGATGTGAATGGTGAGAGTCACACTGAGCCGGTTGCAATAGTTGAATGTTTTGCTGATTATTTGCGGGAATTGTATTCCCCTGTGTCCGATAGACCTGAACAGGATTCCCGCTTGCTTTTGCGCGACATTGCGCTGCCCTGTCTGTCTGATCCCGAAAGGGAACATCTTGATGCGCCGCCTACGGTGGAGGAGGTTGCGATTGCTATCCGCTCTGTTCGTTCCGGGAAAGCTGCAGGTCCCAACAGGCTTCCTATTGAGCTCTACAAACTCCGCCCAGATACGATAGCCCCACATTTACGCTCAATGTTTCTAGAATCACTAGAGACAGGTTCCCTCCCTCCTGACCAGAGACTGGCGTCTATAGTGGTGATTCCCAAGGAGGGTAAGCCTTGTGATCGCTGCACCTCCTTCCGACCTATATCTTTGATCAACGCTGAACCGAAGATCCTGGCTAAATTGCTTGCTAATAGATTGGTCACTGTTATAAGCGACCTGGTTCATCCGGACCAATCCGGCTTTATACCGCGTCGCAACACTGCGCTTAACCTCCGGCGATTGCATGGAGTTCTCGCGGGAACGTTGCGTGAACCGGCCATTTTGCCGTCTTTAGATGCCACTATGGCGTTTGATACACTAGAATGGCCATACTTATGGGCGGTCCTTGCTAAATTTGGTTTCGGTTCGGCCTTCATTGACTGGGTGAAACTGCTTTACACCGACCCCTTGGCTCAAGTGGTTGTGAACGGTCGAGTCTCTGCTTCCTTTGCGCTTGGTAGGGGCACGCGCCAGGGCTGTCCTTTGTCTCCTCTTTTGTTTGCCCTTGCCTTGGAGCCACTGGCGGCCTGGTTGAGGTGGGAGCCGTCCTTGAAGGGCATTAGATGGACTCCAGAATTTGAAGACCGCATATCCCTATATGCGGATGATATTCTGCTATATCTTACTTCCCCGCGAAAATCACTGATAGTCCTCTTTGATGTTTTAACTTCGTTCCGCAAGAACTCTGGCCTGGTCATTAACTGGTCGAAGTCTTGTGTCTATGTCCTTTTGGGAGACGCTCCTATTTTGCCCCGCGGCTGTCCCATTACAGTAGTGCGGGAGGGATTTAAATATTTGGGAATCTTTATTACCCTGGACCCAGGACTTCGATATGAACGCAATTTGCTACCTCCTCTCCAGCGCCTCCGTGCCGATGTCCTTGCTTGGGGTAGACTCCCTCTCTTTCCCCTCGGAAGGGCGGCGTTGTTCAAGATGATGTCGCTACCCTGTTTCCTCTACGCGTTGCAGAATACATTAGACGCCGTGCCTGCTAGTTATTTCCGAGAGATTGAAAGTTTACAGAGACAATTGGTATGGGGGGGCCGCTCCCGTATTGCTATTGCGAAATTGATGCTTCCATGGTACGATGGCGGTGTCGCACTCCCTGATATTCGCCGATACTACTGGGCGCCTCAGTTAGGGGCTATTAATCACTGTACCTATGCTCCTTCGCCGACTCCGGCCTTTGAGATGGATAAGTGGCTACTGCCTGGCGGAGATTACAATAGGGCTCTCTATTCTAGATCTGCCGGTAGGACCCTCACAGGCCCGACTAGGACGGCAGTCCAGGTCTGGCATCGCGCTACGGTGGCGCTAGGTTGGGCTGATAGGTTGACCTGTGCGACTCCGTTGTACGCATCGGATAAACTTGGGTCCCTTTGGCGGTCGAAGGGTTTTGACAGGTGGGATGTGATCGGTATTAGCAAGGTGAATGACGTGTGGACCAAGGGGAGAGTTAAGAGGTTTGATGAGTTGAGAACTGAATATGATTTGAATGATAGGGAATTTTTTCGGTACTTGCAAATTCGACACGCGGTAATCTCAGTCTTTCCCTTGGGGACGGAAGTACCGGAGGCGTCCCCGCTCGAAGATAGGATACTGGATGGGTACGTTCCTGATAGCACGATCTCGCTTATATATAAAAAATTGATCAATTCCAGGGCTGATCTCTTATGTCACCTTCGAGAGGTGTGGACTAGCGATGGGCTGGAACTTGATGATGAAGACTGGCAGGCTGAGATCTCCTCCCCTAAGGAAGTGGCGATCCCGGCGCGTCTCCGGTTCGTCCAGCTTAAGATTTTACACAGGGTGTATGTGACCGGTGCTCGTCTAGTACGCATGGGCTTTTCTGTTGATGGACTGTGCAGGCGTGGCTGTGGTCTCGTGGGAACGTTTCTCCATATCATTTGGGAGTGTCCTGTAGTGATGCAATATTGGTCTCGTGTGCATGAAGTTATGAGTGAGGTTACGGGTGTGCGGTCGATGCCTGAGGCGAGGCGATGTTTGCTGAATGTTTGGGAACCGAATGATTATAGTGTGGCGCAAATTCGTCGGGTGACCTTAGGAAATATGATTGCCAAGAGAGACATTGCCCAGCTATGGGGTGCCCAGGGATCGCCGACAGTTCAGCTCTGGAAACAGAACTTGGACTGGTGTATGTTCAGGGAAAAAACGGTGTATATCTCCCGGGGCACGCCCCGGAAATGGGGGACGGTATGGACTCAATGGAATGTGTATCGTGGTGAGATATGTATTCCCCCCTTCCAGAACTTGTTATTGCCCGCCATCTCCCCAACCCGATGTTTCCTCCACGCAGACTTAGACATATTTGATTGCTTCTGGTCCCTCTGCCCCCCGCACTTAAGAAATGTCTCTACCTCCACTTTGACATGGACTTCCCCCCCCCCCACACGCTGTAACTCTGTGATGATAGTACTGCCTTGTGTTTGTTTCTGTTTCTGTTTTTTGTAACTTTATATTTAATAAAAAGTTTTTAAAAAAAATTTATTTTTAAAAAACGTTTTACCATAACGCCTCTCCTCCCGGCTAGGGCTGAACTCCTTTCACCCAACGTGAGGACTGGTAGAACCAAGGGGGGGCCCCAGTCCAGTCTCCTCCAGGCTTCGCCAGAACTTGGCCCGGGCTTCACCAGCTTTGAATCATCTCCTGGCATGCAGAGATGATGGTGAATGTGGCAGCAACACGCCCAAGGCAGACCAGGCCCTGTGGCAACTGCAATAACCAAGTTGGGCATCCCACTCAGTACAGGTTATTCTTGGCCACTTGGGGGCAGGGGGCCGCAACAGTCTGCTCCCCCGGCGTCCCAGGAAAGGGAAGGAGAGGAATTGGGGGTGTGGCAATGGCAGCCTCGTCACTCGGGAAGTGTTCTCTTAGTGCCCTCGAAGCAATGCTGGGGTCGCCCGGGCAGGCTTGCCAGTGTAACTTACTCACACCGGACGTCACCCCGTGACAGGCCTCGTGGGGCTACCTCAGCTACCCCTCCGACGGAACTTCCACACACTTCCCGGTCACCAAACGATCCGATCGCTCCGTCGCTGCTGCCTCCAGGCCGATATAATACAGGGTCACGCCCGTTAGGCGATGCATTCAGCCGCACTCCTCTCCCCTAGGGGGTCCCCACTACGATCCCCTTTCGAAGCTCTTCCAGAGGCCTCCGAGGGCTGCACTCCTACCTCGAACGGACATCCGGTCCTCTGGCCCACGGCTCCGTTGTAGCGTTAGGAGTGAGAGACAGGCAGCGCACTCCCTTGATAGGTGCTTTGAGTTGACCTCCTTTAAGACCATACCATGGACGTTCAGAGACAGGGGTGTACATTTGGTTAAGTGAAGGCCAGGCTAAGGGGCCTTCAGCTGCAATAAATGCTGCTATACCCTGCCAAACTGTAAGTCCTGTTCAGGGGTCCGTCAGAGATTCCTCACCCCTTGGCAGCGGCCTCAGGACTAATGGAAAGGCCATAGCGGTTGATTTGGCACGATATCCGGTGCCCGGCTGCTAAGGGATCGCTATTTCCATGCCCCTCCGTGGACGGCTCCGGAAAACTCGAAAATACTTTTTTGTTTCCTTATACAGAGTCACTGTTTACAGGGACAGGTGCCTCAGCAGTTGTTTAACAAGTTAGTGTGGTGGGCTACAGACCTCTAAGAATCCCCTTTTGAGTAGTTACTGGTTAGCTTCAAAGCATTCACTCCCAGTGGTCTTTGTGGGGTGGTGTGGGTAACTGTTTTGGGGCTGTGAGTGTGTGGTTTTCAGGGGTGGGGAGGGCAGATGCCGCTTTGTCAACTGATCACTGGGCAGGTCCAGACAGTTGCTACATTTCAGGGAGAAAAGTCACAGACACAATGGTGGATGTCAGGACCACATACACTGCATTATTCAGCTCACATTCTGGCCACTGCCAGACCTCATGTACGTCCCACCTCCATTTACACAGCCGGATGGGTACTCCACCACTAGCAGATACCGTGTTGATCTTATCATAGAATATAAATGGCCTAGACGACGAGGTCAAGAGAGGCTTGAAGACCCCATATTTGAGACGGTTAAAACTGGATGTGGTTCTCTTGCAGGAGAACTATCTTAAGGGAACAGAATGCAGATTTCTAGGGACAGGAGCCTATATCACTCTAGAACATGCGGGGTACACATCAGGCTCAAAGGGAGTGGCAATTCTGCTCTGGAAAGATGCACATTTCTGAATAACTAAGCAATGGACAGACCCATAAGGGAGATATGTGAAAGTGAGAGGTTCTTTGGGACTACAGGATTTTACATTGCTCAGTGTGTATCTACCCCCTAAGTTACAGGACGCCATCATGGAGTAGCTAGCTGGTATTATGCTGGAGGTGTACTCACTCTACATTATGGTAGTGGATTTCAATTAGGTCATGGTGGTGGAGCGGAATAGGGCGGGCTCCACGGGTCCAGCCACACAGCCCACCTAACTGGCACGCTTCACAGCCACTCTGGGCATTTCGGATATCTGGAGGCATGCTCACCCACTCAAAAACAGATTCTCTTATTTGAGGCCTGTAAAGTGTTTTCCCGCCTAGATAAGGTATTTGCTCCAGCAAATTAAGACGCTACTATACAGCAGGCGAACCATTTGCTCCCTGTCTCTCAGATCACTTCCTCTTAACGGTAAAGGCATGTAGTTGATGAGGTAGGAAGATGGGTTAAAAACTTTATGCCCGAGAGATACATGACTGGGAAGTGGCAGTGGGGTTGCGGGTGGATTCAGAGCTCTACTTTCAAGAAAATGAAGGCTCAGTCACATCCAAGGTGGTGCTTTGGGAGGCTTATAAAACAGTCCACCGGGACAGTGTCCAGAACTTGATAGCCCGCAAGAGGAGAAGAGAGGTGGGAGCCCTGAAGAGACTTAAGGACCAGCTGCTTGAAATTGAGTGTGTCTTGGTACCAGAACCGAATCCCCCACCCCCAAGAAAATAGCCCTTCTAAGAGACGAATATCAAGCCATGGCACATGAAAGGGCAAAAAAAAGAACACAAAAAAAAAATCAAATGTTGGACACGCGACTCCGACTATATGACACCGGTGATAAGGCAGTGAAGCTCCTAGCGTGGCTGGAGAAAAGGGAGGCAGAAGCCAGATGGGTGAACCATAAAGCTGGACCGGGGGGGGGGGGCGAAAATATGGAAACGGACTAAGCAATAGTTGGAGCTTTTGCTCGCTACTACGTAGAGTTCTATAGTGCTAGGCCATTGTGGACAGTGTCCCAATTACAGTACTACATGGAGTCTATGACCACTTCTGTTCTAGACGTAGAGGCTCGAACGAAGCTTGATGCAAAAATCACACTGGCAGAAGACATAGCGAAATTGAACTAATAATGCCCGGGTCCAAATGGGATTCCGGAGGAATCCAATAAGCGTTATGTAGGGCTGGTAGGACCCCATCTCTTAAACATTCTTAATATTCAATAAACAGGGCACCCTCCTTTGAGACCTTCGACAGGCTGTCAAATTAGTAATTCCTAAAGAGGGTAAGCCAAAAGAGCGTTGCGACTCATACCGCCCAATCTCACTACTCAACATGTAATGTAATGTAATGTAATGTAAAGGGTTCTTGTATGGCGCGGACTACACTCGAGTGAGCATCTTGGCGCTTTAGAGAGGAACAAACAGGAGGCCTTGTTCATGTAGTGAGATAGGTTGATAGGTTTAGATTAAGTTTTTACATTGTGAGTCAGATAAGGTGTAAATCCAGGTTTTGAGGGCCTTTCTGAAAGCTGTTTCTGTGGTGATTTGACGGAGGGGTGGTGGGAGTATGTTCCAGGCTTTGGAGCCCAAGACTGCCAGAGCTTTTCCTCCTCTAGTTTTAAATCTGAATTTGGGGATGGTGAGGAGGTTGGCATTTTGGGATCTCAGACATCGCGAGGGAGTGTAGTGTTGGAACATACTCTGAATGTAGCTGGGTCTGTTTCCATTGAAGGCCCTGAAGGTAATTAGGAGGATTTTAAAAAGCACCCGCTTGTGGATTGGCAGCCAGTGCAGAATGTCCATTGCTGCTGTGGCTGAGGTCCTCCTTTTCCATCCTAGCACCAGTCTAGCCGCTGCATGTTGCGCCATTTGCAGTTTGTGGCAGACTGCTCTGTTAGTGCCTGTATATAGGCTGTTGCAGTAGTCGAGGCGTGATGTTATAAGTGCTACTGCAACCATTTTTCTTGCTGAGAAGGGGATAAGGTCGAAAAACTTTGAGCCCTTTTATTATGCCAAAGCAGGTCCCTGCTACGGCCACTGCTTGCTGTTTGAAGCTCAGGGAGGGGTCGAACTTAATCCCTAAGTTTCGGACTAAGAGAGCAGTGTTTGGGGGGACGATGGCGTCCTCCGGCAACCATAGTGTGGGGTTGAACATGTTCCCTTTTTCAAAGGGTAGGATCTCCATTTTCCCAGAGTTACATTTGAGATGGTTCATGTTCATCCATTGGAACGTGGCTTTGAGGCAGTCTTTAAGCTTGACTTCACCTTCACAGGTATCGTCCTCCATTACCAGGATGAGCTGTGTATCATCCGCATAGGAGATGGTATTTATGCCAAAGGATGATATAAGGGCAATCAGGGGGGCCATATAAACATTGAAGAGCATCGGGCTCAGACAGGAGCCCTGGGGCACTCCTGAGTTGAGTAGTTTTCCTTCTGACCTGAACTGGCCTAGGGTGACCACTTGTCGCCTATTTGCTAGGAAACTTTTCAGCCAGCCCAGTACACTTCCGGCTATTCCTGCTGCGGCTAGACGGTCTACCAAGATGGTATGGGACACCGCGTCGAAAGCCGCGGACAGGTCTAGGAGTACCAGAACTGCTTTTTTTCCCTGGTCCATTGCGGCTCTGAGTGTTTCGGAGGTAAAGATTAGAGCTGACTCGGTCGAGTCCTGAGCTCTAAAACCTGCTTGGTTTGGGTGCCAGATGTTATTGTCCTCCAGGAAGGCAGTTAGCTGTTTATTTACTGATTTTTCTGTTAGTTTACAGAAGGTAGGAAGTAGGGAAATGGGTCGCAGATTTTTGAGAGTAGTTGGGTCTGGTAATAGTTTTTTTTGCAGGGGCTTAACTGCTGCAATTTTCCATTCTTCAGGGACTAAGCCTAAGTTGAGTGAGGAGTTTATGATATTGTTGACGATGGGATTTGCAATCTCTACCAATGTGTGGAGAACAAACGGAGGGCAGGGGTCGAACGGTGAGCCTGATTTTATCTTAAGGATCTCTGTCCGGGATTCCTCTAGGCTAACAGGTTGGAAAGAGAACATGGGGTCCATCGTTATGTTGGCACTTTTTATTAAAATCTCCTCTTGAGGTAGAGGGTGGGGGAAATCTTTAGTGAGCATTAGAATTTTATTCTCAAAAAAGTCTGCAATGGTGTTGCATAGAGTTTGAGAGGGGGGAACGTCTCTCTGCAAAGTTTTGGGGTTAATGAAGGTGTTGACAATATTAAAGATTTGTTTATGTTTATTGTTACTTTTTGTTATGGCTTCCATGTAATATTCCTTTTTGGCCGTTTTTATCATCCCATGATAGAGGCGGCGGGCAATTTTATACTGATTCTGGTCAGATTCCGTATAATTAATCCGCCATATCCGTTCAAGAGCCCTGACCTTCCTTTGTTCTTCTTTCAGGGTTGGGGAAAACCAGGGGGCAGAAGGTCTATGTTTCCTACTGACCCTCGGCTTTGGTGCAGCATAGCCTTTTCCTGTGCTTAGGGCAGTCATCTAATCCCTGAAGGCATGACTGTCCTTGGCCGGGTCTCCAATCGGAGATGGCATGGATCCTACTGCTCTGGTAAGAAACTCCGGTTGTCCTATCAAATCTTTCCAGCAGGGTTCTCCCTGGAGCAGACACGACTTTCTACCCAGGTTATTTACAACTGTGTTAGCTGTCACTGGGAGTTCGAAAGGGATATAGCTGTTGTCTGTCCATGTTAATACTTGGGGTGTTTTTACCTTGAGTGTCTCTAGGTTGGAGTAGATGCAATCAAAAATATGACCTGCCTTGTGCGTAGTGATGGTTGTGAGTATTTTTAGGCCTAGGACATTCATCGTGTCCGTAAAACATATCGCAGCCTGGTCTAAGGGGGAGTCTAGATGTATATTAGCGTCTCCCAGGATTGTAAAATTGGCAGATTTAAGGGCTAGATCACTAATAGCTTCTCCAATGCTTTTCCTGAAGTCTGTATGAGTCCCAGGTGGCCGGTATACTAGTGCACCCGAGAAGGTAAATGAGTCTTGTACCTTTATTGCGAAGCCTATGCTTTCCGCGCCTTTAAGGCCTGGAATCGTAAAGGTTTGGCAGTTTAGCGTATCTTGGTAGACAATTGCAATGCCTCCACCCCTCTGGGTTCGGTCTATCCTTTCTGGAAATGAGGTATCTCGGGGGAGGGAGTTCGTGACATCAGGGTTACTGTTTGGTGTCAGCCATGTTTCTGTCATGAACAGGCAGTCCAGCTCCCTTTCAGTTATTAGGTCAAAGATGTGTGGGGCATGCTTACCCATGGACCTAACATTGATGAGTCCGCAACGTAGGCTTTTCATTCGTCTGTGACTGGGTGCTCTCATTGTCGTTTGGTCCGAAGCGGTTTCTGCATGTCCTACAGCTCCATGATCCACCCCAGTTTGCTATATTTAGTGGCCGAGTGCAGATAGTTGGGCCAGGGTTTAACCCTACTAAGGTTTCCCTTGTATATTGCATGTTTTGACCAGGGGGTGTGGCCCTGGGCCCGGTCGAGGCGCAGACGGGCTTACCTTCGGTGCGCCGCCGGTGCGCCCGCCGCGCGCACCCGCTGCGCGTAGGGGGGGGCATGTTCTTTTAAGACTTGCCGTATGACCTGAGGCCCGTGCGCACCGGAAGTCTCCTCACTTCCGGTGTGTGTCCAAGGTAGAATGCCGTCCTCCCTCCACTACAGAGTACTTACTGTCTGCAGAATTCCCCACTGGTAGAGGCACGAGTAAGGGTTGCCCTCTGTCCCCCTCTTCTGTTTCCTCACCATAGAATCCCTATCTTGTGAGGTCCGTGATCATTTCAAGATCCATGGTTTCCAGATCATGAATGGCACCGAGATGGAAGAATAGATTTTGCTTTATGTGGATGATATTCTCTTTTACATTACAGAACCATCCTTGTCCATCCCATAGACCTTCCAACTGTTTGAGGATTATGGAAAATATATAATCAACTGGGGCAAATCAGTGCTATATCTTTCGCGATTGGTGGTGCCCTTAATCCCTCGTCACCTGATGCATACAACACATGGATTCAGGTACTTGGGTATAAGCATGACAGTGGAGAGGGAAGTTTGCTCTGAACATAACCTCATGAGGGTGATGCGAACTTGCTGGGCAGAAATGGAGTGGTGGTGAGGGCTGCCCCCTACACTGATGGGGAGGGCGGCCATGTTTAAAATGATCTTTTTACCCAAATTGCTTTACGCCCAACAAAACACATTATGAGATTCCTCCTGCTACCTTCATAGCAATTGAGGGTGACATGCAGACTCTACTAAGGGATGGTAAGCACCTTAGAATTGCCGTTAAAACTCTGCAACTCAATCAGTACAAGGGCAGGTCATCGCTGCCTGAGGTACTTGCCTATTACTGGGTGGCGCACCTCATAAGTATATCAATTATTGTCTATTTGCCCCCCTAGACCACTCAACCTTCCAGCTGGAACAGCGGCAATGAGGAAAATGGTCCTGCCTACACTACTTATACAGAGGCAGGGGGACTCAGCGTTTCCTTCCTGTCACTCTGGTCTCGCTGGCAGCCTGGGATATGGATATGAAAAGTATAGGGTGGCACAGCAAGCCTATGATGGAGAAACCCTTATGAGAAGGACAGTGGTTCCTGAAATACGACAACTGCAGGGATTCAGGGCCTGGAACTTAATCCGCATATCCAGGGTGGGAGATCTGTTGGAGGGTGGAGAAATTATACTGTTCTCCTCGCTCCAACAAGACTACAGGATGAACGCAAATCAAGTCCTGAAATATATGTCCAAGTAAAGCATGCAAGGAGGGCTGAGGGACTCCCTGGGGATGGCGTCCCAGAATTAGCCCAGCTAGAGGGACGGCTTCTACAGGACGAACAAGGGAAGCGTACAATTTCCTTGATATACAAAACCCTTAATAATATCATGCCAGATATCCTATATAAGTTGCCGGGGAAATGTGTAGAGCATGAGGGGGAAATGGAAGTCATTGAGTGGGAGGCAGCCTTAATGCACCCAAAGGAGGTAGAAATCAAATTGCGGCTACATCTTGTGCAGTTCAAAACAATTACACTGAGTGTACTATGATAGATGCCGATTACACGACATGGGGAGGGTGCACACCGCACATTGTTTGAGATGCCAGGGAGAAGATGGTTTCATTATTCTGGAATTGCCCCCTAATCCAGGATTATATGGCAGGACCCAGAGGCGAAGGTTTAGGCTTCATCTTTCTTCACTTTATTTGCCAGCAGCCTTTCCAAAGAAACTATTTTTATAAACACAAACTACATTTCTCATGAGACATTGGTAAGGAAAAAATGAAACAGTCAATCGAAGTGATGCTGCCTGTATAACAATTTCCACAGACTCTCTAGCAACTTCTTTCTTCGCAGCTCCAGCAGCATTTAAGATAAGTGCACTCTTTTTACCTCGTTAGTTGACTGCATTACTTAACAAGCGTTTAATTGTATGTGGTGTATTAGTTTTCCCGGCCGCTTTGTTTCTTTTATCTCATGTTTGTTTTTCTCCCTGACTAAGGCAACCGCTGGAACATTCTCATTCCTATACGGTCGTAACCCACTCTGCTGGATCGTGTACTCTTCATCTCACGCGCTGCGCGTCTTGAAAACCCCGTGTTAGACCTGGCACCATTGGAGTGGGTCTCCCTTCCATTTTTCGCTGTTGTCTCCTCTGTTTTTGCTGGTATTAGATGCTCTGGGCGCTGTGCCACTGCCATTCAGTGCCACAGCTCAAATGCTGCCTGTGTAAATATGACTGTGAATTGGTATATCCCGGACTGGCTTATTTGGTTTACCTGTTAGTCCCTAGTAGTGTGGCCTGGGTGTGCCCAGGGCTGGTAACCCAAATGCTGCTGGTTGGCCTGCAGCGCTGGTTTGCGCCACCCACAGAAGTAGCTTGTAAAGTGTACCTCAGACCTGCCACTGCAGTGTCTGCTCGCAGTCCAGAACTGCCATCTTGGCTGTGAAGTGCCCACACTTCCCATCCCCTGACCCTTCCCTTAGTCTCATGTCAGTCAACCCTATGGTAGGTGCATTGTGTGCGTAAGGTAGGACATGGCTTGAAATGTGTAGCATGTCCTGGTAGTGAATCCCCTTCCATTTTGTTTTTCACGGCTGCAAACCTACCTGTTCTCCATAGGCTAGAATGGGCAGACTGGCTATTACAACTTATAGTCCTATCTGACTCAGGGAACATGGTAGGAATTCGAATTTTGTATGCCTGAGCTCAGAATAATAAAATGCATCTTTTATTGAAGTTGGTTTTAATATTCTGTGTTTGAAAACACCACTTTTATAAAGTAGGTATTTGCTTGCCTAAGCCTCCAGTGTGCTCTGCTGTTATGTGTATTGGCTGTCTGGGTTTAGAGGGGCAAAGCAGGCCGAGTCATACCTGGGTTGAATAGAGAGATCTGCATTGAGTACTGGGAAGGGGTAGCTCCTTGTCCTGAATAGGGCTGTGCCTGGCAAGGTGAATGCTGGCTCCACCTCCTACTTTGCGTCTGATGGCAGACCCCCTCTTTCTGAAAGGAAGGATGCAGCCTGGTAAACAAAGTGCTCCAGGCCGGAGCAGAACTGGTTCTGGCTGGGTTCAGTGGCTAGAGACTTTTGAGAACAAAGACTTTTGGGGTATAAATATCTGTGCCCAAACCCCTGATTTTTGTATTGCTCCTGGATGTCAGGAGGAACTTTTGTCCGTGTTACTGAAGGAACCTGCAGAAGAGGACTGTCCTTGTGCTTGTGTGCGGTTTCTTGGATTGGCCTGCAGTAATTCCCCTTGGACTTGGAAGAAGACGGAAAAGGACTTTTGAGAGACTTTTATTTTTGCTAAGCAATCACCCAAGGGCTAGAAAAGAGCTAGCCTCCTGCTGGAGTCACAGGCACATCTGACTCCCCCACCAGCCTCCTGATTCCTCCCAGCGAAGATTTATATCTGCAGGTGAATCCCCTGTGAGTTCCAGGGCCTTTAGTTCTACTACAGAGAAAAGAGCTGAAAATCATCGCTAACGCTGTTTGCGAGCCGCCGCAGCTGAAGAGAGTGAGAAAAATCCACGCGCTGCTGCTGCCAAGCGCTCGCAAACCAAAGATCATCACATCGCACGCCTGCGGGCCCCAAAGTGCTCACTAGCCCAGAGATCATCGCATCGCACGTTTGTTGGCTTTTCGAAGGTTTGCTGGCCCCGGATCATCGCATCGAGATCATCGCAGCGAGGACACCGAGCGTCCGCCATTTTCCTCGCATCGCACCCGGATCGTCGCTACCTCGCGGAGCGCCATTTTCTTTCATCGCAACAAGATCGCACACGCAACAGGATCAGCGCATCATCCTCCCTCGAGGCAAAGGATTCAATGCATCGCTGGCCTAGCGTGGATCTCTGGCCTAGCGTGAAGAAATCTGTCGCTTTGCGCTTGCCTAGCGTGGGGGAATCATCGCTACAGCTCCTTTGCGACATTTTGTTGGCTTTGCTACGAAATCCAGGTACTTTGTAAGTAAGAGGGTCGCAGAGACCACTGCTTTGAACTGAACCCCTATTTGAACCCTTTTTCCAGCTTTTCAAAGGTACCCCCATTTTCCAGTAATGTGGCTTTTTACCGTTATTAGTCTTGTGTTAAGTTTATATATAAATATACTTATTTTTTATAAGTACTTGTGTGGTGTCCCTTTGTAGTGTACTTCACTGTGTTACTGTGTATGATCATAAATGCTTTACACACTGCCTCTGAGATAAGCCTAGCTGCTCGTGCTACGTTACCACAGGGTTGAGCAGGGGTTAGCAAAGGGTGTAGCCCCCTTACTCTGACTTAGGAAGAAGGGTCCCTACTTGGACTGTGGCCTGCCACTGCCAACTAGAGACCATTTCTAACATTGGTGGTCAGCGGTGAGGATCTGGACTTGCATTTGTGATCGCATACAGTAATTATAGTGTACACTACTAGTGAGTGCAGACCATAGCGCAACCACATACATTTTTTATTCTATTTTTGATTGATATCGCTAGTTATTTCTACAATGGGCAAGCCCAGATCCAATGCCTCGGAGGATCTCTCCTGGGAAGAAGAGAGAATAGATACCTACAATGCCAAGCGGCTCAAGTTCTTTTGCAAAAAAATCACAGTCCCTATCACAGGCCTCGCTAAGAGAGGAGTTTTACAAAGCCCTGAAGGTCTGGCTAGAAGCTCCTAAGAATGTGGGAGGGCCTGGAGAGGAGGGAGAGAATGTGGGAGAGCAACAGGGGGCAGTAGTAGATTTGGTTGGTAAAAAAGCGCTGTCTAGCCCGGGCACGAGTGTGTCCTCAAGGTCCACGAGTGTGTCGTCCATCTCCAGAGGAGATGGAGGACAGGGAGAGAGATAGGCGGCATAATATGGAGATGGCTAGGCTCAAGATGGGAGGTCAGAGGGACCTAGAGAACAAGAAGTTAGAATTTGAGAAGGTGAAGATGAAATTTGTTCAGTTGCAACTCCTACAGAGGAGTTGTCCCCCAAGGCACAGCGTTAAAAGACCAAGAAAGATTCAAAACGTTAAATAAAAATGATAATGCTGGAAATTGTAACAGATTCACTGTAGATAGTTTAATGATCAATCAGTTTCATCACGCTGGCATTATCATTCATGCCAGTCAATGTTCATAATGCAGTTCATCATTGTAATCTTTCAATGCTTCATAGCCAAATCACAAGGTAATGCAACCGGATTTCCATCCACAAATAATATATATCACAATGCATTTCGGGCATCGCCTGTGCCCTTCATCAGGGGAAATTCTGCAAATAAAGAAACATATGCAAACCTTACAGGGGGATCTATCAAACATTCAATCAGTATACCACTAAGTACTATTTGATGTCACATGCATATTCAAACATAGCACTATGAACGTAGACATATATCATCAGTGATTGGATACATACATAAATGTGCGACTCTGGGTGATGATCACGATGAAGATAAGTGAGAGCTTTATCGCTAGGCACAAAGTTTTGTGATACAACTGGGAATGTGCGGAACAAAAAATGTGCACGGTAACGTGAGAGTGAAACGGCAAAAAGTGCAAGGTGAATCAAGTTCCGGGTGAAAACATAAACAAACGTTCGCGAGTGGTATGTGAGGTTCAAGCAACATGATGTGCTTATGGCTGCAGTCAGGTACAGGACCGTAGTGGAAAATCTGTAAAAACGCAAAGAAAATGAAAAATATACTAACATACTCGGTAGGTGAACGATTAACCAAATATCACTGTCCCCGTGAAACGAGGTACTTACAAGAAAAAGCGCATTGAAGTAGTGTTGTTAGTCGTGCCGGTCGTGTTAATCCAAGAAGGAAAAGTGTACCAGGAGTGGAAACGCGATAAAAAGATCTCGTTTATGACGCGAGGGACCCCTTACATGAACATAAACAGAGGACTGCGAACTGTATCTATATAGGTGGGCGCCATGTTGGAAAGGTCGCGAAACAATGTTAGTAATGAAAGTGAAAAGTCGCGTTGACTATGGTAAATTCAACTATGCGTGAGGTAAAAAGATGTTAGCATAGATGCGCGTGTGGAATATGAAATTTGAACATGAGAGTATTGAGGGTGTTGGAGATCAAGGCCAAGAGTATAGAGATCTCCCCCTCTGGTGGCAGCATACCTGTAGTGCATACTGAGAGTAGAGTGTATATACCCAAAGAGGTTATTAAGGATTTCCACAAAAGTGAAGATATTGGACAGTGGTTTGCAGCATATGAGTTAGCTATGGTGTCCCACCGGGTCCCTGAGAAGGATTGAGGAGTGAGGTTGTGGGGGCGCTTTGTTAGTGAGGGGAGGGACACCTTGTTGGACCTACCCCAGGAAAGTAGAATGGTTTATGCCCACATGAAGGAGGCTTTGATGACCCGCTATGGTTTAACCCCTGAAATATATAGGCAGAGGTTAGGACCTGCAAGGAGTTAGAGGGTACCACTTGGGTTGAATATGTCTTCTTTTTGCAGAGCAATGGAGCACTGGGTAAAATGTAGCAAAATAGAAACTTTTAAGCAACTGTATGATTTGATTGCATGGGAGCATTTATCTAGTAACTGTTTTCCTGAGCTACGCCAGCACCTGATTGATTGCAAGCTAACTAACCCTAGGAAGCTTGCAGAGGAGGCGGACCACTGGGTGAGCACCAGGGTTTGCAAGGGTCCAGTGGGAGACTTCGCCAAAGGTGGGCAGGGTCCCCAGCAGAGAAGTGGGGGGGGGGGGAACAGGGGTAAACCCAGGGAGTTTCCAAGAGGGCCCCAAAGTAATTCCCAAGGGAACCAAGCAGTGGTATCCCAGCCTCCCCAAGAGCAGAGGTCGGTGCCCCCGACAGGTAGGGCTGTTCAGAGGGGGCCCTTTTCTTGTTTCAAGTGTGGTCAAGCAGACCACCGGTATTTTGATCCCCAGTGTCCCCTGAGGTACCACTCTGCACCAACCCGTGCACCACCCCGCCAGCTTGCTAGTGTAGCCCTGGGAGAGGAGGAGATGGGTGCCCCAGAAGGGTGGGATCCCGTAGAATTGACCCTTGTTTCATTAGGAGACTTTGAGATGGTCCCTAAACCCGCACTGACTGAAAACACTAAGAAGTACAGGCAGTGGGTGACCATCAATGGCCAGAGAGTGGAGGCTCTAAGGGACACACGAGCCAGTGTAACTGCCGTCCGCTCCCGGTTGGTGTCCAAAGAGCAGGTTGTCCCTCATGCATTCTACCCTGTAGTGTCAGCAGACAACTCAGAGAGCCAATGTGAGGTGGCTCAGGTTCCCTTTGAGTGGGGGGGCCGGGGGGGGGGGTCTCAGGAACTCTTCAGGTGGCTGCGAGGCCCATCGTGCCTGTAGACTGTCTGTTGGGCAATGATTTGGAGAGCTCCCTGTGGGCTACGATGGAGAGGAGAGCTCATTTGTAAATGTTGAGTCTGCCTGAGTGGGCGTGTGCTACCACCAGGCCCATTACAGCTAAGGAGGATGTTGAGAAGGATTAGGAGCCTGAAAGTATGGCCCAGGTCCCTGCCTCAGAGAGAAGGGGCAGGGGGCAGCAGGAAGGAGGGCTCACCAGGGAAGAATTTTGTGAGCAGCAAAGAGTTTGCCCTTCTCTTGAGGGTATGCGGTAACAGGCTGCAGGCAAGGCAGCAGGTGACCAGTCTGGTTCACATCTGATTTATTGGGAGAACGGTCTCCTGTATAGGGAGCCTAAGGCTGCTGAGCTAGGGTCAGCCCGTGTGCTGGTGGTGCCCGCATGCTTCAGAGCCTTCCTACTGGGGTTGGCTCATGACATTCCATTGGCAGGACATCTGGGGCAGACTAAGACCTTTGAAAGGCTGGTCACCCACTTTTATTGCCCCCAGATGCACAAGAGTTCAGACACTCATTGCAGGACATGTGAGACTTGCCAGGCAAGTGGGAAGAGTGGGGGGAAGATCAAGGTCCCACTCCAGCCCTTTCCAGTTGTTCGTACCCGATTCGAGCGAGTGGGCATTGACATTGTGGGGCCTTTGGATCCGAGGACAGACATGGGCAACAGGTTTATCCTGGTCCTGGTGGACCATGCCATCCGGTACCCTGAAGCCATCCCACTCAGGACGGTGACGGCCCCCGTGGTGGGGCGTGCACTGATGGGGATGTTCTACCGCGTGGGGTTCCCCAGAGAGGTGGTGTCTGACAGGGGGACCAATTTCATCTCCCAGTACATGAAGTCCCTGTGGAATGAGTGTGGGGTTACTTATAAGTTCACCACTCCCTACCACCCCCAAGGAAATGGTCTGGTTGAAAGGTTCAACCAGACCGTGAAGGGCATAATTGGGGCCTAGAGGAGCCCCTAAGGCGTGAGTGGGACGTCCTCTTGCCATGCTTGTTGTTTGCCTACCGTGAGGTGCCACAGAAGTCATTAGGGTTCAGTCCCTTTGAACTGCTCTATGGCCATTCGGTAAGAGGGCCTCTGAGTCTGGTCAAGGAAGTCTGGGAGCAATCTCCCAGGAAACCTCCCAAGATGTATTCAACTACATCTTGGCCTTCAGGAATCAGACTCGGCGTTTCAGAAAAATTGCTGAGGCAAATCTGGAAGCCAGCCAGGAGGAAATGAAACGCTGGCACGACCAGAACACCACCCTGGTTGAGTTTCAACCTGGTCAGAAGGTTTGGGTACTGGCACCAGTGGAGCCTAGTGCGCTCAAAGATAAGTGGACCGGTCCCTTTGAGGTGGTGGAGAGCAAAAGTCCTGTTACCTACTTGGTGGACTTTCAGTCTCCCAGGAACCCCTTGGCGGTCCTGCATGTGAACCGCCTGAAGCCCCACGTTGCGAGGTCTGAAGTCGGCATGCTTCTTGCCACAGATGCTGGAATGGAGGAGGAGAGTGAGCCTCTTCCTGACCTCCTGTGTGCAGGAGAGAAGGATGGGTCAGCGGAGGGTGTGGTCCTCTCCACCACACTGTTTTGGTGCAGAACAAAGTGAACAGTCGACATGGCACACATCCCTGTGTGCCATGCCTACAAACCACTGCCCTGGAGTAGGTAAACAAAGCGGTACAAAAGGGGGTGGTGATGACGGAGCATCTGAACCAATCAAACACTCACACCCAGTCAACAGATCTAGGTTGAATCCATCACCGTTCTTTAGCCCACTCTGCCACCCCAGTTCAGACATGGCCATATGCAAATCAGTCTGACCCTGTGCCTCATGGGAACAGTCCAGCCTGAACTGCCAAGCCATGCCTTCTCTGGACCGGAAACAAGCTTCCTAGTACCGGTTTCTGGCATTACAGCCGTCTTCAGCCAGGCTTGCTTGAATCTAGTGGCAAAGTGAGCAAGGGACTCACGTCTGAGCATACCCTGCCAACTTATGGCGAACAAAGCGGTACAAAAGGGGGTGGTGATGGACGGAGCATCTGAACCAATCAAACACTCACACCCAGTCAACAGATCTGGGTTGAATCCATCATCATTCTGATGCTCAGACGTGAGTCCCTTGCTCACTTTGCCTCTGGATCCAAGCAAGCCTGGCTGAAGACGGCTTAAATGCCAGAAACCGGTCCTAGGAAGCTTGTTTCCGGTCCAGGGAAGGCATGGCTTGGCAGTTCGAGCTGGACTGTTTCCATGAGGCACAGGGTCAGACTGATTTGCATATGGCCATGTCTGAACTGGGGTGGCAGAGTGGGCTAAAGAAAGGTGATGGATTAAACCCAGATCTGTCGACTGGGTGCGAGTGTTTGATTAGTTCAGATGCTCTGTCCATCACCACCCCCTTTTGTACCGCTTTGTTCGCCATAAATTGGCAGGGTATGCTCAGACGCGAGTCCCTTGCTCACTTTGCCACTGGATTCAAGCAAGCCTGACTGAAGACGGCTGAAATGCCAGAAACCGGTCCTAGGAAGCTTGTCTCCGGTCCAGGGAAGGCATGGCTTGGTAGTTCGGGCTGGACTGTTCCCATGAGGCACAGGGTCAGACTGATTTGCATATGGCCATGTCTGAACTGGGGTGGCAGAGTGGGCTAAAGAACGGTTATGGATTAAACCCAGATCTGTTGACTGGGTGTGAGTGTTTGATTAGTTTAGATGCTCTGCCCATCACCACCCCCTTTTGTACCGCTGGAGTAGGTAAGCCTCCTCTCTAGCTGGGTGAACTATACCAGGGGTGAGGATGCAGGTGCATGAGCACTGTACCCCTACAGTGTCTAAGTAAATTCTTAGACATTGTAAGTGCAGTAATGCCATAAAAAGTATATGGTATGGGGGTTTGTCATCCTGAATTCCACAGCACCATAATGGCTTTACTGAAAACTGGGTAGTTTGGTATCAAACTTCTCAGCACATTAAACCCACACTAATGCCAGTGTGGGATTTAATGACAAATGCACTCAGAGGGCATCTTAGAGATGC
Source organism: Lissotriton helveticus (assembly GCF_964261635.1). NCBI lineage: Eukaryota > Metazoa > Chordata > Amphibia > Caudata > Salamandridae > Lissotriton > Lissotriton helveticus. The sequence goes on along the minus strand of NC_136063.1, from coordinate 1,686,014,132 downwards.
CCCCATAAAAACAGCCTAACTCTAGTGTCCTGTTTGAGTGGCAGCTCACCAGCTGCCACCACCAGACATGTTTCTGAACCTCTGGGTCGAGGTCCTGAAACAAGGCACATCCTAAGATGAGGTACCAAGCCTCTTCCCCCAGGATGGGCAGGGTCTACGAAGGGGGAAGCCACAAAGGCTTGCTGCCTTTCTGAGATACCCCAGCCATTGCTGCTTCCAGCCACGAGGCCCCATAGGTTCTAACCTCCACTTTGGGTCAGAGGATCATCAGGAAAACCAAGTTCGGAGGAGAGGTGGGCCCACCTTTGCCAACCCCACCAATCAGGTGGGGGGACGAGGTGAAGCACAACTCTCACTCCCCGCTATCTCGCAGATAGGAGACCCAGCCAGCCAGAGTGAGGCTTATGCCCACTAGGGGGTGTACCCACCACAAGGGAAGGACCCATTGGGCCCGACCTGTACCTACCTGTAATGCCCCTAAATTTACTATTTAGGGGCAACCCTGAACCTTGCCTCCTCAGACAAGAAGAGAGAAGAAGAAGGACCAAAGAAGCTGTGCTGAAAGAAGAGGACACCAACTGACTTGGCTTCAGCTCTACCTGCCTGTCCCGACCTTGACCTGCTCCAGCGAAATCCCGATGTGTCCTGCAGCTAGCAACCCCCAAGAATCCAGAGGACCTGCCCTGCCTTCTCAAGCAAGACTTTGTCTCCTGAGAGCATCGGATTTGCTCACGCAAGACTCTGGCTTCGGCCAAATACGCGAGTCTGCCCTCGATGCTCACAGTCTGAGTTGGAGAGGCCCAACCCCAGAAGGAGGTCTACTCAGCGACCCTGACCTGGGATCTAGTGAGCCTTGACCTACCTCTAGTTTCCAACCGACACCTGCAGCCCCTTTCTGGAGGATACCCCCTGACCGCGACCAGAGCCGGTAAGAGAAACCAGACGTCAAAAGACACCCCTGCACCCGACATCCCAGAGCCATGGGTGGACCAAGTGACGGTGCCCCGGCATCCCAACTTACCTCTCCAACTGGTGGTCACCTCCAGAAGATCTTTGTCCCGAGCCTGCAGAGTTTTTTGCAACCGGAGAATCCCCATTGAAAATAACATGGCACCCAACGCCAAAACACTGCTGTGGGTGCACCTTGTGTGCTATATCGGACCTCTTTGACTGGAGTCTAAATCCAGGAGCTTATCTCCCACAACCTTGTGGCCTGCTTGTGAACAGTCACCAACTGGATACCCCCTATCCCCCACTGGATACCATTGGGCCTCAGCACTCTGCAACCAGCTGCCATATTGGCGTTGAGGGTGCTTTGAGAGTGCATCCTTTACCATGGGAGAACCCTGGTTCTAACCCCAGAAAACCAACTCCCAAATCTAAGAACTCACTGTTAAGTCGATAACATTGTTTTCTCTTATTGGCCTGCATTGTCTGTTTTCTTGTGAAAATTGTTACAAGTGTGATAGTTGGATTGCATGAAACCTAAAGAAACTGCATATGTACAAAAACTGATTTATTTACCTTTTGTCTAGGAAATGTCCCAGTGTGATATCTAGGCATATGACAATGAGTAATAAAAGTAACTTAAAATGTAATTTGAAAAATAACTAAAAAGTAATTCAAACTGTTTTATAAACAAATGACTTACCTGCAAACCAATACAACTGCATTCAAATCGTATTTCACTGCATAATTCTTGCAACGTTTTTATTATACTTACCTGTACCAGGCCTGGATTGGTTCAAGAAAAATAAAAAACACAACTAAATAATATTTTTATACTAACAAATTGGTCTGAGTTCAGTCTTTCGGTGTGTGACATTTCTTGCCTGAGTGTTTACAATCAATGCTTAACACTATACCCTCTGATAAAGCCTTTCTGCTCTCCCATACTACCACAAATAGAGAATAAGGTATTATCTACTTTTACCTCTGCCTACCTTTGGGGATCCACTGGACTCAGTGCACACTATACCTTACTTTGGTATAGTATATACAGAGCCATTTTCCTACAACTAGAGAATATGAAGGCAGATCTGGGCAGGGTGATTCCTTTCTCTCAACATCTATCTCTCACAACATGGACGTTAACCCATACATGTCAAACATTCACCTTCCAAGAAGACACTCCTCTTTCAAGGTTGTTCATACGCTTTCACGTCCCAGGAACCAGATACCCTATCTTTTCCTTGTTCTCACCATTTTTATACACTTCCACCTATACCTCTTATCCCTCTGGTTCCCCTCAAAAGTCATTAAGAAGCACTGGAGGTGATAAGTCTTCCCTTCGGGCCTCAATGCTGAAAACCCCCATTATCATCTTGCCCTCTTTGAACACTGGGGTGTCATCCTCTGACAAAGCTTTCTCTATCTCTTCGAAAGTTGAGATGGTAAGGCTTCAAGGTAGTAGCATTCTACAGCTCATTATTTACAGGGATCAAGATGCCCCAACATTCTTTAATCATACTCCAAAACACTGAGGATTTTTTCAACATTGGTGTGATTCTCTTTCCCTGTGAAATATCTTATGTTGTTCAACTTTTGTGAATGTGGTAAAAAAAAAAAAAATAGACAATGCCCACATTAGGAGCTCAATGGTCTGCCATAAAGAATTCAGTTAACCTTGGGGAGGGTTTGGGATGGAGGACTCTAGTCATGAGGTTAATGAAGAGTTGTTATACCTCTATTTCATCCGGCCTTAGGTGCCCTTGGTCTTGAAGGTGTTCCTTTGGAACACCTAATTTCAGTAGATTTACAATATTTAGCTATGAAGGTCTCTTTTGATGGCAGTTAAATTAGCTACAAGGATTGGAGAACATAGTGACAATTTATGCAAATCCACTTTTCATAACATGTTGAAATTAGTATTAAGAATGAATTTTACTTTTCTATCTAAAGTACTATTCAAAATGCATGAGGAATACGAAATTGTTACCCGTTTTCTTTTCTTCTCCTGTTTGAGGAAAAAAAGCTTTTACATTGTTTGGATGTCAAACATGCTGTTAATATTTATCTTGAACACTGCATGATGCACAAGATATCGGAGCATATATTTCTAAACTTTGGTAGATCAAAACAGAGTCAAAAGGCAACCAAAATGACTTTGCAGAGATAGATTGTATCTAGTTATTATGGTTTATATTGAATGAATGAATGAAAGGGAATTTGTAAAGCACGGACTAAGCCCAAGGGCATCAAGGCACTCTGTACAGACGAGCCTACAGGCACAGCCAGCATACATACTCAGACTCGTCTCGCAGGAAACAACCAAGTCTTAAGTGTCTTACAGAACATTGAGTGTACTTACTGGCCCAAGAGGGAAACAGGGTGACCGTTCCACGCCTTGGCCGCAGGCTGTGAGAAGGCTCTTCCACCCTCTCTCATCTTTTTGAATCTAGGAACCTCAAGCAGATTTTTATTAGCTGACCTGAGATTCCTAGAGGGAGCGCACTTTTGGAAAATATTCTTTATGCCCACTGGGCCATGTCCGTAGTATGCATTGTGGGTGAGGCATAGGGTCTTAAACAAGACTCTACGGTCCACCAGGAGCCAGTGCAATGCACAGAGAGCAGAAGAGGCCGAATGCCGCTTGGGAAGACCAAGTACCAGCCTAGCAGCGGCATTTTGTACCAGCTGAAGGCGGCACAGCTGACCCTTGTCTATTCCTAGGTAAAGGGCATTGCAGTAGTCCAGCCTGGCCAATATTAGGGCCACGATTACCTTTTTTCGGGCTTCAATGGACAAAAACTGGGAGATTTTTCTTATCACTCAAATGAGTCCAAATCAAGTAGCCACTGTTCTGGAGACCTGGCGAGACATGGAAAGGCCATCATCAACCACCACTCCAAGATTTTTCCCCTGGGTGACAGGAGTGGGACAAGTACCCAGGGAATTGGGCCACCACTCACTTCACCAGATGTCAGAGTTGTTCCCGAAGATCAGGACCTCCGTCTTCTGACCATTTAATTTGAGGTCATTTTGAACCATCCATGACGAGACAGCGGTCATACAGTTCTTAAAGTTTTGCGCAGAGTCCCTGGTCTTTTGGGTGATAGAGACCATGATCTGCGTGTCATCCGCATAGGACAGCACCTGTAGTCCAAAATATTGCACCACCCTTGCCAGCGGGGCCACAGATATTAAAAAGGGTGCGGCTCAGGGACGAGCCCTGAGGCACTCCGCAGACAAGGGTGCAGGACTTAGAGTAAAAATCACCCATTCTAATGGTTTGAAACCGCTGACTAAGAAATGAGGCGAGAAGGTCCAGGCCGTCAACCCCCATCTCCTTGAGACGCTCCACCAGTCTCAAAGGGGACAGCAGATCGAATGCGGCGGTGAGGTAGAGTAAAATAAGAGTGTGGTGGCCCTGCATCCACCTGAACTCGAATATTGTCCAACACCATGGTGAGAGCAGACTCTGTGCTATGAGCCCATCTGAACCCATGTTGGGAACCAGGCAGGATATGGTAATCCCTCAGGTAAGCACTCAGGTGTGAGTTCAGATGGGATTCAAGGATTTTAGCAGGGAGTGGCAGCAGGGAAATGGGACGGAAGTTTTTTAGGTTTAGTGGATCTAAGGAAGGCTTTTTAAGGATGGGCCTAACCACCGCAGCCTTCCATATCAAGGGATATTGGCCCGATGATATGGCTAGGTTCAGGACAGTCGTGAAATGCGGGGTCGAGGCCTCCTTAGCTATTTTCACAACTTTGAGGGGGCCAGGGATCCAAGGGCGAACCGGATTTAATACTTTCGAGCAAGAGGTCTACAGTTTCAGGCGATAACATGGGAAAGACGCAAAAAGTTGCCGAGGTCATGTTACCGAAAGAGGGGTTGCCCAATCCCAGACTATTGATCGCTTTACTCGTCCTAAGGGCTCCCCAGGTGGATCGAGTGGGGCCCTCGAGGAAACTGGTGACGGTGCTCCTGAAGTTGAGGAGCCAACTTTGAAGGACGTTATGGGCGCCATTGCAAGTGTTCGGACTACCATGGGCCAGCAGTATGAAACCTTGGCAGCTAAAATAGACACGGTGGCGATTGAAGTCAACCTCATCAGGGCGGACTTGGGGAAAACCAATGAACGGGTCAAGTCCCTTGATCTCAAGACTGCGAGTCTGACCACGGATGTCTCGGATCTCCAGACCACAGTCCGCAATCTCCGGACGACCAGTGACCTGTTTGCCCGTCTGCTGGAAGATTTCGAGAGCCGGGCCAGACGCAACAACGTCCGCATCGTGGGTGTTCCGGAGAACTCCGCTGACTTATCCACAGACGTCCTGGTGGAGGACCTCGTCTTGAACCACCTGGCACCAAAGGGCCTTAGTAAACTTTTCGCTGTGGAGCGGGCTCACCGAGTCCCTGGTGGGAAGCCTAAGCTGGGAGCCACTCCGAGGCCCATAATAGCCAGGATTTTTAATTTCCGGGACAGGGACGCCATCCTGCAAGCCTCACGTACAAATGGCCCCACCAAATTTGAGAATGTGTAGATCAGTTTTTACCCGGACTTTACTCAGGCGGTGCAGAAACAACGAATGGGCTTTACGGGAGTGAAAAGGCGACTCAGGGATATGGGACTGAAATACGCTATGCTATTCCCGGCCCGCCTGAGGGTCGAACATGAAGAACGTACACTTTTTTTCGACCGCCCTGAGGGGGCCAGTGACTGGTTAGACACTTTGTCGACGCGCCATGATAGCCCGGAGAGCTCGAGGGGCGCCGAGGGCGGTTTGGAAGAACAGGAGTAGTGAGTCTACGTCGGCGAGCCTGATTTCACGGCAGTGGCTCTGAGACTATGTTCTTACAGTATGGATACCCGGGGGTGGGGGGAATCGGGACTCTTCCTCCTCTGGGGACTTTTTCTCTCTTCTTGTAGGTTAGCTTAATGGGGCGACAGGCACACTGCAAGTTGGGGTGGCTCTTTGGTCTACCGCAGGGGTGCAGGGAGGGGGGTTTGTGTTTTGAGGGTTCATTGGGGGTGGTGGGGGGGACCTTTCTTTCTTGTTTGTATCGAGGCTGCGCTTTGTTCCATATTTGCTGCTATGTGCCTGTTTTCACAACTTTGAGGGGGCCAGGGATCCAAGGGCGAACTGGATTTAATACTTTCGAGCAAGAGGTCTACAGTTTCAGGCGATAACATGGGAAAGACGCAAAAACTTGCCGAGGTCATGTTACCGAAAGAACTGTTCAGCCGGATTTCGGCGGAGGCATTAAGTACCTAACTGGCATTAAGAATTTGCAACTGATCATAGATATTGGAGGTCTTAGAGCAGAAAAACGAAGATAAGCGATCACAGAGCTCCTGTGAAGGTTCCACTTTATCCGAAACTGTCGGAGCCACAAGGGAGTTAAAGATATTAAAGAGGAGAGGAGGAGCTTCGCGCGTTTCCAAGATGGACGCGTGAGCAGAGGGCTCCTGAGACCCTTTCCGCCTCCCGCATCTATCCTGTAAATAATCCTGATTTGGACGACGGGTACTTATCATTGATGCCCTGCTGATGCCCACATTCTTTTCGAAAATCGAATTGGCCGCCGGGAACCGGACTTACTGCACTTTGAACTTTGTGGCCTACATCGAAGGCCATCCGGGGGCTTGATTCCCCGAGATACCCAGGTGGCAATTGAACAACAACGGCTGGTGCGCCACGTCCTCTGCCCTTGTGGTACTTTCGGTTTCGCTTTTGGTCATTGTGGACAGCGACCTGCTGCCGATCGGCGCGCTGGCTCTGATATTGCTGCCAACCCTCAGCCAGCGTTGGATCCTTGCCCTCTCGCCTTTACAAGCTTGCCACGACGGTAATCATTCTGACCAGATCCCAAAGGTTCCGTCAGAGCTTGTCGCCCATCATGGCGGGCAGGGCGGTTGTCGAGAAGCACACCACCAGAGGCCCATCCCGAGGAGGGGTTGCCCAATCCCAGACTATTGATCGCTTTACTTGTCCTAAGGGCTCCCCAGGTGGATCGAGTGGGGCCCTCGAGGAAACTGGTGACGGTGCTCCTGAAGTTGAGGAGCCAACTTTGAATGACGTTATGGGCGCCATTGCAAGTGTTCGGACTACCATGGGCCAGCAGTATGAAACCTTGGCAGCTAAAATAGACACGGTGGCGATTGAAGTCAACCTCATCAGGGCGGACTTGGGGAAAACCAATGAACGGGTCAAGTCCCTTGATCTCAAGATTGCGAGTCTGACCACGGATGTCTCGGATCTCCAGACTACAGTCCGCAATCTCCGGACGACCAGTGACCTGTTTGCCCGTCGGCTGGAAGATTTCGAGAGCCGGGCCAGACGCAACAACGTCCGCATCGTGGGTGTTCCGGAGAACTCCGCTGACTTATCCACAGACGTCCTGGTGGAGGACCTCGTCTTGAACCACCTGGCACCAAAGGGCCTTAGTAAACTTTTCTCTGTGGAGCGGGCTCACCGAGTCCCTGGTGGGAAGCCTAAGCTGGGAGCCACTCCGAGGCCCATAATAGCCAGGATTTTTAATTTCCGGGACAGGGACGCCATCCTGCAAGCCTCACGTACAAATGGCCCCACCAAATTTGAGAATGTGTAGATCAGTTTTTTGTTTTTTTCAAAACCAGAATGTAGATCAGTTTTTACCTGGACTTTACTCAGGCGGTGCAGAAACAACGAATGGGCTTTACGGGAGTGAAAAGGCGACTCAGGGATATGGGACTGAAATACGCTATGCTATTCCCGGCCCGCCTGAGGGTCGAACATGAAGAACGTACACTTTTTTTCGACCGCCCTGAGGGGGCCAGTGACTGGTTAGACACTTTGTCGACGCGCCATGATAGCCCGGAGAGCTCGAGGGGCGCCGAGGGCGGCTTGGAAGAACAGGAGTAGTGAGTCTACGTCGGCGAGCCTGATTTCACGGCAGTGGCTCTGAGACTATGTTCTCACAGTATGGATACCCGGGGGTGGGGGGGAATCGGGACTCTTCCTCCTCTGGGGACTTTTTCTCTCTTCTTGTAGGTTAGCTTAATGGGGCGACAGGCACACTGCAAGTTGGGGTGGCTCTTTGGTCTACCGCAGGGGTGCAGGGAGGGGGGTTTGTGTTTTGAGGGTTCATTGGGGGTGGTGGGGGGACCTTTCTTTCTTGTTTGTATCGAGGCTGCGCTTTGTTCCATATTTGCTGCTATGTGCCTGTTTCATGGTGGGGGGGGGCAGAATGTTTACTTCTGGGATGGGGGTAAGGGGCTGAGGGTGTTGAGCTGGAACGTCAACGGTCTTGGTGACAGGATAAAGCGGGGGATAGTACTGCAATATTTGAAGCGATGCTCCCCAGATGTAGTTTTGCTCTAGGAGACACACTTGGTGGGTAATACGTGCCAGGCACTGAATAGACGAGGTTACCGATTGGGGGCCCATTCCGGCTTTACCACTGGGTCGAGGGGGGCGGGCATCCTGGTTAGGAACTCCCTCCCCCTGGAGATAAATGGCACGGTGTTGGATGACAGAAGCCGCTACGCGGCTATTACGGGAAGGTGGGAGGGGAAGTCGATCTCCGTATTGTCTGTGTATGTTCCGCCTGGTCTACAGTCTACCACATTCACTGATTTGGGTAGGGTGGTTCTGGGGCTGCCTGACGGCTTGTTGATAGTGGGTGGCGATTTTAATTCCGTGGTTAATGGGGAGAAAGATCGTAGCCCCCCCAGGCTCCTTCCCACATCGCAGTTATGGCTGGGGAAATTTTTGGATACGTTTGGTCTGGCGGATTGTTGGAGACAACTGCACCCTGGACAGCTCCAGTACACCTTTTACTCGGGAGCTCATGGGAGTCTCTCGAGACTCTATTATATCCTCGTACCGGCGGTGCAGTTGGTCTCGGTACGGGAAATCAAGCATTTAGCTAGGGGGGTCTCCGACCACTCCCCGCTCTGGCTCACCATTGATGCACAGCTGGGGGCCGGGGGTCGGATTGCCCCGATCAATCCATGGCATTTTCATAACCCTAAAATTAGATCAGAGGTGGTCAAGTGTATGGACTTCTACTTTGCTGAAAATGAGGGGTCGGTGTCCTCCCCGGTGTCCTTGTGGGAGGATTATAAAACTGTGATTCGTGGTCAGACTCTGTCCTTGATTGCTAGCGAGAGGAGGCGCAAAAATGAGGAGGTGGTGGGCTTGGAAACTGAAATTACTGGGTTGGAGGAACAGTTGGAGTCTGGGGCTACACCCGAGCGACTGCACTTTTTGGCTCTTAAGCAGTCTGAATATAGGGCTTTGGTGACTGACGCGGCCAAGGCGATGAATCGTGCGCAACAGGGGCGTTTGTATGATGTGGGTGATAAAGCGGGAAAGTTGATTGCTTGGCTAGACAAACGAGATAGATTGAATCGGGTGGTGCCTGTGGTTGAGAAAGTGGCCGGAACGCGAGTGGTGAACCCGGTTGAGATAGTCGAGGTGTTTGCCCAGCACTTTCGGAATGTCTACGCGCCGGTCTCGGACAGACCAGAGGAGGACTCGCACTTGTTGCTTCGTGATCTCGCGTTGCCTAGTCTCTCAGAATCGGACAGGGTGCTTATGGAGGCGGACTTTTCCACTGATGAGGTTGCGCTCGCCATACGCTCCCTTCGCTCGGGCAAGGCCTCTGGTCTGAACGGTATACCAGTCGAACTGTACAAGCTATGCCCTGACAAAATGGCGCCATATCTTCGTCGGATATTTGTGGCATCGCGAGACCTTGGGTCCCTTCCCCGGGATCAAACACTGGCGTCCATTGCGGTCATCCATAAAGATGGCAAACCCTGCGAACACTGTTCATCGTATCGGCCGATATCGCTTTTGAATGCGGAACCCAAGATCCTGGCGAAGCTTTTGGCAAACCGATTGATCACGCTGATTAGTGATTTGATACACCCGGACCAGTCTGGTTTTATTCCCCATCGGAATACCGCGCTCAATCTTCGCCGTCTTCACGTTGTCCTGGCGAGGGCGGGGTCTCTCAATGAGCCGGCCATCTTGGTTTCCCTTGATGCCTCGATGGCCTTCGACACGGTTGAGTGGCCATATTTGTGGGCTGCTCTTGCTAAATTTGGTTTTGGCCTGAAGTTCATTGAGTGGGTCAGGCTTCTGTATGAGCAGCCGCTGGCTCAGGTGGAGGTCAACGGCAGAACCTCGGAGCCCTTTGTTCTCGGACGCGGCACGAGGCAGGGGTGCCCTTTGTCGCCGCTTCTATTTGCGCTTGCCCTTGAACCCCTTGCCGAGTGGCTCCGCTGGGAGCCCTCACTCAAGGGTATTCGATGGTCCCCGGACTTCGAAGATCGCATATCACTATATGCCGACGGCATATTACTGTACCTGACCTCCCCCCGTAAGTCACTAGGAGTCCTCTTCGACGTTTTGAGTTCCTTCGGACGAAACTCCGGTTTAGTTATCAATTGGGCCAAGTCTTGTATTTTCCCACTGACTGGAGACTCACCCTCTCCGCCCCGCGCTTGCCCGATACCTGTTTCTAGAGGTGGCTTTAAATATTTGGGGGATCTATATTTCATTAGACCCCATGGTACGCTATGAGCGGAATTTAATACCCCCGCTTGCCCGGCTTCGGTCGGACGTTGCGGCGTGGTGTGGTTTACCTTTGTCCCCCTTGGGAAGAGCAGCCCTGTTCAAGATGGTGTCTCTTCCCCGTTTTCTGTATGCCGTCCAAAACACACTCGATCTGGTGCCGGACAGTTATTTTCGTGAAATTAAGGGCCTCCAGAGGAAACTGGTGTGGGGCGGACGGCCCCGCATTGCGTTGGCAAAGTTGACGTTGCCCTGGTACGACGGTGGTATAGCATTGCCTGGTATTAAAAGATACTACTGGGCATCTCAGCTGAGCGCTGTTAACCATGCCATGTACGGTCCAGTTCCGAATCCTGCATTTGAGATGGATAGGTGGCAACTGCCCGGATGCGATTATAACAGAGCGCTCTATTCTAGAGGCGCCAGGAAGAACCCGACGGGTCCCACTGGAGTGGCGGTGCGAGTGTGGGGTAGTGCGACTACGACTACGGGGTGGACGGATAGGCTGACCAGAGCAACCCCCCTATATGCCGCAGAGAGGTTGGGTGAACTATGGACATCGAAGGGTTTCGATAGATGGGACCTTATTGGCATTAGTAAAGTGGGCGACCTCTGGGCTAAAAATGGAGTTAAGACCTTTGCTGAATTGAAACAGGAATATAATTTGAATGATAAGGAATATTTCCGCTATCTCCAGGTCCGTCACGCAATTGAATCGGTTTTTCCAGCCGGATCTACAATCCCGGAGTATTCTCCCCTGGAGGACAGGGTGCCGGACGGATACGTTCCGGACAGCACTATCTCTCTTATTTATAAAAAACTCACCAATGATCGTTCGGACCTTCTTGTTCAGCTTCGATGTGCTTGGACTGGCGATGGGCTGGAGTTGGACGATGAAGACTGGCAGGCTGCGATATCCTCTCCTAAAGAGGTCGCGATTCCGGCGCGTCTCCGACTGGTACAGCTGAAGATTCTGCACCGAGTCTATGTCACGGGTCCACGATTGATGCATATGGGTTATTCTGCGGATGGGCTGTGTAGACGTGGCTGTGGTATGCTTGCTACCTTCCTCCACATCATATGGGAATGTCCGGAAGTAGTGACTTTTTGGACTAGAGTGCATGCGGTGATGGGTGAGGTGACGGGCGTTGAGTTGTTGCCTGAGGCCAGACGCTGTTTGTTGAACATCTGGGAGCCGAATGACTGCACTGTTGCTCAAACTCAATGGGTCACGCTGGGCAACATGGTTGCGAAAAGGGACATCGCTCAATTGTGGGGATCTCAGAGGGCACCATCAGTTCACACCTGGGAAGAAAACATGGACTGGTGCATGTTTAGAGAAAAAATTGTATATGTCTCCCATGGTAGGCACAAGAAATGGGGTAGGATATGGAATTCATACCGAGGAGAGATATGCGCTCCCCCTCTTACTGAAGCTCCCAACACTCCTTGATCTCCTTGACTGTACGTTTCGGTTTCTTAATTTCCCGCACTACAGATATGTTTCTTGCTCTCTGTCCCCCCCTTCTCCCAGGATCTCTCCTGCTTCTTAACACTGTTCATTGTTCGCCTTCTCCCCATGCCGTATGGAACAGTCATTACATTGCAGGGTACCGCCTAGACTCTTTCTATGGTTAAGTTTTTGTTGTTTATTTTGTATAAAATGTGAAACCTTTTAAATATCCTCTTATTGCCACGAACTTTGGATAATATCTTGCTTTATCGCTGCCGGACCTTCGGTTGTTGGCTGATGAGCTGTGTCTTACTGCGTTACTGTTATTGCATATGACTGGCCGGCCCTGGTGGTTGTAGGCCTGTAACTGTATTCCTTTTCTTACTAATAAAGGTTTTCAATTTAAAAAAAAAAAAGATATTAAAGAGGTCCTTGGGATTAGTGATATCCCCAGTGATCTTGGAGTAATATCTTTCCTTTTCCTCCATATAGCTGCTTTATATGCCTTCAGACATTGCTTATGGGAGTCCCTGCCAGAGGGAGCCAGGTCCTTCCACTCTTGTCTCATCTTTCGAACACAGTCAGAGAACCAAGGAGCGGAGGGCGTTTTCCGGTCGAGTAGCACAATTTTTTAGGGGCAAGAGAGTCCATCATAGCAGTAATTTTATTAGAAAGATTTGCTGCTGCCTTGTCTGCGTTGTGAAGGTCTGATTGCTGGAAGTCAGCAAAAGCAGTGGTGACCGCTTTATTAGTAATCAGGGTGAGGGTTTTTTTTCGACCGTTTTCAACCCTGTGCTTTGAGTGTTACCTAGGGTAATAGCCCTTTTTTCAAAAGGAACTGCAAAGTGGTCAAACCACGAAAGTGGAAGGGGCGCACCCACCAGGATTAGGTTGTCATTCGAAAAGAACCCATCAAGAGTGTGGCCCGCAATATGTGTAGGGGTGTACACTAATTGTGGAAAACCATAGCCACTCATACGTTCTAGCAGAGTTTGGGTGTCATGATTCATGCTATTCTCTAAATGAAAATTAAAAAATCGCCAAGAAGCGTGAAGTTCGTACGCTCAAGGTAAGGTTCAAAGTGGTTGCTAAAATCATCACTGAACGAAGCCCTAGGGCCAGGTGGCCTATAGCACAGAATCCCAGAGAAACTCTCCGTGGGAGTGAAATTTATAGAGAAATATAATGCCCGATAGAGATCAAGGGCTGAGGTCAGTAGTTCTGATCAACAGGTCAAAGTGTCCTTAACCAGGATACCGAAGCCTCCCCCACGTCGGCCCTCCCTATCCAGCCTGGTGAGGGAATACCCAAACGGAATAGCCTCTACCAGCTCGGGACCAGAAGAGTCATTAGCCCAAGTTTCGGTGAGGAAAACCCAGTCAGGGGCGTGTTGGAGCACAAAGTCCTTGAATTCTATATTATTCTTAATCAAGGCCCTGGAGTTGAGGAGCAAACCCTGCAACGACCTTTGCCTTTGCGTATAGTGGGCTTTAATAGTCAAAGTGGAGGGGCTGGTTCCTTCTACCCCCTTAAGGTGGAGGCCACACCAACTACATGAGAAGGGCCCTTTCTTGAACGGAGTTTCTTCTTTCAGGATGTGTACACAAAGTGGCAGATTTCTCGTCCCAATATCCAGCAAATCCCCCCTCGAGTACCTTAATTTGGGCCCAAACTCTGGTTGGAGAGAGGCAGCATCCCCGGCCCTGACTTGGCGCGGAGGAGCTTGCCCGCGGAGCCCAAGGCATGCTGCTGAAATAGAGGGGAGATGGCCGTGCACTAGAGCGCTAACCCAACAGTCTCCGCCACTCGACCAGCCGGCCAAGGAGCAAATGGCGCCGCCTAAGCACCCTCCACACAAACGGTAGAAACCGCAGTGGAACGGGGTGCGCGGCAGACCAAGGCTTCCTGGTAGTCAGGTAAGCAGAGGCAACACAAACATAAAAGTTAAAATTGCTGGTTTTAAAATTCAGTAGTGGCACACCACAGTCAATTTAGCAAATGCGTGTGGACCGGAGAAAGTTTGAAAATAATTACAGCACACAACAGTCAATATTTTAAAAAGAGTGAAGGGACCGGAGGAGCCCCGCAAAACAAAGAATAGGCAGGACCGGAGTAGCTGCAGGCTTCTGACCCTATTGGAGCTTCCTATTTAGGAGGGAACACTGGGTAAATCTGCCATAGAAGTTGCTACTTCCTAAGCAGGGATCTAGTGGGCACCTTTAAATTAAATATGCTGAGCTAAACGTTACCATATTCAGAGTCTGAGAATGAAATGCCCAGTTACTTTACCTGCAATCTTTAGTCTCCAGAGTCCTGGTCAAAGTCATTACGACACACCCACCATCCTTATGATACTGGCCCCCATTCGATTAGTATTAGGAGCAAGTTGTAAAGAAGAAGCTAGTTCATAGAGCACACCAAGCCAGGTGGAGCTTTAAGCACTTCCTGCGTCTTTCTCCTCTATGAACTGGGTCACCCCCAAAGAAATGGTGGGAATGAGGACGAAGGACATAATAAGTATGGATTAAGTACATGAAAAGGATTAGATAATTGCCGAGTGAGCTTAACATAACCTGGTGTTGTCGGGAAGTGTACTGGGAGTGTTCTTTTTGAGTCTCAATTACAAATCAACCACTATGCCTCATGACTCAAACACCATGTGCTGATGTTGAAAATCAAAGTATACGAAAAAAACACTTGTTTGACACTTCAATTCTGTATGACACTACTACTCTTGGAAATAACAGAAGTAAAGATTATCTCACATGTCTGCCATGAGACTGAAATGAACTACTGTTTTTACTGATGTGTGCCAGCAAAATCATGTTACACAAAATAAACAGAGCCAAAGGCTGAAGTAGAAGGACCCAATGCTTCACTGTGTGGTGGCTGGAAGGAAATTGCATGACAGGTGAACAGGCTCGCTATGTACGCATGTTATGCATAATAATTTTTTGAAATTCAATAGTCTGGCAGGATTGCTAAAGCGGTCTCAAAAGCTAGACTTAAAAAAAGAATAACAGTTCTCCTTTTTACTTCAAATTAATCTCTTAGCACCACCACCGAGGAAAAGACTGGACCATGGGCAGGACTCAGAGCTGTCCACTTGTAAGAGCCAGGTTTAGACTAATTTATGTCTCAACAAGAGAGAGAGGGGCTCCCTAAAACCAACAGAGGTAGATCACCAAATAGACAAAAGTCACACAAAAAAATCCTCTTTGGTGAAAATAGAAGAAACCAAACAAACAACACTTCACATAATCATACTGTATCATCAGAGCATAAACGTCACAAACACAAACCTTTTGTAGTAAAGATTGTATTTGAAAATTAAAACAATATAAAAATTACGTTTAAAAAGAATTTTTGTTAAAAAAAGGAATTGCCTGGAGATTTCATAAACAAACCAGTGAGAATAACAACACAATACGGAAGATCACAAACAAATGTACAATTACATGGCACATACATACGCGGGAGATAGCAATAGACATCAAAAAAAAAATTCTACTCGCTGTATATCATCACCAGTAACTGTTGAATTATATGTCCAGGTACAATTCTTTATATTATCTTGCACCCTTGCAGATAAGATACCCTTAGTAATCTAGTGTATTTACATTAGAAGCATCGACGTGTTTCGGTGGGTAGCATATAATTAAAGAAACCACCTTCCTCAGGAGTGTTGATGATTCCCGGCTATCAACTGAATAATCTAAAACACAGACAAGGAAAAATACAAAAAACAAATATAAGATATAAATATAATGTTTTTTTTGTTTTTTTTACTTTTCCTTGTTTGTATATATGTGTTTTAGATTATTCAATTGATAGCCGGGAGTCATCAACAATCCTAAGGAAGGTGTAAGAATATATAAAGTATTGTACCTTGACAGATAATTCAACTGTTACTGGTGATGATATACAGTGATTAAAAATTATTTTTGATGTTTATTGTTTTCTCCCGCGTATGTATGCATGTACCATGTAATTGTATATTTGTTTGCGATAATCTTGCTTATTCTGTGGTTATTCTCACTGGTTAATGAAATCTCTAGAAATTCCTTTTTTTAACAAACATTATTTTTAAATGTCATTTTTATATTGTGTTTTAATTTTCAAAGAAATTCTTTGCTACAAAAGGTTTGTGTGTGTGACGTTTATGCTCTGACGATACAGTATGATTATGTGAAGTCTGTATGTTTGGTTTCTTCTATTTTCACCAAAGAGGAGACTTTAGACTTATTTATGGACAAAAAAGAATGACTGATGGAGAGGAGGTGGACTGCCCTGTCTTTGGAGAACCTTTCCTAAATCATCAAGAAAGGTTGTTGCGAACCTGCCCTAACTGATATCAAAAACGCTTCATCTGCTTTTAGCACCGTCATGAGGTCATGCTGTCTGTGAAAAGGAGCCTTCCCAGGAACAGAGTAGTAGAGCTGTTTTAATATCCATTGCACCAAGATGGAAATTGCTTCTCAGACCCCGTTTTACCAGTTCCCCTGCAAGACGGAACAACTAATTGTGGAAAGGCACACGCCCTTATTATTGGTTGGCTTCAAAAAGGTATGCCATAATGGCACTGAAACACCATTAACTCCAAATGTATAGCACACATTAGACCCAGTGTAGCTATACTATGCAGTGTTTTAAATAAATAATGTAACCTATTATAGCTGATGTGGTTTAATGAAGGACTAGTTTAAGGTGTTTTGAAGATTATGGGTGTATACACATGGATCATCCTAAGCCATAACAAAATGGACAAAAAAGTTCAAATCATATAAAAATTATTAGGGATGGAGAATTAAATGTGTATATATAGCAGGAAGTTAAACAGTCGCAACAATGTAATCAAAAGCAGATACACATAAAAAAAAGTAGAAGCTCTAAACATTATTGCTTGCTCCCTCACCTTGATGGACAGCTACTTTACATCCAGGTCCTCCATCACAATACACCAGCAAATTATTGGGCCAGCTATGTTCATCATTACATATACAGCAGCATCCCAAAGAATCGTTCTCTTCTTCTGATATATAACCCTTCTGTTTAACACTAAAGCGTTTTACTGGACTAGCATTGCGTAACTGGTGGCTGCCCATGAGACTATTACATGCATCATCCCTTGTGACTCCACTTCTGGGATCAGCTTCACAAACTGGATTTTCAGTGCAATAGGTCTTCAACTTTACAGGATCACAGCGGCTGCCAACTTCCATCGAGCTGGTAACACCATCCACTAGTTTTACTATAGAAGCTGTAGAGCCATCATTCTTTTCTGTCAAAATGCTTTCCTTTGTAGGACAGGCTCTCAGATTTGCCATCCCATTTGGCCTCAGTGATCTCTCTTCCATCACAGAGGTTCTCAAGCTGGTCTCTTTAACCAGTAAGGCACCAGCATTGGTATCCTCTCCCATGCTGAAATGTCCTGTAAGACTAGGCTTATGGCTGGTAATTGCCAAAGAGGTGGCACAGGTACGATGGTCATCATCTTCCGTAGCACAAACACTGCAGCCAAAATCCACACCATCAGCGCATGGAGCCTTCTGTTCCATGACTGAAGCACAGAGTCCCTCCTTCCCCTCCTTGGTACCGGCACTGAAGCCATTCTCAATCACAACATAAACAGTACGGTTATCGTGCTTAAAGTAAGCATTATCAACCTCATCTTTAGCAGAGACTCTTAGATTGTCTTCCTTGTTGGCAAGGGTGCTCAGACCAGACTCTTCCTGGATACAATTTCTCAAGCCAGTTTCTTCCACAAGTATTTCACTAGGGCTTACCTCCTCTGCCATGGAGGAACGTCTTGTAACGCTGGGACCCTGGATCGTAATTGTCACGGAGTTATCCCTCACACAATCATCTGACGAAAATTGTTGTCTTGGAGAGGCTTCAGCATCAATCTCACGTCGTATATATATCTCTTTCTTTGTACAATAGCTGGAAACGCTGGCATTCTGCATAAAATCACTATGGCTCTCATCTTCTTTTCTGGCACGAGCAATGCCCTTATTCGAGTCATCCATATTCTTCTTCGCACTAGCGCCTTCCTCTTCTTTCAAAATAGTACCAGCTGCCATACTTGCCTCACCAGTACTCACGTGGCGAACATCCTCGATAGTAACATAAACATTAAATTGGTCATCCGTCACACGACCATTGGACATCTGATTACCACCGAGGCTCTCCTCCAGGACGCACACAACACGGGGGTCATTCACCTCCCCATCAAAGGACCTCTGGCCAGGCTCAACCACAAAACAAATACTAGGATCATCATTCTTCAAACAGGTAAGGAGGCCAGCCTTCCTTTCATAATCATTTTCTCCCTCTTTTGCCTCCCTAACAGAGGTAGTAATGTGGTCATGCTTATCTATAGCCTTGTCATCATTTACTTGACCATTTGAGCCCACCTCCTTCACAGCAAAATCACCCAGTTCATCCTTCGCCTTTCTGGCAGAAACGCATGGACCATTAGCCTGAATAACAGGAACGCTCGCATCACTCTCTTCTTTTGCACAGGCACTTTGTTCGTCCTCCAAAAATCCCACGTCCTTCCGTAAAGCATTAAAGTGCTCAACCCTTGACCAAGGATGTAAAACGTTGCGTTTCAAACAAACGCTAGGACCCTCATCAGTCACGTGGGCATTGTGGCCTTGCTGCTCCAAACAACTAAGGCGTGGCTCTACCGTCACACTACTGGTAACGCCTTCCAGTTTTACCACATTTCCGTGCTTCGAATAACCAAACGGGCCCTCCTCTTCACCTTCGTAAACATTAGGGTTTTCTTCCTTAACTACTATACTGTGGCTGTCCGCCATTTGAAAACCACATGAGATACAATCAGATAAACACGGTGCCGTGTGGCAGTTAGTCTCACCACATTGCGGCCACACGAAATGACCGTATTCTCTGTATTTGAATAGCCAGACTGACGTTCTGAGCAGTACCTGGTGTCAAAAGAACACATCCTACCTCGCGAGATTCAGCCATCTTAATGTAAGGCATCATTTGTTTTAGGACTCCGCTGACTCCAACCAACTGAATCAGCGACGCAAATTGACGTTTCTGCCTGAATCAAAGATGGCCGTCATTTCGGACCACCACCTGTCGGCTAGCTAGGTGTGCTTGTTCTAAATTACCCGACATTCTGCGCACCATTGCTTCGATGTAAATTAACTGAGATTCTGCGCTGCTTTACTTACTGTCCTGTCCGTATGTGATTAGTGGCTCACTTTTTTCCCCATTTAATCCTTTTTTCCGGTGGCGACAGACTGGGGAACCAAAGCCAGAGTTTGTATCATTTGTAAGTATGTATTGTAAATATCTATGCATTTTTGCTAATTCCTGTGTTTTTTACTTGACTAGTTGTTTGCTTTAATGGCGCTCGCTGGAAACGTTAAACACTTAAAAAAAATATTTGGGACATTTTTAACTTTCCCCTGATTCTCCAGGATTGGAGTTAATAAATAAGCTCACCTGGCCTATTTACCCAAATGTTATAGAACTGGAATTAGAACAGTAAAACAATTATTTTAGTGCTGGAGTTAGACTAGCGAAAAACTATTTGTTACGTCCCCCACTCTGCTTCTAGGAGAGTGGAACGGAAGGCAAAACGCTCAAACATGCCTCATTTTGCAGTCAAGTTATGCAATGTTCACTGTCATAACTGCTACATTTCCAGATTCTTTACTCTTGAGAGACAAGCGTGACATTTTGCTGTCAAGTTATCCAAGGTTAAATGTCATACCTGTTAGATTTTCAGAGTTTGCACATGTGAGACAACTATGTGCCTGATGCCTCCTGCACGGGGTCGGATTGAGAGCAAAATTAGGCCCGGACACCGAAGGAAAAAGTGGCCCACATTTGTGGATATTGACATTTCGTCTAACGTAGCTTCGTATGAGGGAGTACTGCGGTCAGCAGCATTCGTCAAGACTGACGCACTAGACACACCATTATTCCTCTGTAACTCACCTCACCTACATGTCTCCTCACCTGATCATCAGGCCTACACATTTCTCCACTTTGAGTGCATGAATGTGTTAGTCACCTATCGGTTCCTTAGTCTGTGCCCCCCTCTCTTCTCCCCCCACAGCCTCTGAAGATCCCTGAATATCCTGTATTATAACAGGCCGTGAGTCGAAGAACCATGCCCCCCTTTGAGTCTTAAGGCAGCTTTTCACCCTCAAGCGATCAGTGGTCTTCCTCTTTTGGTTCTGCAATCGATGGCTTTGGGGCTTGCATACAACTTCGTACTTGATGTCTTTATTTATTGTGGGTAGAGAATTGTAGTGAATCTGGAAAAGATGCAGAAATTAACTAAAAATGCCTTTCTTTCTCTTATGTCTCAATACCCATTTCTTACTTGCTGTGTGCACGTCGTTCTCCCTATCACTTTTTGCCCCTCTCTCTAATTTGTTTCCTTTTTCTTTCATACTCCACTTCTTTTCCTCACCTTGTTGTCTCTCGTTCTACTTATGTGCTTCACTTAGTCTCTCACATTTGCCCTCTCTCTTTTTATGTCAAGCTTTAGCATGCATGCGCTGTCTGCGAAACCTACTGATATTAGAAAAAATAAAATTCTCCCTCCAGCTGCTTCCCATAGGTAGATTCTGGTGTCGCTCTTTTTTGCTGCTTCCTAACTGGATAGTTTTGCAGCCGATAGGTAACTTCCCTTGCAGGCTGAAGATCAACGGCCAATTACAGTTTTCATCCCTTTATGGGCTTATCTATTGTTCAGGAAAACTCTTTTTCTCCTGCTACTCTTGCATGCACTATCAGCCCAGCTCCGTATCAGCGCGCACTCCATAAACACCCTCCTGCCAACATATCCACATTGGCAACCCATTTTGTGTAACCTTTCCATGCCGTCTGTCATTATCCTGCACGCTTAAACTATAAATGCTCAGGCGCTGCGCTTCATGTTTCAGCACGATACAAAAGGGGATGATGGACGGAGCGTTTGAGCAAATCAAACACTCACCCCCAGTCAACTGATCTGGGTTTAATCCATCACCATTCTTTAGCTCACTCAGCCACCCCAGTTCAGACATGGCCATATGCAAATCAGTCTGACCCTGTGCCTCATGGGAACAATCCAGCCCGAACTGCCAAGCCATGTCTTCCCTGGACCGGAAACCAGCATCCCGGGACCAGTTTCGGATTCATAATCCTCATCAGCCAGGCTATCTTGAATCCAGTGGCCAAGTGAGCAAGGGACTCACGTCTGAGCATACCCTGCCACACTTAGGGCGAACAAAGCGATACAAAAGGTGATGATGGACGGAGCGTTTGAGCAAATCAAACACTCACCCCCAGTCAACTGATCTGGGTTTCGGCACAGCGCCCAGTTTCCACAACTTCAGTTGAAGCTGCTTTGCTTTTGCATGTTCTATATTGCTCTCTGTCTACACAACCCCCTCACACTCCCACTCCCGCCCCCCGTGGGCTCTATCTTCAGTTAGTTGTAGGTCTCTCATGCCTTATTCCCCTTTCATTTTGTATCTCTCCCTTAAGTTTTATTTAATTTCTCTGTTTTGATAACCTTCCCTTTTTCTCCTGTCTTGCTCTCTCTGGTCAGTCTCTTCCACATCCCTCTGCCCCTTGAATTTCTTTGTACTACACATAAAGTCATATTCTTATGTGTCCCCTTTATTACCTTGCTCCAGGCAGTAATGGAAAGCCCTCCTGTGCCTGGAGGCCGCATTTAAACTAAAAGAGAATCCACCGGTGGAATTTCCTTTACCATTCCATCCCTTTGATGAAGGAAATTCCACTGGTGCATTCTAATCTCAATTTAGCACTACCTACTGGAATGCCAACAACCTCTAAACTAAGACCTAGACCAGGGGTCTCCAACCTTTTCTTTAGTAAGAGCTACTTATGCTCAATGAAAATAATCTGTGCTATATATCATTAGAATTATTGTGTTATAATTGTCACCACATCGAACAAGATTACATTAGTGGCTACCCTTTGCCAGCAGCATAACAAAAGCCCCCATAGCCCCTGCGGTACAGGGGGGCCCAAGCTCCTGGGGCCACCATTGGCACTGGCAGGTACTTGGACAGAGAGCTCCATACTGGGTCTGGAGCATGGGGAGCCCACTGCATGTACTTTGCAGGGGGGCCTCCTCCAGTTTTGTTTCACCACAGCCCTTTGCAAGATTAGGACCAGTGATCACCTTCGTACATCAGGCAGGGTTGCCAGCAGTAACATAAAGGGTTTGTCAATTTGGAATGCCTTTACCTGGGTAGTACCTAGCAGTCATAGCTGCAATGCATCTGGTACCAAGGTAATAATATTAGTAATACATCTCCCAACTGATTTATCAATTAAATACCAGCTTTAAATATATTTGGGGGAAAAAAACAAATTCTCCAAACATCAACTTAGGAGTTCCAAAGATGCACACATTTTCATTTTGAGTACA
The DNA here is from genome assembly GCF_964261635.1 of Lissotriton helveticus. Lineage (NCBI taxonomy): Eukaryota > Metazoa > Chordata > Amphibia > Caudata > Salamandridae > Lissotriton > Lissotriton helveticus. Next base: position 1,685,991,732 of record NC_136063.1, on the reverse strand, counting down.
TGCTTTCCAATTTTGCTATTCATATAATAATTGAGACCAGTAAAAGCTTTTAATTTAGTAGGCTGGGCTGCACACAGGAGACCCACTTAGAGGTAGCTTGAGAGCTACCAGTAGCTCACCAGCTACTCGTTGAAGAAGCCTGCCCTAGACTGAGGAAGAGAATTTGGATAGTGCATGTGAGGTAGTAACCATCCTTCCTATTTCGCTTAAGACCAGGAAATGTATTACACCCTCTGCTGCCTTCTTCTCTATCATTTCCTTCATCATTCACTTTAAAAAAAAGTTTTTTTAATAGCGCATTTGATAGAGATCGCAGGTCACCCGACCAATAATTACACCTCTTAGGTTTTCGGGCCCATATACTTCAATTCTCCATATGCATTGATCAGATGACCTTACAATCCACTACCAATAATCATTAAGTCCCTTTCGGTTATTTCCAGTGTACCCGACTTACCATCCACCGTTACGGGTACCTATGACCACGATGGGTCAGGGAGCTAGCTGTGAAAGGAAAGGCAGCAAAATACAAAACCCAATTTAAATAACTTTGATATTCATCAAATAACCACGGACAACTGGGAAGTTTTAAGAATTTTATCTAAAACTCAGTTTCGGAAAATATAAGGTTCACAGTTAAGAGGCAGTCAATAATCAAGATGACGAAAATCACATATCCATAAAGGAACAAAGTAAGGGTAAACATTTAGGTTTTCTAAATGATAGTGCGACAGGAAACATGCTAAAAAGGGAACTTAAGAATAGACATCTTTAAAGGGGCAAGTTTATGCAAGTATATATTTATACTACAGGGAACATATTTCATGAATATGAATGGGAATTTAGGAATCCTAAACAACTATAATAATAGTGAAAAGTGGAATACTCTATAACTCTAGAAATTTACTTCAATCAGTTTTATATGAGAAAATTATAGACCACATCAGAAAATTGCAAACTGCAATGGAGAAAATGATTTCTAAAAGGTAGGGTAACATAGGAACACGCTATGAAATTAAATGCGAAATGACTTTAGGATATGCAAAGGTTGCGGAAAGTATGGAAAATTATCATATGCAAAGGTATGTCTTTATTGAAGCAAAGACAGAAAAATAGAAAGGTGCAGTTTTAGAGTTTTTCGGCAAGATATTTACCTAGACTGGTGTGAAAACCAACCCTGGCCACGGGTCAGTTAAGGGCAGGAAATACCCCCAGGAAGGACAGACATCAACGGGACAGCAGGTGCAGACTGGACACCCCAGGACAGGACAGGAAAACCAGATTAGGATCAGAACAGGACCACCAAGGCACGACCAGCACCCGCAGTTTGGAAGCAACGCCTGCGCTCCACCCTCTCTGCAGCAATCAGTCAGAACCCCGATTGGGTTAGCGAACTCCCCAGCAAAGTGCTCCGCCAGCACTTAAGGTTTAGTAAAACCTTAGAGTCTATGGTCAAATTCGGACAGTGTGCTCCGCAGCGCTCTGTATTCAGTTACCTATTGAGTGCGTTGGGTCAGTGACAGGTCAGCTATTCAGACAAGTCGGACAAATTCCCTAGGTGAACCTAGGGTAGTTATACTGTTTTCGGGACAGTGTACCACCCCCCAATGTTGCAAAGTGTCAGAATCCCCAATTTCAATTGGTCCTAAGGTAGGATGGGTTAACACACCAATCAGAACAGACTTTTCTAAGGCCTTATTTACATTTTTGGGTACCGCCTAGCAAGATTGGGGTTCCCATGAGAAATCGCACGGAATACAATAGAAAAATATCATTGTAACAGTTTCAGAACAGTCAACTCCATCTTGCTGGGTCGCAGGTCACTTTCTCATGAGCATCTTGACTGCGGCTGCCAACTGGCTGAGTTCCACGGCCCAAGGTTGTTTCTTGCCTCGCAACACGAGCATGCGTGGAAGGGACCTTCAAGATGGCTTTCAGTACATTCCGACCCCCATTTCCCGCGATACATGAAAAGTAAGCGAAAACAAATTAAAACATAGAAATAAATGAATGTATTTCATGTCATGATTTCACACTTCAGGTTTATCATTATAAAAATATTCTATGCAGTTATAGGTTAGAGCAACACACAATAACACGAGAGCAACTGCACGAGCTTCACCACGTTATCACATTAAGCTGCCATCTCATGGCTATTACGCATGCGCACCCTTTCCCTCCAGAACTCCAATTACGTAAAGTCACGTGAGTGTGACTAACGCATGCGCAGAAGCAGATTCTAAAGCAGCGGCCATTTTTAGGGACGAGGGTTAATCGTATTAGTAGAACACATAGGCAAGCATCACTAGGATACACACGCACATTCAAAAATACATAAAATTAGTAAAACGTACAATTGGGATTACAGGATTATAACAGATTTCGAGGTTCATGACTCGAGCAAGTCGCGATGCGAAATCTTGCTCTATCACAATCTCTACCCAATGGTATTGGAGCGCTTTACATGGACACATTTATTATTTTTTATAGGCACAGGGAGATTAGGTAATTTGCATAGAATCACAGGATGTTGAGCCAAGGCCGACACTCAAACCAGGTTCCCAAGTTGGCAGCGCTAGCCATCACGCTACATCCTCTGCCACCCTCCTGTCTCCCTCTTCCCCACTTTTTCTTTTCAGCTTTAACATTTTCTGCCCTTTTCTCAATCAGTCATTTGTTAAGCGCACTACATACCCGTGAGGGTCTCAAGGCGCTGGGGGGGAGGGGGCGTGGTGGTCGCTACTGATCGAACAGCCAGGTCTTTAGTGTCCTCTTGAAGGTCAGCAGGTCTTGGGTCTGTCGTGGGCTCAGTAGGAGGGTGTTCCATGTCTTGGGGGCGAGGTGGGAGAAGGATCTCCCGCCGGTGGTTGTTCTTCGGATGCGCGGGACGGTGGCGAGTGAGAGGTCGGCGGAGCGTAGCTGGCGGTTGGGGGTGTAGAAGGAGAGCCGCCTGTTGAGGTAGGCTGGGCCGGTCTTGTGGCGTGCCTTGTGTGCGTGGATGAGAAGCTTGTAGGATATCCTCTTTTTGACGGGCAGCCAGTGCAGGTTTCTCAGGTGGGAGGTGATGTGGCCGTGTCGTGGTACATTGAGAATCAGTCGTGCCGAGGCGTTTTGGATGCGTTGTAGTTGATTGATGAGCTTGGTCGGGGCTCCAGCATACAGGGCGTTTCTGTAGTCGAGTCTGATGCTGACGAGGGCCTGGGTGACTGTCTTTCTTGTATCTGTCGGGATCCATCTGTAGATCTCTCCACTGACTTCTATCACTTCTTGCCCCCTGATTCCCTCCATCTGTCTGCATCTCTAGCACTCTTATACTCTGTCCTCTACCTTTCCTTTCTTTCTCACTTGATCCTTTTCTTCTTCCCAAATTTGTCAATCTTCTCTACTCTGCTGCCTCACTTCTCCTTTTGTCTCTCTCCACATTGTTCTCCTCGCTCAATCAATTTTGATACTGTCCCGCCATGCCTATTCTCCCTCCCCTTTGTCATTTTGGCCCTGTGAATGTTTTTTTTTAAATTGTTTCGTGTTGTCAATATTTTTTTCTTTATGCTCATTTTGGTTGTTTGCATTGATTTTTGTTTTTGTTCAGCGGTGAACAGGAATCCCCTTACGGTTTTTAAGATGACACGGTGGGAGCGGGAGCCTGGGGCTCATCTGCCTGCTTCTGGAGACAAAAGTAGAGCCTCTTAGATGGCCACCACACATAATCTGTCTCCCTGGACAGCCCCTTTCGCCCCATCCCCAGCTAACAATACTGTTAGCTGTGATGCTCAAAAAGGGCATATCCACTCCTAGTGGCCTTACTGTCACGCTGAGAGTCTCAGGACGGAAGGGGCCCACAACATGCTGTGCCTGCTCAGTTTGGCTCATTGTCGTATTGCACAAGACAATGAGCCAGACATTATCTGGACTTAGTTAAAATGGACTCTGATCTTCCCTCTAAGACTGCAGCAGCCTTTAGAGTCAAGTGCCCGCACCCAGGCCAGCCCAGGCAATGTGATTTTTATCTTCATCTGAAAAAAACGTCCCACCAGCTGGCCTTGGCCTCAGAGCCCTCGGGCAATGGCCGATTGCCCGCCCTGCCAATCCGACACTGCTACTGCGACGCTATCATTAGTAGTTTAAAAGGGAAACTTTTGTAATTGAGATATCCTCTGGGTTGTTTTAGTCTTCGAATTGAAATTGGGCTACATACGCCAACGATTTATAGAGGAGATTCGTTATTTTAAAAAAACTAAAATGTTATTTTAAATTTCTCCTACTCAGTGCGCTCCCATGCAAGTTATTCAAACCTATGTTGAGCCTTTGCAGAAGAGCGGCTCTTGCATTTAGACTGCACACACTGGTTTACCAGTTCTGCACTTGGGCTTAGGTGCACCTAAATTGCTACAGACTTTCGATGGCAGCATTAAATACAATAACTGCGTCGAGTTGGCTTTTGATTAAGCGCTTGCTCTTGATTGAATGGCTTTTTTCTCTGTCTCAGTTCCCTGCTCTTGATTAGATGGGTATAGGTATCCTAACTTTTCTTATGTTTGTCGTTCCCCTTGAGCATTTTGTTTTATCCTTGCTTTTGATCCGATGTGATGCAGCCCTCCACCACTTGTGTTCTACAACTAAATGTTTTTGACATTCATTTAACACTCTGTGGAAGTTTATGTTCTACTCTTGCTCTCCTTCCCCTGTCTTTCTGTGCATGTAGAGAATGCTTGTTCTCCTGTTCCTCCAGCTTCCCTCTCCCCTTTGGCTCTGCCCTGTCTCAATCATTGAGCACTGCAGGGGCTTGTTGTTGCACTTTCTCTCCCCTCCTACGTCTTCCTGTCCTCTCCTCAGCTTTATCATATTCTCTCCACTTCTACAAGTCTCCACTCAGTGCTGGCTGCTTCTATTGGGTTTGCCAATGTTTAATGCTTTTAAAATTGTGCTGGTGGTTTCAATTCATATAGCAGTGTATTTAGCCTTCTTACAAGATGGCTGCCAAGTTGTGTGACTCTACACAGCAGCATTCATGAAAGTATTGAAAATAACAATGTTATTCTTTCACAATGGCCACCACATTGCATGATCCAACGTGATAGTCATCTTGAAAGTATACATTTTTGAAAATGTTTCTATGCTTTCAAGATGTCCACTACATTGGACCATGCCATCAGGTATCATGAAACATAGCTGTCCTCTTCAGGTGTAGTGTAACCTGAGAGGGATAACAAGGAGGGAAGGAGCCAATAGCAACACCAAAGGTTTATTTCGCCTTTTAAAGGGATATGAGTTTTTACGATAACAGATACAGTCTTGACTAGGGGGTTCTGCCAGAGTCTTGTCAATCTTGCTTGTTCCTGGTCCTTCGGAGTTGGTTATCCCGTCACCGTGTTCACACCGACGAGAAACAAAGGAGAGGTAGTATTTAGATTACTGCTCTAAATTTACCAGAGTTATGGGGCAGGGAGTGAGGGTAACGTTTGTGGGGAAAACCATCACCATTGTACACAACAAAAGAACACAGTTATGATAGCGGCAAGTTTCACCCCAAGGTGTGACGTGACAGTGCCCAAGGAATAAAGTGAGCGTTTGTTTGACAATGCTATAAGACGTTCCCCCCCCCCCTTCCGTTACCCGCCCCCCCTTTAAAAGACAGTAGGACTCGGAATCTGCTCCGTACCTTGCTTAGCCACGCGTCTCCGTGAGCGTGGCTGGGCGAAGCGTATTATCAGTGGCCTCCTGGCTTTTCCTCCGACGGCGGTTTCGGCTCCTCTTCACGGTCGGGAACTCCCTCCGCGTCTCCGGTGGTTCTCAGCTCCGTTCGGCTTCCTCTTCTCTCCTCGATGCTGCTGCTCCCGGCTGCTGCACACCTCGGTTCTTCCTGGTCCGCCTTTTTTTCTGTGGAAGTCGGCATTGATAGGCCCACGAATTCTGACGTCACAGGGGTAGGCGTCAGTTCAGGGAAGTCCATGCTTTCCTTAAAGGGCCCGGTCCAGTCCTGTGAAGGAGACTGACAATCAGTCACGGGGGATACTACGTGCGATCCCGTGACCCCGTGACATGTAGACAATATGTTTTCAATATGGCCAGTAGGCCCTATTGGCTTTGCCAAATACCGGTGCAGTTAAAAAAGCATTATCAAAGTAAATAGTAGTGACCTAACGGCATTGGCAAATGAGACCAATTGGCTTTACCAACACTTATTATTGTGGTTATCTTTTAGTTGCACAGGTGGGTTCAGAGGTTACACCAGTACCTGCATACTAGTGATAATTGGAGGTATCATCACAAAATGTAACAATTTTGAAAAATTCTTAAATGAAAATGAACACGGATGAACCTATATGAAAGTGTTTGAAATTAGTTATACATTAATATGAACACCAAACGCCACTGACAGAATGAATGCTCTCCCAGCCAAAGATAGCAAATGCCAATGTACTACACTTTTTATTCATCTCATAAGGAGGAAAGGCGCGGGGACAGAACCTAGGATACGGGGTACGTCCCCAATAGTATATTGAAACCAACAGTACCTAGTGAGCAAAACAAAAAAGTTGTAGTGGTCTCTAAGGAGGAATCCTTCCTCTTAAGGATGGTAACCTTCACCCACCTGCTGGTGCTTCATCATAGGGTACCGTCGCATCTATTTTTTTTATCTCCTTATTGGTTTTTTATGAGTTAGCATACATACAGTAAAAGGGTATGCAAAGGAATATTAACAGTGCAGATAGTCGACAATAAACAATATTTAGACATTTTGCGTGAATATGCATCAGGTTAATTCCTAGTAAGGCACGTGTCGATTGAAGAACTGTTGTTATACAAGGCAGGTTCACAAGCTCTGGGTAAGACCCATAATAGGAAACTTGCAGTTTGTGGGACTTGAGTTGGAGCAGTTTGGCCAGCTCCAGATCACCAGCATAGTTGCTATATTTGGCGGTGACGACTCCCCCAAGCCCGACCCGTTCGACTGGGACCCCCTTGTCATCTAATCTCTTTTGGGATAAAAATATATATGGTTTCAGAAGCACTGTAAAGCAGCCAGAGTTTACAGGGGTAATTGACCCCAGTACACCAAGATGGAGACAGTGTTTAATGACCGAAGGCATCCGTGCAAGGTACTGTTATCCTAAATAGGTGTGTGGTCGTGTCCTGTATGTTATGCATGACATTACGCTGCTCTGCCCTACAAGGAATTGACTCCTTCTGAGGCACGCAGAGGGCGAAGTCTCATGATTTTTCAGCAAGGCACAATGCTAAATTTAATATAATTTAAAGAAGGACGCCCTGATATTTTCTGCACAAAAGAAAGGCATTAGGCCATTGTGGTTTTGAAAATTTAGGGCGAACTGTAACGGTGATGACTCACAAAAATACAGTAAATGAGTACACTGGTGACTGATCTAATGAGAGTACTCTTTTTTTATAAAGAACACTGCTCCCTTACATTTAAAACTAGGTCAAAACAATGAAAATAATTGACTTTTCAGGAGTGATTTACTTGCACTTTGAGTCCTTCTTTACTTTTTTAAAGACCATTAGAAATTTAAACGGCAGAGCAACTGACCACATTATGTTGCATATGATTAAGACCTGCTTTGGTCAAAACGCGTTATGCTACAAGGATTCCTGCCTACAAATAAAACTGTTTGTTACCTGTACTCGGTTGGAGGGCTTGTTTTGCGTGCTGTAAGAGTACGGGATTTTCTTTTGGAATATCGTTTATTTATGCAAGGGGAGGGCTTTTGGAAAGAACATCAGTGTATATTGATTTATTTTTGCAAGGTTGTGATGCAATAGATATTTTCCACAAAAATGTCACTTTACAACTCAAAGGTTTACAGAGGCGAATATCCAAAGGGAAGAATAAATACGATAAACAAACGCAGCAATATGAAGCGTTGGTCACAAGGCTGAGCAAAGACAAAGACGTTATTGTCCGAGGGAGTGATAAGGGAGGCAATATTGTACTTCTAACACGAATAAAAAACAATAAAGAAGCTTACCTCCAACTTAACGACAGACAACATTATGAACGCATTAACACAGCAACCAGGAAAACTACACAGCAAGAATATTATCACAAACTTGCTAAGTGGAGAAGTAAGAAAATGCTGTCTGAGGATGAATTTAAATACTTGAAAATTGACAGTCCAGTAACTCCTCTGATCTATTTTATACCCAAAGTCCACAAAGACATGGAAAACCCACCCGGCAGACCAATAATCTCTGCAAGCGGTGGGCTTTTGGAAAGAACATCAATGTATATTGATTTCTTTTTGCAAGGTCATGTGAGAGCCTTAGTGTCCTATATTCAAGACACTGGGGAATTTTTGCTCAAAATACAAAAGATCACATGGAGAGATGATTACTGGATGTTGGCGCTTGATGTGACCGCGCTATATACGAGCATTGTACACACTGATGGGTTAGCTGCAGTAAACTATTACCTAGCTCGTCGATTGGAGCAATTTGATTACCATAACATCATGTTGCAACAAATGCTTGAATTCTGCTAAAACAATAACATTTTCATCTATAACAATCTTCTCTACCGCCAGTTGCAAGGTGTGGCAATGGGGGCCAGTTTCTCTCCAAGCTATGCCTGTTTGCATATGGGGGCTTGTGAGGAACTGGTCCTCAAAGTCGAACATGGGGCAATTTTTAATAACAATGTGGTTGCTTGGTATCATTATATTGACAATTTGTTTGTAGTTTGGAGAGGTGGCAAGGAAAAAGCTGAGAAGTTAATTTCTGTGATTAATGAGAATGTGTTCAATCTTAAGTTTACTGTAACTATGAGTCAGTCTAGTGTTACCTGTTTGGATACTGAGGAGTACATTAGCAATAATAAGATTGAAACAAGATTGTTTAGAAAGATCACTGCAGGCAATACTATCTTGCATGCGGACAGTGCACATCCTACAAACTTGATAACCAGTATCCCTCACGGAGAGATACTCTGATTAAGAAGGGTGTGCAGCTGCGAATCGGATTTGATAGTAGCTCAGAAAGCCAATAAGAGCAGGTTTCTTGAAAGGGGCTATACTGAACGAGTCATAGGTAGCGCCTTAGCCAAATCAATGCAAGCAAGTAGACAAGAACTTCTCGATACTTATAATCCTATAGCTCTTCCTGAAACACCTGTAAATACAGCAATGTATGATCAGTCGTCTGTTCAAACTAGCTTGTTTAGAATCATAACAGGATTTAACAGACAACACACGGAATTGTATAAAACCATAAATCGCAATTGGCCTACTATTCTGAGTGATCCCATTATTGGTCCCACACTTCCCCGGAAAGCCTCTATCACTTTCAGTCGGGCACCGTCTATGAAGGATCGTTTGGTTAATACCAGCACGGAAATTATCGAAAAGACTACTTGGCTACAGACGCTAACAGTGGCTTTTTCAAGTGTAAAACTTGCAAGTCTTGTACACATGGTATGAACATGAAAGTTTTTAAAGATGGTTTTAGTGACAAGGAACATCGGATAAACAAGGTACTTACTCGCAAGTCTGAATTTGCCATTTATGTTCTTCAGTGCCCATGCCAGTTAAGATACGTAGGAAGCACAAAACATGCGGTGCATAAGCGCATCCTACAACATCTTCGGGCAATAGTGAATGAAGATAACACCTACCCTGTAGCCAGACATTTCAGGTAATTTCCACCATAGCGACAACAAAGGTCTCAAATTTTATGTTATTGATGCAGTCATTGCCAGCAGGCGAGGAGGTGAAAGGGAATCCAAGCTCCGCAAACTTGAAACAAAATACATTTTCCAGCTCGATACCAAACATCCAGGGGGGCTGAATATCACAGAGGATTTGCACACATGTTTAAATTAAACTCCGGTTGAAAATTTTTATCCATGATACGCAGTGATTTTTATCTTAGTAGGCCAGACCTGTGCGGGGTCTTACCTGTTTGATAATTATTTATTGTTTTAAATTTATAATATGATAAGGGTGTTTAATGAGTCACTTCACTCTCTATTTTAGATTCATGGTGGCCAACCGAAGAGTCCTCTAATTCAGCCGTTAGATTAAACCCCGAAATCTGAACTTCCCAGTGGTGGGAAACAGTTAGTTGTAGGTGTTTGGGAACGTTATCCCCCCATTCGCTGTATATTATTCATGACTATATTGAGTTCTAAAAGATTAAATTGTACTTGTATTGTCCAAAAGATGAAATAGTTTACAGAGTACTGGGAAAGCAGTAAGATAATCTAATAAGACACCAGTTTGCTTTTACACTTTACTTGCCATAGAAGAGTGTGACTGGGATCAGTCCACCCTAACGCAAGATGTATTTCCCCGAATGTTAATAGCAGGCAATAACATATGTTTTTATTCACAGCAGTCATATTCTCTCGAATATGACTGATCATTTTATATTTTGCACATAAAACCGAAGGACAAAGACCTGTGATTTTGTATTATGTCAGGCTGGAAGACAGGAGTGACCAACAAAGCAGGGATTTATCCCAAGATTGACTTTAGTTGCCCAAATTTGAATTATTGGCAACATAGCAAATATAACATACTAATTAAGTCATTAGATTTTGGCAGTTGTAGACACTTGGTAAAATGGTTCTATATACAGTGCCTAGAGAGGTGAGTTTGGCACAGATAGAAGATATAATGATTCTATATGTTGGCTATAGTTCACCATATTTTTTGTCAATGATTTAACCTTGGATGAGATTCAGCAATGAGCAGGCATTAATAATTATTATTTTTTCATTAAGGCACTGTTATATTATCTGGATTTATCCATGTATTCTTATAGCCTCTAAATGAAATGTTTATTGTGATGTTTTGCACACATGCGCGCCTTGCACTTGTATTGCGAATTTAGCACATTGTTCTAGTTATAGTTAGCAATGTATGACTTAATTTGGATTTTATGATATCTATACCATTTTTGCACGTTGATTACAACTGTCATAGTGTGTTTAAGTATGTCTTCTACTTTTAGCCGTCAAACGAATCACATGATCGGTTTCAAATTATGCACAGTCATGTTGTAAACTGTAGTTTTATTGGTTCACGTTGTCATGTGATCAAGGCTCGGAGGAGCCGAAACGTTATGGCGGCAAAACTGCACAAAATAAAATAATTTGCACCTATTTACCTGGTCTGTGTCCGTGTATGCAGAGGAGTGGCGACTATACAGCTGCTATGGCTGATCTGCGGATCGTTATATATATATATATATATTCACTGAAAAAAAACATAGGTTTCAGACATGTTATAGTTAGGAATTAGCATTTAAAAAACCTTAGAAATTCACTGGAAAAAACATAGGTTTTAGTGGTGTTATAGTTAGCTGCACATTTCACTCGTACAAAACCATTGGAATTCCTCCGTTATAGTTAGTTGTGCCCGTAATCCACTGCTGATGATGTCACATATTACATCATTCATGACGTGGTCAGTGACATCACTGATGACATCTCAAATGACATCACTGATGACATCATCCAGTGAATGTGGTTTGGTTTGATATTTGAATAAGTATTATATATATAGCAATCTGCATTGAAAAGTGAGTGGATGTATAAGTCTCTGGATGGAGGATTTAATAGCACTCGAACTGTCTAAGTGACTAATTTAAAGTGTTTCTCTAAATATATGGAATAGTGATTACATTGTGAATATCTATATCACTGTATATCTTATTGCATAAACTACTACATATATTGGTTACTAGCTATGTGAAAGTCCTATATTTTTTATTAATTAGTTAAGTGAGTGATTGTTTAGATTAGTGAATGTGTGTGGGGTTCGGTGAGAGGTGTGACTGTCCAAACGTGTGAATAGTTGATTTAGTAGGTATATGAGTTTAAGACTGTTTATAGAAATAGTTGTTTGGGTGAGTGAATCTCTTTATGGGTGTGCTGATGAGTAAATATATTTCTCAATGATACACTGCCTTTTATATTTCTAGTTTGTTGAACATGTATGTGATAGTTGTATATAAATAAACAATGCTCAGTGATTGTATGAGTGAGTGTATCAAAAACTGTATACTTGTAATAGTGATTGTATAATGTATTAGTTACTATATATATTAATAAATAAACTGGTGTTTGTAGAAGTGTGTAGCTGACTAAATGTAAGTATGATCACTTTTTTGCATAAGTGAATATAATGTGTGCTAGTGTGTAATGTCGATGTAGGTGTATTTAATAGTGTTATATTGATCTTTGTTAGCATGTATAAGTGAATATATAGGTAATTGTTTAGATGTGTGTGTAGATATAGTAATCACTGAATGGGTTTTTAGAAACTTGTATTGGTGTTAGAATGGTTTCAAATATAATACTCCATATTTTATAATGAGTGTTGAAAGGTTATACTAGTGTATGATGATGTATCAGATTGTCACGTGGAGGATGTCATCAGTGATGTCACCATGTCATGAATGATGTAATATGTGACATCATCATCGGATTGCGGCCGCGCGAGTTATAGTGAGTACAACTAACTATAACGGAGATACTTCAATGGTTTTGTATGAGTGAAATGTGCACTAACTATAGCACCACTAAAACCTATGTTTTTTTCAGTGAATTTCTAAGGTTTTTTAAATGCTAATTCCTAACTGTAACAGGTCTGAGACCTATGGTTTTTCAGTGAATTTCAAAGGTTTTTTAAATGATAATTTTAAAATATATTTATTGTTGTTTTTTTATATATTTTTAACTACATTTTTTTAATCTTTTTATTTTTAGAAATGTTGTTTTTTTTAATTACATTTCATTTTTTTATTTGTTTACATGAAAATGTCTTTTTATTATTTTATATTGTTTATAATGTAGTTAAATTATTCAAATTTTTTTATTTTTATTATTTTTTTTATTTCCCATTTTAGGGTCACTGTCTAGGATCTGCGACGGGTACGACTTTTCCAACGCGGTTGCTATGCGACTTCCTCGCGACTCCTGGCGCATATGTGAGATGTACGTATTACGCGACGTCCTGGGAAATCTTCTGTAAACAGTTGAATAAAAGTGTTTTGGTTACAGTAGTGATTTTTAAGGAATATTATTGTATTTTAAAAGTTGACTATTAGATATATCCGAACCCCATCTGTGTGTCTACCCCCTAGGCGTAGCCTTCACTTTCCGCATGCGTGTTTGTGGTAGCGCATGCGTGTTAATGTTGCCCATGCGCACAATAGGTCCCACCATCTGGCGGTGTACCCCTAACGTATTTCATTTTTTTTGCGTATGCTCAATTACAACATGCCCAATCACAGCTCTCACACCCAGTGACGACATGCTCAATCAATCATCATTCTGCAAAGCATTTATAACCTTCCAACCTTCTTGAACTTTTCCTATTCTGCAGTCACAGCCATTGATAGTGTTCGTATCCACTTCTTCCTAGGTGAGCACTTTTTTAAGGGTAATTAAGTTAATTAATCTGAACGATCTTTAAGTACCGCGTAAATGCACATTTTTGTTCGATTTGACAATTCCGTTTTTAAGCGCGCTTTTCTGCTTTTTTATATCGTTAAAGTTGACTTCGTAACCTTTGTTTCTATGCAAAACACTTAATCCTGCTGCTTTTCTTTAATTTGCCAACTGCCACATGGCCGCTCCCGCAGCAGTGTGCTATGTGCTATTCGAGTTAATGCGATGTAGTTTTTCTTGTGTAAGTAGTGCGTCATGCATTGCAAAAGTAATGTTTTCGGCAATAGTGTATTTTAGAACGGTTTCAATCTCTTGTATGTTAAATAACTTGCCTTGGTAGCCGTTGTTTCTGGGCAAATCATTTAATCCTGCTGCCTTTCATTATTTAAGTAGTGCACCAAGTGCTGCTTCCTCCCCATCCACTGCACATGTAATCGATTGGCCAATGTTGTATTTTAGCACACTCTCCATGTTTTTTAATAACGCTAAACTTGATTTGCCCCCTGTTCTAGCTCATGTTTTTTAATAATGTTAAACTTGATTTGCTATCCTTTCTTCTGTGCAAATCACTTAATCCTACTGCGTTTCTTTAATTTGCCAAGCGCCACATGGCCGTTCCCGCAGCAGTGTGCTACGTGCTGTTCAAGTTAATCCGATGTAGTTTTTCTCGTAAATACTGTCACGTGCCCCATGCATTGCAAAAGTAATGCTTTCGGCAATAGTGTATTTTAGCACGGTTTCAATCTCTTGTATGTTAAATAACTTGCCTTGGTAGCTGTTGTTTCTGGGCAAATCATTTAATCCTGCTGCCTTTCATTATTTAAGTAGTGCACCATGTGCTGCTTCCTCCCCATGCACTGCACATGTAATCGACTGACCAATGTTGTATTTTACCAAACTCTCCATATTTTTTAATAACGCTAAACTTGATTTGCCCCCTGTTCTAGCTCATTATACATATGTGTCAAACATGGGACGTAATGGTCGCCACAAGCTGTTTATTCCTGCCCATGCACTATCCCAGGTGGTGGTCAATGGCTCGACACACCAGATCCACTGACTGCTCTCCATATGCTATCAGCCAAAAATTGCAATGGACCTAATGGAGTTATCAGGTTTGACTTTAACATTTCATGATAGAAAATGTATAATACCCTAATGGTGTCAAACTTCAGATTACTTGGTACTTTGTTTTGGCTTTGAATGTTTTTTATAAAAAGGCACAGCTTAAATTTTGAACATAGTATAGTAAGATATTTCTATTATGTTTGTGAATTTAAAATCATGGTTGTTATTTTGCCATTACAAATAGAACAGTTGTGACTGTCCTATGTACTTGATGGGTAAAACCCTGAAAACATGTAAAAAATATTGCTCATTAACTTTACAATTTTTACAATTGCTGTTATGATGCGCTAATGTTAATCTTTTTTACATTTAAAGTCTTTTGAAACTTTCTGTACTGTATGCAGCCAAAAAGATTCACAAATGGATAACGTAAAAGTAATCCGCCACTAAAGAGCTGGCACCTGTATCGAACTAAACACTATTTGGGAAAGGGTACTTCCAATTTCGTAAAAAGTATAAACTATACAAATAGTTATTTTGAATATGAGAAGAAACGTGTGTGAAAGGGCGATGTTATTCAACTCCACATTAAGTTAGTAACAATTAACAATCATAACATCTTTCTTTTACTATCTTTTAGATGTAGGGCTTCAGGGTGCATTATGTCCCAGCACGTGGTGAAAAACACACTGGTGACAGAAAGTTGAGCTGCGAATATTCTTTGCAGTCACTCTCACTTCCTCTCTCCTTTGATAAAAAAAATTACACACAATGTTAACTTCCTATTCATCTTACAGGTTGTGTTTCACAAATTGCCGTTCCCCACCAACACCTCTAAAATTTAACGTTCGAGGATTCTGCGATGATGCGTGGTCATCGTAACAAAGTTTGAGAAGGCTGCTTCGACACGTGGTGCACCCTCTTTGAATCACGCCAGTTGCACACTGTGAGCAAAAAATCTTGTTTCTGAAACAACAAGTAATCTGTGAAAGGAAAGAGTGGGGAGGGTACAGCAGCTTCACTGCGTAGGAATGTACAATTACCTCCGAGCAGTGACAATAGATAGAATACAACAGTCTGAGAGGCAAATCTACAAGCCCCTTGCGCCACTTTTGTATGTACTATACTATGACTAACTCTATGTTGTGAGAAAAGTGCCATCTTTCTTGCCTTGGTATGCCCCCACTTTTTTCTGAACTGCTGATGTACTTTGACTGCGTGTGCCCTGGGTCCCTGCCAATCAGGAACCCAGGGCCTGTGTTCCTTCCCTACAAAGAAAAGCTATGCTGAAACAAAATACCCAATTGGCATCTCTGGCCCCTGTCAGCCCCTAGTAAATGGTACCCTAGGTACCCAGGGCATGGTGACCAGAGAAGACCCCTGAGGGCTGCAGCCCTTATTGTGCCACTCTCAGGGGCCCTGTACCCTGGCTCCCACACACTGCCTTTGCAGGCTGAGTGCCTAAGTACAAAACTAAAGCAAGAGTCGACATGGCACACATCCCTGTGTGCCATGCCCACAGAACCCACTGCCCTGGCATACTTCAGTCACCCCTCTAGCTGGGTGCCCTATGCCAGAGGTGATGGCACAGGTGCATGAGCCCTGTGCCCCTACAGTACCCCAGGCCATTCCTGGGCACTGTAAGTGCAGTGTTGCCATTTAAGAATATATGGTGCTGGGAGGTTGTCATTCAAAAACTCCACAGCACCATAATGGCTTCACTGAAGACTGACAAGTTTGGTACCAAACTTCTCAGCACATTAAACCTGCACTGATGCCAGTGTGGGATTTAATGTAAAATGCACTAGAGGGCATCTTATAGATGCCCTCCAAAAACCCGAACCTACAATCCACGTCTGGGCTGAGTGGCTGGAGAGGCTGCCACACAGCAGACATGTTGCTGGACCCTTGGGTGGAGAGCCCCCTGCTCATCCTGGGCGAGGTGCTATGTTCCCCCCTCCCCCCCCCCCCCGGATGGACAGGGGGAAGCTTCAAAGGCATACCGCCTCCGAGAGCTTCTCCAGACCATTTGCTGTACCCAGCAACCAGCCCCCCACCAGTCCTACCCCACTCTGGCGGGAAAAACTATGTCAGGAAGGGGGGTTTGCCAACCTGCGCCAACTCCACCCCTCAGGTGGAGGAGGCGAGGTGAAGAACGACGCCGGGCTCCAGCCATCATGTAGATGGGGAGTCCTGCCCAATCCCAGCTACGCTCCTGCCCCCCTCCCACAAGAGAGGAGCAGGCTAGGGGGTGTACTCACCCCAGGACAGGGACCCATTGGTCCCTGCCCTTGCCCTACCTGTAACGCCCCCAAATTAGTATTTAGGGGCTCCCTGAACCTTCCTTCCTCAGATCCCGATATCAAAAAGAAGATCAAGAAGAAGACCCGCCGTGCAGCTGCTAACAGATCAACAACAACTGACTTGGCCCCAGCCCTACACGCCTGTTGATCCTGGAACCTGTTCCTGCCTAAACCCGGCGACCTCCGCGGACAGCAACCTTTGGACACCCAGAGGACCTGCCTGCCTTGACCCTCTCGACGATTGGGACTCCCATCAGCAGAGGCTCTGCTGCAACAACCCACCTGGTGCCCACCAGGAAGCTCCGGACCAGCCCACTCTGCACCAGCCGAGCCCGGGCCGGGCAAACCCGAACCAATACCACGAGGACGTCTCCCCGGCAACTGGGACCCGAAGTCCAGTGCCCAAAGACCCTCCTCGACGAACCAGCCGACGCCTGCAGACTCAGAACCAGGGGCCCCCCCAACCGCGACCAGCCGAGGGTAAGCTTTTCAGACACCCAAAGACACCCCTGCACCCGGCGCCCTACAGCCCCCTGTGACTCCCTTTGGGGTACCTACCTGTGCTCCAACATCCCAACTTACCTCTCGAAGTGCTGGTCGCCCCTGGAGAGCCACCGTCTCCGAGCCTGCAGCCTTTGTTCCTTTTTCAAGATCCTCATTGGATAACATTGAGCGCCTGACGGCTCAAAAGCACCCTGCACCTGCCGCCCGAGTGCCGCTGGCTGTGACCTCTTTGCCCTATCCTACTTCCCCCCCCCTTGCCCAGAGCAAGTGACCAGGAGCCCAGCTCCCAGAGCCGCGTGGCCTGCTAGCCAGCAGCCACCTACCGAAGGCTCCCTTTCCCTCATTGAATAACATTGGGCCTACCTACCTCTGCACCCGGCTGCCCCTACGCCGCTGGGACTGAACGAACTGTACTCACCTGACCCTGGGGGACCCCTCAGTCTATGCCCAGAACCCTAACTTCACCAACCAAGTACTCACCTGGAAACCGGTAATTCACTTACCTGCCTTTGGATAACATTGACCCATTTTTGACTCGAACATTTTCTAAGTGGGAAGTTTTGAAAACTGAAAATATTCCTATAAAATCAGCCAAAGTCCGAATTCGAAAATACTCACCTGTGATCAGGAGAGAAGCCAGCACTGAACCTCTCAGCCCAGTACTGAACCACAAAAGTAATCCCTAGCGGGGTTACTAGTAACCTGTATTTTCTCCATAGGAACCCATTGTCTGCTTTTCTAGAAAATTTCTTCTAAGTGTCTACTTTTGAAAACTGCCAATATTCTTTAAAAATCGTACGAAATACTGAAACGCAATGACCTACCTATTTTGAGTTAAGCCCCCAGTGCTGGCCCTAGGAGACTAGTGCTGGGTTACAAAAGTAACGCGATCGTACTTTACCTGTAACCTGAATTTCCTCCCATTGAATAACATTGTGAGAATCACCTCGAAAAGTTTCTAAGTGTGAACTTTTAAAACGGCTTTATATTCAGGAAAAATCATCACTGTAACTAAAATGTTTTTGCTAATCGGGTTTCAGCCTAGACCCCAGGACTGGATCCAAGATCTAGTCCTGGAACTACCAAAGTAATCTATAAAGTAATCAACTGTACTTTCCGATGAAAACCCATTGAGCTCAATGCTAGAGTGTGTTTCAGAACTGTATTGCTTATTAGCTAACCTGTGATTATTGTGTGTACAAACTTATTGCTCCTCTGCAAAGTATTTACATGAGAGTACTCGTAATGTGAAAAGTATATTTTTATAACTGTTGGTTCTAAAAATAAAACAACCAGATCTCTGGATATACAAACAATTGGCCTGGAGTTCAGTCCTTGAGTGTGTGAAACCTTTTGCTGACTGAGTGTGTACATCAAATGCTTTACACTGTCCTCTGGTACTGCCTTACTGCTCGACCAAGCTACCCCTTTGGAGAGTAAGGTCAGTTCTGACTTTAACCTCTGGGGTTGGTGGAATCTATACACACTGTACTTCCTTCTAGTCCAGTATATATAGAGCCACTTTCTTACATATATACTATATTTCAGATCACTAAACTGGAGGGTGCACTATGAACCAGCACATGCTTGGATACACAACCAAGGCAAAAGGTGAGCTACGAGTATTTTCTCCACTATTAATTGCTCCATCTATAACTTTCTCTCTCTCACAGTTTTAATGTCGTTTTCTCTCTTTCTTTCTCTCTCTCTCTCACATCGTTTCTGTTTCTGTTTTAAAGTTATGGACGCTGATGTCCACTCTGCCATGTACAACCAAAGCTGAGTTCAAGTTCTGAACTCTGTTGGTCACAGTGTTTACATAAGGTAAGCAGAGCGACCTAGATATACAATGCCTCCGATTAAATGCATTAGAAATAAAATACCTTATTTACAAGCCCCTTGCACCACTTTTGCGTCACTTTGGACATGAGAAAAGTAACACAAAAGTGGCGCAAGAGTCTTGTAAATAAGCCCTAAACAATATTGTCCTGTATAATAACTGGATCTCTCGCCTAATTCTGTCTCATGTCTGAATAATTTTAAAGACCTGTTGATCTGTAATGTAAATCTGACGTAATAGGCACCAAAATACACCGCTTGAATGCAAGCCTATAAGACAAGTGAAATGTATCATGTATCGGGCAAACTGCACACGTTAAAATGAGAAAATATCTTCAAGTGTTAATTTGACTTGTAATGTTTCACCTCATTTAGTCACATCGATCTAATTTTCTTTTTTGTTTTGCAGATTACCTACCATACTTCTATTGGAGTTCATATAACATTTTGTTTATTATATTTTGTCAAATTTATGTTTCTAGTTATTTATTGTATTATCTTTAAGTTACGTTTCCAGTTATTTATTGTTTTAATAACTTTTAATTTAAAAAAAAGTATATACGTCTTTTTTTCGGGGGGGGGGGGGGGGAGTGATCCCCAATAGAAATTATATTTATAATTTGAAGTATAATTCTGAGGCGAACTCTTTACCACATCTTTACCAGAGTTTATACCTACGACTAACGGTTCCTATGGAAAAGTTTAAAAACTCCAGCACATTATCTTTTTTCCATTACCAACATAGTGTGGTGAACTTCTAACCTCTGTGCTCATTTAAGTGTTCCATGAACTGTTACTATGGTAACAGGCAGAAAGCTGTTTGGGGGTAGGGTTGAAATGTACAGGTTGTACAAAAAACCGTTATATTAACCCAGGATTCTCCACAAGACCAAAAAGGAAAGCAAAGTAAAACAAAACACTGTGTACCAGATTTACAACGCCCTTGCACCACTTTCGCGTCTTGGCCCCCCCCTACAAAATTAGAAGTGTGTGGGCCTCAACACCCCCCCAAACCCCGGGAACCACCAACCCCGGAAATTTGTGTATTGTGGGAGGCAGACTGCGTGGCACTCCGCCTGGTGCCCTCGAGAGCCCTGGAGACCGCCACGCCCCAGGGCCGGCTCATGCAGTGTTCCGGGGTGCCCACCCCCAGGACACTGCCGTTTGCTCCCACCCTGGCATTCCAAAGTGCCACGCGGCCCCCCTCCCACACATTAAATGAAGCCCCGGGGATGGCGGTCCCCGGGGCTGTGGGGGGGGGGGCAGTGAGCCCTCCCCCGCATATATTAACTTAGAGCGCCGGAGGGTGGCGGTCCCCGGACAGTGTGTGTGGGTTTGGAACCCCCCACACTATTTTTTTTAAAATGCCCCCGGGATTTGGCCGCCCCGGGGACTAATAATCTTTAAACCGCGGGAGCGCGTGCTTCGTGTTTTTTTTTCTCTCTCGTTTTCAAAATGCGCGGATCCTACACGCATCCCGCGATTTAAATTTTTTTTAAATATATATTTTTTGCCCTAGATCTCCTTGTGCGACCCCCTGAGCAGGCCTGGGACTCAGGGTGTGTCTAACTGACTCCCAGGCCTGCTCAGGGGGTCGCACAAGGACCTCTAGGGCAAAAAATATATATTTTTAAAAAATTAAAATCGCGGACAACCCGCACTCTCCTCGGCTCCAAGGCCTGACAGACGTTCCTATGGGGCCCAGCCTGGGGGCACCCTCCAAGCTTCAGCCCGGTGAGTGAAGGCGTACGGCAATCGGGTAGGGGCTGAGCCCTTCCCTCCTCCCCTGCAGCAGCGACCCTTTGTCACCTCGGCTCCGTCCTGCTCCTTCCTCCAGCTGGGGCGGAGGCGGGGGCGCTGTGTCTTGGCCCTCCATTGATGTGCCTGCCGAACATGGGGTAGGAGCTGTGCTGGCGTGGCCCCCCGGCCACTGGGGTGGCCCTTTTTCCTGGCGGCCGGGAGAACTGTTGGTGCGGCCCTTCTGTCCTCCACACGTTGAGTTGTCACTGGGGTCCCCCGCCTCAAACTTTGCTGGACTCCGGAGGCGCTGCCCCCCACCCCCCGAGCCTCCTGTGCTGCCGGACCTGCAGGGGTTAGGGACGAGCTGGATCCTCCTTGGCTCCGGGGCCTGCTGGACGTTCCTAGGAGGCCCGATCAGAGATCACCTTTAGGGTTCGGCCTGGTGAGTGGGGAGGTGTGCTGTTCGGCTGCCACAGCCGGGTAGCGGCGTGAGGGTTGGGCCCTCCCTACTTCCCTGCAGCAGCGGCCTGCTTTGCCTCGGCTCCGGCCAGCCCATTCCCCCTTGCCTGGGCTGAGACCGGGGGGGCTGTGTTCTGGCCCTCTGCTGCTGTACCTCACCGGACGTGGGGGACCTGTTGTGCCTGGCGCGGCCCCCTGGTCATTGAGGTGGCCTCCATCTCTGGCAGCCAGGTGATCTGTTGGTTTGGCCTCCAGGGTATGGAGACATTGGATCCGGCCAGGCTGGGCCCTTCTGTCTTCTGTGGGGCCTCGCTCCCGCCCTTTACTCTGTTGGCTTCTGGGGTCTCTTTGACTTCCCCCAAGACTTCCTTTTCCGGACGGCCGGTGAGTGGGGTCCAGGACCGTGGATCGGCTGCCAGATCGGGCTGCGTTGCGGATGGGCATTATCGGCGCTCCTGCCTTCCCCTCTTCTTCCCTTGCTTCTCCCCCCTTCTTCCCTTGCTTCTCCCCCCTTCCTTCGCCACGCAACACATCAGAGGGTGCATTTCGACGTTTGCCGGTCCGTGCACACACAGTGGATCTCCCTCTCAGTTCCGGTTCTGTGTGGCTTTATCATCGATTGCCGGACGGAGGTGGAGGGAGGGGAGTCCCTGAACTAGTGCTATCTGCCGCCTGGTCTTAGGGTGCCTGGCCTTGAAGCCCGGGTCTGAGCACTGACTGCCTGGGTGTCGGCCCCCCCTCCCTACATCTGCTGTCTGTCTCCCCATCCACCCGGCGGCGGGGGCCTTCCTCCACGACCACGATGGGCAGGGACCGCACCCCGAAGACGTCTGCACCACAGACCCAGACAAAAATGGACCAGTACACCACAAGTAATTGGGAGCCCAGTGGGGGGGGGGGGCGGCGAGTGCCGCTGCCCCCGCAAGGGGTGATCTTTCCACGATCCTCCAGGTGATTGGCACCTCACAAGCTGCGGTGGAGAATAAGATCGGTGAGGTGAGTGTGGACATGGCCCTCATTCGTCAGGATCTGCGCAGCACATCGGCCCGGATCGCTGAGGCGGAATCGCGCAATTCCGTGGCCGAGGATGACATAGGCCAATTGAAGACCCAGGTGGCTCGGCTCCAGTCTCAGACCTCTGAACTTTATCGACAGACCGAGGATGCAGAAAACAGGTCAAGACGATATAACCTAAGGTTTTCCTAAGGGAGTTGAGCAGGGCCGGGCGGACACATTCTTGGAGACCTGGATAAGATCCTGGACACCCAGGGACTCCCTCTCTCAGTGGTTCGCGATCTAACGGGCTATTTGCTCCCTGGCTCCTCGGCCACCACCTGGGGCCCCGTCTCGACCCTTCGTGAGAGTCCTCAACTTCCGGGACAGGGACGCTATCCTTAAGGCGGCAAGGACGCATGGTCCAGTGTCCTACCAAAATAACAAGATTATGCTCTTTCCGCATTATACCAGGGAGGTGCAGGCTCAGCGATGCACCTACTTCAAACAGAAACTCCGTAATCTGGGTCTCCGCTATAGTCTCCTCTTTCTGGCCCGGCTCAGAGTTGTGTTCCAGGACAAGACACTCTTCTTTGACACTCCCCAGGCGGCATGAACTTGGCTCACAGAGGAGCACCCCCTCCGGGCTTGCCCCGTTCCCCCCCTGCCAGACGGGTGCCACAGCAACCTGCACTAACTCTTCCTAAGTCGCAGCGGCGCCGCACTAGGTCCCGCAGGAAGGGTGACTGACGCAGCGGGGCCTGACGTTCACCAGATGCCGGGTCTCCGCTCTCATCTCTTCTGAAATGCCTCCGAAGCAGGGGCCCTGCAGCCTGACTGGGTCCATGATCGATCTGAGCCGGGTCCCGGACCCCTCCGGGACACTGCGCCCTGCCTTGTCCGATTCTGACTTATCCCGGAGCCCTGCACTTCGTGGCTCCGAAGAGGACACTGGGGTTTGACCAGGGATCCAGGCGGCCTGGGGGACCATGACTTCTTAGAATTTTTGGTTTTTGCAGCTGTGCACGATTTCACATCCTTCTACATGGAGGGTTCCATCTTCGCCAAGACCAAGCTCTGCTAATTGTTTTAGCTTAGCATTAGAACTAATTTGTATTCTTAGTTTAGTTTTTGTTACTTTTCTTTTCAGGGCGACAGATGCTTAAATTCCAGAAGTGTTGGGTGGGGGGTGTTGGGGGGCAGTGAAGGGGGGACCATTGTCTCGTCAATGTTTAATGTGTTTGGCCTCGTTTGGGCCCGTGTTTCCTATCTTTTGTGATGGTTCACAGACGGCACATGCTAAATCCACCGACTTGAGACCTACCATACTACAAGCACTACCTTTACACCCAGACCTCATGATGTTACATACCCTGCGATCCAGGCCCCCATCGCTGGTCCACAACCATACCACCCGGTCACATGACGTCCTCTCTTACTAGACTCCTCCACATTCTGTCATGCAACGTCAACGGCCTACTGGACCGTATAAAGCGAACCGCGGTTCTCGGAGGCGCCCAATGCCAAGCTACAGACTTCCTGTTTTTTACAAGAGACTCACCTTTTGGGGACATTTTGTAACTTCCTTGCCAGGTATGGGTTTGACAGGGTCTGGCATTCTGGCTTTAGTCGGTGCTCTCGGGGAGTGGCAATACCGGTTCGTAGGGATCTCCTCTTTAATCTTCTGCAGGCGGAAACTGACACGCAAGGGTGCTATGTGGCCCTATCCGGTAAGATCGAGGGTCATCCTATCAACCTCCTATGTGTGTACATACCCCCGCAACAATGCCTACTATCCTCCCACACCTCACACTCCTGATCTCTAATTTCCCTCTGGGCTTGACGGTTATTGGAGGCGACTTCAATGCGGTTATGCAGCCCTCCCGTGACACAACAGGTACCCCCTCTGCATCCCGCCTAGCTTCTGGCAGGCGCCTCTCCGATTGGTCCTCGGCCCTGGGTCTCTGTGACACCTGGAGGGTGTGGAACCCTCGCCGGGAACAGTAGACTCACACTTCAGCGGCCCACCACACCCACTCTTGTATTGACTTGCTCTTGTTGCCGGCCACCGATTGCCAGTTGGTGTCTGAGGTTACTATCCTCCCCAAGGCATCTCCGACCATTCCCCGGTCTCGCTCCGGCAGGCCCCCAGGGGGGCCTGCGCAATCTGGCTGATGAATGTTTGGTTCCTGCAGGATGCGGATTTCATTGAGACCCTTGGGCAGGAGCTGCAGCTATATTGGGTGGTCAATAAGGGATCGTTTCCCTCTCTGGGTACCGAGTGGGAGGCTGGCAAGGCTACCATGCGGGGCTTCGATAGAGGCCTGGTTCATGATAAGCGCACGGCGCAGACCGCCCATCTGTTGTAACTCGAGACTCTGGCTGCACAGCTGGAATCTGCCCAGATCTCCGCTGCTGAAGTTTGCTCCACCCGACAATTCACGCTGATCCGCAAGAAACTCCGCCAGCTCTCTTTGGAATCGGCTAAGGTCCTGTGGCGTTCTTCGGTGGTTCATGTATACGGATGGGGGGACAAAAATGGGAAGCTACTCCATAACCTGCTCTCCTTCTCCAAAGCCGGCGCATAATCCCAGAGGTCCGAGATGCGGCTGGCGCCCATCATCTTACTTCCTAGGCTATTACACAGCCTTTGTGGGCTACTACGCCGAATTGTATGCGGCCCGGCCTCCCTGACAGAAATGTTGACTGAGGCTGGGACCCAACTGGCCCATCTTCCCCAGGCAGTCTCGGAGACCCTGGATCTCCCCTTTACCCCGGAGGAGATACATGGGGCTATCTCGCTCCTACACTTGGGTAAGAGGCCGGGGCCGACCTCCTGGTCCCTCACCTGGTTGACCTGTTTCACCACGTGGTGGAAGTGGGGTCCTTCCCTCCAGAGACCGATGTGGCCACCATTGTGTTCCTTCCCAAAACGCAACCGCCTTCCCTCTCCTGCGTGGATTATCGCCCCATTTTCCTCCTCAACACCGAGGCGAAAATCTTTGCCACTGCCTTGGCCCAGCGCCTCCGCCCCCTTTTGCATGATTTGGTCCACCCGACCAATGTGGCTTTATTCCTGCCCGTGGTACCCAGAATTGCATACACCGTCTTCATCTCGCTCTCGTTCACTGCAATCAACTTACCTCATATTTGGCCCTGCTTTTCATTGATTTTGAAAAAGTCTTAGACACAGTCGACTGGAACTATCTAGATGACTTGCTGGAGGCAATGGAATTCAGACTCCGATTCCGACGTTTCGTCCGAGTCTTGTATTCTAGTCCTAGAGAATGGGTTTTAATTAATGGTGTACTCTTGAAGGTATATCCCATCCAGAGGGGCACCCGCCAAGGCTGTCCGCTCTCACCACTTTTATTTGCGTTAGCTGGAGTCCTTGGCCACTCTAATTCGTAACAACCCTATGTCAAAGGGTGAGCCTGGGATCTGTTTCAAGTTTTCAAAGTTGCCCTTTATGCTGATGACGTACTCCTTTTCTTAGCGGACCCTGAGGATTCAGGCCCACGATGCCTGGAAGTCCTCCCCGCCTTTGAACGAGTTTCTGGCTACGGCTAAATCCGGCAAAATCCACCTTGGTCCCCCTTCATCCATCCCGGGCCGGTTTCGATTGGCAGACGAATATTCCCCTGCGTAGGCAGTCCTTCAAGTACGTAGGTGTCTGGGTAACTTTACTCCCTGAGCTTGAATGGGCCCTCAATCTTACCGCCCTGGTTACTAGGGCCAAGGCGGACCTCAAGCGATGGCAGTCCCCTCCTCTTAATCCCCTGGGCAGAAGTGCGCTTTTTAAAATGATGGTTCTCCCCTGTTTTTTATATATTCTTCAAAACATAACCTTTCACCTTCCGGGGATCTGGTTCCGCGAGATCGATGGGCTGCTTACCCCGTTCTTATGGAAGGGCGGGAGGCCTTGCATGGCCTTGGCGCAGTGTCGCATACCTCCCTATGATGGGGGAATGGGAGTGACCAATCTTCACCTTTACTATTTGGCCACGAGACTCATTGTAGTGCACGACTGGTTCGCCGGCGGCTGCTCCGACCCGGCGTACCGGATTGAGCTCCGGTCGATAGACTTTCCATTACTCCTGGCCTACTTGTACAGGGCTCCCATACCGCAGGTCCTTCCACCTATCACTAGGTCTGTCTTACTCTCCTGGCGCACTGTCTTGCGTCACACGAAATGGGACGGAAAGCTTACCAAACAAACACCCGTGTGGCGTGGTACCTGGCTGAGGGAGGCTTGGGCCCTCCAGGACTTTTGTCAAGGTGACCGCATTGGGATCTCGCTCCTTGGAGACGTCGGGGGGCCTTATGTAGGGCTTTTTGGGATTTGCAACAGCGCTACTCCCTCCATGCTTCCCAGTTCTTTAAATACCTGCAATTGCGGCATGCTTTACATACACACATTACCTCTCCCACCTCCCTCCCTGAATTCAGTCCCCTTGAGGCCCAAGTGATGATGGGGAATCTGGATAGGGGTGGGGGATCGCGGATCTACTGCTTTTTAGTGAATAACGCCCCAGCGACCTTAGACTCACTGCGCACCCGATGGGAGGAGTAGTTGGGTCCCCTGGAGGATGCAGACTGGCGGGACGCTCTCATGGCCCCCAAGATCCTGACTACCTCTTCCAAACTGCGCCTCATTCAACTCTACTACTTACATATGGCTTATCTAACCCCTGCACGTTTATACAGAGCCCGACTGAGACCCACCCCGACTTGTGCAAGATGTAACCATGCACCAGCCAATTTCTACCACATGGTCTGGCAATGCCCTTCCATCGCATCGTTCTGGGCGGGAATAGAACTCGAGTTCACGTAGACCATGGGGGGGGGGTCGTTACCCATGATCCTGTGCGTCTACTCCTGGGTGTGTCCGATGGCTTGGAAGGCTCTTGGGCTGACAAACAATTTTTGGGAACTGCTTTGGCGGAGGCGAAAAGAGACATTGCGGCGCTCTGGTCTCAAGTTAGGCCTCCTACCCTACGGAAGTGGAGGCGGGGTATGGGACCCATGAGGAACCACTCTTTGAGGCCCGGGGTTTCCCTCAATTGTTTGGAAACATCTGGGGTGAATGATTCAATATTTTGTCTTGATTCCTGGAGGTGTTTCATGTGCCTTTCTTATCCGACCCTTGTATTTATGTCTGAAACCCGATAAGCAGGTCTCTGTCTGTCTCCAGCCTTATTGTTATAGAATTTTGTTGGACTTGGCCCGTTTTGCAGGGTCATCCCTGAACTGTTTGCCTTCCTCCTATATTTTTTCTGACCTTTTGTTGGCTATTTTATGACTCTGGGCATTTTACCACTGCTGATCAGTGCTAAAGTGCATATGCTCTCCCTACTGTATTGACTATTTGGTTTACTTGTCTGATCCTAGCACAGTGCACTGACTGTGCCCAGGGCGTGTAAATCCAAATGCTGCTAGTGGGCTTGCAGCACTGGTTGTGTGACCCACAGAAGCGGCCTTGTAAAACGTGTCTACGGTCTGCCATTGCAGAGCCTGCGTGCAGTCTGGTACTGTCATGCTGACTGGGCAAGTGCACCCACTTGCCAGTCCCGAAACCTTCCCTTTTCTTCATATTAGTCACCCCTATGGTCGGCCCAAGGGCAGGGTGCATTGTAAGTATGAGGTAGGACAAGCCCTGATGTGTGTGGTATGTCCTAATAGTGAATTACAGCCATTTTCGTTTTTCACTATTGCAAGGCTACTTGTTCTCCATAGGCCAGAATGGGCTGCTAGATTATTACATGTTTTTAATCCTAGCAGACTCAGAGAACATGGTAGAAATTCGAGTTTAGTATGCCTGGTCTTAGAATAATAAAATACATCTTTTAGTGAAGTTTATTTTAATATTCTGTGTTTGCAAATACCAATTTTAGAAAGTAGGGATTTGCTTGCCTAACCATTTAAGCCTGTCTTTGCGAGTTTGTGTATTCCTTGTCTGGAGTTTGAGTGACAGGGCTGGGGGGTTCCAGGAGACAGAATGAGTCAGCTCAGTGGTGAATAGAGAGATCTGCATCTAGATGGGAGGGAGGAGTTGCACCTGGGACCTGAATAGGACTGTGCCCGCCCCCCACAGTGCTGGCTCCACCCCCTGTGGTGCGTCTGATGTCTCTGCCAAGCACACTGAAAGAAGAGAAGGAAGACTGTCAACAAAGTGCTCCAGGACTGTACTTTCCTTCCACAATGCTGGCTCCACCTCCTGTGAGGCGTCTGATGTGCCTGCCCTGCGCTGTGAAAGGAAAGGAGAAGTCTGGTAAACAGTGCTTCAGAACTGGTTTGGACTAGGCACAGGCCCCTCTCCCCTCGGAGAACAACGTTTTTGGGGTATAAATATTGGGACCCTGATCCCATGAAATTAGATCACTCCTGGAACTGACGAGAAGAAACCTCTGCTGAGGAGAACCAACCTGAAAAAACTGAGTAAAGACTATTCCCAAGCTGAAGTGCTGCTTGGGGGATTGGCCTGCAGTGATTGCCTGGCTGTCTAGAGAGGAGAAAGGACTTTGTGGATATAACTTGTGCTAAAAAGATCTCCAAGGGCTTGGAAGAGAGTTTCCCCTGACCGAAGTCCAAGGACCAGTGGTCTTCACCAGCCTTTGTGAATTGCTAATGTTCCAGTGGCTACAGAGGCAGGGAGCTGTGACCGACTCTCACGATAGGCCCAGTGTCCTGTTGGCACCGCACTCAGCAACGTCCACCTCGAACAACGAAAGCTCTGCGCTCACCGACTCAGTCTCGACGCCGTCAACGAGCCGTAGCCTGCACGTGACTGGAAGGACACCGCTATGTGCCACGCCTCGCTACACCGAATCGAACTGGTCTGACCGACGTGGTCACTGCTGCTGACTTCGAGTCCTGTGACCGCACCGGAGTTGGGCACCGCCCCGTACACTTCGCGACCCACCGCCCGACTCTCACCGCTGTCTGGACCGACCAACGCCAGCTCCCGAACTCCGGCTCGAATGCCGCACCGTAAAGCTGGAAGCTCCGCAATGAGCAACGTCCGCCCCGAACAACGCAAGCTCTGAGCTCATCGACGCCGTCAACGAGCCGTAGCCTGCACCGCGACGGAAGGGACACCGTGACCTGCAACGCTTTCTTTTCCTGCACCGCGACGATGACAGAACCGGCTCGTACATCCGTGCCGGCCGCCCCAAGGAAAAGGTACTGTGTTTGAGTCTGTCGACATTTGAGTGGGCCCGGACTGCCGCGGTCCGCTAAATTTGTTAGACTCTGTGTTCTTTCAGCACACTGTAGCCGGACAAGGCTACCGACTCGCACAGAACTTTGATTTACACCGTTTTAACCAGAACTCTTGAAATTTGATAGTACTGTGGATTTTTTTGTCGTTTATTGGTCCTGTGGTAACTCTATTTAAAGTATAACTTATTTTTGATACAAAACCTTGTGTGGTGTCCATTTGTAGTGTTGTTACTGTATGTGGTCACAAATGCTTAATTTACATCGGCTCTGAACTAGCCTTGACTCCTCACGCCACGCCGCCTAGAAGATGAGCAAGGGTTATTTTAAGAGGGTAACTTCCTTGCCCTGACTAGAGGAGAGGGTCCCTGCTTGGCACAAGTACCTAGCTGCGTCAACCAGAGACCCCCAATTCTTACAAATATCAAAGTGTAGTGCCTGATTGTGCTGTCAATGTAACTGTGTGGATTTCTATAAATGCCAATAAACTTGATTATCAACAAACAAAATGCTGTGCACCAATTCTCTAAAATGTTGTGGGAAATCAGTGCAAAGTAGAGACTGTCTCTCTTAAGAGGACCTTGAAATTTGAAGATCAAACATCTCCTTTGCTTGTGTTAAGGCCACATCTTTTTGAAACCGTAAGTCTTTCAGTCTGCTCAAGGCATCCAACTGCATGTTTGGAAGTTTTGAGTCTCGGCAATGACACTCAACATCCTGTGTTTCTGCGCAAATCACTTAATCCCCGCGTGCCTTACAAAAATGAATGTGTCTTTGTGTAACATAACTAATGCTCATGTAAAGCATGGTGATACCTTTGGGTCAAGTTTACGCTATATAAAACTCCGAAAAAACAAAATGAGCCACCCGTAGATCATCCAATCCGCGGATGGCATCTGAGCAACAGTGGAAGGTAGCTTCTCTAATTTCTCTATGTGTAACATAGTGTATGTCGCATCTTTGCGTGCCATGAATATTTGCTGTTTTGTAAGTTGGTATAGGAAAAACCGACTTGTGGCATTAATATGTCACCATGGTAAGCGACCAGAATGAAGTGTGTGAGGTGTCCTACTCAATAGTAGGATAGATCTAATCTGCGACTGCCCATGTTGTAATGCGGACAGGTCATTTTGTATAATGTCAATTGCCGATGACACTGTTACCCAGGGAGTACATTTTAGAAGACAAAGTTGTAATAGCATTGTCAACTTCTGCTAGATCCTTTTTCTAAATTAGCCCTTTGATTCCCGTGCAGTCTTTCATCTGCTTCCTGCGGAGAAACATTCCATATTGTATATTGCATACAAGAAGCATTTTTTTGAGGATGACCAAACAGGAAATCCTGTATTTCAAAGTCCTCAGAAAGAAGGGACAAGTGTTGTTTTACTTGGGCCATGGTTGAAATATTTTGTCAATCGAGGCACAACTTCCCAAAAATTAAAGGTGTTACCACCCAAGTGTTATGTCTGCTCGTAATGCAGGTCCGGCCTGCTGACTGTAAAGCCTTCAGTGTTACCTAGGAACCGTGCCTTACATCCGTTAGTATCCAACGGCCAAACTAACCATCTCCTCTAATTGGTGTCTGGTGAATTGTTAGTGCTATTACGTAGCTTGGTGTCAAATGTTTTCTCCTTGTATTTTGTAAACTGCTGCCAGTTTTCCAAACATCCGAATGTGGGAATGCATGGTGTGTTCAAACACTTTATCTTAGCTAAACCAAGACATGCAGTTGTAGCACAGTTTTGTTCAGGAAAATAATATTTTGGTATAAGACTTGCTCTAAACAAAGCCTTGTTCCCCCAAACCTGGCAAACCCTTGTACCCCAAATTGACTTGGCATCTATAGTGTCCCTCCAAAAGTTGAACCCTTGTGTGGACAACTGGGAAAGAAAGGAAGCAGAATAAATCAGCTTGGTGTTTGTTAACATATTTTTCTTTTAGGTGATGGTGCAAGCTAATAATAATAAGACACTGGGTCCAATGTATCATAACCAGAAAAATAAGCAAACTGCTGTGCAAATGTCTTTGCACTACCCTGTGGTGGTGTAGGGTAATGTTCCAATTGTGTGTAATTAAAAACAGCACGTGGAGTACTTGCTTTATGCAGAAATGATGACTGTAATGTTGAAAACAGAGCAGTTTATCATAATTAGATTTGCGTTTGTACAATTCATCAAACGAAAAAACAGCAAAAACTCTAAACCACCTACCATTTCATGCACTGTATCAATATCCCAATCATCAAAGATGGTACTAGGGGTGATTGTCATTCAATGATAATTTAAACAAATATGAACTTTGTAAAAGTTCAGTGGGGCCATACACATCATACAATACCCTATCCCAAACAACCCCATCAGGAACTGTAACAGCTGAAATGTTCACCAGGTAACGGTCTTTTTATTCTTTGTGTGCTGACCTATGTGGTTTTAGAACCCAGTTCACCAGTTGTACAGCAGAGCATTCTGGTAGTTAGTGTCCATTCAGAAGCAGGAAAAAGACGGTCTGAAAACCAATCAAGTACTAGGAAAAGTAATGCAATTATAATCCAAAGATGTAACAATGAGGGAACAAAGTAATGTTTTTTCCAGCCAAACATGGAAAACACACAGTCCCTACAAAACATTAGAGGTGGTGGTGCTGGTGGATTAGATTAATCCGAGGAAGTCTTCTAAGTCAATGAAGTAGCCAGATGCGGTCCAATTTATTTTTGGGCAGCTCTGCAGGTTTTGTAGTACTGGGAGATAACTCCATCTATGGTATGTTGACGTAAACAGCAATCGTGACAGGATTCCGAATTGAAATCTGTGTTTCTGTACTAGTCAATTGTACAGTAGCTGTAGTAGTAAAAGGTAGAAAAGGAACTTCATTGTTGGTTACTGCTATATCTCTCTGGGGAGAGGAAGCTTCTTCAGTTAATAAAGCTTCCATCCAAACTTCCTGCATGGGAGTGAGAGGAGGCGCGTAACTACCCAGGAGCCCCCCTTGAGAGTTTGGCACATGTTGTGGTTTGATCAAATCAATAGAGACAAATCTCTTGTTTTTGCAGCTGTCCGAACAGGAAGAAGTACAGTTCTGGTATCTTCAATGCAGGACAGGTACAGGTGCTCAGTGGGATGGCCCAAAATATTACTTGTCCACATTTATTTCCTTGACCAGAACCCCAATTCTCCGGATCCAGCAGGCCTTGCCGGTACTTCCTTCAATTCACCAGTGGAAGTGCTTTTAACTTGGATGTTGTTTTGTTCATCCCAAACACTGTTAAATGCCTGTAAAATAGCCATATGTTTGTCTAGATCAAATGGTGTTTCTGCCGCCACTTTGCTGGGTCTGTCTAGGTCTGGGACCCACATCTTTTCCCCAAACAAGATCTAATAGGGAGTCCGACCACCAAATTTTGTAAGCAGATTAAGTGCCCTCCGGACCCCATATAAATGATGGACCCAACTTCCACTGGAGCCTAGTACCCTAGCTGTGAAAGACTGTTTTAAGTCCAGTTTTTTCCTCTCCGTGGCTGCATTTCCTTCGGGATGATAAGCGTGAAAACACCGCAGGGTAACACCCAAACTTGAAAATGAGAAGGTCCCCCTACTGGGAGGGGAACTAACCAGTGCACAGCGAAAGGACCGTAGTCTTATTCCATAAACATCATAATCACAGCAGTCTGTGTGAAAAGTTTCAAGGATTTTAATCCATTCGTGAAGAATATTCAAGCATATTCAAGTTCAGCCAGAAGCGTGTCGTTACACGTCAGATAATCCAACCATAGTGATTAAATAAACAAGTCCCGATGCATTTCGGGCAAAAGCCCTTTCTCAAGGGAATGCTCTACAAAGAAATACAAATATGAACAGAATCAATAAACTGTACAAGTTACAAACGATCGAATGCAAACATGCAAAAGCAAATTGGAGTAACTGGAATGACTCGTGACAATAGTTACAATGCTGTGTGACATATCCCGAGGGTTGCCAAGTCTAGCGGTCATATCCGAAGTTGTGCAAAGAACGTTGAGGCGTGGGAAACAGACCACCCGAGAATGCGTGTAAAACAAACAAAGTAAAGAGTATCCGCAACGGTACCAAACCAAAGAGTGAGACGGCAAGGAAACAAACATGCCAAGAAGTGCAGGCAAATGGTCGAAGAATTACTCACATGCTAGGATTCTACGGGATGCCTAGCGGCATAACAGCCAGGACAAATATTTGCAACCTTTCGTTGCGGCTACCAAATCACATGTCAAAGACACTACTGATTTTTTATTGAAAATTGCACCCATCATGAACGAACTCAGGAACAACCAACTTATCATGTGTACGGTGGACGTCTGTTCACTTTACACCTCCATCCCACATGATGGAGGTATTGAATCCATTGAAGAAGTGTTATCCTCATCTGATCTGGACGCAGACTTCAAAGTGTTCCTTATGCAATTGACAATATTCACATTATACCACAGCTACTTCTCAGTCAAAGACAAATGGATTTTGCAACTTAATGGCACTGCCATGGGCAATTCGGCAGCTCCTTGCTATGCGAACATTTATATGAAACAATTCGAGGAATCTTACATCTTGAACCAAAGCAGCTGGCATGAACATGGACGACTATACCTACGCTTCATAGATGATATCTTCATACTATGGGAGGGCAATGCAGATACGTTGAACGCCTTTTTGACAACATGGAACCAATTCAACCAAAGAATTCAATTCACATGGGAACATGATGAGAGTACAATACACTACCTGGATGTTGAAATACATAGGAGACAAGGAGAGTGGTCAACCACAGTTTATCGGAAACCCACCGATAGAAACTCCACGCTTCACTACAGTAGTTTTCACCGCTCTGGTTTGAAGAACAATTTACCTTACGCACAACTATTACGGATTAAACGCATAGTTTCAGACAAAGAAGAATGCAAAGTACAAATGTTAAACACACTTGATAGATTGAAATCAAGAGGATACCCCACACCAATATTGGATCTCGCCATGGCAAGAAGTGCCAAAAAAACTAGAACCACCTTACTGCAACCTAAAACAAAAACTGAATCTGAACGTTTAGTAGTAGTTTCGAAATATTCCAAAACATCCAACCGCTTTCAATCGATTATCCGAAAACATTGGTCTATCTTGACCCTGGAACCTGACTTCAATGGTTTGTTTAATCAACCTCCCATTTTTGCATTTACCCGAGGTAGAAACCTCAAAGAAATCCTGAGCAAATCTAATCAAGTAGACGTACACAAGGAATACAAAGGACTGAGACCCTGTTACAACTGCTCTAATTGTAACAACTGCATCACTGGTAACATCATGTGTCATCCCATGAAAGGGCATCCCATCAAGCTCAAAGTAAATGCCACCTGCAACTCGAACAATGTCATTTATCTATTGAAGTGTCCGTGTGGCAAATGTTACGTAGGACACACTGAAAGAAAAATCCGTATCCGGATTTTGGAACATAAAAGTAACATTCGCACCAATAACCCAAAATCCACTGTGGCGGTGCATTTTACCGAATTGAGACATTCTGTGGCTCAACTTAAATTCTTGATTCTGGAACAAGTACCAATAACTTCCAACAATAAGAACACTTTACTTAAGCGTGAAAATTTCTGGATCCGTTTCCTCTCAACGATGGCGCCCAACGGGCTTAACGATCGAATTGAATTTCTTTGTTATCTGTAATATTTCTTGGCTATCTGCACATACCATTTATCACTTCAGTGTACTGTCATTCACCTCTCACATCACACCTTTCCAAAATGGCGATGTTTTCACACTCTGTAGTCCGTTTTTCTTGTTCACTAACACCCTGCACTGCGTCCTTCGTTTATGTTCACTGTCGGTAGTTAACCGCGAGGAGCACTCTCCGTTTTCACAAACACTACCTGGCTGTTATGCCGCTAGGCATCCCGTAGAATCCTAGCATGTGAGTAATTCTTCGACCATTTGCCTGCACTTCTTGGCATGTTTGTTTCCTTGCCGTCTCACTCTTTGGTTTGGTACCGTTGCGGATACTCTTTACTTTGTTTGTTTTACACGCATTCTCGGGTGGTCTGTTTCCCACGCCTCAACGTTCTTTGCACAACTTCGGATATGACCGCTAGACTTGGCAACCCTCGGGATATGTCACACAGCATTGTAACTATTGTCACGAGTCATTCCAGTTACTCCAATTTGCTTTTGCATGTTTGCATTCGATCGTTTGTAACTTGTACAGTTTATTGATTCTGTTCATATTTGTATTTCTTTGTAGAGCATTCCCTTGAGAAAGGGCTTTTGCCCGAAATGCATCGGGACTTGTTTATTTAATCACTATGGTTGGATTATCTGACGTGTAACGACACGCTTCTGGCTGAACTTGAATATGCTTGAATATTCTTCACGAATGGATTAAAATCCTTGAAACTTTTCACACAGACTGCTGTGATTATGATGTTTATGGAATAAGACTACGGTCCTTTCGCTGTGCACTGGTTAGTTCCCCTCCCAGTAGGGGGACCTTCTCATTTTCAGCTTTGTGCTCACACTGCTTGGTCAGACAGTGTTCTATCCAGTGGCACGCTACAATTCTTTACAACCCCCATATTTCATTACGCTGTGCGAACTCCCACTTATCTTTGATTAACACCCAAACTTCCCATGGCATCTTTGTAAATCCTGGAGGCGAACGCTGGACCTTGTTCGGAATGTAATGTGCCAACTGCCTATGTCCTGATAAAGACTCGCAGATCCTTTATAACAGTTTGGGCGTCAGTCGAAAGCTGTGGCCATACCCACAGGAACGGTGAGCAGGAATCCAAGATATACTGGTAAGTCCCATCTGTTGACAAAGGGGCGCAATAGCCCACATAGACACATGCCAGAGACTTGTTTGAAATCAGTAGAGGTGTCCTTGGTGGGCGTGCCACAATGGAACCGTTCATCTGCTGGCAGATGTCGCATTTGAGGACAGTGTCCTTGGTCTGTTTGTAGAGACCTGGCCACCAGTAGTGTACTGCAATAGTGAAATTGTACCTGGCACACTTGCATGTACAAATACAAGACCCTCTCGTGAAGCTAGAATTAATCCTAACCTGCGGTCTGAATTTGTATTTAAAAGGTTTTTTTTTCATATACTACTAACGCAGGCATATGAGCAATAATCAATACATCAGCAGATCAGTATCCAACAGT
Source organism: Lissotriton helveticus (assembly GCF_964261635.1). Classification (NCBI taxonomy): domain Eukaryota; kingdom Metazoa; phylum Chordata; class Amphibia; order Caudata; family Salamandridae; genus Lissotriton; species Lissotriton helveticus. The sequence continues at coordinate 1,685,955,010 of NC_136063.1, read as the reverse complement.
ACAGGTGTGATAAATTCCACCTGCCCTGTCCCTCCCCTTTTTCCCTAGTCATGATAGATTCACCTCCTACATAGGACTAATTACAGAGTCTCATCAGGCGTCTATCGTTCTTCCTTCCCCATTTCACATGGTGGTACTTGCATACTAACTGGGATTGACCCATCTATTGTTCTGTCACCTGTATCCCAGTCCCCCATATTTTCACCTTCTTCTCGCAGCCCTTGTCGTTCTAGACCTCCTTCTCAATAATCTTTCAATGTGCCATACCTTCTTCCAATTTCCGAAACCACAGCACTGTCGCATCCCTATTTCTGTGCAATATCACTCATTGCCACCATAAACCCAATATTCACCAAAATCTTCTGGTATCTTGTGAGATCCGAGGGTTCCCTGACCCTCCAACAGGGCCCTCCAGGGAGACAAATCAATAGTACATCCTACCGCCTCCTCCAAGGATTTGGCTACTCGTTCCCAGAATGAGCGTATTTCAGAACAGTGCCACCAAGTATGGATAAAGGTTTCCTTATTGCCACACCCAAGGAGACGCAAGAAATTGTTGGCCCTTCCAATTTTGTGTAGTGGTGGTGTAATATGTTCTATGCAGCACTTTGAGTTGAATGAATCTAAAGCTGAACTTAATTGTCCTTAAGGCTAGGAAGCTAAGCGCGTCCTGCCAGTCGTCATCTATCTCACCAAGATCTTGCTCCCATCTATCTTTGAGGTGTATAAGCAGCCCTTGTGTATTCTGCATCAGTTTACTCTATGTCAATAATATCAGTTGATGATGTATCTTCACATCCAATAGTTTCCTCTCTAACAGGGATTCCTCCTGAGTTTCCTCATCTTTGTCTATGCTGCGAATTAGGGTATGTCTAAACTGCCTGTACATGAGCCACTGTGTGAACAGTTGGTACTCTCTCTGCAGATGTTCAAAGAGGACGACCCCATTAGCATCCCGCACTTCGGCCAGTGTTGTGAGGCCTATCCTGTCCCACCCCAGGAAGCCCTTAAGACTGGTCACTTGTCGCAGAGAAGTACCCTCCCATAGTGGGTTATATTGCGTGAGTCGCGTGCATGCCCGTACATGTAAGTGGCCCCGTACAGCACATGCATACCTCTATGGTCTCCTATTCCCCATCCATCCATTAGTCATTTCCATCTGTGTACACCCAATCATTCACCTCTCCAACCTGTGCAGCTTTCTATTTTCGAAGGTTAGGCAATGCTATACCTCCATATTATTTAGAACGTTGTAGGGTTTGCATCGCAATACTGGGCTGCTCTCCTGACCAGAGCAGTGTACTCACCAGGCTACCTATTCGTGGGGAAAATGTTTTTGGTAGTTGATGTGGGAAATTCTGCAATACATATAGTAATTTGGGGAGGGCTATCATTGTATACACTCGCTGCTCTGCCCAGCAGCGACAATGGCAGAGTGCTTCAATGTTTCACGTCTCTGTCCAGTCTCTGAAGTAATGGTTCTAAGTTGGCCTGAGCTTGGGAGATGGGATCTCGGGTTATTCATATCCCCATACACTTAAAACTGTGGGGTTCCAACGCGGGCGAGCCCGTTGAGGTTGTAGGCGACTTGCTGTGTATTTGTGTATGCACTGTTTTTTTTTTTAAACTCTTTATTCATGACTGGATCAGATATTACAATGTGCAGAACATCTTTTAACATACTGTCAGTCCTTTCCGTTTTCCAAAACATAACTTTGGCGCAGTACTTCATACGTCAGTCCCTGCATCACAGTTCGTGAAATTCCCAACATCAAATCCAAGTGTTCCTTTATTACATGACAAATAGAGTACTGAGTCGCCTAACCGTTTCCCGTTCCCTCCCAGCTCCCCCCACCCCGTTCCCGTCCTCTGGTCTTTCCTTGTACATCATGTAGAACTTTCATCCAACAGGTATGTGACTGCAGGAATGGACATTATAGGTCATATGCATGGTCACCAGTGTGTCTAGGCCGGTCGGCTTTACCTAGTGCCTCCCCCCCATAGCTGGTGTGTAATCAAGCACCCTCCTCCCGGGGCTATTCCAGGTCCCCATCCTCCAGTTCCAACAGCATGCGGTCCCAGTCTTGTGCTACAGGATATTTCCGGTGGCCCCTCTCTTCCTCCCTGCGCAATTCCGCTGCCTCCGCCTTTCCCCATTTCAGCATATCGGATCTCCACACCTCTATGTCCGGGGGTCTAAGGGACTTCCATCTCATAGTGAGGGTCCGGAGTGCTAGCAAGAGGGCTAGGTCCGTAAATTTCAGTTGTGCCTTACGGGCCTTGGGTCTCTTCCTATTACCTATCAGGCAGGGTAATACGCCCCCCGGGACCTGCATACCCGTTATAGTGTGTAGTGTGTTTCGAATTGTCTCCCAGTATGTGCGCAGTCTCGGGCACGCCCACATCATGTGAACAATATCAGCATCATCACCCTGACATCTAGGGCAGCAGTGGGGGGTGTTGGGAAAGATCCTGTGTAATCTTTGTGGAGTGAGGTAAGCCCTGTGTAGCACCATGGCTTGTATAAATTTGAATTTAGCATTTCTAGACACTCTCCTGGGGTGCCCGAGGATGGTCTTCCAGTCCCCATCTGTAATTTCCTCTCCTGTGTCTGCGCTCCAGGCCTCTCTGAGTGGGGTGAGGGATCCAGCTGCGTGTTCTCTAATTCTCACATAAAGCCATTTCACTAAATGTCCGCCTGACCCCATGTAGTGAAGGAGATGGACCAATTCATGCTGTGGTGGTTTAGTGCGTTGTGGAGCCCAAGTGCACCTTACGTAATGGGAGACCGTGGCGTGTAGGAGATAAAGCCATTGTGGGGCTCCCGTGGCTTGTGTAAAAGTGGCATGATCCAGCAAGTTGTCGTCCCCAAATAAGTCTCCCACTCTGTCTACCCCAGCATCTATCCAGGGTTGTAATCTGCGTCTCGCCAGGGGTCCCTGTGGAGTCGGTAGGCCCAGTAGGGGGATGTTGTCTGCGTAGGGAGGGGTCTCTGCCGTGTATTTAAGCGCGTTCCGCCAGCACTTCAGAGCCACCAGCAATAAGGGGTGGCAGTCCCGCGGAGTCTTGGCGGCAGGCAGCAGAAGGGAATGGAGAGACCCTCGTGCCAGCTCCTGTGGTGTAAAAGCAATCTCGTGGAGGTTTTTACCCGCCACCCACCTCTTCAACCATTGAAGCTGGCTAGCGTAGTAGTAGCCCCGTAGATCAGGCACTCCCAGGCCCCCCTGTCTGGTGGACAGTTGTAGTTTCTTGAGGCTTATCCATCTCCTACCCGTACCCCAGATCAGGGTGATCAATAACGTGTTTAACATAGTAAATATGGGTTGTGGTAGGAGGACCGGCAGGTTCACAAAATAATACAAGATTCGGGGAAGCAGGACCATCTTTGATATCGCCACCCGGCCCATAACAGACAGGGGTAGGGACGTCCAGAAGGCCACACTGCTGCGAAGGCCAGTAATTGCTCTCCGCACATTACCCTCAATCTGATCGTCAGGGTTTCGATATACATTAATACCGAGGTACTTAAACGTAGTCGGGGCCACTTGGATCGCATGCTCCCCAAACTGTATGTGGGTGGGTTGTCGCCCTTCGCGGAAAAAGAACCCTAGTGATTTCCCAGGGTTAACTGCCAGGCCTGATATTCTTTCAAACCTCCCAAAGGTATGTGCCAGGAGGGTATGGTCACCTTGCAGGTCACGCAGGAACAGCATTATGTCGTCTGCGTAGACGGAGACCAGGTTATGAGTGTCGCCAACTAGGATGCCCGCCTCTGCCGCCCTAGTCCGAAGTGCAATCGCCAGGGGTTCTAGCGTAAGTACAAATAACAGCGGTGACAGCGGGCAGCCCTGCCGGGTGCCCCTATGTACGTCATAACTGTCCGACGTGTGTCGGCCGGTGCGTGCTCGCGCCGTCGGGTTCGTGTATAGTAGACGAACCCATTTTATCAGGGCATCTGGGAGTCCAAAGCGACGTAGGACTTCAAACATGAATTCCCAAGTCAGGGAGTCAAACGCTTGCCGTAGATCAAGGGTAATGCATCCAACATTCGGTAAGTCCGGGGGGGCAGTGGACATGAGGGCATGCAGACGTCTCGTATTTTGAGATGTGCTCCTCTCCGGGAGGAAGCCACATTGATCCGTGTGGATCAGGTCAGGGAGGTGGGCCTGTAATCTCAATGCGATAGCTTTACTAAGGATTTTATACTCCGAGGGGAGCATAGACAGTGGCCTATAATTACTCACATCCAGTGCATCCCTGCCGGGCTTCGGGATGGAGATGACCAAGGCCTGCATAGTCGAAGCCGGTAAGTGGCCTGTCTCATACGCAGTCTTGTAGATTTTTTCCAGAATAGGAGCCAGCGTATCACAGTAAGTTTGATAAAACTCTCCTGGAAGACCGTCCATGCCTGGGGTCTTGCCCCGGTTTAGAGAGTGGATGGCTATTTTGATTTCATGCTGTGTAACGGACCCGGCTAGGACCGTCTGGATCTCTTGGGGAAGGGCCGGGATCGGCAATTCGTCCAGGAAGGCTAACATTGCATCCCGAGTATCAGTAGGGGGTGGGGCGTACAATCTTTCCAAGTGGGTCTTAAACACATGATTAATCTCTATCTGTGTGTGTACCTGTCTGCCCATGTCATCTCTGACACTCGTGATTATCGGGGTCTCAGGGGGGTCTCTAATCAGACGAGCCAGCAGTGCACCTGACCTGTCCGCCTCCGCCTGTTGCCGCCGCAAGTATTCTCTGTAATCCATTACCCTTAGGGATTCCAAAAGCTCTGCATGCTCAATATTACACAGTCGGAGATCCCCCCTGCGGTCAGGGTCTGTCCCCACTGCAGTTTCAAGCTCTGCCAGTCGGCCCTCAACCGTGCGAAGTCTGTCATGTACTTCCTGTCTGGCGCCCACTAATCTGCCAATCGCAGCGCCTCTCACCACCGCCTTCATGGCATCCCACACAACCAGGTTCGAGGACGCAGAGTCCCAGTTGTCCCTGAAATAGCCCATTAGTGTGTCTTCCAAGTGAGCACGGAATGGGCCATCCTCGAGTAGGGAGGGGTTGAGTCTCCAGGTGGGCACCGGAGAGGGGATCCTGCCCCAGTCCAGATCTAGCGTTAGCGGCCTATGGTCCGAAAACGTTTTGGCAAGGTAGGCCGAGGACGTACAGTGTGCCATCAAGGACTTGGTGCCAACAAACCTGTCCAGGCGTGTATGCAAGTTATGTAGTGGGGAATAGAACGAGTACTCTTTGTGTGTCGGGTATAATGTACGCCACATATCTGTCAGCCCCCACCCTTGGAGCCATGTTCGAAAGGAGTCAGACAATTTATGAACCCCTGTCCCCTGAAGCGGAGGATGTGACCTGTCCAACCCTGTGTCCAGTATCATGTTCCAGTCCCCTCCCAGAATCCAAGGAATGTCTGCCCAGTCTGCTAGGGCCCTACTCACTATTGGGAGGAACCTGTCCTGATCGTGATTCGGGGCATAAATACTACCCAGGACCACCAGTATCCCATCCAGGGTGCCTTTAACCAAAAGGTATCTCCCTTGGTCATCCGTCCTCCTATCTATCTCTACGAAGGGGACACCATAGCGCACCCAGATCGTGGCTCCCCTAGAGAAGGCAGAATATGTAGTGGAAAAAACAGTCCCTCTCCATTTTTTCCGCAGGGTGTGCACATCAGTCTGCGTTAGGTGGGACTCTTGAAGGAACACAATGTGTGCTTTCTGACGGAGCAGGAAGGCGTGCACTCGATGTCGTTTCTGTATCGCCCCCAATCCTCTCACATTCCAGGTAACCAGCCTGTACTTCCCTTTCACTTCAGCCATAATCAGATACCGGTGCTCGAGTAGACAGCAATGTGTAATGTAGTGTGTGCATTCGCCACTGTTACCAGAAGACTGTTCCCTCCCACCCCCAAATCCCAACTCTGGAGGCGCAGCCTCGGAACCCAGCCGTGCCAAACATGAAACAGTATAACAAAAGCAAACAATAAACCATGCATACGCTCTTGGGGGGTCTGCTATGCTTACGCCACATCTAATGGACAATGTTATACGGTGCCGCCTGCTCAACAGCGCCGCCAGGAGAGTCATTTTTATAATCAGTCACTGTTACCGGCCGCCCCCGGGGGGGGGGGGGGTAAGCTACTTCTTTCCCGCAAAAACAGTGAAATGTGTCTGTGATAGTTCAGGGTGAATACCTTGTCCAGCTCACACAGTGGGGAGGGCAGCAGGCAAAGGCGCAGCACTGCAAGAGCACCTAGTGACTGCAAAACAACAGGTGCCTCCCCTGCCCACAGAGTCTCGCCGGAAACAGCAGGGCGTATCGGAGCTTGGCTTTCTGGAGTTTCTTCTTTACCTCGTAGTATGAGGACCTCTGTTTCTGCACCAGGTTGGTGTAATCTGGGTAAAGGGAGATGCGTTTGTTTTCATATTCTATGACAGATTTTAGCCGGGCCTGTCTGAGTAACGTTTCCCTGTCCCGGTAATTGAGGATTCGCACGATCAGAGGCCGGGGTTGTCGGCCCGGGCTCGGCTGCCCGGTAGGAATCCTGTGTGCCCTCTCCACACAAAAGTACGGGGACAGTCCTTCCGTAGCTACTTGCTCCCGGAACCAGGTCTCCATAAACTCCGCAGCGTGGGGCTCCTCGCAGCGTTCGGGCAGGCCAATGACTCGGACATTATTTCGTCTATTGCGTCCTTCCGCATCTTCCACCCTATCCACAAGGGTCTGTACCTGGTCCTGGAGTCGCTGGATAGATTCCGTATGTTCAGCCACCGTCGGGGTAAGATCTGTCAGCGCCAGACCCTGGTCCTTGACTTTGTCCGACAGTTTGGAGTGATCAGCCTTAAGGAGAGATAGATTTGAGGTTGTATGCACTGGTTTGGTTCCATTTTTCACAGATGCGCAGCAGGCCCGATCTGGGTTGTAGGCGACACGCTGTGTTCCACAACAATTGTTTTGATGATGACAATAAAACTTAAAAAATAAAAATATGGAGTTTCGCCCGTATCGGCAAGGGCAGCACTTGTCTCCAAACCCCCTGTTGGGAACAGGAGTGACTTTTCCCAATTAACTGCAAATATCAATAGCTCCCCATTTTTTAGGAATGTTTCTCAAAAACGGGTTTTTGATTGGTCAGTCTGGATCACATGAAGCAAAATATCATCCACATATAGTGATATTTGTTCTTCCCATCCCAGGGCCCCAGTCAAGCCCCAAACGAAGGCATCCATCCTCGTAATGGTCACCAGTGGCTCTGTTGACAGGGGGAAAAGCATGGGCAAGAGTGGGCACCCCTGCCTTGTGCCTCTCCATAAAGAGAAGCTCCCAGACAGACCGCCATTAACTTTTATCCTAGAACAGGGTCTTTAATACAGTTGCTTAATCCAAGTGATGTAACTGGGCCCAAATTCCATTCTACCGAGGAGCAGAAAAGGCATTTTGACCAAATCAAATGCCTTATTGGCATCCAAGGATAACATTTCCCAGGGTTCCTCCCCTGCATCCGGCTGCGCTATATTACTACGGAATCTTTGCAGATTGTCTGGTCGAGTGGCAGGGCATAAAATCAGTTTGATCCAAACGGACCATATCAGCCACACATGTGTAAAGCCTGCAAGCCAGTACTTTTGCCAGAATTTTGGTATCAACATTGAGCAGCGAAATCGGTCTGTAAGATTTGCATTACTACACAGGCTTACTCACCTTGGGTAGAATCACGATGGTAGCTATCCGCAAATCGTCCGGTAGGGACCCCTTGCTTAGAGCTCCTTTGTATCTTAGGAGCATTGGCTTAGCTGCTTTGCCTGTCATTTTACGAAAACAATCTACGAGTAGTCTGCTGGGGCCCAGAGCCTTCCCAGCCTGCATCTGGGTTAGGGCCTCTGTGATTTCCATCTCTGTTAGGTCTACTTCCAACCGTTCCCACTGTTCAAAGGTCAGGGTTCTTACCCGGCAGTCCCTAACTAATCCCCTGATCCCACCCTGTGATCCTCCAGCCCTGGGTGCATAGAGGGCAGCAATTTATGTTGCAAAGGCCTCCACAATCTGCTCACTACCTCTGCCATTTCCAACTGCAATTCCAGGATATGCATGGATTCCATTTCCCTGCTGCCTATCCAGGCCAACAATTTACCAGCTTGGTCTCCTGCCTTTGCAGTCTGAATTAAGTATTACTCTAGCTACCACTCCAGGAATGCACGCAAATGGTATGTTTTGTGCATCTAACTTTTAGGAGTACTTGAGTGGAAAGCCTTTCGGCAAGTGGGTGTCGTATGCAGCGTTGACCACCACCATAATGTCTGTGTCTATTCTCATACTTGATTGAGTAATTGCAGGGACTGCAGCAGTTTTCACTGTTGCTTTTGCCATGGAATTCCCTGTAACATTAACGCCAACAAGTTGGTGACTGAAAGTGTGAATCACATGAGTCCATGGGAAGCAACCTTTCAGCTTTGCCACTTGTTCTCACTGCGTCTTGTGCTTGATTGTGCACCCTTTTGAATTTCTAAATCTGTCTGGTTCTAGTATTGTAAGTACCCATTGTAAGACTGGACACAATAATACGAATCACACACCGAGTGTGGGGCATCTACAATCCGTGTTCTCCAGTGCCAGTATAAGCGCACCAAGTTCAGCCAACTGTGCAGTGCAGTTACTGAGTGACTGCATGTAGGTTTTCTCTGGATGGAATTCCCCATCCTGCATTAGCCCTTTTACGGCTGTGCACGTTGCTGAGTATTGCTGCTTTGTCCCTATGGAAGGCTGAGCAAAATCATCAGTATAGATAATATAATCATACTGAGTAAGAGGCATGACTTCATTAGGCAGAGGATATTTGTGTTCATATTGCAGGAAAGCTTGTGTTTGTAGTGTAGAGTCAAATCTGTAGTCTACACTTGTTGCGGTGAGTGAGTTAGCCCATTGCATCCAACATGGATGTAATGCTTTTGCATGTTGAATGCTTGCTCTAGTGACAGCCTCTAGGGTTTGCACCAGGGTCATGACAATAATTTGTTTTCCCTGAGCCAGTGCCTTCTCTGGGGGTGCAAAATGCATTTCAGCACAGGTGTACAAATGTGATTTATATGCAATTGGTACAGTTTCACCGTCCTTGAATGTGACATAGGTGTACCCTGATGCTCCCACAATTACGCATATCACCAGGTTTATTGTTTTTACATATTTGTAAGTATTTTTAAGCTAGCATGTAATCTTGTACTGAATGTAGTATGTTGGTATGTTTGGTGGTCTAGTGTGTGCTTGGGAAGTCTGGATGAATCAGGTCATAGAATGGTTTTGCCTGTCGTAAGCAATCTGGAATGTATGGGCTGCCAAAGTTTAGGAATCCCAATATGGACTGTAACCTCTTCAACGTAGTTGGAGGTTGTAACAGTGCACACTTCTCTAAGAAATTTGTCATGGTGCCGGACACAACCCCTCGTATCCGGTGTTTACACCTGGATATAGTCAGTCAATGCTACTGCCGCCGGGCAATCCATCCGGTTCTGCCTAACTATCATGAACTCTGCTGCGCTGTCCAGCATGGTCAGAAGCCAATCCCCTTCAGAAGCAGTGTCCACAATTGTCTGCATGACTGACCTTAAGTCCAGCTACCTTCTTTTTAAATTTAGGTTTCAATGTTTTAGGTTTACATTTCTTTATGGGTTTCAGTATAAAACAAGTGCAGTACATTGCCATAAGGAATCTACACAAAAGAAGGCAGAGGACGAACCGGCATCTTTGTTTCGTATAGCGCATCTCGTTACCCACTAGGGTCCCCTGATCTCACCCGCGTCCTTGTAGTGTGCCGCTGTTGGGATTGTGTTTCCCCCCACCCGCCCCTGGAGACTCCCCCTCGCCCCCTCCCAACCAGTGTGCCGATTTTTGTGAAGCGGATGTCTTGTCGGTGTAGCGCGCTTACTGTGCCTCATTCTCAGGTTCAGCGATGACGTGGCTGTTGTCTGTCAGGCGTAGTAGGCGGAGGAACCTTGGACAAGTTATTTCGTTAAATTCCTGGGACAGAAGTGCCAGTAGTGCTTGCCAGACCGTGTGGAATGTAGCAGTGGACTGTGTGAGTGTGTCTTTGATGCGTTCCATCCCAAGTGTAGGCCAGAGTTTATGCAGCCAGCCCGTGTATGTTGGCCGTGTATTGGTCCCCCAGAGAGACAGGATGTGCTAGGTTGCTGCCTGTAGCGCAAGTCCCATTTGTCGCCCCTGACGGACTTCAGCGGGTAATTAAGTGCGTTCGGGAGTCCTAGTATGGTGTAGGCAGGTAACCTAGGAATTTCGGTATCTAGGGAACTATCAATGTCGTTAAGAATCTTCGACCAATACCCTGTGACTTCCGTGCATTCCCATAGGAGGTGTGTCAGCGTGCCCTCTGCTCCGCCCCCTCTCCAAAAAGACGGGCTCCTGGACGGGTTGCCTTTATGCAGCCTAGCCAGGGTGAGATACCAATACGTGGCGATCCTCTCAGCTGTTTCTCTACCCACTGTATTTCTTGCCGTGTGGTTGGCCCTGCAATATATGGATTGCCAGTCCCGGAGCGTCGGTGTCCTCTCTAGTTCTTTTTCCCAACGTCTCTGTCCAGCCGTGTGTTGTGCCCCGGGGGGGAGGGTGGAGAATCTGGTAAAGATCGGTAATCAGCCCGCAATCCGACTCTTTTGTGACCAGCCATTTCTCGAATTTCGTCATGCGCCTGCCTACCAGAGGCTCAGTCTCGGGTTGTGTGAGCCAGTGTCTGATTTGAAAGTATTGAAAGAGCTGTGGTGATTTGACATCATAGGCTTGAGACACTGTGGAGAGCGGCATAAAGCCCTCTAAGTCAAAAAGATCATCAGGGTTGTCCCATAAAGGGGTTAGCGGCGAAGGGAAGGATGTGAGCTCCGTTCTAGTGGCCACCAAATCCCACACCTTCAGTACAGTCCGTGTGATAGGAGAGTTCTGAAGGTATCGTGGCCTATGTGTGCGGCGAAGGAAAGGTATTTTCCACAGAGAGGTCCATGACATTTCCCTATTTTGGAAGAGCCACCTCTTCTCTGATTCGGGCCTGTATCACTCCACTAGAAAACTCAGCTGCGCTGCCTGAAAATATTGTTGTAGATTGGGGATCCCCGGTCTCTTCCCTCCACAGATAAATTGCTGTATTGCTGTCTGCAACGTTTGAATAGCCCCGGCTGGGGGGGACACGGCAATGGTCTGGAAGATATAAAAAATCTTGGGGAGCGCCAACATTTTCACGGCTGCAATTCTCCCTAGCAGCGACAACAGTTGCTTCTTCCAGCGACTTAGATCACTGTGGATTTGCGATGTCACTCTTTTGTAATTCAGATTTACCGTCTGTTCCGTCGACGGCGTGAGAGTAATGCCCAGGTAGGAGATCTGCGTTTGAGTTCGCAGCCCCCCTCCGTACACGGGTGTTGCTTGGTGTAGTTGGGCATTTTTACCCAATGGTAGTAGTAGTGGTTTCCCTTTGTTTACCTTAAAGCCAGACTCTCTACCGAAGTTGTCAATTTCCTCTAGAAATGCCGGGACCGAGCGCTCGGGCTATCAAGCACCGCTAAGATGTCATCAGCATATAGGCCGATTTGGTGAGGCTCCCCGCCAAAAGTTATGCCTTGGATGTCGGGGTTGCAGCGCACCCTCTGTGCTAGTGGCTCAATATAGAGTGCGAATAGGAGGGAGGATAGGGGGCATCCCTGCTTAGTGACGCGTTGTATTTCGAAGGGACTGGAGCATTGACCGTTGAGACGGATCCGGGCCTGTGGTCGGTGGTAACAGCTCGCAATCCATGCCTGGAAACGCTTTCCCACTCCGAAATGTGTCAGAACCTTCCCTAAAAAATTCCAATTGACCCGATCGAACGCTTTCTCAGCGTCGATAGCTAAGAGTACTGAGACTGACTGTTGGAAATGGGCTTTGTCGATTAAGTGGAGGATGCGTTTGGTGTTATCGCTACATCGTCTTCGGGGATAAAGCCCGATTGGTATGGTTCTATGATCCCCGGGAGGCAGGGGCCAAGCCTCGAAGCCATCACTCCGTGAAGAGTTTCAGGTCGAGATTAGGCAGGGAAATCGGCCGGTAAGCGGAACATTGAGTGGTATCTTTGCCCGGCTTAGGTAGCACTATTACGTCTGCCTCCAGCATATCAGGTGGGATGGAGCCGGGGCCCTGGAACGAGTTGAAAAGTTTAGTAAGAATCGGGGCTAGTATCGGACAGAAAGTCTTGTAGAAACAGGCGGAAAACCCATCTGGCCCGGTGCCTTTAGTGGCTTAAAGCGGGAGATAGCCCTGATTACCTCCTCAATTCGATGGGTTCGTCTAGGGAGCTGCTGGTCGCCGCATTCAACGCCAGGTAGCCGCACCACGTAAGTAGGTATCGGCGCCGTTTTCTGGCGTGGGGTCTGCCTTGTATAGTGTTGCGTAGTAGTCCCTAAACGCCCCTGCAATTTGTGCATCATCATGGAGTTCCATCCCATCTCTGTTACATAAGGTCGAAATTTTCGAGTGCTGAACTTTGGCCCTCAGCGCGCTCGCAAGGTGGCATTCTGTCTTGTTCCCCCCCACATAGTATGTGTGTCGTAACCTGAGAGCCGCGTATTCTGCCCGATCTATATTGTAGTGTAGTTCCTATATTCCCAATGGGCTCTGCGCTTTGGAATAATATAGACAGCAGTTTAGACGTAGGACTGAGGTCATCTAGGTCTCTACTGACTATATTAGACTTAATTAGTTTTTGCCAGCTAGCTCAGAGGTCACTAGAAACTTTCTCGAATGTTCAGGAAAGAGTCAACTCTCCTGATTTAGACAAGAAGGGATTAGTTTCTGACAACCGCATAAACATGACAACTTTGCTCCCTCAGAATAAAGAGTGTATCTCTAGAGTTGTGTGAAAACAATAGACCGCTATTTCACTCAGTCAATGGTGCGTACTTAGTTTCACCAGAGTGCAGAGAAATGGAGAGACAGGCGTTTTCAATGAAAGGTATTATTTATTGAGCAGTCTTCTTTCTCATGCAAGAGAAATGAATTGCCACAATTGCAATACTTATCGTGTAGTAAAGTGCGTACAGTAAAAGTAGTATTATGAAGTAGTACTGTAAAAGTATTGATATGGTTTCTTAGCCATATGATACTTTAAAATGGATAAAATATATACATACATAAAAACATTGACTAACGTACTCAACTGGTGCTTCTAAGATACGCCTACCCCGCTGTACCTGACCTAAGCCTAATACGTGGGAAGGAGTAAATAAGTTACAGTTTAAGTTAAGTTGGTTTTTGCAAAGGAATCTGAATCAAGAATTCTCTTAAGGATTTAGTCAGCTCCGTACCTTGGTAATAGAATGTAGGAGGTCTTGTATCTCTCTCTCAGGACTCGATCTCCCAGCAACCCGCAAGGGTGACTGGAAACACCGGAGCTGGAATTTTCTCGGCTGGAGAAAAAGACAGCGTCTTTCTCAGTGCCGTCAATAGGGAGGGGCGGCTTCCTTCGGCTCTCGCATCAGCTGGGCTTTGGGTAAAGAGATAGCCGCTCTGCTCCAAAGCACCGTGTGTTTGCTTAAGGCAACGTTGGTATATTTATACCTGAAAGGTGCCGGGTTTGACGTAAGGTTGGACATAAGACGTCACTAAGAACTAACAGTTCTTTCTGGACTCTAGGAGTTCTTGTGCAAATCAAAACGAGAGCAGGGGGATTTCCCGGGCTGCTGGAGGCTTGGTTTGTTTAAAGAACGCGTTGTACTTTCTAGGAGACTAGGGGAGTAGCCTTGCCGTATTTGGACTGCATGGGCTATTACTAAATATGGATATGATTCTTATGCCTTTATAGGGATATTATTTATTATAACCATACAAGGGCATAAATCGGGAATATCTAATTAGGGTCGTAGATAGAAACACAACACCCACTCCACGTACTAATGTCCATCATTACTAAAAACTAAGCAATATTAAACATATAACGATGCATGTGTGTTTTCCAACCCACCCCAAAATACATAATTGGCATTTGAAATGGTATATGGTAAATACACGAAAATGAGTATTGGTACTGTACGCTTTTCAAGCAGTGTTATCATTCAGTTAAATGCATATATATATCAGCTGAATGAATTTCGAAAATTACACATGAAATGGCTCTGTATACAGAAAAGAAGGTCGAGACCATTTTATCACATATTTATACAAATGCTGTACATGTGCTAGAGGCTGAGGTAAAATATTGTCTCTAGTTATCCTAAAATAGAAGCTCTGTTCTCTAAGAATAGTTCTACTTTAAGCAGAGTACCATGTGCCAGAAAAAGGTAAATATTTTGGAAGTAAAAAATTTCGCTTTCAGGGGAAAAAATAGTTCCAAATATTTTCAGTAGCTGTATTTATAAAAAACTGAAGGCCGAATTCAGAGTTCAGGGAACGCTGTGTGCTCGTTGTTTTTAAAAAAGTTATTCTTGTTGTTCAGGGGAGAACATCGTATCAGACAGGCTTGCAAAAAATTGGTCTACAACATCAGGTGAAAGTTCGACCAAGTTCGAAAATGCCGAAATTGTGCATATGTGAGAATGATTGCTATCATCGATGTCAGGATCAGCAATGCTCACAGAAGGTTGTACCCGTGTGGTGCTGCTTTCATCTCGTACTCCACCGCCACCTACTCATAGTGGTGAAGTCTCAACGAATGCCGTCATCAGAATAGGTAGCCGCTGGGGACAACACGAGGCATGAGTCGTTACCGGACCTAGCAAGGTATCTATATCCATTGGTACTGCTGATGGTAGTGTAAGACAGACGTCCAACACGCATTCTTCTCCGCATAGCATACATCGAAGCACAGGTAAGATGCAATCTTGCCAGATTGGTCTAAATGAAAGAAACCAAGTTGTACTTAGATCTCTCAGCCGGGCTAATCCGAGGACTTTAGTGATGAGGTCCCGGTAGCGTATAGCTAGGATCGTTTCTCCCATCGTTGCTGGAGTCTTGTCTGTGGCTTGGCTTGCCATATCGGAGCAGAAGGATCAAAAATAAAATTCCTGCTACGAGTCCCAAAAGAAGAGGCAGGCCGCCAAATAACGAATGGACAAAATTCAGGAAAATGCCCAGAACTGTTTCAAAGGGTGCTAACAGTCCCGAAAAAACTGTCTTAAATACATGTGCGATGCCACTGGTATCAGACATGTTTAAGGTTTGACTTAACATTTCTACAAAATGGACGGGGCAATTTGTTGATAATAGGGAATGTATCTCTGCCGCTGTCCTTGCAACTTGCAGATCATACGTCTCTTTGGACGAGGTTAAAGGCACAGTTGTCTGTAAAAGAATAGACTTCATTCTGCTTAAAGTATCAATTCGAATAGAAGAGATATTCAAGGAAGGCCATATTGCCGCCTCCATGTCTGGATTGCTGTTTCAATACAATACTTGCATACAGCAAGTGACCATGGAAGTAACGCTCACGAGATAGGCTTTTCCTGGCACCATACCACAACAGCTGTGGTCACTTATTAGAACATAACTGCCGTTGGAAAGCTGTCTAAAGAATGGCTCTATCTGTGTTGCAGGAGTGCCATGCAGGTGACATGAAATGTTATTTGAAGACCCTTCGCAGGCTCCATGCAAGTTAATACCTTGACACAGAAGTGTACCGCTTAGTGATTTTTTACAATTGGTACCACTAAGGAATACCTCCTTTTTTCCTTCACTCTAACATTTGTGTGTATAAGGTAAGCTCCATGTTGACTTGATGTATCCTTTACCCAACCTTTCATACAGGCCTGCTGGTATATATTTTTGGCAATACTTAAACTGGAAAGTTGTTATCGGAATTGTAATCGTTCCGTGTATTATCCATTCAATGACCGGTCTCTCTGACATTGTCAATTGTAATCTCTCAAGTTTTTCAATGCTCAGAATCGTATAGTCTGCTCCTTTTTGTGCCAAACTGATTTGTTTATCAGTAAGGTTAAAGATAGAGAATAATGACGTTGTGTTGATTAAACGCCATGGCACGTAGCCTGAACGCAGATTTTGCAACATCCAGCCAAGTTGTACAATAGAACGCAATTGGGACTGACCATGTTGTAACATTAGTAAGTCCTGCTCTATTATATCAATAGCAGATGATACAATGCTGTCCAGTGAATATATTCTGGAGGACAGAGTCGTTAACCCATTGTCCACTACAGAAAGTGATTTTTCCAAATTAATACGATCAATTTCTCGTATTTTTTCAGCTGTTTCAATTTGTGTTACTTTCCAAGCCTCGTTGTAAGCAGCGTATATACCGGCGTATATGAAACGTTTTTGACGCTGTTTGCGTGGTCCCAGTATGAAATCACGCAAGTCAGCACCGTCTTTAAGTAAAGTCAAGTGTTGCTTAATTTCAGCCAGTGTGGATTTCTGTAGCCATTCGAGGCATAGTTTCCCTACACTGTATGTTGTAACTATCCCTGAATGTTGTCTCTGGGAGTATCTTGGGTCTGGCCTGTTCAGTTTTAACCCCTGTATTTTGTTCAGGAATCTATCTTGACAGTTATTTGTGTCTGTGGGCCAGATCAACCATTTTTTCCAATCAGGATTTGTTCTGTTTTGGTGTAAAATATGGGATACGTCTATCTCAACATCTGTAGTGCTATTACTATCAGGTACGAGTTACGTCTATCTCAACATCTGTAGTGCTATTACTATCAGGTATGGGCTTTGGAATAGACGGTTTATTTAAGTCTTTTATCTTGGCTAAACCAAGACAGGTTGTTTGCTGAATTGTGTCATTCAGGAATATTATCTGTTCTGGGATCATGCAGGCTCTAAATAATGCTTCTAGACCTTGTACCTGCCAGTCTTTGGAACCCCAGATGGTTTTTGTTTCAATGTTGTTTTTCCAAAATTCAAAACCAAATGTAGAAATTTTTCAGAATAAATCAATTTAGTATTTGTCAACATTCTTTTCATTCCTGTCTTATTTAACATTTTGAAATAAAACGTTTTCTGGATCACTGTTGTTAAACCCGGAGAAGTATTGGAATTTTCATAAAATGTTTTCGAGCTGCCTTTTGGCGGAGTTGGGCAATGTTCCCATTGGTTATAAGTAAAAACATTTCTAGGCTGAGCAGTTTTATGCAAATAGTGATCACCAAAATGATTATAACAATATAACTCTTCATAATTTGATGAACCCTGCAAATAATCATGTTCTGTGAATTTAGCTGACATTACTAAATCTGACACCATATTATTAATGTTTTCAAAGTCCCAATCATCAGAGAAAGTACTTGGTGTCACAAAGTCACTTAAGGAAACCTTAAACTGATGTGGATATTTCAAGAGCTCAATCGGGCCATAGATTTCATAATCCGTTTTGTCCCATGCTACCCCACCGGGTATTGGATTGGCTGTGATGTTCACTGATGACAGTTCTCTTTTCTCGATGTGAGAGGATGTGTGAGGCTTTAGGACCAAGTTGATGTTCTGACTTGCTGTGTCCATTGTACTATATTTTCCATCAATAAATCTACCCAAACATAAAACCATGATGAGCCAAAGCAGGAGGAAAAGTACACCTAACACAATCCAAAATTCAATCCATGGTGAAATCAGATATGTTTCTTTTAGTTGGTGAAAAAGTTCAGTCACTTTGTCTTTGAAAGTTTTTGTTGCTGGCGTTTCTTCATGCTCGCTTGGATCTTCAGAAAAGTCATTGAAATTAATGAAGTAGCCAGATGCAGTTCTGTCAATTGTTGGAATTGCTTCATGATTTTCAATTGTCTTTGGATCTTTCTTTGTTTCATTAGCATAGTCTGAGGCTACATCATTGTAGACAGGTGTTTCTTGACGAACTGTTGCAATTTGGGTTTCAAGAGGCACAAGTTCCATGGCTTTGTTGCATAGTCCTTTTTTATTCACTGCAGGTTTATCAAATGTGATTAGTCTCTCAGTTTGAACCTCTTGGATTGTAGCAAAATTTGGTCTTCTGCTATTTCTTGGGAGTCCACTGGGCCTACTACTTATTATTGGCCACATGATTGTGGTTTTACGAGGTCGATGGATACAACTCGGTTCTCCTTTTTACCAGCAAGGGGCGGTAGTACTACTGATCTTGTTCCGCTGACAGCTAAGACAGGTACTGCTTTTCTGTAAGAAGGCCGAAATTCCTTCTTCACCGCGATCTTTTCTCTGACCAGATCCCCAATCTTTGGAATCCAGACAGGTCTTGCTGGGACAGGTGGTTTCTCTTCAGTGGCTGTTGGCTTTAACTTTATATTACTCAGACTTCTTCTTGTTTCATTTAAGTCCTGTAAAACAGCCAAACTGTCTTTGATATCAAAGGCTTTTTCTTCTACCACTGAAGTGTGACTATCCAAGTCCTGAATGTGCATTCTAGTACCGAACAATAGTTCGTAGGGAGTGAGACCTTTTAGAGAATTTCTTGGCAGATTGTTAAGACTACGTTGGACACTTGTTAAATGTTTGACCCACCCATCACCCGAACCTAATACCCTCGCCGTTATAGATTGCTTTATGTCACGGTTTTTTCTTTCCACTACCGCATTTCCATCAGGATGGAATGGAGAAGAGTACCGCAATGCAATGCCCATGCTGGCCATGGCCTCCTTGTAAGCTCGAGAGCTAAACGCAGGACCCTGGTCAGAATGTAGCATGCCAATTGCGTATGTGCCGATAAAGACTCGCAAATCTTTTATAACAGTTCTGGCGTCAGCCGAGCGCTGGTGTCTACATTTCAAGTGAATCTAGTCTTAAATATTATGGGGACGCATTTCTCCTGCTGGATTTCTGCGTATAGATAGCCTGATGCCTTCTAATAAAGGGGTCCTGGCAATACTCTGGTCGGTTCACGACTGCGATCTCTGTTGCAGTCCGGACAATCCTTTGCAAATTTGTAATGTTGCAGGCTCATCCCCGGCCACCAGTATTCTGATTGTAATTCTTTTAGAGATTTCACGATCTTGTAATTCTTTTAGAGATTTCACGATCTCTTGGTGCCTAAACCCTCTCCCATATGTGCGTCTGCTATCAATAAGACTCTCCTGTTCGTGTTTGGAATTACTCTATCCCAGACTCCAGGGATTTGAGCAAAAGGAACGGAGTTTGCATCAATTATGTATGTATTATTGAGTGGATAGTCGAGAGGTAATTCTGCATAGTCACCTTTTAATGAGGCTTTTACCACCAGAATGGTTTCTCCGTCTATGTGTTTATTAGAACGCTTTTTTGTGGCTACGGAAGCCGGTTGAACCGCTTCCGCTGTTGCTCTGTTAGCCAATGAATTCCCTACAACGTGAACGCCATCAAGTTGATGACTCAGTGTATGTATCACGTGAGTCTTTCGTAGATCTTTCTGCAAAACAACTACTTGTTCCCAAAGCTTTTTATGCTTTATTGTGGCACCTGTGTCATCTTTGTAATCGTTTTGAACCCAGTTCTGCAAGTCATTATTGTAAGATTTGATGCAGAAATGCGAATCGCACACTATCAGTGTGGGGAATTCGCGATCGTCATTTTCAAGCGCCATCTTTAAAGATCTGATTTCAGCTCGCTGAGCTGAACAGTTTCTAAGTGATTCAGTTTTGGTGACTATCGGTCTGAATTTACCAAAGCGCCAGCGACCTTTAACAATCGCGCACGCTGCTTTGTAGGATTTTTTATCCACATCGTAATGTTGTGCAAATCTGTCCATGTAGATTACACATGTGTATTGTTCGAGAGGCAGAATTTCGATTGGCAGAGGATATTCTTCTTCATATTCTAGATCTTCTAGTTTTTTGATTTTCGGGTCAAAATAGTATTTCACGTCTTCTGCAGCAAGAGAATTTTCCCATTGTATCCATTTTGGATCTAATGCCACAGCATTCAAATTGCGTGGGCTTGTTAATGCCTCAAGGGCTGATTCTGCTGTTAAAACAGTTATCCTCCTGCCTTGGGCTTGGGCTCTTTCTTTTGCTACAGCAGTTTGAACCGCTATTAGAATCTTTTCAGTAGAACTGAATTTCATTTCAGCTTGTGTGTACAAGTGTGATTTGTAAGCTATTGGTACCGTTTCTCCCTCATTAGAGGTTAGGTACGTGAATCCGCATCTTCCTGGGAAGACTCGGATTACAAGGTTGCGTATGTTTTCGCGAGTTTGCAATTTTGTTTTAGCTAACATGTCTGTTTGCAATGATCTTAAAATGTCTGTGTGTTTCTGAGTCCAATTTATTGGTTTGAAATCAGGTTTTATTAATTCATAGAGAGGTTTAACCCTCTCTGCATAATTTAGAATGTATGTTCTTCCGAAATTCAGGAAACCTAGTATTGATTGTAAGTTCTTCAGCGTTTTAGGTGCTTGGAGTACAGCGCACTTCTCTAAGAAGTTGTCTGCTAGGCTCTTGCCTTCACTTGATAATTCATATCCTAAAAACAGGACAGTTAGATGAGCAATTCGTGACTTTTTAAAGTTGAATTTGTACCCTTCAGCTGCGAACCCAAGTATTATGGTGTTCGCTCTTTTCAAGTGTGTCTCCAGGTCATCATCTGTGAGATAGATGTCATCGACATAAGATAATGCCTCATCATCATATATTTGTAGTAACTCTGTTACCCCTGCTGAGAATAATCCTGGGCTGTTCTTGAATCCCTGTGGGAGTCGACAGAAGTGCTTTGTGACCCCATTATTGAGAAAGCGGTCAAAAACCTGCTTTCTGGTGCTATGTTTTGACAAAAGAATCCATTAGAGATATCTAATGTAGTTTTATATTTTTTGCGCACGATGTTATTCATTAGTGCTGCACTGTGTGAATTTTGTACTGCAAATGTTTTGCAACAGGAGTTTCAGTGTCTGTAGTCCAAAACTAGACGGTATGAATCGTCTGGTTTGGAGACAGGAAACAAAGGATTGTTCATTTGTAAGGTGCATGTTTCAATCACCCCTGATATTCAAGTTGATCTAAGATCTCCCTGACTTGCTTTTTAGCTTCTTGTTTAACTGGGTTCTGCCTTTGCGCAGTGGGTTGATTTTTTTAACTGGATTTTGTGAGGAGGAGAATCCTCATCCCATCCTACATGATTTTTATATAATGCAGGAGTTGGGCTTGGGCCCATTTTCTTGCAAATGTGTATTTTTTATGAATTAAAATATGATTTGAGAAGGCAAGCATAATCATTTCTTCGCCATGAGGGCACTCCCTGACAAACTCTGGTGGCCAGTCTTTCTCAGCTAACAGGATGTCATAGCCTTTCGAAAGGTTATCCCAAAAGAGACCCCTTACTTTCCTAGTCTTGTCCCCCTCTATACGCAATGTTATTTCGTATAATTTGTGGGGTTTGCTAACTCTGGTGTCTGCAGTTTCCACCTGAATGTATTCATTCGTGTCCACTGTCTCCAGAAGATTCATCAGGATCTTGCGAGCTATTGTCACTTCTGCTGCGCTGTCTAGCATTGTCTGGGCCCACTCTCTGTTTTTCAGTTGTGTCCTCAGTATCCTCGGCATGTTTAAATTTAATACTGGCTACCTTCTTTTTTGGAAATTGTAATTTTTTACTTTGATGAGCAGGTTCCTTGTCTTTGGACTTTACGTGCTCTTCTTTGTGTTCTGACCGTCCTCTTTCAGATTTCTGTGAGGAAGTCTGAAAAGATCGAGAGGGACATGTATCAATATCTTTATCTATCAGGTTTTCTCAATTTATCCCTATCTCTAAGGTTGTATCTTTTCTCAGAGGGCTCCCTCTGGGGAGACTTGTTTCCTCGGTCCGGAGATCTTTCTCTCCGTTGAGGAGACCTTCCTCTGGACTGGAATCGTTTTTCTCTGGGAGGTGATTGTTTATTACCATCCCAACTCTTTTTTGGAGTATTTAGATTATTTATTTTTATTTTTATTTTTTATTTTTTTAAAGACCTTTATTATACAGTTCTGAATGTACACAGCATACAGCCTACAACCCTTAGGGCTGGCAGCATCAAATATCATTTTCGTGCATTATCAACGGAATAACACAGCCCATATGCCGACAACCCGGGGGTTCGGCGGCGTTGTGGATTAGTGTGTGTGCAGAACCAGCATTTAGATTATTTTTAATAAAGTTTTTTTCTGGATTTTCAGTTAGTTGGGGTTTTACTGGTTTCCCACCCAAACTATCTCTACCTAGTTCTTCATAGGATTTTTCTATGATTCTGGCAAGTTCAAATGGTTGTTCTGCTATATCTGTTTCTTTCAATTTCTGGCGGATCGCCACAGATGCTGCTAATAATATAGCAGAGACCTGCTTGAAGTCTTTCTGTAATTTCATACCCAGAGTTAAAGCAGGTTCTGGACCGTATTCATTTTGAATCTGTCGTAGCACATCTGGTATTATCCCCATAGATGGAACACCATGTGTTTTTGTGTATATTGAAGCAAAGACTGTGCCCCAAGTGTCACAGTTCTTCACATGTGGTGCGACCCCCATTGGAAGGCAGATAGTCAGAATTCTGTGTTTCTCATGAGGTGTAGTATCAGGAAATACTGCCTCTATCTGAGTGATTTTTTTGTGCTAACCAGAATGGAATTTGTTCCCGTTTCGAGGTTATTTTGCCAATGGCTGATTGTATATTCTGTGGTGTGATTTTATTTGTGTTCCCCTGGTGAGGGGTGGTTTGTGGAATTCTTATTGCTGGTTGGACTATTGAAGTCCGCATTACATATTGGACCAATTGTCTATGTATTTTTATTAGTAGTTTTAGCTGAGCTAAAAGTTCCCGGTCTGACATTTTATCAAGGTCTGGATGTGGTGTGTAGCTGGCTAGAACCGGCCACGTGGCTCCTGGTCTACCTAGTGGACCTAGCCTGGTGATGTGATTTTGATGTTTTAGGGCACCTTTAAACCAGAGCAGGTGCTCTTGGTATGTTAGTGGGATTTCAACGTCCTCGAAAGGAGCGTATTCATCCGGAGGTTCCTCTATTTTGTAATAGTGGAAGTCTTGTGTTACAGCGTTTGCTGCTGGAAAGTGTATCCATGAATAGAATACCTCTGTCTGCCGATATTCATGGGCCTCTACCACGAATGACTGTACCACCTCGTGATGATACTCCATTTTCTATAAGTTTAAGAGTTATAGTCCTTCTTATATTTGCCGGGATGATAATTGCACCCGGTTCATTTTCATTAAACCCTGTAACATCGAAACCCGGTTGATTCGCATCTACTGCAGCTTCACCGGTTTCGTTGCTGGCGCCGTTAGTTGACATTGTTTTAATGAAAGTTTGCAGAGCAGGTTTCCAAGGAAACAAAGATTAGGTGCACAATATTTTGGAACACTGTATCCTTCAACGTTGACTAAACCAAAAACTATACATAGGAATCTCTTCCTACTAAGTTTCGGCGGATATTAACCTTTTACCCACTCCAGACATCTTTTGGAGTTTTTACGGAAAAATGGTTCTGTGTGAAAAAGCACAACTGAGTTACTCTAATGTCTTGCGTTAGATTATCGCCTTACCAAACGTTGGGCACCATGTAGTGTAGTTCCTATATTCTCAATAGGCTCTGCGTATTGGAATAATATAGACAGCAGTTTAGACGTAGGACTGAGGTCATCTAGGTCTCTACTGACTATATTAGACTTAATTAGTTTTTGCCAGGTGGCTCAGAGGTCACTAGAAACTTTCTCGAATGTTCAGGAAAGAGTCAACTCTCCTGATTTAGACAAGAAGGGATTAGTTTCTGACAACCGCATAAACATGACAACTTTGCTCCCTCAGAATAAAGAGGGTATCTCTAGAGTCGTGTGAAAACAATAGACAGCTATTTCACTCAGTCAATCGTGCGTACTTAGTTTCACCAGAGTGCAGAGAAATAGAGAGACGGGCGTTTTTAATAA
The DNA here is from genome assembly GCF_964261635.1 of Lissotriton helveticus. Lineage (NCBI taxonomy): Eukaryota > Metazoa > Chordata > Amphibia > Caudata > Salamandridae > Lissotriton > Lissotriton helveticus. The sequence goes on along the minus strand of NC_136063.1, from coordinate 1,685,931,153 downwards.
AAGGTGTTATTTATTGAGCAGTCTTCTTTCTCATGCAAGAGAAATGAATTGCCACAATTGCAATACTTATCGTGAAGTAAAGTGCGTACAGTGAAATGAAATGAAATGAAAATAAAATTTGTAGAGCGCTACAGCTGCTCTCAGGAGTCCAGGCGCTATGACTCTCAGAGAAGCCCTCTAAAGAACAGGAAGCTTTAGGTTACTGAAAGAGAAAGGTTTTGAGTTGTTTTCGGAACCAAGTTAGATTTGGATTGCCTCTCATGTGAAGGGGGAGGGAGTTCCATAGTTTTGACACATTGAAGGAGAAGGAACGTCCCCCTGCTCTGGCTCTAGAGATTTTAGGGACTTTGGCCAGAAAAGCATAGGAGGATCGAAGCGCCTTATTGGGCAGGTAGGGGGAGATGAGGGAGGAGTTAATTTCTGGGCCCATTTTCCAGAAAGCCTGGTGAGCAATGCACAGGGCTTTAAACTTAACTCTGTTCCTAACAGGCAGCCAGTGCAGCGCTCTTAGGCCAGCAGTTATTGAGGTCCTACGTGGGACTCCAAGTAGCACGCGAGCAGCACAGTTTTGGGCGCGCTGAAGTTTCTGTAGGGTGTAGTCCGGTGCGCCAAAATACAGGGCGTTGTTAAAATCCAAGCGGGATTGGACGAGGCCCTGTATAATTATCTGCCTGGCCTCAAACGGGAGAAGGGGGAGGATTTTTTTTATAACCCTGAGGAGGCCAAAACAGGTGGCTGCCACTTTCGTGGCCTGGGTATTGAAGCTCAACGACTTATCTAACCATACCCCCAGACTTTTGATGTTATCGCTGGGGGCAGGTGCCGCCCCCATGCTCGCTGGCCATAGCAGCTCTAGAGTGGAGAGGGCTGCCGGGCCTAGGAGCATGAGCTCGGTTTTGTCGTCGTTGAGCTTCAAGCATGATCTCATCATCCAGCTCCTCACTTCCTCCAAGCACGCCGATAGATTGGGCGGCAATCGGAGGCCGCTCTTCTGTACAAGGGAGACCACCAGCTGGGTGTCGTCCGCATAGGAAATGATGTCAATACCATGCGGACGAACAATCCCAGCCAGCGGCCTCATGTACGCATTGAAGAGCGTGGGGCTCAATGAAGAACCCTGAGGGACTCCACATCCCAGAGGCCTGCTCGATGAGACGGAGGTGCCATCAAAGACCTGGAAGGTTCTATCTGATAGAAAAGACTGGAACCAAACCAGGGCTTCCCCGGACACTCCTAGGTCGGCAAGACGGTTCATCAGAATTGTATGATGTACCGTATCAAAAGCGGCACTCAGATCGAGGAGGATCACTGCCACTGACCCCCCTCGATCCAAGATCCGTCTCGCCTCCTCGGTCACGGCCAATAGAGCTGTCTCCGTTCCGTGTTTTGGGCGAAAACCCGTCTGGGAAACATCGACGAGGTGGTTTTCCTCAAGCAACTTCGTTAGGATGGTGTTAATGTGTTTCTCCAGGATTTTTGATGCCCATGGGAGCAGAGAGATCGGGCGGTAGTTGCTGGGGTTGGCAGGGTCAAGGGCAGGTTTTTTTAGCAAGGCCCGTACCATCGCATGCTTCCATGTCATTGGTACCGTCCCACTGAGGATGGAGGAGTTCAACAGCTCCATCAAAGTAGGAGAGATAGTTTTGCTAGCCAGCCTCAGCGAGCCCAGGGGGCAGGGTCACAAGGTGAACCAGATTTAATTTGCTGTGCTAAAGATTCCAGTGTTTCCAGGTTCAACAGTGGAAGAGACTCTAGTTTAGTATGAGAGGAAGTTACCATATCCAAGGCTGAGTCAGAGTGTCGGGCGGGTGATTCAGTGGCTGGATCAGGGAAGGAGAGGTAGATTTTATTAACTTTGTTAAAAAAGAAGTCAACTAGCTCATTGCATTTAGAGGGGGAGCTGCTGTTCTCTACGGCGGGCGGGGGTGGTTTTATCAGGGAGCTCACTATCTGATATATTTCCTTCGGCTTGGATTTAGCCATTGTAATTTTGTCGTTGTAGTAGGCTGCTTGTGAGGTTTTTATTGCCACTTTGTAATTCCTGATCGCGTCCCTGTAGGTGGTTTTGTCAGTAGGGTTGTAGGTCATGCGCCATTTCCTTTCTAGTCTCTTGCAGGAGCGTTTTTTTTCCCTGAGGTCTTCTGTGTACCACGGTGCAGATTTGCTTTGTCTCTTTGACCCAGATGGGTGGGAGGGAAGGACTAGATCAAGGGAGGCCGTGATCCAGTCGTTATATTTCTTATTGTTTACCGTTGGGTCCTGGGAGAGTGAAGGTCTAGTGGTACTTAGAGCCTTGGTCCAATCATCTACGGAAATTTTCGACCAATTGCGAGTTTTTTGAGATGTAAAGAGAGATGGAGGGGGTTTGCTTGTGGTCCAGGTGAAAGCTATCAGGAAGTGATCTGACCATGGTAGGCTGCTAATGGTGCCCACTTTAAGTTGGTTACAATTACTAAAAATGGGATCTAGGAGGTGACCTTTTTCATGCGTAGGAGAGGGGACTAGTTGTTCTAGTTGGATGGCGGCTAAACTAGACAACATCTCTCGTGCCGTGGGTTCTGATAGGCCGTCAAAGTGGACATTAAAGTCTCCAAGTAGAGTAAAATTTGAGGGGGAAATAACCGATTGAGAGACCATCGACAGAAGAGAGGTGTCAAATTGTCCGATGGGTCCCGGAGGGCGATAAATGAGAGTGCCAGAGAAGCTGGAATTAGCAGAGAACTCAATCACAAAGGGGAGACTTTCGCAATCCTCAATTCTCTCCGTCAAGCAGCGGCAGACATAGCTCTCTTTGTAAATGATTGCGAGGCCGCCGCCTCTGCCCTGCGGTCGATCAGCCCGCGCTATCTGGTATCCCGGAATAACGGCCTGTGCCAGATCCGGCTGAGAGTCCTGGTTTAGCCAGGTCTCAGTGAGAAAGATTACATCCGGTGTGTATTCATCTAGGAGCAAGGAAATTTCTAAACAGTGCTTCACTAGAGACCTGCAATTGAGCAGAAACATGGTGTAAGTCTTTAACTCAGGTCTGGCAGTGGTAGTGGGGACGAGCTTTGAGTCACAGTGCGAGCAACGACTAGGGATCTCCAATGGATGGCTAGGGTGGCCGCATCTGGATAATATTGATGGGCGCAACTGATGTAAAAAACTCGAACTGTAAACCCGCCTGTTTCCCATGAACCGACCAGGGGACGTGTCCCCTGGTCCCGGCCGGGCGCGGACGAGCGCAGGCGAGCTTGCCTTAAGCGCGCCTTCGGCGCGCCATCGTCGCGCCCGCTGCGCTCGTCCGCTGCGCTTCCGGCAGAGACACAAAAGTTATGGTAGGTGTTCTGGGCCTTGGAAGGGGCGTGGCCAGCAGAGGTGGGCGTGTCTCGTGGCTCCCTCACAACACAGGTAATGGCGGCAGAAGGGGGATTCTACCCGAAACAACGTTAAAATCGGCTGCTCGGGGAAGATTCAGGTAGGTGCCAGGGGGTCAGTGCAGGTTTTTAAAAACACAGTATGACACAGTTTTAAAAAGTAAATTTCAGTATTACAGCTCCCGGCTTTCCGCCTCAGGAGGTTCTCAAATAATCAATGCAGCGCTAGCGTTCAGCGCGCTCAATTTATACCTGGAGAGGGGGGCGTGGCCAGCAGAGGTGGGCGTGTCTCGTGGCTCCCTCACAACACAGGTAATGGCGGCAGAAGGGGGGATTCTACCCGAAACAACGTTAAAATCGGCTGCTCGGGGAAGATTCAGGTAGGTGCCAGGGGGTCAGTGCAGGTTTTTAAAAACACAGTATGACACAGTTTTAAAAAGTAAATTTCAGTATTACAGCTCCCGGCTATCCGCCTCAGGAGGTTCTCAAATAATCAATCCAGGTAAAGTAGTATTATGAAATAATACTGTAAAAGCATTGATATGGTTTCTTAGCCATATGATACTTGGATAAAATATATACATACATAAAAACATTGACTAACGTACTCAACTGGTGCTTCTAAGATACGCCTACCCCGGTGTACCTGACCTAAGCCTAATACGTGGGAAGGAGTAAATAAGTTACAGTTTAAGTTAAGTTGTTTTTTGCCAAGGAATCTGAATCAAGAATTCTCTTAAGGATTTAGTCAGCTCCGTACCTTGGTAATAGAATGTAGGAGGTCTTGTATCTCTCTCTCAGGACTCGATCTCCCAGCAACCCACAAGGGTGATTGGAAACACCGGAGCTGGAATTTTCTCGGCTGGAGAAAAAGACAGCGTCTTTCTCAGTGCGTCAAAAGGGAGGGCGGCTTCCTTCGGCTCTCGCATCAGCTGGGCTTCGGGTAAGTAGATAGCCGCTCTGCTCCAAACCACCGTGTGTTTGCTTAAGGCAACGTTGGTATATTTATACCTGAAAGGTGCCGGGTTGGACATAAGACGTCACTAAGAACTAACAGTTCTTTCTGGACTCTAGGAGTTCTTGTGCAAATCAAAACGAGAGCAGGGGGATTTCCCGGGCTGCTGGAGGCTTGTTTTTTTTAAAGAACGCGTTGTACTTTCTAGGAGTCTAGGGGAGTAGCCTTGCCGTATTTGGACTGCATGGGCTATTACTAAATATGGATATGATTCTTATGCCTTTATAGGGATATTATTTATTATAACCATACAAGGGCATAAATCGGGAATATCTAATTAGGGTCCTAGATAGAAACACAACAACATCTAGGCTCGCTAGTTGGGTCCTGGCAGCCTTCAATTATTTCCAAATTCGCGGGGCGCCTGTTAGGCTGTGCACGCGCTCCAACTCCACTACCTTGACTATCAGAGATTCTCGTTTGGCCTTACGGTCTTTGGTTTCCGCTGCTGTGATAGCGATGAGTTCTCCCCTCACTACTGCCTTAAACGCCCCCCACACCGCTGTCATAGGCGTATCTCGGCGGTCATTGACCTCCAGGTAGTCCGTAATGCTTTTACGGAGTTGCTGGACTATCGCCGTGCGCTGCAGGAGAGATTCCCTCAGCCTCCATCGTCCCTGTGGCTTCCTAATGTTAGGGACTCTAAGTGTGATTTCCACGGCGTCGTGGTCGGAAATGGCTGCCGGACAGATATCAATGTCCGTCACCCGGGGTTCTAACTCAGTGGAACCTATGAAGTGGTCCAGTCTGGCATATGTGTGGTGCACGTGGGAGTAAAAAGTGTAGTGTGATGTCTCAGTGTGTTTAGCCTGCCACATGTCCCTCAGCCCTCTCTGTGTCAGCCACTCACTCCCCGCCGCCGACATTGCGCCTGTGTTGCCATAGCGTTGGCCTGATCTGTCCTTCTCTTTGTCCATTACGAGATTGAGGTCCCCCCCCAGGAGTAGGAAGGGATCAGGAGAACGCAGGGCCTCTGACAAAGCATTTTTTAGAAACTGCTCCTGGCCAGAATTGGGGGCATAGAGGGAACCCACTGCCATTCTCAGGCTGCCTTCTGTAATAGTGTGTGCTAGAAGCCTCCCTTTGACCTCCCCCACCTTGTCCCCGACCTGTCCGTGGAAATGCTTGGCAACTAGGATCGCTACTCCCGCTTTTTTGTCAGGTGTGGAAGAGAAAAACTGTTGAGGGAACGCTCTGGATCTTATCCTATGGCAGTCTTTGGACAGCAAATGTGTTTCCTGAAGTAAGCAGATTGCGGGGCCTGAGTTATCTAGGTATGACAGGACAGTGCGACGTTTGATAGGGTTATTGAGGCCCTTTACATTCAGGGTGATGATTTTCAAAGGTGTATCAGCCATCTGGGTATCGGGAGGTGGTTGCTACATGGTCCACCCTGCGCTTCTGCGTTGTGTCTTGCGCATGGGCCTCAGCCCCGGTCGGCACACTGGCTCCCTCCCATCCCTCCTCGGTCCCTCAACTCCCCCTTCCCTCACTCCCCAACCCCCCTTCCCACTCAACCAACTGCCCTTCTCCCCCCCACCCTAACCCCAACACCCCATCCCTCTCTCCCCGCACCCTAACCCCAATGTAGAAAACCCAATGTCGTATCATTGTCCCAGGCCAGGCAACTCCAAGACAGGCCTGTGGTAGTGTCACAAGAGGGAACTTGTGGTAGTGGTGACCTTTTGCGGCCCCCCGCCTAGCCCCCCCGACCTGCAGTGATGTAATGCAATATGGACCCCAAGCCTAGCAAGGTAAGCCAGCTGCTAGTGTGTTCCTGGACACCTCCTGGATGGCCAAAGCTTGTTCCTGGGCCACAGTGGCGGGTACGGGTTTCATGGAGGCTCCGGGGGAGCGTCTGCGGCTCACCTTTTGCCATTCGCCCCGGGGTGAGCGCCGCGAATGTTCCTGTGACGGTCGTTGCGAGGCAGGTGGCTCAGAAGCATCCTCGTGAAGTTCGATACCTAGGAGAGATCAAGTGTCCTGCAGGGATCTCATCTGGCGTAAGGACCCGTTCCATTTAAAGATCAGTCTAAAGGGGTGGTCCCAAGAGTAGGGAATTCCCTTCTCGCGTAGAAACGACGTGACGACTTTAAAAGCCTTCCGTTTTTGTAAAGTGATGGCCGATAGATCCTGGTAAAGTGTCACTGGCTGTCTCTGGTGCATTATGGGCTGTTTCTGTCGTGCCTCTCGAAGGATTCTCTCCTTTAAAGGGAAGTCGGGCAAGAAGGCTAGTATGTCGGGAGGGGGGCAGGAGCGCGGCGTGGCAAGCCGACTCTGTGCGCCCTGTCTATACGAATGACAAAGTCCGTTTCCTCCCCCAGAATTTCCCGGAATGTGTCTTGTAGGAAGCTCGTGACGTCCGATCCCTCTGCCTTGGATGGCACACCGCGAACCCTGATGTTGTTCCGTCTGGACCTGTTTTCAAGGTCCTCTGCGTGAGCCTGTAGATCCATCTGATGGTCTCGTAGTCGAATGAGTTCCTGCTGGAGCTGCTCCACTTCTTGGTTTCAATGTTTTAGGTTTGTCTTCATGTCAGATGAGTGTTGAGTCCTTCTTCAGTTAAAGGTACTCCTCCGATCGGTGCTCTGACCATCCACCTCTCTCTGAACGTTTTTCTGATGAGTCCTGACAGGAACTAGATGAACATGTATCAGTAGCCTGACACCTGTCAGGTGGTCTAAAATCAAGGTTACGCAGGTTATGGCGCTTCTCATTGGCTTCCTGTGGACCCAACCCGTGAGTTAGTTTTGTCTTTGTTATTATCCCACTTTTTCTTTGTTGAAGACTCGGGAGCTTGCTTAGAGGTATCCTTTTCAGAATTACTCTTTAGTTGTACTGTACCAGGTCTGGCTTCCATATTATCTCGACCTAACTTAGCATCCATTTCTTCAATAATCTTAAGCAATTCACGCTCCTGTTGTTCCAGAGTTAAATCCAGTAGGCAATGGCATACAGCCAGTGCTGCTGTTTCCCATTTTATGTTACCTAACAAAATGGCAGATACTGCGGAAACATTGCCCATCAGTTTCATCCCCAAATCCAGGGCAGGGCCTGCCCCGTACTCATTTCTGAACTGTTTTAGCACCGCTGGCAAAAAACTAATGAAGGGGTGCCATGTGTTCTGGTATATACTGCAGCAAAATTTGTGCCCCAACAGAATCTCCTCCCGTCTGATGGGAACCTTACCCATGACTGCATTCAGTGTTTGTGGGTTAATGCCCGGTGTCGCCCAATGTGGTTGTGCAGCTTGAGCAGTCTGCGCAGAATTTAGTGTTAGTGTTCACATAACTAACTGTGTCAAATATCTGTATATTGTCACTAAATGTTTGTATAGTCTACGCAATTGTATTTCTGTTAAGTTATCAACGAATGTCTGACAAAATATAGAAAGACAAAATATCGACCTACAAAAATATCGGAGCAATAATATCGATGTCAACAATATCGACATCCTATCTACAAAAAGGTAAGTACAAAAATATCGAAAAATATATATAGATGTCAAAAATATCGTTTTTTTTTTTAATATTATTTTTTTTAATTCAATATGTAAAATTAATAAAAAAATACTTAAAAATATAATAAACCTAGTACAAAATATATTATTTAAAATTAATAAGTAATATACATAATTTAATTAAAAAAATATATATATACATATAGGGGTCGATTCCGATCTTGGAAAAAAAACGTCCGTACGATTCGTATCCGGAGCCCTCTCCGTACAAATCGTAAACATGCCGTACGACCCGACTAGTACGATCCGGACCGGGGTATGAGGACGCGATTCGTACGGTCCACGTTAGGTAAGGGCGATTCGTACGGAAAAGCACACAATCACATACACACCGTACGGTCCGTACACCCCATGATCGCAGGGGTACGTTGCGTACCCCTGCGATCATAGGGTGTACGCACCGTACCCCGCGATCGCAGGGTGTACGCACCGTACACCCAGCGAACATGGGGTACGGTGCGTACACCCCATGAACGCAGGGTAAGGTGCGTACACCCAATGATCGAAGGGGTACGCACCATACCCCTGCGATCATGGGGTGTACGCACCATACCCGGTGGGGCCGTTCCATACCTGTTTTGAGGCGAACTCTACTTTTCCGGATGTTTTCGGATCCTGTAGACAAAGCGTCGTACAGTGCGTACCCGACACGAATCGTACTTGCTGGGTCGGAAAAACCAGCCGCGAACCATACGGATGTCGCGTACAGCGGGTTCCGAGGGAGATTCGTGCGGGTATTTGATTCGTACGGTCTCTGTATGATTCGTACGGAGTACAGCTCCTGGAACGAATTGTACTTCGTCGTACATTCGGGGGACGTTGCAGGGTACGCTTCGTACGGGAAAAATTCTCCGTAAGGCTATTCAGAGCGTTTTTTCCCGAATTGGAATCGACCCCATAATATATTATATATATATACCAGACACGACCTACAACAGTGCATGCTGGGATTGGTAGGCGCTGTACATGAAGCGGACTGCTGAGGATACACGTGATTGGTACTTACCTTTAGGGGCGGAGTAGCGCTTTACTAATCAGGATTGGGCTGGACACTGTGTCTTTGATATCCGCCCGTTACCTGGTGCACATACACCGCTGGCGCTGAGGAAGGCTAAAGAAACGCCGAAATGCATTCGCCGAAAGCGGGTGTTGGAGAATCTCTGTTACCTTTTGCTTCGGAATAAAGGTGTTCCCACTGTGCTCCCCTGTGTGGCCTCTTCACTTTCTTCCTTGGAGGAGGTGTTTCTTGGACATTTTGCAGCGCGTTTTCCAGTGGCGCGCACAAGAGGCCCCCATTTCATCAAGTTGGCTCTGGTTCACTGGTCACAAAATCCACCACAGTGGAATCTTCGGATCCGGGTTACCGGAACTACCAGAGCCCACCTACCAGCCCGAGAAGAGAGAGGGCGGTGCTGAGGCCACTTGACTTCACACCGGGCGAGGTATGTTTGCCATCCGCGACCCCGCCTAATAGACTACCGGGACTTGGAGGTTGAAATGGTTGGGGACTGGAGGGGACACCGTGTTCCTGTGGCACGAGGACGTGGGGGTTCTCTCACCATCAGAGCGCATAATCCCCCCCGCGCAGTATCCACCAGACACGACCTACAACAGTGCATGCTGGGATTGGTAGGCGCTGTACATGAAGCGGACTGCTGAGGATACACGTGATTGGTACTTACCTTTAGGGGCGGAGTAGCGCTTTACTAATCAGGATTGGGCTGGACACTGTGTCTTTGATATCCGCCCGTTACCTGGTGCACATACACCGCTGGCGCTGAGGAAGGCTAAAGAAACGCCGAAATGCATTCGCCGAAAGCGGGTGTTGGAGAATCTCTGTTACCTTTTGCTTCGGAATAAAGGTGTTCCCACTGTGCTCCCCTGTGTGGCCTCTTCACTTTCTTCCTTGGAGGAGGTGTTTCTTGGACATTTTGCAGCGCGTTTTCCAGTGGCGCGCACAAGAGGCCCCCATTTCATCAAGTTGGCTCTGGTTCACTGGTCACAAAATCCACCACAGTGGAATCTTCGGATCCGGGTTACCGGAACTACCAGAGCCCACCTACCAGCCCGAGAAGAGAGAGGGCGGTGCTGAGGCCACTTGACTTCACACCGGGCGAGGTATGTTTGCCATCCGCGACCCCGCCTAATAGACTACCGGGACTTGGAGGTTGAAATGGTTGGGGACTGGAGGGGACACCGTGTTCCTGTGGCACGAGGACGTGGGGGTTCTCTCACCATCAGAGCGCATAATCCCCCCGCGCAGTATCCACCAGACACGACCTACAACAGTGCATGCTGGGATTGGTAGGCGCTGTACATGAAGCGGACTGCTGAGGATACACGTGATTGGTACTTACCTTTAGGGGCGGAGTAGCGCTTTACTAATCAGGATTGGGCTGGACACTGTGTCTTTGATATCCGCCCGTTACCTGGTGCACATACACCGCTGGCGCTGAGGAAGGCTAAAGAAACGCCGAAATGCATTCGCCGAAAGCGGGTGTTGGAGAATCTCTGTTACCTTTTGCTTCGGAATAAAGGTGTTCCCACTGTGCTCCCCTGTGTGGCCTCTTCACTTTCTTCCTTGGAGGAGGTGTTTCTTGGACATTTTGCAGCGCGTTTTCCAGTGGCGCGCACAAGAGGCCCCCATTTCATCAAGTTGGCTCTGGTTCACTGGTCACAAAATCCACCACAGTGGAATCTTCGGATCCGGGTTACCGGAACTACCAGAGCCCACCTACCAGCCCGAGAAGAGAGAGGGCGGTGCTGAGGCCACTTGACTTCACACCGGGCGAGGTATGTTTGCCATCCGCGACCCCGCCTAATAGACTACCGGGACTTGGAGGTTGAAATGGTTGGGGACTGGAGGGGACACCGTGTTCCTGTGGCACGAGGACGTGGGGGTTCTCTCACCATCAGAGCGCATAATCCCCCCCGCGCAGTATCCACCAGACACGACCTACAACAGTGCATGCTGGGATTGGTAGGCGCTGTACATGAAGCGGACTGCTGAGGATACACGTGATTGGTACTTACCTTTAGGGGCGGAGTAGCGCTTTACTAATCAGGATTGGGCTGGACACTGTGTCTTTGATATCCGCCCGTTACCTGGTGCACATACACCGCTGGCGCTGAGGAAGGCTAAAGAAACGCCGAAATGCATTCGCCGAAAGCGGGTGTTGGAGAATCTCTGTTAACTTTTGCTTCGGAATAAAGGTGTTCCCACTGTGCTCCCCTGTGTGGCCTCTTCACTTTCTTCCTTGGAGGAGGTGTTTCTTGGACATTTTGAAGCGCGTTTTCCAGTGGCGCGCACAAGAGGCCCCCATTTCATCAAGTTGGCTCTGGTTCACTGGTCACAAAATCCACCACAGTGGAATCTTCGGATCCGGGTTACCGGAACTACCAGAGCCCACCTACCAGCCCGAGAAGAGAGAGGGCGGTGCTGAGGCCACTTGACTTCACACCGGGCGAGGTATGTTTGCCATCCGCGACCCCGCCTAATAGACTACCGGGACTTGGAGGTTGAAATGGTTGGGGACTGGAGGGGACACCGTGTTCCTGTGGCACGAGGACGTGGGGGTTCTCTCACCATCAGAGCGCATAATCCCCCCCCGCGCAGTATCCACCAGACACGACCTACAACAGTGCATGCTGGGATTGGTAGGCGCTGTACATGAAGCGGACTGCTGAGGATACACGTGATTGGTACTTACCTTTAGGGGCGGAGTAGCGCTTTACTAATCAGGATTGGGCTGGACACTGTGTCTTTGATATCCGCCCGTTACCTGGTGCACATACACCGCTGGCGCTGAGGAAGGCTAAAGAAACGCCGAAATGCATTCGCCGAAAGCGGGTGTTGGAGAATCTCTGTTACCTTTTGCTTCGGAATAAAGGTGTTCCCACTGTGCTCCCCTGTGTGGCCTCTTCACTTTCTTCCTTGGAGGAGGTGTTTCTTGGACATTTTGCAGCGCGTTTTCCAGTGGCGCGCACAAGAGGCCCCCATTTCATCAAGTTGGCTCTGGTTCACTGGTCACAAAATCCACCACAGTGGAATCTTCGGATCCGGGTTACCGGAACTACCAGAGCCCACCTACCAGCCCGAGAAGAGAGAGGGCGGTGCTGAGGCCACTTGACTTCACACCGGGCGAGGTATGTTTGCCATCCGCGACCCCGCCTAATAGACTACCGGGACTTGGAGGTTGAAATGGTTGGGGACTGGAGGGGACACCGTGTTCCTGTGGCACGAGGACGTGGGGGTTCTCTCACCATCAGAGCGCATAATCCCCCCCGCGCAGTATCCACCAGACACGACCTACAACAGTGCATGCTGGGATTGGTAGGCGCTGTACATGAAGCGGACTGCTGAGGATACACGTGATTGGTACTTACCTTTAGGGGCGGAGTAGCGCTTTACTAATCAGGATTGGGCTGGACACTGTGTCTTTGATATCCGCCCGTTACCTGGTGCACATACACCGCTGGCGCTGAGGAAGGCTAAAGAAACGCCGAAATGCATTCGCCGAAAGCGGGTGTTGGAGAATCTCTGTTACCTTTTGCTTCGGAATAAAGGTGTTCCCACTGTGCTCCCCTGTGTGGCCTCTTCACTTTCTTCCTTGGAGGAGGTGTTTCTTGGATATATATATATATATATATATATATATATATATATATATATATATATATATATATATATATATATATATATATATATATAGTAATCAGTTGTAATATTTATTGTAATAACTTATAAATAATTAAAAATAATATATATTACAAATTCATCTATACACATAAAATAACAAATAAAAATTAAATAATTATACAAAACAAATTAAAAAAATACATTTTATTTTAATATTAAAATATTTAAAACAATAGAAAAAATATTACGTAACGGAGGGAATGAAATACTATTCCAACTCCAAAAAAAAACTCTAGAGAGTGCAACAGTAGGGAAAGTGTTGGATAGCGTAGGGGTAAAAATTACTATTCCCACGCCAGAGAGTGCAACAGTAGGGAAAGTGTTGGATAGCGTAGGGGTAAAAATTACTATTCCAACTCCAGAGACTGCAACAGTAGGGATAGCGTGGAAGTTAAAAATAACATACAAAATTTAATATTTAAAATAATATTTATTAGATCAATCTAAACTATTTACAAAGACCAATAAATAATTATGAAAAAAGTAATTACCAATTAATAATTAATATGCTATAAATGATCAATACCCAACTATAAATGTAATACCTACTTAATTACATATCAATTACTTTACACACTATTCCCATGAGGAACAGGGTCAAGACTGATTTGCTTATGGCTGGGTCTAAACTGGGGTGGCAAAGTGAGCTAAAGAACGATGATGGATTCAACCCAGATCTGCGACTGGGGATGAGTGTCCGAAAAGTTTCAGCGCTCCAGCCATCATCTCCTTGTGTGGGCTTTGTCTGGGGGAAGAGGGGGGGCGGGGGGGTTGATGCCATGGTTTGCATATGGTGACGTGCCTAATTGTCAGACTTGTGCTTGCGACTGTTCTCTCTTTTCCCGGGGCCTGCGGCATTGAGGCGTTGCATGCCTGTCCCGGGCTTGAGAGATTGATTTGAAGCAGTTTTCTTTCACGCGCACTTTGCATACTTGCCCAATGTCTGGGCACTTCCCTTCATGGGGATGTAGGAGGCCACATCTATAACGTGTTTATGAGGTTCCTTTGGTTGTGGGCTTAAGTTTGCTTTTTTGTGGCGGGTGATTACTCCACATGGATAATACAGTTTCCATGTGGGTTGCTCCCGCTTCCTTGGCAGTTGCTTGTTTTTCAGCGGTTAGTTCTGCATGCAATGTACAAGCATTTTTTTTCAAGCTAGTGAATTACTATGAGCGTGCATCTACAGAATGCCATTAACTGGCACCCATCAATGGTTCTGAGCCACATAACTTCCTCATTGTTGAATTTGTTGAACTTGCAGTGCGTGAGGAGGGCTTCCAGGCATTCTACAAAGTTGTCCATTGTCTTACCAGGTTGCCGGTGTGCTTTGTTGAATGTGTAGTCTGCAGTTGTGGTGGGGTCAAACTTCTTATCAAGTGCGTCTTTCACATTTTTGTAAGAGGTGGCTTCTTCTTGCGGTATTTTGTTTGTTTACTTGACGCCATCCCCTGCTACATTTTCGGCGTACCAGATCACATTTGTCGTCATCTTTTTATTTTAGGGCCTCTGAAGTCATCAAACTTTTTGATCCAGTCAGCCCATCTTGCGCCTGTGTTGTGTTTTTCCGTTGTGTTAAAAGGGCGGTGGTTTCAAGAAAACCACAGCTTCATATGTGTCTGTCCTATCCTGAGACATGATGATGATGTCTCGCTGAGAGTCCTGAGGTGGTAGGTGAGCAGAGTATTTCAGCATGTAGTTTGCTTATGAGGTGGTCTCAAGAAGCTGGGACTCATGCGAGTAAACTGCCTAGGTAGACCCTCGTTGGCAGCTGAAGGTCGCAGTTAAACAATCTACCCAATCCAAGATGGCCACTGAGTGTGAATTGTGGAATTTATGGCACCGTGCCAAATCCAAGATGGCTGCTTTGATGCCCCTCAGCCCCCCGGGAGCTGCCCCTGAGCGATGATTGCTAGAATCTATAATTATCTTGACCGATATTACATCCTTAGGAAAACACGCTATATTAGGAAGTTCACCTAATTGCACAATATGAATATTCCTTGAATACACACAGGCTCTCCAAGCTAAACGTAAAACTTGTGCAGGTCAGAGATTGGCCTTCTGTACATGCTGTTTTATCCTTGAAAGCTCCATGTCCTGCATGAGGGTCGGGCACACTTCTCTACAAACCCAGAGGATGTCTGGGACTGGTTGGAGGTGTTTGCTACACTACCCCCAGGGATCTGCCCTGGGGGCATTGAGGAACCTCCTAGGAGGGGGTCGGCAAACTGTAGGGGGCCGCGAACGACTACGGAGTCCCCCAGCACCCTGAGAGCAGGGTGGTAGTGGACGCTGATAGCATGCCAGACTCGGAGAACCAGGAGGTAAACTCCGAACACAGTAAAGATCTAGAGGGTGGTGTAAATGACTCCTTTGCGATTACCTCCACATCAGAGACAACTGGACAGAGACCTTAGCTGAAGACCCCAAGGGTGTCGATCATCAGGCATAACCACCCCAATGGTCAGATTAAATGCCGGAGTGACAACGGTTTTGGGCCTGTTGCAGGCACACCTGTCTGGGGTGCTCCCCGCAACTGTGGTAGGGAATTGATCCCTGGTCTTTTCCACTTTAGGTGGAGAAGAAGTGGCGGGGGTTCAGAGAACTGGACCTATTGGCAGTAGCCCTCCTCCCCTTTGACAGCAGTAGGGCACACTGTCTTTCTTGGTCTTTCCTATTTATTTTTTTCACTACTGGGGAACAGGCACTGGCCCTTAGCGACGTTGTCCCACAGTCGTGGGCGGGTGCGTGCCGGTTGCTGTGGTCTTCCACCTAAGACAATATATTCTCATTGTTGCTTTCAATTTTGTTCATGTTCTTGAGTTACCGGTAGAGGTTGTTGTGGGAGGCAAACTGGAAGATCCCAATTCAGCTGTTATAATGAAATGTTCTCTAGTGGATGGGCAATTTCCCTGTACAGTTTTTGTATATTTGTTCCCTGCATGGTCACTTTTCTCTAGCATTGTATTTGCTTTGGTTCTACTCTTGTTGCACAAAACAGTGGGAATGGATACGCGGGCACCCATTGAAAATAAGCGTCCTATATTTGGCCCCTTCGCTGAGATAACGTTGGGGTCTTGGGATAGGATCACCCTTTCACCAGCGACAGAATGCGATGGTAACATTTCTTATGTGTAATGTCCGCAGACTGAATAATTATACTAAATAATAGGGTACACACCTTTCTTAGATGCTATTCAATTAAAATGGCATCATTACAGGAAACGCACTTGCTTGATTCCGAGGTGCAGAAACTCCACAAGAAGTGGGGAGGTCCGGTTTATGCTGCAACGTATTCGTCATATGCTAGGTGAGGTGCTGATCAGAGTGACCAGAGATGTCTCTTTCAAACACTGCTATTCGCACGCAGATGTGGAGTGCTGCTATGTATTGGTACTGGCTTATTAGACTGAATAGACATCTGCCTGCTGAATATATACACCCCTAGCACTGATGACAGGGAACACATATACACTCTGTTAGACGTAGTTGCCCCCACTGTTCTGGTGGGGAGATTTGAATTGTGTAATAGATGAGTGATACAGACACCTGAATAGGCACTGCCTATGGTCTGATATGGCAGACTCCCTGGAGGAAGTTATGACTGACCTGCAATGCATAGATATCTGGCACAACAGATCCCCAGAGGCTAGAGATTATTCATGTCACTACATTGTCCAGCCTGCTGTACGGATCATGAATCGACTCCTGATCATGTCCAAACTGGCCAACACTATACAAAATACCTCTCCCAATTCCTGTCCAATCACTCTCCTCTCCTTCTGACTTAAAGGGTGGACGCCAGATCCTGTGAGAGTCCCCTTATAGCATCTGTTGCCACAGGCTTTACAAGATCCAGGGTCTAAACTTAGCATACAATATGCCACTGATAAATATATGCACTGTATTGGACCACCATAGGGACTATGGCAGCTGAGTAAAGTAAAAGTAAAGTCCACATTTGTAAAGCGCACAATCACCCGTAAGGGTCTCTAGGCGCTGGGGGCCGTCGGGAAGATTAAGCGAGCTATTGCCCAGAGTCACATGGTGCTGGGCTAACCTGCCGCCGGAGCCGGGGATCGAACCGTGGTCCCCAGATTCCAGCGTCAGTCGCCCTGGCCGCGGCGCCACACCTCTCCCAATGCATTGAAGGTTTCGCTGCCAGGGGAGTGTTCGAGCACACATTTTGGGGTCAAGCAGTTACTCAAACAGGTTTTTCTCAAAGTTGAGACAGCATTGGCATTGCTGCAGTGAAATGTTAGTGGACGCCCAGAGGAAGGTGGGAAATGCATGGGAAGCGGTTGACAGACTAGTGCTGCAGGACTTTGGTGAGAGGCTCCAAACCGAGGGAAACAGACAGGGTAGAATGCTTGCATGGCTTCTTAGAATAGGGTGATTCTCTTCTACTGTACTGTCTTTGACTGGCCTGTTGGGATGCAGGTCAACACTCAGAGTCTGGAATACAGTTGAGTTAATTCTCTTCTGAGGAAGCTGTATACTAAAACGGTAAGGGCTGCAGCGGCTTAGGTAACCTGCTATCTAAGTGCCATAAGAATGCCTACGCTGAATAGGGAAATGACAGAGAAGCTTGAGCAACTGCTTACTTGGGAAGAAGACTTGGTGGCCCTTGAGGGCATGCCTTCGAACAAAACACTGGGATTGGAAGATTTCCCACTGGAGTTTTACAGGTGCTTCCAAGGAGAACTCAAAGATAAATTATTATATATATATATATATATATATATATATATATATAGTTGCACGTTTCTGTGTCCTAATGTAGGTTTCAGAAAAAAGATTGGCTGGCACGCTGGTATCCGATTTGTAAATTTATTAACACCAAACCCCCCTCACCCCTTACAGACGCGTTTCGCCTTAGCAGGCTTCGTCAGTGTAACGTTAGTGCATAGTTAGTGTCGCCATTTAAAGCCTTTCGCCAGTTATACATTTCATAAACATGAAAGAAGGACATCTGTTATACAAAAATTCGGCGGCCATCTTGTAGTATGTAAATTACATTTAGAGTCACAGGCTAAAGAAATGGCGAGTGCCGTGAAAGTGCATAGTGCTCATTAAAAACATATAGCGTAACCATTTTTTATGCATATATTAAACATATTTGTTGAACACAGCAAAAATTATTTCATCCGTCATTGGATTGTTTGCACAGAAGAATTATTTTTCTCTTTTTTCTTAATGTGCAAGATGTTCGTTATTCAGCCCTGAATAGGCGATTTTGTAAACAGTGCAATTTACTCTGGTAAGGGCTGGCAGATCTTTGAAAAAAATATATATATTCAGGGCATGTTTTCTTAGTTGTAAGGCCTATTCGTCCTATTACCCCCCACTATTGGTGATTGCACAGGGCCTATAGATGAACCCACAGTTCTTCATTATTATTAAGCCCCCACGGAGTCATGGTTTTTGAACTGATGATGTGCTTTGACTCCAAGATGCGTAGGGAAAAAAAAAAAAATATATATATATATATATATATATATATATATATATATATATATATATATATATATATATATATATATATATATATATATATATATATATATTTCACTGAAAAAACCATAGGTTTCAAGGGTGTTACAGTTAGACATTTCACTCGTATAAAACCATTGAAATTCCTCTTAACTCGCGCGCCCGCAATCCACTGCTGTTGATGTCCCATATTACATCATTCATGACATGGTCAGTGACATCACTGATGACCTCTCAAATTACATCACTGATGACATCATCCAGTGAATGTGGTTTGCTTCGATATTTAAATAACTATTTTATATATAGGAATCTGTATTTTATACTGAGTGGATGTATAAGTGACTGGATGGATGATTTAGTAGCACTGTGATTGACTGTGTAACTGTCAAATTTAAAGTGTCTCACTAAATACATGGGATAGTGATTAAACTGCGTGAATACCTAATCAGTCTATCTCTTGTTGTGTAAATTACTACATAAGTTGGTTACTAGCTATGTGAAAGTCTACATTAGTTATTAATTAGTTAAGTGAGTATTTGTATAGGATAGTGAATGAATGTGTGTATGGTTGGGTGGGATGTGTGTGTCTGTCGAAAGATGTGTAAATAGTTAATTTAGTAGGTATATGACGTTAAGACTGTATGTGGAAACAGTTGTTTGGGTGAGTGAATCTCTTTATGGGTGTGGTGATGAGTAAATATATTTCTCAATGATACATGTCAAACAAACTAGAAATATAAAAAGCAGTGTATGTGACAGTTGTATATAAATAAGTATACATAAGACTCAGTGATTGTATGAGTGACATATGGATAACTGTATACTTGTAATAGTGATTTTATAACCCACTAAGTATGTGTTACTATCTATATGAATAAATAAAGTGGTGTTTGTGTAAGTGTGTAGCTTAGTAAATATAAGTATGATCAATTGTTTGCATAAGTGAGTAGGATGTTTGCATAAGTGAATAGGATATGTGCTGGTGTGTAATGTTGATGTAGGTGTATAAGTATATTTAATAGTGTTTTATTAATCATTGTTAGTATGTATGAGTGAATCTATAGGTAGGTGTTTAGATCTGTGTGTAGATGTAGGAATCACTGAGTGGGGTTTTAGAAACTTGTATTGGTGTGTCAATGGTTTCAAATATGGTACATCATATTTGATAATGAGTGTTGAAAATGTATGTTACTGTATTATGAGATGTATCAGTTTGTCACATGGATGATGTCATCAGTGATGCCATCAGTGATGTCACTGACCATGTCCTGAATGATGTAATGTGACGTCATCAGCAGTGGATTGCGGGCGCGCGAGTTATAGTTAGTACAACTAACTATAACAGGGGAATTTCAATGGTTTTATACAAGTGAAATGTCTAGCTAACTAGAACACCCTTGAAACCTATGGTTTTTTCAGTGAATTTCTAAGATTTTTTTGAATGCTAATTCCTAACTATAACATATCTCAGACCTATGTTTTTTAGTGAATTTCAAAGGTTTTTTAAATGATAATTTTTACATAGATTTATTGTTGTTTTTTAAAATATTTTTAACTACTTTTTAAAATCTTTTTATTTCTATATATCTTATTTTTTAACCCCTTCGGGGCTAATGACGAGCTGGGCTCGTCATGGCGCTTACCTGTCGTGCGCTGATGATAAGGCCAGCTCGTCGTCAGCCCCACCCTCGGGGGAAGCGCTGGTGCTCCCCCCCGAGGGTCTCCGATCTTCGTTGTTTTGCTGGGGGGCGGCAGCGGAAGAGCTTCCGCTTCCGCCCTCACCCCCCCATGGGAATCCCTGATGACGTCAGCGCGCACAGCGCGCGCTGACATCATCAGGGATTCCCAGCGCTCGGGAAGTCATTTGCTTCCTGCGCGCATCGAGAGAAGGTGGGTTTCTCGTGGCTGGCGGGGGTTTGGGGGCAGCGAAGAGGCATCCGGGGAGAGGAAAGAGATTTTCCTCTCCCCTGATGTCTTTGCAGGGCATTTCTGCCTCACTATTGGGCACAGCATCGCGATCGTGCGGTGGAAATGCCCCCACTAGCACCAGGGATTTCATTTTAGTTTATAGGAAGCGACCCCTTGGGCAAGGGTCGCTTCCAGGCGGGCTGTAATTATGTTTTCGTTTTTCTGCCCCCCCTGGGAGCAAATCAGCCCGTTTTTTCGGCCATTTTGCCCCCAGGGGGGGCAGAAATTCCCCACTAGCACCAGGGTTGTTTTTTGGAGCCAAGATGGCGGCCATGTTGTCTGTTTACGTTTTTCTGTGCCCCCTGGGGGCAAATCGACCCGTTTTTTATTGCCGTTTTGCCCCCAGGGGGGACAGAAAATGCCCACTAGCACCAGGGATTTTGTTTTTAGCTTTTAGGAAGCGACCCCTTGGGCAAGGGTCGCTTCCAGGTGGCCTCACACTTAACTTTTTGTTTTTCTGCCCCCCCTGGGGGCAAATCGGCCCGTTTTTCGGCCGTTTTGCCCCCAGGGGGGGGGGGCAGAAATTTCCCACTAGCACCAGGGATTTTTGTTGGGGCAATGTGTTTGTTTTGGGAAGCGACCCCTTGGGTAAGGGTCGCTTTCAGGTTGCCATGAATGTGTTTTTGTTTTTCTGTCCACCCTGGGGGCAAATCGGCCCGTTTTTTTGCCGTTTTGCCCCCAGGGGGGGCAGAAAATGCCCACTAGCACCAGGGAATTTAAATTTAGTTTTCAGGAAGCGACCCCTTGGGCAAGGATTAGTGCTTGGCTGGGGGTGTGTGTGGAGTGGGGCTTGGCTGGATGGTGTGCGTGCAGTGGTACTTGGCTGTCTGTGCACGGAGTGCTGCTTTGCTGGCGGTGTGTGTGGAGTGGTGTTTGGCTGGCGGTGTGTGTGGAGTGGTACTTGGCTGGATGGTGTGCGTGGAGCGGTGCTTGGCTGGCGGTGAGTGGTGCTTGGCTGGCGGTGTGCGTGGAGTGGTGCTTGGCTGGTGGTGTGCGTGGAGTGCTACTTTGCTGTCTGTGCACGGAGTGGCGCTTGGCTGGTGGTGTGCGTGGAGTGGTACTTGGTTGTCTGTGCACGGAGTGGTGTTTGGCTGGTGGTGTGTGTGGAGTGGTGTTTGGCTGGCGGTGTGTGTGGAGTGGTACTTGGCTGGATGGTGTGCGTGGAGCGGTGCTTGGCTGGCGGTGAGTGGCGCTTGGCTTGCGGTGTGCGGCGCTTGGCTTGCGGTGTGCGTGGAGTGGTGCTTGGCTGGCAGTGTGTGTGGAGTGGTACTTGGCTGTCGGTGTGCGCTGAGTGGTGTTTGGCTGGCGGTGTGCGTGGAGGGGTACTTGGCTATCTATGCACGGAGTGGTGCTTGGCTGGCGGTGTGTGTGGAGTGGCGCTTGGCTGGTGGTGTGTGTGGAGTGGTACTTGGCTGTCTGTGCACGGAGTGATGCTTGGCTGGTGGTGTGTGTGGAGTGGCGCTTGGCTGGTGGTGTTCGTGGAGTGGTACTTTGCTATCTGTGCACGGAGTGCTGCTTGGCTGGCGGTGTGTGTGGAGTGGCGCTTGGCTGGTGGTGTTCGTGGAGTGGTACTTGGCTGTCTGTGCACGGAGTGATGCTTGGCTGGTGGTGTGTGTGGAGTGGCGCTTGGCTGGTGGTGTTCGTGGAGTGGTACTTTGCTATCTGTGCACGGAGTGCTGCTTGGCTGGCGGTGTGTGTGGAGTGGCGCTTGGCTGGTGGTGTGCGTGGAGTGGTACTTGGCTGTCTGTGCACGGAGTAGTGCTTGGCTGGCGGTGTGTGTGGAGTGGCGCTTGGCTGGATGGTGTGCGTGGAGTGGTACTTGGCTGTCGGTGTGCGCTGAGTGGTGTTTGGCTGGCGGTGTGCATGGTCTGGTGCTTGGATGGTGGTGTGGGTGGACTGGCACTCTGCTGGCTGTGTGAGTAGTTACTTTCTGTTGGTCACTACACACACTGCTAGTTGAGTGACACTCTACGCAGTCCATCATTTTCTGAAGTTACTGTGTCAGATATGTGGGCGTGTGAAAGTGATGGGCCCTTGAATGGCGCTGGCAGCCAGCGGTGTGAATGTTTTGTATGTGTCACACGTACAAAAGGTGTATGAATGTCCTTACTGCCCCTGTGTGATGGGGGTACTGGTAGGAGCAAAAGACTGACTGGCACCAAAGGGGTCAGGCAGTAAAAAAAATTCAAAAAATTAACCAGTGTCTTGATGTTAAACCTCATCTAATCCCAATTGGTCTAAGCCCTATTTGATGGCCCATCTGACCGAATTTAAATTTGGGGGGCAAATTTGTGTGTTGTTGTTTTAATTGTTATATTGTTTGTGAAATGTGGTAGTCATTTTTTTTTCTTCTCTATTTTTGTCTTGTTCCAGGCTTTTGCTGATTGGATTGTTGTAGGTTGCGTGTCTGTTTGCAGCTTGTGTAGTTGCTTGTGCTTGGTAAGTGAATGTATTTTGTACTACTTTCCCTTGATGTTTGTCTTTTTGAAAAAGGTTGTACTTCTAGCAGTTTGTGTGGCTCTGTGTTTTTGTTTCGTTTTTTTTTTCAGCATTAGTGTTTGATGTGCACTTTGTTTTCTAATCTGTCATTTCTTTTTATCTTTCTAGTGGGATATCATTTCTTTTTGCTGTGTCTCAGCAGAGTAGGTGCTGGTGAGTGTAGCTATAATTGGTAAGAGTGAAATTGTTTTGGATTGTATTTATATTTTTGTGAAAGCCTTACCTTGTTTACTTCTTACTTTGCACAGTGTAGGTTGTTGTTCACTTGTGTGTGCAGTCTTCTTGCTTTGTAAGGATAATGGCTAGTCGCAGGATTACTGCTCAGCAGGATCTTGGTTTGCTTTTTGAGTCTTCCTCTGACCATGGTTCAGAAACTGAGTCCGATTCGGACTCCCAGGTAGGGGCAGAAGATTCAGGTTGTGAGTTTTCTCTTCGCATGGAATCATCATCATCGGATGATGAATCTTCTTCTAGTGCTGATGAAGGGCCTATGGTAGAGGAGGACATTGAGGTGCAGGTAGTGGGCCAAGAGGCACCTGTGCTGCTGCCTAGGGACGCAAGGTTTCCTTTCTTTTTACGTCAGCAAGAGGCATGTGGGCTGGAGCCTGCACCCAAAAGGCTTCACATTGCTGTGGTGCGCAAAGAGGCATCTGGTGCTTTTCGTCTTCCTGCTGGTGTAGTGCAGCAAGAGGCATCTGGGGCTGTTAGGCTTCCCATTGGTGTAGAGCGGCAAGAGGCATCTGGGCCTGCTTGGTTTCCCGGTGGTGTAGTGCAGCAAGAAGCATCTCAGGCTGCTGGGCTTCCCGTTGGTGTAGTGCAGGAAGAGCTCTCTGGGGATGCTATGTCTTCTGTTGGTGTTGTGCAGCCAGAAGTATCTGTGGCTGTTAGGCTTCCCATTGGTGTAGAGCGGCAAGAGGCATCTGGGCCTGCTTGGTTTCCCGATGGTGTAGTGCAGCAAGAAGCATCTCAGGCTGCTGGGCTTCCCGTTGGTGTAGTGCAGGAAGAGCCCTCTGGGGATGCTATGTCTTCTGTTGGTGTTGTGCAGCCAGAAGTATCTGTAGCTGTTAGGCTTCCCGTTGGTGAACAGCAGCAAGAGGCTTCTGGGCTGCAGGCTGGGGTGGCTGCTCCCCCTGTTGATAGGGATGGCCTCTGGGTTCCCCCTGGCTTGGTGCAGCCGGCATTGCCAGAGTTCACTGGTGTTCCTGGGTGTAGAGTGAATACTGAGAATTTTCTGCCAATAAATTTTTTTCAGTTGTTTTTTGACGATGCGTTTTTGCAAGAGATTGTTGAGAAAACCAATTTGTATGCAGAACAATTTTTGAGGGCCAACAGTGCCCGCCTTAAGCCCTATTCTAGAGCAATCCGGTGGACTCCCACAAATGTTGAAGAGATAAAGAAGTTTTTGGGATTAACTTTTTTGATGGGCTTGCTAAGGAAGCCATCAATGACTTCATATTGGTCCATTAGTCCCTTGATGGCAACAGCTATATTTCCAGCAGTCGTAACTCGTGATCGGTATATGCTTCCTCTTCGGATAATGCATTTTGTTGATAATAGTTTAGCGTTGTCACGCGATCACCCTGATTGTGACCGTTTGTTTAAAATTCGGCCTGTCCTTGATCACTTTGTTGATTGTTTTTCTGAGATCTTTGTCCCTGGTAAAGAAATTGCAGTGGATGAGTCTTTGCTGTTGTCCAAGGGCCGCTTGGTTTTTAGGCAACACATTCCTAGTAAGAGGGCACGCTATGGAATCAAACTGTATATACTGTGTGACAGTGAGACTGGATATGTCTACAATTTCAGGGTGTACACTGGTAAGGAGTCCAGCATTAACCCTCCTGGTTGTCCTTCTACTTTTGGAGTGACTGAAAAAATTGTGTGGGAACTAGGTAGAGGATTATTTAACAAAGGCCATCATTTATATGTAGATAACTTCTACACTGGTGTGCGGTTGTTCAAGGAGTTGGCCAAAGTGGGCACTGTTGCTTGTGGCACAGTGCGCAGTAACCGTAAAGGTTTCCCAAAGGAACTTGTTTGCAAAAGGCTTGTGCGGGGACAGTCTACGGCATTGCGATGTGGGGAGCTTCTAGCTGTGAAGTTTTCAGACAAGAGCGATGTGTACATGCTGACTACTATCCACGATGAAAGTACAGAACCTGTGCCTGTTTGGGGTCAGGGTGCTGAAGTGCGCAAACCTGTGTGCATTTTAGCTTACAATAAGTTCATGGGTGGTGTTGACAGAGTAGATCAGAGGTTGGAACCTTATGCTGCTCTTTGAAAGGCTTACGTTTGGTACAAGAAGTTGGCTATCCATCTGTTCCACTTGGCATCCTTTAATGCTTTCGTTGTGTACCAGAAGTCTTGTCCTGAGAAGAAGATGCCTTTTGTTAAGTTTCAGGAGTCTATAATAGGCAGCCTTGTACTTGTGGAGCAGGCAAGTGTTCCTAGATTTGGAGTGGTGGAGGAAGTGGCTAGATTAAAAGATCGCCACTTTCCTGAATCTATACCTTCCACTACCGCAAGAGACTTTCCGACTAGAAGATGCAGAGTCTGTTGGCGAAGAGGCGTGCGGAAGGAATCTCGTATATACTGTCCTGACTGTCCTTCTAAGCCTGCATTGTGTCTGTCAGCTTAGTTTTAAATCGTAACACACGCAAAAGAAGTTTTGGGAGTTTTAATGAGCTGTAAAGTGAATTGCCTGGTCTGCATTCTGTAAACATTTTTTAGTTTGTTTCAAGGATTGGCATTAGTGCAAAGTTTTTATTTTAAGAATTTGTGTTAGCTGATTTGTAGGTATTTCTATTTGTTTAGTGTTATTTTCAAAAAAATAATTCTAAATGTGTTTGTGGTGTGTGCCGGCTGGTGCTTGGCTGGCGGTGTGTGTGGAGTTGCGCTTGGCTGGTGGTGTGCGTGGAGTGGTACTTGGCTGTCTGTGCACGGAGTGGTGCTTGGCTGGCGGTGTGTGTGGAGTGGCGCTTGGCTGGTGGTGTTCGTGGAGGAGGTACTTGGCTGTCTGTGCATGGAGTGGTGTTTGGCTGGTGGTGTGTGTGGAGTGGTGCTTGGCTGGCGGTGTGTGTGGAGTGGTGCTTGGCTGGCGGTGTGTGTGGAGTTGCACTTGGCTGGTGGTGTTTGTGGAGTAGTACTTGGCTGTCTGTGCACGGAGTGGTGCTTGGCTGGCGGTGTGTGTGGAGTGGCGCTTGGCTGGTGGTGTTCGTGGAGTGGTACTTGGCTGTCTGTGCACAGAGTGGTGCTTGGCTGGCGGTGTGTGTGGAGTGGCGCTTGGCTGGTGGTGTTCGTGGAGTGGTACTTGGCTGTCTGTGCATGGAGTGGTGTTTGGCTGGTGGTGTGTGTGGAGTGGTGTTTGGCTGGCAGTGTGTGTGGAGTGGTACTTGGCTGGATGGTGTGCATGGAGCGGTGCTTAGCTGTCTGTGCACGGAGTGGTGCTTGGCTGGCGGTGTGTGTGGAGTGGCGCTTGGCTGGTGGTGTGTGTGGAGTGGTACTTGGCTGTCTGTGCACGGAGTTGTGCTTGGCTGTCGGTGTGCGCTGAGTGGTGTTTGGCTGGCGGTGTGCATGGTCTGGTGCTTGGATGTTGGTGTGGGTGGACTAGCGCTCGGCTGGCGGTATGTGAGTAGTTACTTTCTGTTGGTCACTGCACACACTGCTAGTTGAGTGACACTCCACGCAGTCCATCATTTTGTGTAGTTGCAGTGTCAGAAATGTGGGCGTGTGAAAGTGATGGGCCCTTGAATGGCGCTGTTTGCTGGTGTGAGTGTTGAAATGTGATGGGTCCGCGGCTGGCGGTGTGAATGTTTTGAATATGTCACACGTACGAAAGGTGTATGAATGGCCTGTAAAGAGGTTGGTGCCTTGACGTGGCTTTACAGCTCACGAGCTGTGAGTCAGTGGTTCAGTTAATCATACTTTCAATTATACGCAGTGTATTTCATTTTTTGTGACATTACTTGTGAATACAATTGTATGTACTGAATCATCACTCAACCTCGTGCCAAATCCAACCAGTATGGTGCCTTGTCGTGGCTTTACAGCTCACGAGTTGCGAGTCACTGGTTTGGTTTTTATGCATTTATTTATTAACAGAGCATTTCATTTTTTTGAAATATCATGTTAATAAAATTTTATGTACTGAACCATCACTCGCCCTCGTGCCAAATCCAACCTGTATGTGTGTGTCTTTGAGGAATAGATAGCCGTGCTTGATTCTTTGTCTTTTGAGTAACTCAGTTATGGTGTATATTATAGCTATAAATAACTTTCTAAATTTAGATATTATTGGTAATTCATGGTAGTATATGGTCATGTCTTTCTGGTGAATTCTATTGTTGTTTTTTGTCCACAATCTCTTGCAAACTAGAAATTTCTATCACAATTTTCATGCGATATTGTCCCCTGAATCGCACGTTCTCCAACATGAAAACTTAATTCATTCAAAACAATTTGGTTTTGCAAGGGTGTTCCCATGAGTTTTTGGCCCGGGGCTTGGCGGGCATCTTTGGAAACTGCCAAACCCAAACAGTTCTGAGAACTAGAACCCCGGGGGAGTCCAGGGAGGTATGGCATGCGTGGGTCCCCCAATGTTTTCCTACCCAGAAACCCTTGCAAACCTTAAATTTTGGTTAAAAACCCCACTTTTCCTTACTTTTTTTTTTGAAAATATGTTTTTATTGCGAAAATATAGAGTATGCACAACTTACAATGACACCCAGATCACATACATGAGTGGAATAACAACATGCCGTCGCTAGAACAATACACAGCCAAATATGGCCCACATCCCGGAGGCTGGGCGGCGTAGGAACAAAGCATGTAATGAGGATAAGAGAGGCGCATTTGTGCACTAAGGATACCAAACTATCAATACATTCGCTGATTTTCACATTCTGAATTCTCATTGCATATATTACTTCAACAATAACCAAAAAAAAAACAAAAAACAAAGGCATCAGTAGTACAGATTCTAAGGAAGTAAGTCACAAGTGTGGGGACCAGCTAAGGCATGGACCTTATGAAGCAGACTGGACCTATGGGGATCACTGCTGTGTTCAAGCAGACATTTTAAGGAAACCGGGCGTGGGTACAATGGGCTCCTACACCTGATCGAGACCCCCCATCTCTGAACCCTCCCCAGCACAGTTGGACTCCGGATCAGTGGGAGTAAACAATTCAGCGCTGGTGGCATCCGATTCATCCTCTGGTAGCCCCTCCATGCACAGCACCCTCCAGGCAAGCAGATCATCTTGCAGTTTCTCATCTCTGCGAGTGCGCTGCATGTGCGTCTCCTCAGCCAGAGCCCATTCTTTCGCATCTCTCAGCCAAAGGGAAAGGTCGGGTGCCCTTTGGCCCATCCACGTGATGGCCACTCGTCTCCTCGCTAGGACTAATAAAAGTTGCAAGAACTTATAAGACAGCTTTTTCTTCCTGGGCTTGGGTATCAGCGCCAGGAGACAATGGAGCGGGTCTAAAAGGAGTTTGATATGCGTGGCCCGGGCAATGTGGGGCACCACTTTCCTCCAAAAGTCCTGAACCGGAGGGCAGACCCATGCTAAGTGCAGAAAGCCCGCTCTTTGCGCTCCACACCGTGGGCAAGTGTGACGTCTATCCGCTGAGATACGATGCAAGGAGACAGGGGTCATATAGGTTCGGTGGAGAAAGTTAAAGTGCATAAGTTTGAAACGCGCATTACAGGAGACCTTGTGAGTTAAGAGCCCTATTCGCTTCCGCTGGTCCGGCTCCAGTGACACCCCTAAGTCCGTCTCCCAAGCCGGCGCCGTCGGAGGGGGGGGGGGGGTTGAATCGCGGCGCATGGCCGAGTAGAGAAGGGAGATCAATCGTTTGCCTCGCCCACAGGACAAGATGATGTCGAGAGTATGCGTAACTGGAGGGGCTTCCGGGTACTGGGGCCATGTTGTCTTGGCCACATCTTGGAGGCTCCGATAGTGGAGGTATTGCCCCCTTCCCAGCTCAAAGGACTCCCTGGCTCGTTCAAGGGATAGGAAAGAGTCGTCTGGGTAGAGATCCGCTAGTGTCTCACATCCACCAGAGCGCCACTCCCGGTAGGACATAGTTTCTTCCAACCGGAGTACCGGGGCTAAAATCCATATCGGAAGCTCCCTATGAAACGGCGCTCGCCTCAACACCTTCTCAACAAACCGCTGCCAGATTTCGGCCCTGTGGCGCACCACATACGGTAAAGTGTCATCGGCGCCTCGGCCCTGCATCAAGGCCTCTCTTAGAACCATTTCATTAGCCGTGCTGGCCAGCAGTGCCAGTTCCCAGTTCTGTTCCTCCGCAAACCACCTCACCGCTGGGAGGAGTTGCGCCGCAAAGTAATATAGTTCGAATCTCGGGGCCTCAAGGCCTCCTTCCTCCCAGGAGCGCACTACTGTGCGTAAAGCTACTCTGCTGCGCCCACCCGCCCAGAGCAGGGAAGTGAGGAGCGAGTCCAAAGTGAGAAACACTCGGGGAGGCAACGGACATAGGGTGTTCTGTAAGACATATAGGATTCTAGGAAGCATCACCATTTTGGCAACTGCCAACCGTCCCATGAGAGAGAGAGGAAGCGTATTCCAAAAGGTGACAGACTTGCGGAGGGCTATAAGCACCCTGTCAACATTGTGAGTCAGCAGGGCTTCATCAGACGCGGCTACCTGAATGCCAAGATAGCGGAACGCCTCCCGCTCACAACGGAGGCCCTGGTAGGGTCTATCCACGCTTGGGTCCGGGACGCAGCCCGTCAGCGGGAAAACTAGGGATTTGTTAAGATTAATACGCAACCCAGAGGCCGCACCAAAGCGGTCCAGGACCCGCATCAAGGCGGGAAGGGCCTCAGAGGGGGAGGTAAGATAAAAGAGTGCATCATCCGCGTATAGGGATATCACATTAGTAGTGTCACCCACGGCTATCCCCCAGCGCTGTAGTGCAGCGCGGGCGGAGACGGCAAGGGGCTCAATCGCGAGTGCGAAGAGGAGGGGGGATAGAGGACAGCCCTGTCGGGTACCCCTCCCCAACAACCACTCCTCCGAACGGGCCGATCCCAGCCGCACCCTGGCCCGGGGCGCTCCGTAGAGCACCCGGATCCAGGCACGAAATTCAGGTCCGAATCCCGTCCTCTGGAGCACCTGCATCAGATATCCCCAGTGCACCGTGTCAAAGGCTTTAGCTAGATCGATCGACACCAATACATGAGGGCCCTCTCGACCCCTTACCTCATGTAGGATATGGTTCAGGCGGCGCAAATTCATCGCCGTATTACGACCCGGGATAAATCCGCACTGGTCGGGATGTATCAGCCGAATCATAAGTGGGGCGAGGCGAGTGGCCAACAACTTGGTGAGGATTTTCGCGTCCGTATTAATCAAGGTGATAGGGCGGTACGCCGCGGGGTCAGCACTATCCCCGCCGGGCTTTAAAATCATGCACACTTCTCCCTGATTCATAGTGGGCGGAAGGGCGCCCTTTCGCAAAGCCTCATTATAGACTTGCAACAGGAGGGGGGCCAGGACGTGGCCGAAGGAGTGATAGAACTCTGACGGATAACCATCCCCACCAGGGGCCTTGGCACGAGGGAGGGCGGCCATTGCCGCAGTTATCTCACTCAGTGTCAGTTTCGCGTCTAGTTCTTTTGCCGCCGCTTCCGGCAAGGCTTGGAGGTCCAGTTCCTCAAGATACGATTGATAGGTATCTTCCGTAACCGACGGGTCCGCCTCATATACTGACTGCAGGTGATTTCGGAGGACCTCGAGGATATCGGATTCAGAGTGGACCATAACACCATACGGGTCGCGCAAGGCAACTATCCTGTCAGGTGCGAACACACGGCGAAGTATCCAGGCCAGCAGGCGGCCAGATTGATCGCCCTCATGGTGGAGACGTTGCCGGTACTGGCCCAGAGTAAATTTGTCAAGCCGGGAGAGGATGTCGTGGACCGAGACCAAAGCGTTCTCTTCAGCCTGTAGATCTAGGGCGTCCGGGTCGGGGCGGGACTGGGTGCGCCGAAGCGCAGCTTCCGCATCCTGCAACTCAGATAGTAGTTGTTTCCTGACCCCATAGGTGAGGCCCATACATGCTCCACGCACCACTGCTTTCAATGCATCCCACTTAGCAGAATAGGGCAGCTCATCACCTCCCCAATTTAGGTCCACATAGTCCAACAGTGAGGTTGCTACATGATCCTTACCCACTGGATCTTGAAGGAGGTCAGCAGGCATTCTCCATGTGCGGGGGCGTGCAACTTGATCACGCCACTGCGCCACACACGTCACAGGGGCATGGTCCGACAAATACCGGGCCTGATGGGTAACCGTCAAGGTAAGAGACGGGGTGAGGTTAGCCGCCAGCAAGCGGTCCAATCTGCTATGGGTACCGTGTGTTGGGGTGTAGCATGCATAGAGCTTCTGAGCAGGATGACAAGCCCTCCACACGTCCAACGCTCCAAGATTGTGCATCACTTCCCGCATCTGCGCCGTCATACGGGGTGGACGGCGGTCCAACTCGGGGTGCAATATGCAATTAAAGTCCCAAAACCAAAGGAGGGGTGCATCCAAACTAGGGGCCACCAGATCCTGGATCCAAGAGAAAAAAGCTGGGTCATCGGTGTTTGGGGCATAGGTGTTAAGCAGCAGGAGTTCCTTGTCATCCAATCTAAGTCTCACCAATAGGTATCTACCCTCTACATCCGCGTCAACATACTGAACAGCGCAAGGGATCCCCGGTGCCACCCAGATGAGGACCCCTCTAGCATATGTAGAGAAGGAGGAGTGGAAAATCTGGCCCCTCCATTTCTTGGACAGGCGCTGCGCACCGTCGTCGTCTAAGTGGGTCTCCTGCAGACAAGCTACCGAAACCCCATGCCGCTTCAGAAAGGTGAGCACTCTGTGTCTCTTGGTGCAAGTACCCAACCCACGCACATTCCACGTTAAAAATGTAAATCCCATGGCCAGCTATTACGCCTGTTCGGGCACAGTAGAAATACAACAGGACCTGCTCCCACCCGGTCCCCAAAACAGTCAGATTGAAAAGAGGAGCACCACGAGGGAACCCTCCACAACTCGGATTCAATATACACATGATGCCAGCAACAACTTCTGCGTAAAACCCAACCCACCCCCCAGCAACCCCAACATCCGAAACATTTGCAAAAACAGATTCCCACCCCCCACCCACGAGCGAAAGGACAGCAACAAAGAAAAACGCCTCCCTGCCCTTCCCCTGCCAGTGCCAGGACGTACACAGCCACCCCATACAATCCACTCAACACACACTCACACACACCAAGCCAACCCCACCCACCCTCCCTCCCAGCTCCCCGAAGAACCCAGGGACCCTAAGAAAGTGCCTGGGCATGTCTATCCACCCCTATTTGCATTTCGGGCAAGACGTTATTCAAGGCAGAAATTGGCCCTGCCCTCCCCCCCACATGCCAGAAGGGCGCAAGTCTGCCACCACGGTCTACGTATCCCAAACCCTCAGTAATAGCAAGGCATGGTGATGGCTTACCAGGGTGTCAATATAATGTCTCACGAGTGGTGGATATCCACACAAATAGGAACATGTACCTCAAGTCCAGACGTTATTCCAGTCTTGGCTCAGGGAGGGCCGTCTCCGGGACCACCGGGGTCGTAGAGTCCGTAGCCAGCGGTGTTACCTGTAGGGTATCTGGAACCAAGACCTCTCCAGGAGGAGAGCTCCCGGGCGATCCCGGCTCCCCTCTCAGCGGCGACACCTCCATTCGAATAGCTCCATCTGCTCCCACCGTAGGGCGGTTCCCAGGAGAACCACGGGATCCAGATCGGCGCCGTCCCCTTCCTCGGTGGCGCCTCTGCGGTCTGGTCCCCCAAGTTTCCCGGGGGCCACCTTGCTCCCCCGGGGGCAGGTCATCTCCTCTGATCTCAAGCCACTCCCACACCTCTGCTGGCGTTTCGAAGAAGTGCGCCCGGCCCTGGGAGAGCACCTTGAGTTTAGCTGGATACAACAGCATATACTGGAGTTTCATATCACGGAGTTTTTGCTTGACTCCCAGATAGGATTTCCTTTGTTCCAGCACTTGCTGGGTGTAGTCAGGGTATATTGACACGCGGCTGTTCTCAATCATGAGAGATTCCGCCAATCTCGCAGCTCTCAAAATACAGTCACGGTCTTTGTAGTTCAGGATCTTCGCAATGAGGGCTCTGGGAGCCTCGCCTGGGCGCGGAGGCGGCACAAGGGCTCTATGCGCTCGTTCCACAACGAAGACGCCGTTCAGTCCAGACGGGCACAGATGGGTGCGGATCCAGTTTTCTAGGAAGCGTTCAGGGTTACCCGCCTCTAATCTCTCCGGCACTCCTAGGACCCTTATGTTACTCCGACGGGCCCTCCCCTCCGCGTCCTCAGCTCGCCTCTCCAACGCTCGAGTGGTTGATGTAAGTTGCGTAACTGTCTTCTGCAATGAGGCCACCTCACCCTGTAGTTGTGTAATATTGCCCTCTGCATTTGAAACTTTATCCGCCACTTTGTGGAGGTCGGTCCGGAGCAGATTCACATCAATAGAAACAGTCTCTATTTGCCGCTCCAGGGCAGAGTGAGAACCCTGGATAGCTTTCAAAAGTTCGGCTCTGGATGGTTCCGCAGGGCCCTCGCCGCCGTCCTCGGGGCCCGTCAGGCGCGTGATCCTCTGCGACTGCGGCGTGGGGTAGTGTATTGAACAATATTGTTGGGTTGGGAGCCCTTCGAGGACCGATCCTTGCGTGTCGCCATACCACCAGATGGACGCTGTACTGGACTAGCCCTTTGGATCGCCGGCCTAGGAAGGTGAGTTCGAGGACGTCCAGACCACGGCCAGACAGTCGAGAGGCCGCCGCTTGACTCGAGCCGAACAGGTCACGGGCTATGTCCCACGCAAGCCAGGCGACCCCACAACAGTGCCAAAACGATGGTAGCAGGCTCCCAACCTCCGGGTCGCGTCAAGGACTCAGCCGTGATCAGGGCCCCACGCCCGCCGAAGGAACAATCAGGGGCCGGCCGGACTGGCCGTCAACGCACCTCTCCGGGATCCCTCCACCTCCAGTCGTCGACAGTCCGGTCCCCGGGCCCCAGGGGCACCCCTCGAGGCAGGCACCAACTTGCAGGCCAAGCTGTGTTTAGGAGCTTGTGGTAAATAAATAAATAAATACCCTATTTTTGAATGTATAAATGAATAACAGATAGCTCAATAAATAAGAGTCAAAATTCGAGGTAGTAGGAGTTTCACAGGTTTATTACAGCATAAAGGACAGGAACAGGACAACCTGCATAGGAATAGGATGGCAGGGCCCAGCAGCGCTGCTGGTGTCAGGGTCTGGACAAGGAAAAGGATAACTTTTTAATAACAGTACATGAGCATATATACATAGCGCAAACACATAGCATTACATTGCAATAGGCGTAGCAGTGGGTGGAGCAGAAGGTGTGACGCGTAGCAGTCGCGAAAGATAAGGGTGAGAAGAAGGTGTAACAGGGCGTATACATAGACATGTGATGCAAACGTAACAGAATATGTCATGAATGGGGCGGAAACCATGGAGGGGGCTACCTAAGGAGCCGGGACCTCTAACCTAATGGTGCGCGCAAACTGGCAATGACGTATTACTAGGAGAAGCTGGGGCTATGAACTCTGTGCTAGGAGCAGAGACTGAAGTCTGGAGAGTCAGAGCGACATGTACCTAAGCAGTATCTAGTATCTGATGTTTAGGGAACATGTTGATATAAACTAGAAGTCAGGAGGGGAGAGGCTGACTTGATTCTAAGACTGGACCATGCATTATTCTACATGTAATGCGTGATGAAGAATATTAAATGACCATTAAATGCAGTATTTCTCTAACGTGGAGCCGGAAAGGCTAGACAATGACGGAAACTATTGATGCGGTTCAGTAGCTTAGGAATGCAGAGAAGGAGGACTGAACTGATAACTGGAACTATAACATACTTTTGGCAGACTCAGAGGCTGAGCCAGGCTGAACCGGGCACTGTGAGGCAGGAAGTAAGTGAAGGGTCGAGGATACAGGTGGGGGCTGTATCGCTCCTCAGCGAGGCTTTAGGAGACAGGAGCTGAATCTTGTGTCCAGGCCCTTTTGAGGCCTAGAAACGGGGACTTTACAATGGAATAACGTGCACACTAAGAGACGTGACAACGTAACTTTACATAGGCCTGATATTCGTAGTATTCACGAGGACTGGAAACTGGCATACTAGAGGTGGACACAACTATAAGTGCGTCTTGAATCGAACATGGGGAATGCATATGCATATTTAATCATACACACATAACATATGATGGATGACACGTAGGGACACAGAACATGGCAAAATTTACTTTTCCACATTCCCTCCTTGTCACTACGTTTCCATCAGGAAACATCAATATTCATGATACCATCTATCATTTCATACAGTATCATTTGCTCGTCTCGAATTATCCTGGAACGGGATTTAGAACGGGACTTGGGACTAGGATTTATACTAGGAATACAGGATGTAGCACACATGCCGCAAATCGCAGGGCCACATTGTATACAGAGGCAGCAGCTGAATATGATCGCTACTGCTATACCTAGAAAGGACAAGACTTTCCATCCCCAGGCGGAAATTATATTCCAGAACCAACCGGACCATGTCCAGGTGCCTGGATCTTGGTGGATCAGATGGGCAATTTTATGGAGTCTGGTTATAGCTGAATAAACAGACGGCGCGTTATGTGGAATAAAAATGCAGCAACTGGATCCGATGACTCTACAAGCCCCGCCCCTATCGGCCAGTATGACGTCAAGGACGAGACGATTTTGCAAAACGACAAATCTCATAGCAGATTGCTCTTCGGTTAGGTTACCTAGAGCAGAGGCAGTCTCATTTACTACAGCTTCAAGGGTTCTGGTTAATCTACGGATTAACTTACTATTCTGGACAGGGCCTATAAAGAAGAAGAAACCTTTATTGAAATCTGTATACTGTTCTAGAGCAGTTTCAGTATAATCGACAATCGGGGACTCGATCTCCCTTCTATGTCTAATGCGTACTAGATGTGTGTTTCTGTGATAATCAGATGGGGCTAGGAAAACAGGTGGCAGTAGGAAGGCAATGTAACAGGTTCCCTCCCAATCGAGGGGCAGACGGACATATGCAGTTTGACCACAAATAAAATAAGAATGACGTGAAGCTTTGAAAATAGATTTCCCACTGTCACTATACTTGACAACAGTAGTACAATCACTATGTCCTACATGTACGGAACCATTATTTCGGACACATAATTCGCCTTTGACTGGTAGTACTGAAATAGCGGGTAAGTCTGGAGTGGCATCAGACTGAACATTCAGGACCATAAAATTCGACGAATAGTTACCTAAATTATACACTTCATTTTCTAGATCTAACCCGGTTCTGTGGGGGAGACCTTGCTTGTCTGGAAAACATGTACTGTTAAGAAAAGACATATCTGTTGAGGATGACGTTAACGTGGACCATGCCCCACACGAACCATTATGTGAAAAAGGATAAGGAAAGAGTGGCAGAACTCCCTTCGGTGTCTGGAAAGGGGGGAGTCGACCACATACCCAACAATTAGTGGCATTGCTGGTCTGGTGTGAGTAATGTAACATGCGGATAAAGGAGTTATTACGCATAGCGAGGCGGTAAGAGAGTTCATGAGGGGGCAGATCACTAAACGTGTGCTCTGCTGTAACATTAGAAGACTTATTTACATGAGAAACTGAGAAACACTGGTAAAATGCATAACTGGTGCAGGAAATCATAATGCTGAGAAATAATATGAAACATAGAAAAACGATACATCGGATTGAGTTTTGACTGACTCTCTCACTATGGGGGTCTATTTTATACATGTCAGAAACAGTCTAACCGTTTCACCTAGGGGAGGACTTAGACAATCAAACTGACTGACTTATTTTACTAGACCGTAGTTTCTGTTTATACTCCTGCTGCGGAGTTTTCTCTAACAGGGGGGGTTTTGAATCAATGTCATTTGCGGGACAGTCCTTGAGAACAATGCTTTGGCAATCCTTCAAATCCTGGGAAATGTTCTTAAAGACGGGTTTCAGTCCATTAAATTGTTTTACATGAGAAAGGTGCACCCAGCCTTTGCGTCCTTCCAACTTCACGGCTGTACGGGTGGTGAGGAGGACTTGTCGGGGCTTCTTCCAGCGAGGCTCCAGCGGACTTGATCTGTCAAAGTTGCGGACCATCACCATGGATCCCGGAACGATTTCATGCGGTGCCACCTCGGTATTGTCTGGAAATGCGGCGGCAACCTGTGAACGACATGAGTTGAGGGCAGACATCAAGGAAGCTAGGTAATCTGTCAGCATATTACTTGAAACATCGGTAATACTTCGGGGTCTAGGAGTACCCCACATATTTGGGGGGCGGCCGAAAACGACCTCGTACGGGGACAGACCTGATCTGGAATGTGCGACCATGCGCATGTAAAATAGAGCAACTGGCAGAGCTACTAGCCAGTCCACACCTTTCTCTTGACAAACTTTGGCGATGCGGATTTTCAGGGTCTGATTATGTCTCTCAACGAGACCGGCTGCTTCAGGATGGCGTACACAATGGAACTTCCACTGGTACCCTAACAAAAGGGAAATATGCTTCATTAACTCTGAGGAGAATGGCTGGCCGTTATCAGAATATACGACTCTAGGGAGTCCATAACGAGGGAAGAATTCACGAACCAACTGCTTGGCAGTGGTCATGGCTGTGTAATCTGGGACTGGATATGCTTCTGTCCACCTGGACAAAGCGCATACAACTACAAGGACATACTTGAAACCTCGACATCGCTCCATCTGAATATAATCCATCTGGAGGACTTCAAAAGGGTGGTCAGGGGGCTGGAAACCACCTTGTTCCACCGGGACACTTTTACCTGGATTGAACTGACAACATATCATACAGGTACGGACTTTCTGCTTAGCTGCAGCTCGTAAATGCTTGTTGAACCAAATGTTCTGGATACTATCTAACATAGCTTTTTCTCCTAAATGTGCTGGACTATGTGCGGTATTAATAATGACTTGAACCATAGAGTCGGGGAGAAACCATGCGGTTCTACCCCTCGTTACCCATCCTTGATCTGTCTGGACCCCTCCTTGTTCGGACCATTTCTTGATTTCTTCGGGAGTAGCATGTAACTGGATATCTATGACATCTTGTGTAGGGTCCTTAACTGTCATACATGTAATCGGATCTGGAGTATGTGTCATGTTAACTGGAATGTCTGGAGTCTGAGCTGTAAGCTTGGCTGTGCGATCTGCTAGATCGTTACCCTGGGAAATAATGTCAGTGACTTTCGTGTGTGCCTTGCATTTCATGATGGCAATGGATGTCGGTAAATGTATTGCATCTAATAGAGCTTGGATAAGGAGACCATGCTGAATCTTGGTTCCATGAGAAGTCATGAAACCTCTCTCCTGCCAGAGCACTCCAAAGTCGTGTACGACTCCAAATGCGTAGCGTGAATCTGTGTAAACGTTAACTTTCAGGTTCTTGGCGTGTATGCAGGCTTGTGTCAGAGCAACTAGCTCTGCTGCTTGAGCGGACAGAGTGTCAATACGGTGTGTCTTAATAACTTCGGTGTCAGTAGTCACTGCATACGCGGCGACTAGATCTCCTGTACTAGTTCTCATACATGAACCATCCACATAAAGTGTCAGGTCGGGGTCTGGTAACGGAGTATCTGTCAGATCTTGTCTTGGCTTTGTCGTAATGTTAACTACTTCCACACAGTCATGTGTGGCTGGATTTGTATTAACTGATGGTAACAGTGTAGCAGGATTTAAAACGTTGCAGCGTCTGATTTCTATGTGTGGCTGGAACAGTGTCAATTCATAACCTGTTAAACGTGCAATCGTCAAGTGCTGAGTTTGTGTTCGGTTTAAAAGAACTTCTACGGAGTGTGGAACCTGTACTGTCAGGGAGTGTCCTAAAACTATGGAATCACTTTGTCTGATAGCTAGTGCTGTGGCTGCAACTGACTTGAGGCACGCAGGCAGAGCCTGGGCCACAGGATCTAATGTGCTCGAAAAATAAGCACATGGCTTGTATTGTCCTGCTTGATCTTGTGTGAGAACAGATAATGCTGTACCTTCACGTTCTGTGACGAAAAGTGTAAAAGGCTTACTGTAGTTCGGTGTGGCTAGAACTGGAGCTTGACATAGGGCTTTCTTTAACTCGTTGAAACTAAATGTATGTTCAGATGTCCAAGGGAGGACAGTCGATGCGGCTGCCTCCTGTGTCGTTAACTGTATCAGTGGCTTGGCTAGAAATGCATACTGAGGAATCCATTGTCTACAATAAGAAGTAAGGCCGATAAAGGCACGTACCTCCTTCTGGGTCTTGGGCTGAGGAAGACTCGCTATTAACTGGATACGGTCTGGTGTCAACCGCCTACCCCTCTTGGACAGTAAGTGTCCTAAGTAGACCACTTGCTGGACACAGAATTGAAGCTTCGAAGGGGACACCTTGTGCCCCATCTCGGCTAGGAAATACAGAACCGTCAGCGACGCTCGCTCGCAGTCACGTTCGGAACGGGCTGTGATCAGTAGATCATCGACATACTGGAGCAGGGCAGTGTCACTTGGCATGTGAACATTATCAAGTTGTCTCTTAAGTGCTTGACTGTAAATACTAGGACTTTCTGTGAAACCTTGAGGAGCGCGTGTGAACATATAGCTCCTTCCATTTAAACAGAATCCGAAAAGAAACTGGCTGTCTGGATGAATTGGAACACTAAAAAATGCGTTCTTGAGGTCGATTACTGTAAAGAACATGGCTTCGGAATCAATGGCTGTCAATAGGGAAGAGATGTCTGGAACAACTGGGTACTGAGGAATAATACATTTATTAAGTTCTCGTAGGTCGATCACTAATCGATATACTGGGGGTGCATTTGGATCAGTACGTTTCATGACTGGAATGATCGGAGAATTGCATACGTTGGAGTCAGTTTCTACAACTACTCCTTGAGCGATGAGCTCGTCAATAATTTTGGATAAGGCTGCAACAGCCTCAGGTGGCAATCTGTACTGTCTGATTCGTGGTAACACTACACCTGGTTTGAGAGTCACACGATGGGGTGTGATTTGCATGTACCCTACATCAGTTGGACCATAGATGCTGTGGAACATTAGACAATCTTGGATCAAAATCACGTAAAACATAGTGACCCTTAAAGTCACGTAGGAACAGACGTATTCCCTCTGGTGAACAACATATAACTGCACCTAACTCTTTCAGTGTTTTAATGCCTAATAGATTTTCTGGACATGACTTAGTAAGTAACAGATCAGTAGTACGGGACAATGGACCTACTTCTAGAGTGACTGGCTTTGATATTTCATTTATAATGGGTTTTCCTGAAAATCCAAGGGAAACATTTCTAGAGCCTGGGAGCGGAGCCCCTGGAACTTCGGCGTGACTAATTGTGGTCCTACTTGCCCCAGTATCAATCAAAAACTTTCTGTCTTTCCCTAATACTTGACTATGAACATAGGGACCTTCTTGATCTACAGGTATCTCAATGAGAGGCAAGCCTACCTCCCTCTCTAGGCTGTTTCATGAATACTGCTGATACTCTGGATACTCAGACTGTGCATACTGGTACATCTGCTGTGTGACATGCTGTGTTGCAGCAATAGGCTGCGGTACTGTAACTGTCTGTCGTGCATTCTGTGGCTGAGGAGTCTGTGAAACTTGCTCTTGTCTAGGCGGACGTGGTCTTTCTTTTGTTTTACCGGTAGCTATGTTGTGTTTCAGAACTGCACACTCGTTTATAAAATGACCTGGCTGTTTACAATAGTTGCAGTTCCCTTTAACGGGAGCCGCAGGATGACTGGCTTGATTCGGACCCCTCTTCTGACTGTCTTGAGGAACAGATTGTGCAACTAGTACTTTCATTTTCGTGTCTTTCATACGTTTTCTCTCGTGTTCTTGCTCTTCCCTGATTCTATTCTGGTGGTACTGGAGCATCTGGAGCATCTGGGACGGAGTATTAGC
The DNA here is from genome assembly GCF_964261635.1 of Lissotriton helveticus. Lineage (NCBI taxonomy): Eukaryota > Metazoa > Chordata > Amphibia > Caudata > Salamandridae > Lissotriton > Lissotriton helveticus. The sequence goes on along the minus strand of NC_136063.1, from coordinate 1,685,890,555 downwards.
TTGCCAGGTACTTTCGACTTTCAAAACTCGATTTTTAACTTGTGGACTTGAATTCTCGACTAATTTAGTAACAAAGAGATGAGGGTATGACTCGCTACTTGTCTTGAGACCACTATTGATGCTAAAGCATTTTTCAAACCTAGAATAAAAATCACTAATGTCTTCTTCTTGTTTCTGTTTACAGGCTGAGATTGCATCCCAGTCTTCCTTTTTCGTTGTTAATAATCTGGGTAAAACTTGAATCAATAATTCTGGTAATTCTTTACATTTCTCTCCTAGACCGGTACCTGGTACACGTGACTTATCTTCTGCTTCTAGAACTGCCCAATCTATCTTTTTCTCTCCCACCTCCCATTCTTTTTCCTTGAGCTTTTCATACACCCCTGCGGGCAACAGGACCTTTAACATTTTAATGATATCTGGGTAAGTGTATTCTCCCATACGGAGCATGTCTTTTAATTCTCTATGGAACCCTGCTGGATCTTTGTCATGACAGGGAATTAATTTCTTCATCTCGAGGAGTTCCATCTTTGTTATCGGGGTGTATACAAACACTCGTTGCATTTCACCGTCCTCTGTCTTAACTGGATGCACTTCTCGTAACGGGTTCTGTCTTTCTATGTAAAAGGGTTTACTTTCTGGGGGTGAGACATGAACAAAATGCGGGTTCAGAAACGTTCTATATTTGTGGCGCTGTTCTAGAATGCCACTAATTAAATCGGTACCTAAACCTCTCCATCTATACTGGAGTAACTTGTTCAGGATATCATGTAACGGACCTGGATCAGAGTGCTGACCCTCATACAGAGTAATGAGGTGCTGGATCATATACATACCCACCAGTCGCTGCTCGGCTGGGGGCAATTTCAGAAACATTTGTGCCACTATTTCGTCTGGAAAAGTGGTAGAATCAGTAATCCATCGGACTGCTGATCGGGCTAGTTCTTGTTCATGCATGGTACTTAATTCACTGTAACCGATTCGTGATTTCAGGATGTGATCGGTAGCTTGGAACACTTGTTCTAGGGAACCTTGTTCTGGTGCTGAATGATGGAAAATTGACTTGTGTTCTTGGCGTAAATGGCGATCTGGAAATCTAGATTTTCCTACATACGCTATCCTGGCGGTATTCTCGTCGTCTTCCTCTTCAGGATCAGAGTTACTTTCTTTCTCGCTTACTTGTGCTGCTTTACGTTGTTCGTGTATCTTTATTATTTCTCTACGGATTTTCTTGTACATACTCTCCATGGCACTAATGGTATTGTGCTTACCCTCGGCTATATTATCACTCCACTTTGTCAGAATTTTCATTTCGGCCTGATCTTTAGACGGGTAATCTTGTTCTCTTATTAGACAGTTAATTAAAAACTTTAATATCATACGCTGGATCTCAGCTTTCCTTTGAGACATGGCATCACTAATACTTTCTGGATCGTCCCCTGTACGGATGAAACGATATATTCTGTCTAGATCTTCTTTCATGTTTGGTAGGGTGACTAGATACTCGGTCACCCTCCTTACGCGTACCGAATATAAAACCATGTTATTCTCGCCTGGGACTGGATCATAGGCACATTCGCCAAGGGCTTGCCTGATTTCTGCAACAGACTTATTACTCTTGGGAGTACGCTGTGATGCTTGAGCATGTAATTCGAGTGCTGATAAACGCTTGCGTGGCGGCGGGGTTTGAGGAGGACCTCCCCCTGCGGCCCCTAGACTAGAATCGTCGACTGATATTCTTCGTGGCGGAGCGGGAAATTGAAATGCTGGCTGGACCGGGGGTACCGTAGCAGGTACTGCATGGGGTGCCCCGGTATCTGGAGGAGCGGGGTGTGCCTGATTTACTGGGACTGGCGGAGCGCGAACAGGATTTGCATATTCAGGGACTGTGTCGTCCAGATAGGACGAAATAAAAATATCAGCTGCGGTCGGTTTGTGACGTAGCTTGGTCGGAACTAATGGTGACGGAAAATTACTGGATGCCTCCGGGGTCGCTTTTGGCAAGCCCTCGGCAAGAAGAGGGTACATACCCTTAATAAGGGCATTCCTCTGTCTGCCTCTCTGTTCAGTTTTGACTTGTTCACCTATCTCGATTAATTCTTTTTCTTGTGCTCGTTCTAAGGATTCTCTACTTAATTCTGACTTTCTGATTTCTTTTTCGGTTCTTTTATGAGCTTCTTTGCGCCATAACTCAATGGCATCTTTCTGTGATTGTCTGGCTTTCTTTTTCCATAATGCCTCTTCTACTCGCATGATGCATTCGGCATCCCACGTACCTGATACGGGCCATCTATACTTTTCTTCTAACTGTTTGGTATACTCTACCCATAAATCTAGATACAATATGGCGCTTATGCCATGCTTCTGATACATAAAGTGACCTGGACTGTCCCTGGGCGGGACGGGAACTGCTGCTTCCAGCAGACCCTTTCTAGTTTTCAACTGACGTAACTTGGAAAATATGGGCATGACTGAACTGTAATCTAGACACAATACAATACACAATGAACACGATACTTATTCCCCATTCATACCACGACATTGAAATACATGAAAAACATTTAAAATAACAGTTCGAACAGAATACTACCTGGAAATACTGAGAACAGAACACATGAATTTTCTCGAGAACAGAAACTGACTAGAACAGAAACTAGATGCACTGCTGGAACAGTACGAAACTTACCGGTCTCATAAAGAGACACGTCAGGACCCGCATCCACCGAAGTGGACACTTCGTTTGTGGGACTGTGTACCACCAACCCACAGACCAGAGTCAATTAAATTGACCCTGTCTAGATACCACCCCAGTAACGGTACTCACCGGGCAGCAAGAACGAAAGGCCTCGGACTGGACTGGACTGCTACGACGACGGACGACGAACTTCGGACTTCGGACTTCAGTTACGGGTGGACCTCTGGATACCTCGGACCTTGGACTCTTGGCTTGGGCTCTGGTCGGGACTCGCCGCGTTCCTCCACCGTCTCGTCTGGATGCTGGACCGCCTCCTCCGTCTCCTCCGTGGGCCTGAGGGATACTTGAGCAGAAATATCTGCCACTGCGCAGAAGAGTTCCGTCACGACTGCAGAGGGTCAGGGGGTCGGCGTGGCTTCACCGACGCGTGGGGAAAGGGCAAGTCCCTATTCGGGCGCCATTATGTGGTAAATAAATAAATAAATACCCTATTTTTGAATGTATAAATGAATAACAGATAGCTCAATAAATAAGAGTCAAAATTCGAGGTAGTAGGAGTTTCGCAGGTTTATTACAGCATAAAGGACAGGAACAGGACAACCTGCATAGGAATAGGATGGCAGGGCCCAGCAGCGCTGCTGGTGTCAGGGTCTGGACAAGGAAAAGGATAACTTTTTAATAACAGTACATGAGCATATATACATAGCGCAAACACATAGCATTACATTGCAATAGGCGTAGCAGTGGGTGGAGCAGAAGGTGTGACGCGTAGCAGTCGCGAAAGATAAGGGTGAGAAGAAGGTGTAACAGGGCGTATACATAGACATGTGATGCAAACGTAACAGAATATGTCATGAATGGGGCGGAAACCATGGAGGGGGCTACCTAAGGAGCCGGGACCTCTAACCTAATGGTGCGCGCAAACTGGCAATGACGTATTACTAGGAGAAGCTGGGGCTATGAACTCTGTGCTAGGAGCAGAGACTGAAGTCTGGAGAGTCAGAGCGACATGTACCTAAGCAGTATCTAGTATCTGATGTTTAGGGAACATGTTGATATAAACTAGAAGTCAGGAGGGGAGAGGCTGACTTGATTCTAAGACTGGACCATGCATTATTCTACATGTAATGCGTGATGAAGAATATTAAATGACCATTAAATGCAGTATTTCTCTAACGTGGAGCCGGAAAGGCTAGACAATGACGGAAACTATTGATGCGGTTCAGTAGCTTAGGAATGCAGAGAAGGAGGACTGAACTGATAACTGGAACTATAACATACTTTTGGCAGACTCAGAGGCTGAGCCAGGCTGAACCGGGCACTGTGAGGCAGGAAGTAAGTGAATGGTCGAGGATACAGGTGGGGGCTGTATCGCTCCTCAGCGAGGCTTTAGGAGACAGGAGCTGAATCTTGTGTCCAGGCCCTTTTGAGGCCTAGAAACGGGGACTTTACAATGGAATAACGTGCACACTAAGAGACGTGACAACGTAACTTTACATAGGCCTGATATTCGTAGTATTCACGAGGACTGGAAACTGGCATACTAGAGGTGGACACAACTATAAGTGCGTCTTGAATCGAACATGGGGAATGCATATGCATATTTAATCATACACACATAACATATGATGGATGACACGTAGGGACACAGAACATGGCAAAATTTACTTTTCCACAAGCTCCCCCCTCTCATGCGGCCTCAGCGCCACCCGCGAGCCGTCAGGGCAATCTATACAAGATGGCGGGCGAGCGCGAAACCTGCGCCAGCGCCACCACCACTCTCCAGGCGCCTCGTCCCACGTCCCCAACCAGGGACCGGGGCACCAGCAATGGGCAGCGGGAGTGTGTCACGCAGGCTCCCGCGTTGAGGGGGGGAGGGGCAAAGCCTCAGTTCGTGTAGGTGCCGGTCCGGGGCCCCAGGGGAGGCCGACCATCAAATAAGTAGGGCAATCAGGGGCCAGGCCAGAACACTCACGGAGTCCACGATGCCGTGTAGGGTCCCCAGAGTCACAGGCCGCCGTCTGTCGATACCCGGCTGGAGCAGCGCGCGGCCGGGGCCGTCACAGCAGGAGCTTCGCACGGGTCGGGCGGCGCCTCGTTCCCTTCGTCAGTCAGGTAGGACCTCCGGGGAGCCACGTCCGCCAATCGCCGCCTCCAGAAGCACCCCAGTGGTGCAGTTTAGGTCGCCGATGTCCGCCAGGGAGCCCCCCGTGCCAGGGGTTGCCGCACGTCCGCGCCAGGCGGGCCACTCAGTGGACGGCCCCACGTACTAGGCCCAGACCGCGGTGTCGCGTAGTTTGAGGCGGGGCCGCGCACGCCGACTGGGCCACCACCTCCGCTCACAGCCGCCCTCCGAGTCCCTCCGTCAGCCCAGGGGCCCCAGGCGAATCGGGGAAGGTTCCGACACCAAATGCAGGGACTTTGGCAGCCCAGGCAGGATGTTTGATCAGGATTCTGCGGGTCCTCGGGACGGAGCTGGTAGAACTCACGTCCTGTCGGCCATGTTGCCTGGCCACGCCCCCTTTCCTTACTTTTTTGGGTGGGATCTCGCTGCCGGCACAAATGTCCTACCACCCAGCGTTCCCCTTGTTCTCCCGAGTAAAATGATACCTCACTTGTGTGGGTGGGCCAAAGGCCTGTGACTAAAGTAGGGCGGCTTAATTTGTAAAACTTAAATACTACTTTTTTCAAAATTCATTTTTGGCCTGTTCTGCTTTGGGGCACCCACACAAGTGAGGTATCCTTTTACTCGGGAGAACAAGGGGAACGCTGGGTGGTAGGACATTTTGGCCGGCACGGAGGTCCCACGCAAAAAAGTTTGGAAAAGTGATATTTGTACCTAATTTTAAGGTTTGCAAGGAGTTCTGGGTAGGAAAACATTGGGGGACCCACGCATGCCATACCTCCCTGGACTCCCCCGGGTGTCTAGTTTTCAGAACTGTTTCGGTTTGGTACTTTCCAAAGATGGCCACCGAGCCCCGGGCCAAAAACTCAGGTGCCCCCCCCCAAAAAAATCAAGGTTATTTTGCTTCAGGGTATTTTAAATTCACCACCGTACGATTTGGACCTTTTCCTGTTGCAGCCACTATGCCTACCTACGCAAGTGAGGTACCGTTTTTATCGGGAGACCTGGGGGAACGCTGGGTGGGAGGTAATTTGTGTGAGCCCAGTGATGCCATGCTTTCCCACACTAAAAAGTGTGAAAAAACTGATTTTTTTCTGCTAAAATTGGGATTTGCAAGGGATTCTGGGTAAAGGAACGTTGGAGGATCCACGCAAGCCATACCTCCTTGCAAGCCCCCGGGTGTCTACTTTTCAGAAATGTGTGGGTTCGGTAGGTTTCCATAGATGGCCGTCTAGCACGGGGCCAAAAACCCAGGTAACCCCTCTTACAAAAGTTGGTGGATTTGACAATGGTGACAATGTCAAGTCCACCAGCTTTTGGTATCCTTTTACTCGGGAGAACAAGGGGAACGCTGGGTGGTAGGACATTTTTGCCGGCACGGAGATCCCCCGCAAAAAGGTTTGGAAAAGTGATATTTTTACCGAATTTTACGGTTTGCAAGGAGTTCTGGGTAGGAAAACATTGGGGGACCCACGCATGCCATACCTCCCTGGACTCCCCCGGGTGTCTAGTTTTCAGAACTGTTTGGGTTTGGTACTTTCCAAAGATGGCCACCGAGCCCGGGCCAAAAACTCAGGTGCCCCCCCCCAAAAAATCAAGGTCGTTTTGCAATAGGGTATTGTAAATTCACCACCGTACGATTTGAACCGTTTTCTGTTGCAGCCACTATGCCTATCCACGCAAGTGAGGTACCATTTTTTTTGGGAGACTTGGGGGAACGCTGGGTGGGTGGAAAGTTGTTGATACACGCAGATTCCAGAACTTTCCACCACAGAAATGTGAGGAAAATGTGGGTTTTTTTGTCAAAATCTTAGCTTTGCAAGGGATTCTGGGTAACAAAACCTGGGGGTAGGCAGACGAGTCACCCCATCCTGAATTCCCCTGGGTGTCTAGTTTTAAAAAATGTATAGGTTTGCTAGGTTTCCCTAGGTGCTGGCAGAGGTAGGGCGCAAAAACAAAAGGTAGTCTTTTTGTCCAAAAAGTGCAAGATTTCACTGGGAAATTGAGGTGCGACCATGTTGCGTTTTGCGCGGTTTCATGTCGCAGCCACTATGCCTGCCCACGCAAGTGAGGTACCATTTTTTTCGGGAGACCTGGGGGAACGCTGGGTGGGTGGAAATTTGTTGATCCACGCAGATTCCAGAACTTTCCACCACAGAAATGTGAGGAAAATGTGTTTTTTTTTGTCAAAATCTTAGCTTTGCAAGGGATTCTGGGTAACAAAACCTGGTGGTAGGCAGTCGAGTCACCCCATCCTAAATTCCCCTGGGTGTCTAGTTTCAAAAAATGTATAGGTTTGCTAGGTTTCCCTAGGTGCTGGCAGAGCTAGGGCTCAAAAACAAAAGGTAGTCTCTTTGTCCAAAGAGCGTAAGATTTCACTGGGAAATTGAGGTGCGACCACGTTGCGTTTTGCGCTGTTTCGTGTCGCAGCCACTATGCCTACCCACGCAAGTGAGGTACCATTTTTTTCGGGGGAATGCTAGGTGGGTGGAAATTTGTTGATCCTCGCAGATCTCAGAACTTTCCACCACAGAAATGTGAGGAAAATGTTTTTTTTGGTCAAATTCTTAGCTTTGCAAGGGATTCTGGGTAACAAAACCTGGTGGTAGGCAGTCGAGTCACCCCATCCTGAATTCCCCTTGGTGTCTACTTTTCAAAAAAGTATAGGTTTGCTAGGTTTCCCTAGGTGCCGGCAGAGCTAGGGTGCAAAAACTACAGGTAGGCACTTTGCCAAAAAAGGGTCAATTTGTGACTGCAAAATTTAGGTGTGACCACGTTGCATTTTGCGCCGTTTCCTGTCGCAGGCACAAGGCCGACCCACACAAGTGAGGTACCGTTTTTATCGGGAGACTTGGGGTAATTCAGATTTGTAAATCAACTGTTATTACCAATTGGGCTTTCATGCATTTCTCCCTTTCAATGAAAGACATTGTGTAAAAAAAAATCCTTTTGAAAAATGACCAATAATTCTCATGCTAGTATGAGTATTCCCAATTTTGAAAATGTGCAATTATATACTGTTTCTGAACTCTATAATTTGTACCCAATTCAGAAATACATAGGTGTCTTTCATACAGATTTTTCCATGTATACATTTTCCAGGACAAAGTGCTCTATACCCAGTAAATAAAAAAATACCATTGCAAGTTGCTGCTCAGTTTTTGGATCTGGGTTCGTCGGGTTCTTGGTGAAACTACAAGTCCTATATATCCCCACAACCAGGAAGGTCTAACGGATGTAACGGTATATTGCTTTCCAAGAGCTGTCAAAATTAAAAAGTTATAGGTGAAAACGTTGAGACAAAAGGCCTTTTTTTTCAACAAATTTTCGATTAACAGTTAAATATTGGAATAGTTTCTATAAAGAAACCTTCATGGATTTAGACAAATGACCCCTTTCTGAATTCAGAATTTTGTCTACTTTTCGGAAATGTACAGCTTTCCAGGATCCATTATTGCTTTCAAACTCATTTCTACCATTAATTAACTGGAAGGAAGTGGAAAGCTCTAAAAACAGCAAAAATAGGCTATGTCCCAGAAAAATTCCAAAACTGTGTGAAAAATGTCGGATCTCTGACAAAAGACTGTCATTCCCTAAAAGCTGAGAAAATGGAGATTTCAGCCCCACAAACCCTTTTTTGATAACATTTTCAGGGAAAAAGCCAGAGGCTTTCATTTGCAGCCCGTTTTTCCAATTTTTCTGAAAAAAAACAAAAAAATCACTATATTTTGGTTAATTTCTGGGACCCCTCCAAGGGAATCCACAAACCCTGGGCGCCTTTAGAATCCAATGATGTTGTAAGAAAAGGACGCAAATTTGGCGTGGATACCTTATGTGGTCAAAAAGTTACAAGGGCCTAAGCGCGCACTACCACAAAACGCCAAAAAAAGCCTTAGCACAGGAGGGGAAAAGGCCTAGCAGCGAAGGGGTTAAATTACATTTCACATGTTTTATTATTTTTTTACATAAGTATATACTTTTTTTACATTATTTTATATTTATAATATACTTAAATTTATTTCCCTTTTTTTTTAAGTCGCGCACACTACGAGCACCCTGCTCGTTTTGTGCGCGAAACGGGTCTGCCATTTTAGGGTCGCTATCTAGGATCCGCGGAGGGTGTGCGATGGGTACAACCTTTCCAACGCAGTTGCTATGCGACTTGTGCGCAACTTCTGGTGCATCCGCGAGATGTACGTACTACGCGACGTGACGGCTGCACGGTAGCGTGTGACGTCATATGCATATAGGTCGCGGTGCATGCGCGACTCCCGAGTTTTTTTTAAATGTTGAAAAACTTATATGGAAAAGTACATCACATTTTACGGTGCGGGCAGGGTGCGTGCTGGCTGCGCGCATCCTACGTGCATCCTACGCGCACCCCACATGCACCTCATGTGACCATAAAGAAAGAGATTTGATTGGTTCATTACACTTCCTATTGAAACTTTTGAAGGACCCCACCCATTTCAATCACTCTTCTTAGAACTTTTCCAAGGGAAAGCGCTTCAGAGAACATCTTCTATTCTTTTGTTGTTGGAGAAGAGATTTACTTAAAGATATCATGGCTGCTAATCCACCATCATCCTCTGATTCTGAGAACTCTTCAGAGCAGGAATTTGTACCTGAACCTCCACCAAAGGAGAAATCTACCAGCATTGTCTGGACATTTTTCACCTTTCCACCTGACTTAAAAAAGGTGAATGCAACAAAAGTTACTTGCCGCATATGCAAAGCTGTGCTTTCGAGAGGAGGCCCCAACAAAAAGTACTCCTGCGGAACTGCAAGTATGCGGAAGCACTTGCAGACCATGCATCCGGTCAACTTTGCAAGGGAGTAGTTAAGGAGATTGGGAGAGGCTCCTCCTGCTTCATCAGAAGGACCGAGTACCAGTGGAGCAACACCGTCAACCTCTACTGCACAGCATGATATTTGTCCCCAATTTGGGAAACTTAGAATGACCTGTATAAAATGCGGACGGCTGATGGCATATGGAGAGCAGTCGGTGGATCTGGTGTGTCGAGCTGTTGACCACCACCATTGTTAGATTTCTTTTCTCCTCTCCTCCCAGTTTTTAGTTCTCTTTTCCCAGTTCTCATTTTTTCCCGTTTAAAAAAAATTAAAAAATACAAAATCGTCAAAAAAACTACAAAAAGAAAAAAGTTCTTTTTAGAACTAACTACTCTGGTTAAAGAAAGATCTAAACTAGTATGCTAGTGTGTGAAAGTTTAGATGAATGTATGTGTAGTTCATAATTGACTGTAAAAAGACATTTGTGGTGTGTATTGAATGCATAAGTGCAGAATTATAAAGAAGTGCTGCAGCATGACACTGTAAACTGTTTAACTACAGCGTGCTGTGGTACTTCCGAAGCACAGGGATGTAACATGTACATAAATATGTTGCAACTCTGTGGTTCCCTCTCCACAGCTGCACAAACTGCAGCCATGTGGTGACACAGGCACCCTTGCACCATGGTGCAAGGATGTCTGTGTCGTGCGCAGATTGTTTTTGTGTAGGAAGGGACACCTTCCTGCACAAAAACAATCAGTAAATGCATTTTTCTCCTTCAATATATGCTGTGCATTACAGCACATATTGAAAGTGAAAAAATTAGAAGTGAAAACAAGTTTCCTCGTTGTGCTTTGCTACACCAATAGGAGGATGGTGTAGCATTCACAAACATGTCCAGATTTATGATTTATGATAAATCTGGAGATCTCTTGTTCTATGAGTGTTCTGTGCAAACACGCACAGAAAAACCTATAGAACACCTACTCAACACAAAGTACTGTGTATGATGAAATTATATTTACATGGAAAAGAAAAGGTATACAGAATGTCTTTTCCTCACATTATAAATAAAAAAGAGAGTTAATGGCTAGGCCAATTGTTATTATAGGAATACATTTCTGTACTGATAACGGAGAACAAGATAAATTTATAACCACATACGTTTTAGGGAAATGATAAGACTTTTTTTATATTACTGAAGAGAAGAGATGCGAGCCAATATGACATGTGCGAAAACACTGACTGATGTGATTTAAGTTAAAGAGTTTCATTTTTTAATTCTGAAATTATCAAGATCTGCAAAACAACTATATCAGTCTATTCTGATGGATACATCTGCCAGTGGACTGCCATCTATGTGAATATCCCCCTTGCGTCAGCAACATTCGGAAATTCTTTTTGTAGCTTCGCGCCGACGTGGACGACGTCACAGAGGCACGACACCGCGCGCGACTCCGCTGACGTCACCGACTCCATAATAGGCCCACGCCGGCGTGATGACGTCAGTTCCCTTTTTTACGCGTCATCGGCGCTAACGGTTTCTAGGGATCCTCTGTAGCTGTTAGTAACTTTGTTACTGTTTGTTTCTTTTCGGTGTCCTCTTGCTTCTTTGTGTCGAGATGTCCACGAAGAAGACTGGATTTAAGCCGTGCGGAGAGTGCGGCAAGATGGTGTCAATTACGGATCCGCACGAGTGCTGCGTTTGGTGTTTGAGTTCGGACCATGACGTCGAGGAATGTTCTTCCTGTAAGAAGATGAATCGCAAGGCTCTCCGTGAGAGTGAGGCAAAGCTCCTTGTTGCCAAGTTGAAGAGCAGGAAGGGCAAGAAGTGGCCGAGGTCATGGACTCGATGGTTGAGGTCTCGCTCGAAGTCGCCCTCGAAGTCGTCTTCAGTGTATGCTTCGAAGTCGTCGAGGAAGAAGTACAAGAAGAGATCTCATGAGTCTCGCCATCACTCTGGGAAGGACTCGAGCTCGAGACCGAAGTCGCAGGTGAAGTTGCTTCGCAAGGATGTGGAGACTCCGACTCCGGAGGTTCAAGTCTCCGAGGGTGAGGCTTCGCCTGTGAATTCGCCTGTTCATTCACCGAAGCCATTGTCGAATCCTTCTCCGGCTCCGACTCATTCTTCTGACCAGGAGGGTGAGGGAGAAGAAGAAGATGGAGGAGAAGAGGAGGCTCCGTTGTCTGCGGGTTCGTCGACCCCGGTGCACCAGCCTGAGGTGAAGGTCGAAGTCGAGAAGACTCCGCTCCCTCGAGAGCAACCTGTGGGCTCTTATCCAGCTTTTCCTGCTTCAGGTCAGGACCCTACTCAGTTCCTGAATGCTATGTATGGAGTGTATTCAAGGGCTATGTACCCCTCTGGTGCACCAGTTGGTCCCACGGGTCCATTAGCATACAATCTGGGTATCCCCCAGACTTGCGCTCCTGCGCCTTTTATGCCATTCATGCCGACTCCGACGCCGCCCTGGCTTTTCTCGGCGCCGCCGAAGCCTTCGACGCCAAAGCCTTCGCCGCCGACACTGTCGACGCCGATGCCGAATCCGATCCGTCCTCGTTTTCAGCGGTCTGGTCTTCCGGCTTCGGGCTCGACTCCGGCTCTGACGGAGTCGATTTCGGATCCGTCGACTTCATTCATGAAGGAGAGGTCAAGGCGTGAGGCACAGAGACTTCTGGAAGAGCAGAGGTACCGTAATGCAGAAATGGAAGAGAGGGTGAGCTGCAGGATTCAGAGGATCTTGTCGATGATCTGATAGGCTAGTGGTCTTGAGCTGTCTCCTGATTGGGATTTGGCCTCTGTTTCTGACGCCCCTTCTAAGGATGTGACACCTTTTCACATGGTTATAAGGAAGTCTGCAGACTTGTTGAATATAACACTTCCTACTGCAGAGTATAAAGCTAATATACTGACTGAGGTCCTTCATTCACCTACCTCTATGGTCGAGCCTATGCTCCCTTTTAATGATGCTTTGGCGGAGCCTATATCTGAGGTTTGGAAAAGACAGCTTACAGCCCCTGCTGTTTCGAGGGCGGTTGCGAGAAGGTACAGGGTGGCGCCTGGTGACCCAGACTTTTTATCCACGCACCCCTTACCAGAGAGCTTGGTTGTGCAGGCGGCCTGCTCGAAAAAATCTGCGGGCGCTTTTCCACAGGTTCCTTGGGGTAAGGAATCAAAGAAGAAGGACCAGGCTGCAAAAAAAGTCTTTTCCTCGGCAAGCATGGCGCTCAAATAGACTAATGCTACTTGTCTTATGGGACGCTATATCCATGCATTGATGGATTCAGTCAAACCGCTGGTTCCAAAGCTTCCTGAGGATGATAGGAAGAATTTTCAAGAGGTGATTACCGACACTCAGGCTGCTGCTAGACAGGTCATTCAGAGTGGTCTGGACACTGCTGACTCGGTGGCAAGAGTGATGGGTTCTTCAGTGGCCACAAGAAGAGCGGCATGGCTTAAATCCTCTGAATTCTCTGCGGATGTCCAAGCTGCCTTGATGGATTTGCCCTTTGATGGGTCAGGATTGTTTGGAAAGAAGGCTGATGCTGCTTTAGAAAGGTTCAAGGACAGCAGAGCGACAGCGAGATCTTTGGGCCTACAGTCCAGAGGTACTGCGGGGAAGAGGTTCAGAGGTTTTGGCAGGTCTTCCTTTTGGACCTACAGGCAGCCACAACAGCAGTAGCAAAATACGCTGTACAAGTCGTACAGAGGCAGGCAAAGAGCTCGTCCTAGAGGTAGTCAGGCCTCCTCCTCTACCTCTTCCCAACCCCCTGCCACCACAGCAAAGCAGCCCTAGATACGCCTTTCCGGATCATGTGGGCCCAGTGGGGGGTCGGCTTACCCATTTTCTACGAGATTGGGAATTGATTACATCGGATCTTTGGGTTCTCAATCTCATGGAGAATGGTTATGCTCTTCCCTTTCGGGAATTTCTCCCCAATTACCCTCCTTGCCAAGGTTTTTGTGCGGAGGACCACCTGCTGCTCTTGCAGGAAGAAGTCCTGGCTCTGTTCAGAAAGGGTGCGATAGAGGTGGTTCCAGAGCAGGAGAGGGGTCAGGGGGGCTACTCCCGGTATTTCCTGATCCCCAAAAAGGATGGCAGACTTTGTCCAATCCTGGATCTCAGGATCTTGAACCTTTACCTGAAGCAGGAGAAGTTCAAGATGCTCACCCTGGCGCAGGTTCTTCAAGCGCTGCTGGAAGAAGACTTGATGGTGTCGATCGACTTGCAGGATGCGTATTTCCACATCCCCATTCTGAAGTCGCACAGGAAGTATCTCCGTTTTACGGTGGGATCGCAGCGCTACCTGTTTGCGGTCCTTCCGTTTGGTCTTACTACTGCGCCTCGAGTCTTCACCAAGGTGATGGCAGTGGTGGCTGCACATCTCAGAAGGTCAGGGGTTCCGGTATTCCCTTATCTGGACGATTGGCTGATCAAAGCAGAATCTCCGGAGAAAGTGCTCCATCATCTGCAAGTCACAACTCGGTTGTTGTACAGGTTGGGTTTTTGAATAAATGTACCCAAATCTCACCTGGTGCCCTCCCAGCGCAACCTGTTCATAGGTGCAGTACTGGATACCACTGTATGTCGGGCATTCCCTCCACCTCAAAGGATTCGCAACATACAGGAAATGATTCCTTTATTTCATAATGGAGCGGTCGTTCCAGTCCTGAAGGTCCTTCGTCTGCTCGGTCTGATGGCTTCCTGCATTCTGTTGGTCAACCATGCACGCTGGCAAATGAGGGCACTGCAGTGGTGCCTCCGCAGGCAGTGGTATCAACACAACGGAGATCTCAGGGAGTCCATCAGGATCTCCAGAGAAACTGCAGAGGATCTGTCTTGGTGGAGTGTGGAGGGCAATTTGTCTCAAGGAAAGCCTTTCCAACTTCCTCCAGCAGTGGCCACAGTGATAACGGATGCATCCACTCTAGGGTGGTGCGCTCATCTGGGGGATCTGGAGATCAAGGGTCTATGGTCTCCATAGGAAAGGTTGCTTCACATCAACCTTCTGGAATTGCGGGCGATACGTCTGGTGCTCAAGGCCTTCCTCCCTTCCCTTCGCGGGCGGTCGGTTCAGGTCCTGACGGACAACACCACGCGATGTGGTATGTAAACAAGCAGGGAGGAGTAGGGTCGCAGTGTCTCTGCAGAGAGACTCTGCGTCTCTGGTCCTGGGTTCAGGATCATCAGATTTGTCTGATGGCAAATCATCTGGCCGTAGTTTGCGTGCAGAACGTCTCAGTCGGCAGTTCTCAGCCGACCACGAGTGGAGGCTTCATCCAGAGGTAGTTCGTCATGTCTTTCGGACGTGGGGGACTCCTCAGGTGGACCAGTTCGTCACTCCCGAGAATGCTCACTGCCCGTCATTCTGCAGCCTCCAGTTTCCGATGCAGGGAACCTTGGGGGACGCGTTTCAGTTGAGTTGGGGCTCGCAACTCCTTTACGCGTTTCCTCCCATACCCTTGATTCCTCGGGTTCTGAGGAAGATTCGCCAAGACCGGGCCCAAGTTATATTGATCGCCCCGGATTGGCCAAGAAGGGTGTGGTACACAGATCTTCGCCACCTCTCCTCGTGCCCGCCGCTCCATCTCCCTTTCAGGGCTGATCTCCTCTCTCAGATGGAGGGGCAGGTTCTACACCCCCACCTCCAGACCTTACACCTTCATGCCTGGCGTTTGAACGTGGCTACCTGAATTCCTTTTCTCTCCCACATAATGTGGTGGATGTCATTCTATCGGCCAGGCGTGACTCCACCAAGTCAATCTATTCATACAGATGGTCTAAATTTGTGACTTGGTGTGGGGAGAAGTCTATTGACCCTTTGAGGGCTCGTTTGTCAGATATACTTCTATTTGCTCTTTCTTTAGCGCAGCAAGGGTTTGCTGTGGCTACAGTTAAAGGTTATCTTTCGGCTTTGTCGGCATTTCTCTATCTGCCGGATCAGCCGTCCTTATTTAAATCTCCTATTGTTTTAAGATTTCTGAAGGGCCTTACAAATAAATTTCCGCCTACTCCTTTTATTGTGCCTCAATGGGACTTGAATCTGCTGCTTACTTTTATAATGGGTTCCCCTTTTGAACCTTTACATAATTGTCCCTTGAGGTTGTTGTCCTTTAAGACGGTTTTCCTAGTTGCAATTACCTCGGCAAGGAGGGTGAGTGAGCTTCAAGCTCTTAGTTCAAAGCCCCCATTCTTGACCATTCATGCTGAACGAATGGTTCTTAGGACCAGGGCTGCTTTTCTGCCTAGGGTGGTAACTCCTTTACATCTATGTTATATGTTATACTAGTTTTATAGAGCGCACAGCTACTAACAGTATCCCGGCGCTGCTACCAAAGAGCCTACCACAGAACCGGCTGTAGACTCAGCAAATCAGGAGGGAAAAAGGCATCAGAACAGCAGCGTTTTTAGTTTCTTCTTAAAAACTGCCGGGTCAGAGACCATCCTGAGGGCAAGAGGGAACAATATACAGTCTATTACCCTTCCTACCTTATATCCTCCCCCCTCACCCTTCCAAGGAGGAGGAGCGGCATCACCGTCTGGACCCTAAGAGGGCGGTGAGCTTTTATCTTGATAGGACAAAGGACTATCGAGTTGATGACCAGCTGTTTTGTTGGATTTGCTGGCTGCAGAAAAGGAAGAGCTGTGCACAAGCGCACTATCTCAAGATGGATTATACTATGCATCAAGATCGGCTACGCCCTGGCTGGTAAGGAACCTCCAGAGGGTATAAGAGCTCACTCTACTAGAGCAAAGTCTTCAACATCTGGGGGGGCGCTAGAGGGCGCACGAGCTGAATGGCCGCACTTCTGTGAGGCTCCAGTTGCCTGGTCAATGATATCCTGATTTTATCCTGTTAACCTGCAGCAATCCGTCTAAAAATCGACTCAAGTGTGCTGCATGACATACTGCTGCCTCGGTGAAAATTTGGTGCCTCTTCGATGTTGTATGGCCGACTTCGTGCAGCCTGAAGTATTGACCGCGAGACGCTACTGGAAGCTGATAGCGTGACTGGCTGGGCAGAAGATTACGCGAGCCCGGGGCACACCACGAGGGAGGACGGCCTTGTGAGTGTATGCTGCAATATCACCGTGCGGCGGAAACCGGAGTGACTGCGATTCTCCACGAGGTACAGCGTACCCCCCCGGACCGCATCCCCGGCGCCCAGTTGTTGCCCTGCGCAGTGAGATAATTAGCCTGTGCCGTCCTGTCGAGGGCAGCGCGGGCGGGCGTACATCGGAGGCCTGGCTGAGGGGTGCCGGAGACCGGGGCCATACGGGTCGGGTCCCAACTGCAGTCGGAGCCGGGGGCGGCCCCGGAGCTGGCTGCCCACGACTACACGCAGCGGCTGAGAGACGGGAAGCCCGCGGTCCAAGGTGCCCTGTATGTGGACGCGGCTTCTGCTACACTTTGACACTGAGGAGGCCGTACTGTTGAAGCATCGCGCTTGGCCTAATTGCGCCGCAAGCAAGGAGAAGACCAAGGAAAAAGAGCCTGGGGGCGCTGGCCTTTAATGCTGCGACTGTCGATGGGAGGCACTGTCCCTTGATGATCGGCTATACTGGAGGGCACTGCTCGTGGTGTCTTGCCGGTGGCATTGCATGCACTCAGTGTAGTCTTCTCTGGGCGTATTGAAGCAAAGACTGCTGAACTGGTGCCCTGATTGCTATGCACATGCACTGAATTCAGAAGTGGCTGTTTTGGGACACATTGGGCGGCGCCCCTTCGGCTGTGCTGCGTATCGGGGGACGGCGCACTGAAATAACTGGGACTACCACTGCGGGCCATGATTGGGATGCTGGCGATGGTGGTTGGAGGGGCACTACATTGGGCCTGACAATCTAGCGTTGTGTGCGAACTGAACGCGCTGGACTGTGTCTGGTGATCGGAGGGAACTGGGGGCGTGACCTTCCCGCTCCTTGACGTTGCTCCCGGCCAGAAGAGTGGTCTACCACTACAGACCCAGAAAAGAGTGGTCGGTAGCGCCGGTGGACCGCCTGCGGTCGCTTTCAGGGAGCGGAGAGAAAACAAACGCTGTACTTTTGCTATCACTCTGCGTCACGTGTGGCGGCCATTGCAGAGGATACGCATGGCATTATAGCGAACAATCGAATTGTGTCTGGGTGGACCCACTTTCTAGAAATTTACGCTACTGGAAATTGCTGAGTGTATCCCTGAGCTGGGCACGATCGAGGGCCCTTTAAGACTCCCAGAGCTGATCATGTCTGTCGCACATTGAGAGGTCAACATAGCTATCGGTCCTGTGCGCTGGTGTCACTACCCTGCAGCCTGCCGCGGGGCTGCCCATAGCGCCTACGGCGTGTAGAGTGCCAATGCACAAAGGATCTTCGCCAGGGAGAGAGGATCGCTCTAATCGACTCTCGCCAGCGGCCTCCAGCCCCTATAAAAGGGGCGTCATGGGTAAACAGGACAACAAACAACCGAAATTGTCATTTGAATCTAACGCCGCAAAGAAAAATACGCGCAGCACAGCTGAGATCGGGGGTGCACGTGGCCCGACGAATACAACAAGCCCCTCCACGTCAACCGCCCCGGAGATGCAATTGATGATGGCAGAGATGCGACAAGGCTTCGCCACCATAGTGGACAAGGTAGATCGTTTATCATCTAGGATGATGCTGTCGCACAGAAGATAGAGGTGCATGAGGAGCGCCTAACGGACGCGGAGAGGCGCATATCGGGGAACGAAGATACGTCGGCATCCCACGAGACGCGTCTTTCGCGTATGGATAACATCCTAAGAGTAATCGCTGCAAAGAATGAGGAGTTGGAGGCGCGCAGTCGGCGCAACAACATACGCGTCCTTGGTGTGCCGGAATCGACCAACACCGGTCGCATGGAGGACTACGTTGAAAAAATCCTTGTGGCAGCAGTGGGAGAGGAAGCCTTCTCCAGCCAGTTCATTGTTGAGAGGGCGCATCGATCCCTAGGTCCGCGTCCCAAGCCGGGAGCAACACCGCGACCTATCATCGCCCGCCTCCTTAATTACCGTGATCGCGACACTGCGCTTCGAGTGGCAAGGATGAACCAGAACTTATCATGCGATGGAGTCAATTTCTCTATATACCCGGATTTTACCCCTATTGTGCAGGAACAGCGGCGGAAATTTCTCGACGTCAAGAAAAAACTCAGGGGCCTGCAGATCGATTATGCCCTCCTCTACCCAGCAAAACTCAGGATCACCCATCAGGGAAAACAACATTTTTTCACGAATCCGCAACAGGTGGAGGACTACATGAAGAATCTGCGGTCTGCCGGAGGGGGGCGACGCAATGCTGATGGTGATGAAGATGAGAGAGACCCGGCGGAACATGAGGATATCTGACTTAACAGTGCATGCGGTACTTGAGGCGTGATACTCTAGCGCACTGACTTTGGCATTGCGGTGGCGCTCCTGTCGTAAGGGGGGAGCCACAAGAGATCGAGAATACCACGGACGGGTGTTGGACTGTAGGTGGTAATGTATGCCAGGCACCACCCCCCCTCTAACTGTTTCCGTATGGGCTGTGCGGGGCAGGTTGGAGAAGTAGGGGTGGGAATGTGTGCACCTCAGATGTCCCCCAAGGGAATTCCCATCACAGTTTGTTGTTCTTTTCACATAGGGAATTCCTCATACTACTTGTTGCTATTGTTGTGTATGGGAGTATGTTTTGGTAGAAGTGAGGGCGGGGGTGGGGTTGGGATGCTGGCAAATTGGGGTTGCTTCAGTGGGAGGGGGGTGGACTGGGGGAGTGGAAGTTGGGGTGCTGTTGGCGAGGGGAGGGGCGGGAGTTATCTACCTATGAGGCCAGACTGGAAGAGAGAAGACTTGAGGGGATGAAGATGTTACTGCTGACAGAAGCTGGGTCCGGCAGTGAGAGACATAGCGTTTGGGTTGGGACTGCTCAGGATCGTAGGTGGGGGGTAAGGGTAAGTCCGGTAGTTGGCCTGTTCTGGATGACTGATGTTGTTGTAAGAGATGCGACTGGAGGGGGTGGGGTTCAGGGGTACGTTCGAAGTGCAGATTGGTTTGTACTGACGCTACATACTACAAGGTGGTTGAGATGCGCTGTGATTGACCGACGGGCTTGACACTTGAGAGTGCTGGATATGTTGATCTGCATTGATGACAATGGTGGATAGCGCATTGGACAAGGTATCAGTGATATCCTGGAATGAACGGGGCCTTAATGATGCTAGGAAATGTAGAAATGTACTTGCATATCTGGACAGGCGTCATGTACAAATAGCATTATTGCAGGAGACTCATCTCCGGCCACGGGGAGCCACCAAATTCGCCAGCAAGTGGGCCCTCATTAGGAAGTTTTCATCATATTCAACATATGCCAGGGGGACCGCAGTGTTGATTAAGAAGTTGCTTAACTTCCAAGAATTGGGGGCAAAAATGGACACTGAGGGGCGATATGTGATATTGTGGGGCAGACTTGGTACTGACACTGTGATAATTGTAAATTGCTATGCACCAAATGCTGATACCCCGGGTTTTTTTACTACGCTTTGGGGTTATGTACTTGGGATTGATGCCACACACATTATCTGGGGCGGGGATTTTAATATAGCGCTAAGGCCTGGTGCGGATAGATCAGATGGGAGCAGCCAATATAACACACAAGCGAGAGATACATTGCAGGGAATACTGTTGGAAGCGGGTCTAAAATACAGTTGGAGATTCACTCACCCCGAGAGTAGGGAAGGCACGCATTTCACGGCACACACGCGCACATGGGCACGACTTGACTACTGTTTCATATCTCGAGGCCTTAGCGTGGGCCTGCATAGGGTGGAGCATCTGCCCAGGACCTATTCGGACCATTGTCCGGTGCTGGCCACTCTGGCCGTTCCAGGTTTCAACAGGGTGAGGCCCCCCTGGCGTCTGTTCCCATCGGTGCTACTAGACCCTGTCTTCAAGTCGGAGCTAGGGGAGGAGATCGAGGCCTTTTTTCCTAGGAACAAGGGGTCAGTGGATAGTGTGGAAACGATCTGGGAAGAGTTTAAGGTTACTATCCGAGGGGTTACCATCTCTAAAAGTTGTGGGGTACTGCGAGACATAGTGAAGACCTTGGCCAGGTTGGAATCAGAACTGAAAGAACTGGAGGATGGTATGGCGGGAGGGAGCGACCCTGATATATGTCGGAAATTCAGAGATAAGCTTTCGGAATTCGAGGAGGAGGCAGCTAGGGAAGTATAATATAGGGGAAAATACTGGACAGCTAGGAAGTACTGCGAAGTGGAACGGTCGGGTAAGGTCCTTGCTGCCATTACAAGGCATCAGCGTTTTAGCACTAATATACTTGAAGTTAACACGAAGGAGGGTGGGAGGTGTCAAGACACGAAAGGCATTCAAGAGACTTTCCTGCGACACTATGCGCAATTGTACTCCACGCAGCAAGAGGGTGAGGTGGAGTTTGGAGACTTCTTAAATGATATAGCGCTTTGTTGGCTGAACGATGGCCATAGAGTATTCCTTGGAGGCCCTCTAGAGGTGGAAGAAATAAGGGATGCCATCATGTCCCTAAGCAGTGGCAAAGCAGCTGGGCTGGATGGACTCCCAGCTGAGTTCTATAAGTGTTACATAGACACGATGGCGCCCGTACTGAAAGAAGTGTTTGAGGAGTCATTGGAAGTAGGAAGGCTGCCGGGGACAATGAGAGAGGTGGCGATTACTTCGCTGCTGAAACCGGGAAAAGACCCTCTAGACACAGACTCTTACCGACCCCTGTCTCTCCTCAACTGCGACGCGAAGATACTGGCAAAAGTATTGGCTGCGCGGCTGTCTTTACTTATGACCACTATTGTGCTTCCGGATCAGTCTGGGTTTGTGCCAGGCCGGGCTACCACCCATAATCTCCGCACGTTGTTCTCTTTGATTCCCACCATAGCTCCTGAGCTACCAGTTGCCGCAATATTCCTGGACGCCACAAAGGCGTTCGATTCGGTAGAATGGAAATACCTCATGACCATACTAGGTAGGATGGGATTTCCTAAAATATACATTGCCTGGGTGAAACTGCTATACACCGAACCAGTGGCTAGAGTTATTATCAACGGTGTGCTGTCCCCCCAAATGCCAATCACGAGAGGAACCAGGCAAGGCTGCCCCCTATCCCCCCTGCTCTTCGCCATAGCGATTGAGCCACTGGCGTGCCGGATCCGGCAGATCTATAAAGACAGTGCGTTTAATTGCCTTCAGCGGCAGATAGGGGTGTCACTCTATGCAGACGACATAACCCTCTATGTGAAAGACCCACAGCAGAATCTTAACCCAATATTGCGGAAATTTCTCGTCTTTGGGAGGATTTCTGGAGTGCATATTAACTGGAAAAAGTCGCAATTTTTTCCTCTTACGGCAGCTGTGCAGCAATTTCAGTTAGACTACCCTCTGGAGTGGTGCAGCACAGATCTTCGCTACTTGGGCATCGTGATTTCGCTCAATAGGGAGGAGACGATCAGACTCAATTATGGGGTGGCTGTCTCCAAGCTGGCTGATAATGTCACGCGGTGGATGTCATTACCGCTTTCCATGGCAGGCAAAGCCTCGCTGATAAAGATGGTGGTGCTCCCACGGTTCTTGTACATCTTTCAGAATGTCCCCTACTACCCTGGGTCCTATTTCTTTAAACGATTGAGGTCGGAACTCCTCCGATTATTCTGGGGAGGTAAACAACCACGGCTGAAATGGTCCACTCTAACACAGCCTTCTGAGAAAGGGGGGTTTGACATCCCAGATTTTGAGATTTACTATATGAGCGCTCAGGCGCAGCATGCGTATCACTGGGTACATCCCATGCCCTTTATGCCGCAGGTTGCAGCTGAGGACTGGATTGCGCACCCCCTCCCGCTCAATGGAATGCTACTGGGAAAGGCTGGAGACATTGAGACACTTGCTACTACGGTGACGTGCACTGTGGATGCGTGGAGGAGAGTGACTAAAACTCTGGACGCTCCTATTCTGTATTCGCCGGCCCTACCACTCACGTATCATCCACGCCTGTCCCTATTGCAGGAACCAGGCTTTCGCTCCATGTGCAAACGTGTCAAACTAACTACGTGGGGAGATATGTTCCTCTATGGATTGTTTCGCACTAGAGAGCAGATGTTTCAGATCGGTCCCCCGACGCCATTAGAGATCTTTTACTATATTAGACTCAGACAGGGAATGCGAGAGATACTGTCTCAGTTCCCTGATGAGCCGGGGGTGGTGTTACCTTTGCATACTATGCTGGTGTCCGATGGCCGCCACTTAGTGTCGAAACTATACAACACGATTAGATCACAGCGGGTGACTGTTGATGCTCGAGCACGAGGCCAATGGAGTCTGGAGCTGGGCACTGAAATAACTGATGAACAATGGCATTATTGCTGCACTGTCACGGCCAACATTTCCTCTAGTTGCAGGCTTAAAATCATCCATTATAAATTTGTGCAGAGATTTTACTTTACACCGGTCAGGAAACTGAGGTTCCAATTGGCAGACGATGATAGGTGTGCTCGATGTCGGGCGGAAGGAGCGGGGTTCCTCCACTTGGCTTGGGATTGTGGTGCAATACAGGCGTATTGGTCTCAGGTACACGCGGCGCTGCAGATCATGACTGGGGGAGCGGTTCCGCTGGATCCCCTGGTAATGCTACTAGGACACACAAAAGATGTACCTAAGATATCCCGTAGGTTTGTGGACATTGCACTGTTGCTAGCGAAGAGGAGAGTGGCATGCAGATGGGGAAGGGGCAGGGCTCCGAAATTTAAGGAATGGTTAGACGATGTAAAGTACTGCCAGGACCAGCATAATATATATGCTGATCTGATGCCAGTGCGTTGTAAGCCTAAAGACATATGGGGCCCGCTGCAGCTATACTGGATGTCACAGGTGTCCCAACGTGGGGAGTCGGATGGTGATAGCCAGGAAGGGGGTGTCTAAATAGGACACTATCTTGGAAGTAGGGGCTGGCACGGCCGGAGGGATGGCTCCGCTACACTGACACTGTTAACACCCCTTAGCGGCATTCACACTATTGGCTCGCGGCTTTAGCGTGGCATGACGGGGGAACACTGTGGGTGCCACACTCTGAAATGTGGGGCTGTCTGGCATCTTGAGATCGTTGGAAGATATTGCACGCGATGTGCGGCCCGAGCAGATGTATGATGCGGAAAGAGTGTGCTACTGGATACCTCGTTACCTTCAATGCATTATAAAATGGGTGCAATGTTGTGCATTACAGCTTATGTACAGCACTGAGGTGCAATATTAGGCCATCGATGTCATGCCCGTTGGGAAGCACTACTAGACTTGACAAGAGATAAAGGAATTGTAGTGTTTATGTATGTGATAGATCTGTACGGAATGTAATGTACCTGATTGTTAAATAAAGGTTAAAAAAAAAAAAAAAGTCTTCAACATCTGCTTTGTCTAGGGGTGTACCCTTTGAGGACATTTGTAGAGCGGCAACTTGTGCCTCCCTCCACACTTTCGCGAAGCATTACTGCTTGGATACCGAGGTGAGGAGGAACGGCCATTTTGCGCGTTCTGTCCTTCAGGACTTTTTGGTACAGGGGAGTGGACACCCTCCTCCGGCAGTGGGGACTGCTGTGGGAATCTATTCACAAGGTGAGGAATCCACTGGCAGATGTATCCATCAGAAGAACAAGTTACCTACCTTCGGTAATGCTTTTTCTGGTGGATACAGCATCTGCCTGTGGATTCATCACTGACCCACCCGCCTCCCCGTTGTCCACTCTTCTATACCTGAGTAACTGTGATGTAAATATGTTTTTATTGTTAAAGGAAAAGTATTATTTCTATTGCTTTTCTGCATCGGTTTCACACTATGTGTTATCTTGACATATGTGTACTGTGTATACTGTGTATATATCTACTGATGTCGGTCCGTCCGTGTGCCTCGAAGGCAAGGAAAAAAGGGCGGAACTGATGTCATCACGCCGGTGTGGGCCTATTATGGAGTCGGTGACGTCAGCGGAGTTGCTCGCGGTGTAGTGCCTCTGTGACGTCGTCCACGTCGGCGCGAAGCTACAAAAAGAATTTCCGAATGTTGCTGACGCAAGGGGGATATCCACAGGCAGATACTGTATCCACCAGAAAAAGAGTTACCGAAGGTAAGTAACTTGTTCTTCTGTACTATACCATCTATCTTGGAGACAGTTGTTCTGAAGTTGTCCCCTATTTTATACCTGTCTGCATTGCAATTTTCTGGCACAAATCTAGTCCATCCATGTTCCTTTTCTTCAACTGTGTGAAAACACAGTCCATTATGCATTTTAAAACTTACTAAAACTTAACTCAACAGTAATACACGTACAAAATGGTACACGTTTTATTTACTTGTTTTTTATAATATAAATGGTTGTAAATTTGATATCTTATAATTAAGATCTGTAAAAAAAAAGAAAAAATAGTTATAACCTATAATAATACATTTTTAACAGCACAGCATCATTTTAACATTTTACAAAGTAATTTCTTTGCCTTGTTTGCTGTTCTCAGAATATATTAAATTTCACTAGAAATAGTGATTTCAATCGTACTCATCACATAACAGCGGGCAAAAAAAATAATCAGTTAGATTGTTTAAAAAAAAAACAATAATCCAACTATAGTAAAATACTACATAATAATAATCACACGTATATAAATGATGTCAGTTAAAATTATACACCGAGACAATGTGCAACAAAAAGTCCATAATTCAAAGAAATACATTTCCTTGAGGCCAAATAGTATTTTTGCAGTCATTTTTATGTAAATTGTCCAATGGTAATCCTATTAAATCATAATATTAAATTCCTCAGAGGCAGAATTATCTTCCTGAAACTTTGGCTTAAAAATAATGTCTAGACCTTAATTTTCCAATACTGTAAGCATATACATTAGAAACACCTGAGCATCTTGTTGGATATTTTGTGTAAATTGTGTAGAACCTGGACATATATCCAAAAGATTACGAACATCAGAAACGCTTTGTATTTTACTTTTATCAGTTGTCGATTTTTCATGAACAGAATGTAACAAGGAACAAAATCTTTTTTCCTGATTCTCCATAATTTGCTGTTGCAAACCTTGACATTTTAAAAGGAATGACTTTGTGTTTAGATGACGGGTACTATCACTGTTTTAAGTGTTGCTGTCAACAAGATGGCTGCCAGGTAGGAGTTCCGTCCTTGACCTCCGGGGGTTAGGGATCACCAAATTCAGTGAATATCCCTAGATAACCCAGCCATCCAACCTGCATCAACTAACAATTACAAGATTGGTCCTGCTACTAACACAAGTCCCTACTTTGGAGCAACTTACCTGTAGTGTGGACCGCCCGAAGGCCTCGCTACATCGGGCCGCAGCTTCGATCCGCTGGTCAGGGGGAGACCGCTCCGGGCGTGGTGTCCACGAAGTCTGTCGCGTCTGATGGCCGGACTCGCTCACCCCTGCAGAATCGTAGGAGGGCTGGAGCCACACTGGACTGGAGCGGCGTTGGGACTGAGGGACGACTCAAGCTATCGCCTCCTTGACCCTGACCAGCCCGCCACGGCACTCTCTCCCCAGGGAGTCCTAGAGGGACACATTTGGGCCATCGGAGGTCGGCAGAGGTGGCTGGATACACCCGCGGCAGTCTTTTTTTTTTTTTTTTTTTTTATAAATATTTTTATTGCAGATGCTCAGATGGGATTAGATCCGCATTATCATACACATTTCAAAATAAACAGCAGTACACTTCAAAGTAAAACCATGAAGCCCTCCAATTCTCTCCAGGACGTACAACAAAAAATCAATCTGACAGAATCAGTGGTACTCCCTCCACACATCAGCAACTTAACAGAGGAGGCACTCATGTAAACCATCTAGGCATCTGCATTTTCTGTTATCTCCCCCCCCCCCCCCCAGAACAAACAGCATAGTATGCATGAAAAATCGGCTTAACAACTCTTGTTCAGAACTTAACTGCGCAGTCATATCAGTGGCACCATATAAGTCCTTCAATCCCCATCCCCCACCCCGCCCGGTAGACAATTAGTATAAATAATGTTCGGACCCACGGCAGTCTTGAGTGTTCCGTGGTGGTTCATACATAGCACGGACGGCTAAAATGGTAGCTTGCTAAGTCCACCTACTGGGCAGCGGCGCGGAGAGGAGACCCCCGGGCGTCCTGGCTAGCGCTGGAGAGCCGAGTGGCAGCTGTCTGCTGGGCGGAGAGTTGGCGGACATTGATGCCCGGGATCGGTTATTCGCCAAGAGAGTGTGGAGCTGCCTTGAAGGCAGCAGATCTCTTAAAATGGCGGCAATGTCGCTATTGCGGCAGCGATGAAACTCAGTGCGGCGGCCTGTTTGATGAAGCTCCTACTGTTTTGGAGCCCGGGTGTGAGCCTCTGAGCAGGTGAGGGCTCAGCGGCTCGGGCGGAAGACTCTGGGGCTAACCTGCGAGGACTGCTGAGCTCGGACGCTGAGGTCCTGTGGGTGGCGGAGGTCGGGAGCCGACAGCGGGACGGCTGGAAAGTGGTGCTGGCTAAGAGAAGGGCGGACTGCTTGCTCCGCTGAAGTACCTATGGTGCGGTGGGCCCTGTGCGGCTGGGGCTGAGAGACCTGATCCACTGCGGGAATTAGTGTGCTTCCAAGGGAACTGCTTTGGCCTATTTTTTGAGGGGTCGGCTGTGTTCTTGTTGGGTTGTTGTTGTTGTAGCTCCATTAGTCATGAAAATAGGACTCTCCACTCTGCCTCACACTGGTGGCCATCTTGAGAAAGACATTCTCCCCTCCCCACTCGTAATTAGCTCTCGGAGTCTATTGACCAGCCGGGCCCACTATTATCGCTACTGTTGCTTACACGGTCTGACCCATGACAATTTGTTTTCACTTTATTTGTAGTTTAATCGATTTGTCTCTATTCCCATTCACTATTCCTCTCTTCTTGCACTTTTCTTCTATTTTACCTCTAATTTTACTGTTAATTTACCTGTGAATTTATTTCTTTCCATTGCCTAGTCCTACTGCTTATACTTGTATGTTTACACGGTTTGACCCATGTTCTTTACAATTCGTTTTCACTGTATATGTGGTTTAATCGATTTGTTTTTATCCACTGTTTTTATTCCCAATCACTATACCTCTCTCCTTGCACTTTCCTTCTATTCTACCTCTAATTTTACTGTTAATTACCTGTGAATTTATTTCTTTCCATTGCCTAGTCCTACTGCTTATACTTGTATGTTTACACGGTTTGACCCATGTTCTTTACAATTCGTTTTCACTGTATATGTGGTTTAATCGATTTGTTTTTATCCACTGTTTTTATTCCCAATCACTATACCTCTCTCCTTGCACTTTCCTTCTATTCTACCTCTAATTTTACTGTTAATTACCTGTGAATTTATTTATTCATTGCCTAGTTCTACTGCTTATACTTGTATGTTTACACGGTTTGACCCATGTTCTTTCCACTTTTTTCTCACTGTATATGTATAATCGACTTGTTTTTACTCCCTTTCACTATTCCTCTTTTCTTGCCTCCCCTCACACTTTTTATGTGACTCTTATCATTTTATGTTTACGCCTGTGAATGTTCCACCTCTAATGTTAAAATGTTACTGCTTTAGCCTACCCTAACTTTACTCCCCCCTTTCTTTAGCCCGCATTTTATACCCCGGTTTCCTACTGTTTATGTGGGTTATACCTTTCTGTTTTCTATTCTCATTCACTTTTCCTCTCATCATGCACCCCCTTCTCACCTTCGACCACGATTGTTGAATCTCCTACCTCAAAAATGGCCCTAACTCCTGGTCCATCCTTTACCCCCTGCCCCCCCCACATCTCTCCAAACATGGTAAAAAAAAACTCCCCCCCCCCCCCCCCCATCTCTCCAAACATGGTAAAAAAAACTTCAAACATAAACTTCTTGCTCTTCATCAAGAAACTTTATTTGCTGACAGTCACAATAGCCTCACCTCCTACACTATTACCAACTATATCTTCTTCACTAAACGCCCATCCAAATGGAAAAGCATATTTCTCCTACACCTTCCTATCAATAACTCCCGCAAAATTCCATATGGTATGAAACTCTCCACCACCCCCTCTTCCTCCTTTCCTGGGGAAATAGGCATTTCAAGATCATTCCCCTTGACTGGTCTGACCATCACCTTATCCTCTTCACCATGAACAGCTCTACTACTTTTCCAACCCCTAGCTGCAGTTTACAAATGAAACAAACACGTAATCTTCACCTCATCCCTCCAGGCGAGCTAGATTCTATAATTAAATCTTGATTATCACTCCCCCCCCCCCCCCCCATAGCACCACTGATCTAACTGATCATTACAACAATTCCATCCTCGAAGCCCTTGACCAAATTGCCCCATCTAAACTTAAACCACTAAAAAATATCCCACCCAAATCCTGGTTCAACTCTGGCCTAAATACCGAAAGACGTGCCCTCAGGCAGTCTGAACGTGCCTGAAGGAATCAACCTTCCTCTTCCAACTTGATACTCCTCAGAAATGCCAGAGCCAACTACAAAAAGCACATCTTCAATGAGAAAGCCTCCTTCCTTAGTTCCCAACTTGACAAGGCTAGAAACCGTCCCAGAGAACTGTTTAACATTGTCAAAAAACAAACCTCCTCTGGCCCTCCAAAACTATTAGCTACCGTCGAGAGATGTGAAGAGATTGCTAGCTTCTTCTCAAATAAAGTCAACCAGATCGACCTATCCTTCTCCACCCCCCCACCACTTACCCAACACCCCCTCATACCCCACCTCCCCTCTGCCAACACACCCCCCTTAGCACTCCAACGGTATCTCTGCCCACTTCCCTCCCCTCGCCTAATCCCCCTCAATCCTCCCTCTCTCTCCCCCAGCTTGACACCAATTCCATTGTCCTCCTACCTAAAAACAATGCTTCTTGGAGTGAATTTTGCCCTATTACTGAATACGATGTTCTCAACATCATCTCCGAACTCAAACCCTCCTCTCATACCAAAGATCCTCTTCCCGCTCACTTGGTCCAGGAACATAAGCACATCATTGCCCCTTAAACAATTTACGCCCAATCTCAAACCTTCCCTTCCTTTCTAAAGCCCTTGAAAAATGTGTCCTGTCACAATTGGATAATCACATCGACACGTTCAATCTCCTTGACGCTTTCCAATCTGGTTTTAGAAAGGGATGCAGCACGGAAACTGCGATGCTGAACACTACTGATGATGTTCACCGCTCCCTGGATAGAGTCAAATCCTCCCTCCTCATCCTCCTTGATCTTTTCGCTGCCGTTGATACTGTTAATCATTTCACCCTTCTGAAAACTCTCAAAGACTGCTTCGGTTTAAATGGCATTGTCCTCAAATGATTCACCTCCTATCTCCACAATAGAACCCAACAAATTAAACTGAATAGTTGCCTCTCCAAACCACAACCTGTCTCTCTGGGCGTCCCACAAGGCTCAATCCTCTCTCCTACTCTTTTTAACCTCTTCACTACTATTCTCAAACAAGCTAAAATCAGCTACCACCTCTATGCCGATGACACGCAATTATACAACAAGATCAAATCACACAACGACATCTTGCATCATAATGATGCCTTGACCAAAATTCAAACCTGGTTCCATCTTAACCACCTCAAACTTAATCCCCAAAAAACTGAAATCATCCTTTTTGCTCCCCAAAACAACCCTCTGCCTATCCAACACTGGATTGCCGATATCAAAGCACTTAATTGCCCTCTCACTACTTATTTATTATTTATTTTTACCATTTGTAGAGCGCACTGTAACCCAATGGGCATCCTGGCGCTAAAGACAATATCCGGACCGGAGAAACGCTAGGCAGATAACTAAAAAGGCACCATTGATACAAGAGTTAGAGACTCTTGTATACAAGAGTTACTTCCAACTCTGTCAAATCGCTTGGCATCAGCGTCAACCAGAATCTCAATCTTATCCCACATATTAAAAACGCTGCCAAAGGTGCCCCTTTCACTCTACATCACCTTCAAAAAATCAAACCCTTTATTCTAATGGACAACTTTAAAACCATTGTACAATCACTTGTCCTTTCCAGAATCGACTATGGCAACGCCACCCTTGCTGGCACCCCCAAAGTCCATCTTGCCCCGATTAAATCTGTCCTCAACCTGGCAACCAGGCTTATCTCTGACAGTAAGCGTTATGATCACATCTCCCCGGTCCTCAAACTTCTCAATTGACTCCCAATCGAAGGCAAATCCACCTACAAGATTGCGTGTATCGCTCACAAAGCCCTTCACCAAAACACCCCCTCGTACCTTTCTGACAAACTCCAAAAAGCAGGATGTACTAGATCTGTGAGGAGCACCAACGCCCTTGTCCTTATCCCCCCTCAGACCA
This sequence comes from Lissotriton helveticus, assembly GCF_964261635.1. Taxonomy (NCBI): domain Eukaryota; kingdom Metazoa; phylum Chordata; class Amphibia; order Caudata; family Salamandridae; genus Lissotriton; species Lissotriton helveticus. The sequence continues at coordinate 1,685,859,567 of NC_136063.1, read as the reverse complement.
AAAAGAAAAAGACTCAATCATGTTCTTTCTCAGATAATGCCCCATCTATTTGGAATTCTCTTCCCAAAGACCTTCGCTGCAACCCTTCCTACCCCCGTTTCAAGAAAAACCTCAAGCTGCTGCTTCTCAACAAATATTGGGGTCTTTAATTCTTATTGAACTATCGGTCCATTTACTCTTTGCTGTCCTATACACTCTCCCTTACCCTACCTTTCCTACTCTCGCTTTTCAAGAAAAACCTCAAGCTGCTGTTTCATAACAAATATTGGGGTCCCTAATTCCTATTGAACTACCTGTCCATTTACTCGTGGCATTCCTCTACAATCTCTCTTCCTACTCTCGCTCTCCTTCTTTCTCCCTCTAACTAAATACTTAACCCCCCTATTTTACTTTTTCAACAGCTCTCTTCTCCTTTACTTGTTCTCTAAATGTACACCTTTTCCTTTTACACTTGGAGGACTTTATCACCTAGTCTATGTTAAAAATGCGCAGTTTATTGATTTTCTTTTTCATGATGTGTTAAGTACCCTGTAAAGCGCTCTGATACTCTTGGGTCCAGTAGCGCTATATAAAACCTTTTAAATAAATAAATAAATATCAGTTTGGAACGAAACATTACATTTCAGCTAACGCAGTGAGAGTAGGTCGTTTGAAAATTCCTCCTGTGAAGGTGCCTCAAGCGACTAAGATGATTTCTATAAAACAGTACAGAATTCCTGGTGGGCATGATGAAATCAGTGCCACAATTCAAGAGTTGATAGACGCAGGGGTAGTGGTTCCAATCACTACTGCGTGGAATAATCCCGTATAGCCTGTGCGCAAAAGTGACAATTCATAGTGCATGACGGTGGATTATCGCGAATTGAGTAAACATACACCACCTTTGACTGTGGCCGTCCCTGACACTGTTACTTTGATAGAAAGAATTCAGAGACATACAGGGACTTGGTATGCGACTATTGATATTGCCAATGCTTTCTTTTCTATTACTATAGCTCCCGAATGTCCGAAACAATTCAGTTTTTCATGGTGTGGCAGACAAATGACATTTCGAAGTTTGCCCCAGGGCTATTTGCATAGTCCGACAATATGTCACCGGCTGGTGGCAGAGCCATTTAGATGAGGTACCGATAATCTCTGGAGTGAAAATTTGACATTACATTGATGATATAATGATCCAAGGTGAGACACAAGAAAAAGTCCAAATTCAGTTAGATCGAATTGTAACCTATTTCCAAGGCAAAGGATGGGAAATCAATCCTGACAAATTAAGAGGTCCAGCACAAAGTGTAAAATTTCTTGGCATTCAATGGCATCAGGGAAATCGAGAAGCGGTCCATCAAGAGAGACAGAAAATTAAAGAATTTGCAGTACCCCGAAATAGAAAAGAGGCTCAGAGATTTATTGGTTTGTTTGGATTCTGGAGACCGCATATTCCTCATTTAAGTCAGATTTTGGCTCCTTTGTATAAAGTTACTCTCAAAAGAAAAATGCGTTTGAGTGGGTGAGACACAGCAGACCGCGTTTGAACTGGCAAAAGAGGCTATTCAGCATGCTTTGGATTTGTGGCCGGTGCGAGATGGCGATGTTGATTTGAATGGGACTGTACAGGGACCATATGCAATTGGAGTTTATGGCAAAAACAAGGTAAGACAAAAGCACCCTTAGGATTCTGGACGACCTTTTGAAAAATAATTGCTTGCATGTTACTGGGCTTTGGTAGATACGGAACAATTGACTTTGGGAAATGATGTAATTTTGAGACCTGAGATTCCAAAGATGCAATGGGTTATGAGCTCTACTAAAACTCACAGAATCGGACATGCACAGGAAGCCAGTGTGATCAAATGGAAATGGTACATACAGGATAGGGCTCGGGTGGGTCCTAAAGGCACAGCGATGTTGCATGAGCACGTGGCGCCGGCGCCAATAGAAGAGACAGACGTAGATTACAACGTACCTATAGTAAAGGAATCTCCTGTTAAATGGGGTAGACCATTTAGCGATCTTTCCGTGGAGGCTAGAAAGCATGTGTAGTTCACGGATGGTTCAGCCAGGTATGTTGGAGCAAAGATACAGTGGAAAGTAGTGTCATATAACCCTGTTACCCAGAAATTATTGAGCACGACTGGTGAAGGAAAAAGCAGTCAGTTTGCGGAACTTTATGCTGTTTACCAAGCTTTAAAACAGGAGTTACCAGGAGTTTGCCATATATACACTGATTCATGGTCAACTGCTAATGGGCTGGCTACATGGCTCCCCACAAATGGTTAATTAATTCGAAGGAGCTATGGGGAAAAGAACTGTGGAAAGAGGTGTGGGATATGCTTCCCCAAAGTACTGTGACAGTTTATCATGTTGACGCTCACTGTTCAATAGATTCTCTTGATAGGTGGTTTAACCTCATTGCAGAAAAAAATGCTAGAATCTCTGAGGCAGAGGTGGAAACGCAGAATTCTGACCTGGTTGGATTAGCGAGGTGGGCACATCAGAAGTGTGGACATTTTGGAGAACAAATCACTAGCAGATGGGCAAAAGATAGAGTGATACATCTTCCCCATGATGTGGTAAAAACTGTAATTTTGCAGTGTCCCATTTGCCAACATTCCCCAACGACGAGTGATACCACAGATAGTGAGAGGTCAGTTAAATGGAGGTAAGTCACCAGCACAGATTTGGCAGATAGATTACATAGGTCCCCTACCCATGTGCAGAGGTTGTCAGTATGTATGCACTATTGTAGATACCTACTCCGGATATCTGATTGCATCCCCATACAAACGTGCTACTCAGATGAATACACTTAAAACTTTGGATTTGTTGATTTCATAATATGGAATTCCTTTGCAGATTCAATCAAATAACGGTTCACATTTTAAAGGGAGGATGGTACAGGAGTATTGTGCACAACACAATATTGAGTGGATTTTTCATATTCCTTACTACCCACAAGCCGCAGGCTTAATTGAACGCATGAATGGTCTTTTGAAAGATCAATTGAAAAAACTTTCTGATGGTTCATTGAAAAACTGGAAAGATAATTTATTTGATGCTTTACAAATTCTGAATAATCGTCCTTTGAACAACTCTGAAATGCCCCTAGTGAGAATGTTAACTCCTTCTGTGAATGTTCAGCCCCACACAACAGTTGCTTTGATCACCTATTGGGAAATGGCTCCCGGAGCCTTGGCTCCACATAGAGCGACCCCTGAAGCTGGTCTGGATTTATATGCTTTGAAGCAGCATACTTTGAAACCAATTTTACGTGCGAGCCACATTTGATTGGCAAATGTGCACAGACTATATTAGAAAATGCTTCTACACTTTTTCGACATTTACTGACTTTATGCCACGATCGAAAACTTGGCATGTGTTCCTCAGTCCATAATTCTATGCTTTGTAAGACTATCGTTCTAGCTATTAGTCATTATAGAAATGTTTTATTACCAACCGGATGGCTCTTTTCATGTGGAAATATTTCATTGTCCTTTATTCCAGCGAACATTTCTGATGGACCGTGTGCGTTAACAAGACTGTTTGATGTTTTCTTTAATTCCTTCTATTCATAGCCGGACTGTTCGTGAGGCTCCTCAGTTAGATGAACATTGCAAATCTAATTTGCATTTGCTTTCTAAATCTGAATATATTAGTTTAGCTGCCTCAATTTTGGGCATCCCTGGACTATCAATTTACAATTCCAGAGTTATTAGTAGACTGGCTTGTCTTATGGTTAAATCGATCAACCACCCTTCAACTGCTTTATCAGAATTTTTACTTGATGCTCAGGGTGAACGACAAGCTATTTTTCAGAATAGAGCTGCTATTGATTATCTTCTCTTGAAGCATAATCATGGGTGTTCTGACTGTGAAGGTTTATGTTGTTTTAATCTTTCTGACCACTCTAAATCTATCCAGTCTCATATTAATGCTTTACATGAATTATCTTCAGAAGTTCGACAAAATTTAGATCAAGGATGGTGGGATTGGCTCTCTGGGTGGTTACCTGATCTTGGTTTACTTTGTTCTATTTTGGGTGGTGCACTATTGGTCATTTGTTTTCTGATTGCAATATGTTGTTGCATTCAATGTGTGCCTAGTTTTTTGAGTATGTTTCGACCTGGTACTTTGACTAGATCTGTCAGTTAAGTTTCCTATTATTCTAGCAATGATTTACGTACTGTTTGATAAAACTATACGTTCGACAGTGTTGTACAATGGCCATGGGTGGAATGTAATGAATGTGCCATTTATATGGTTGAATGGCCCGATTATGACCGTTGCCCATCACCATCTCAGTATATCTTGATCTAATATAGTGATGTGTAGGCCTGCATAGTATGAATAAGTTACAAAGTAGGGCTCGATTATGCCTTTTCTGTTTCCGACTTTATCCTGCTTCATGGCAGTGCTTGCCTATCGGCTATAAAGCGGTACAAAAGGGGGTGGTGGTGGACGGAGCATCTGAACCAATCAAACACTCACACCCAGTCAACAGATCTGGGTTTGATCCATCACTGTTCTTTAGCCCACTCTGCCACCCCAGTTCAGACATGGCCATATGCAAATCAGTCTGACCCTGTGCCTCATGGGAACAGTCCAGCCGGAACTGCCAAGCCATGCCTTCCCTGGTCCGGACTCAAGCTTCCTAGGACCGGTTTCTGGCATTACAGCCGTCTTCAGCTAGGCTTGCTTGAATCCAGTGGCAAAGTGAGCAAGGGACTCATGTCTGAGCATACCCTGCCAACTTATGGCGAACAAAGCGGTACAAAAGGGGGTGGTGATGGACGGAGCATCTGAACCAATCAAACACTCACACCCAGTCAACAGATCTGGGTTTGATCCATCACCATTCTTTAGCCCACTCTGCCACCCCAGTTCAGACATGGCCATATGCAAATCAGTCTGACCATGTGCCTCATGGGAACAGTCCAGCCCGAACTGCCAGCCATACCTTCCCTGGACCGGACTCAAGCTTCCTAGGACCGGTTTCTGGCATTACAGCCGTCTTCAGCCAGGCTTGCTTGAATCCAGTGGCAAAGTGAGCAAGGGACTCACGTCTGAGCATACCCTGCCAACTTATGGCCATACTCTTATGCCATTAAAACACAAACAATTGAAGAAGGGTCTGAGGGAAATTTAAAGACCTGCCCAGTTCGTATCCCCCTAACTGTAATCCTAACAACAAAAGCTTCCTGTGGGCAGCCATTTTTTGCCTTCCACCAAGCTCGGGTCCTGCGATGAGACAACGCCGGACAGGTTAGTGGCTCATTAGGATTTATTCTTGGCCTTTTTTCTTTTGGGGTGGCATAGACTGGTTCACCTATGTTTCTGGGATATGAGACCAGGCTTGGTCTGTCAAACTTTTGCTAGCCTAGATCTAAACCTGCTACAGTTTAGCTCCATCCTATTTAGGACACTCCTATTTAGAGGAAAGCTTTTTACATTAAGTGATGGATCTTGGGAACCTGGGACTTTTATGGGCTCTGTGACTTATTCCACCCTTAGGATTTTTTGTGGCTCTGTGAAGCTTGACTGTTATAGGGGCTATATTATGTATTGGAGGGAGAGATAGAGTAGTACTGTCCACCCTTCCGTTCATTACCCCTTCCTTGCCTTCACAGAGCGGGGCCTCCTTTTTCCTGAGCTGGGTTCCAGGAGAGGTGAGGTACACTCCCTGTACTATTCAGGTGAGTAACATTAGTAAAATAAATTGGCTTAATTAGTAGAAGCCAGTGCCAGGTCTTTCCTGTTTTGATAGGACTTACTACAATTTATTTCTTGTTTCTTGTTAACAGATGTAAGAGACACCGTTTGGTACAGAGGAACACGATTTTGGACTATTTATGTATATCCTTTACAGATTGTCGTTACGTTCACTTTATGTATGCAGTAGCTAATGCTTCGAACTCTGGCCCTGAAGAAAGCCATGGGATCTTGTCCCTACCGGCTGAAACATGTTGGCCTTGTAAATGCAGTCATATGTTTAGACTGCTTCCTCTGCATTGTTCTTGTTTGTTTGAGGGAAAGGACAAATTACATTAGAGTTTTTCGCCTATTGATCCTTTTACCCCTTGTTTTTAACTCGCACATCTTTTGATTTTTGCACTGCACTCGATCCCATCTTTATCATTTGTTCATGGGTACCTTAGCGATTGATGGTGCGACCCAATTGAGTAAGGGCGATGGATGGGTCTCATTGATCAAGAGACATACCACCCCATTTTTGGATGACCAAATGAGAACACTTGATCTATACCGATACCTATTTGATGGGAATCCAACACATCTCTGTACGGGTCTTACCAACAATCTCAGTATGTCCTTCGACAGGTTTGCCCTGGCACACATTCTGATATAGAGACTTATGTAGCTCTATTAGCGCCTAACTCACTTATGTAGGAGTTTTGCAGCAGCTCGGAGTACTTGAAGCTCCGTTATAGACCCCCATACTCTTATGCCATCTTGCATACTAATTTTGTCTTTTTGCGGAAATAGTGGCCTATGCTTAAGCGACTCCATTTTCTAAGCTATAGTCATCTGCTGAACCTTTCTTGGCAAGAAGCCATGTTATGCTTTTCACTTGTTTTCTGCACTTCATATGCTGGTGGAAACTGGTTCTTGTCGGAGGAATGTACTCGCTCTGTTCCGAAGTCATAACCGACGCCTGGCTAGCTGAAGCTGTGGCCTTGGTACGGAGTGGTACATAATCTGATGGGAAAAGGGGGCGAGGCTCACAGGAGCTTCGTCTTACGTTTCCACTGGTACTAAAGGTGGTGTCTGGGTTCTGATCTTTGTATGTTCATCGCAGTGCAGACATGCAGCTGTGACGGTGGAGCAAATAGTCACAATTCGGCTAGAGAAACGGACTCCCCTCTGGCGAAGTGGGATGAATAGACAGTTGGTGAGGTGTTCCACTAATTCTTATATTCCTACTGTTCTTGCCTAACTATCTTCTTCTGTTTTCAGGTTCTATACATTTATATACATATAAGTTCTATATATGTTTTACCAATTGTGTTTAGCAATTGCCTAGGTGTTAGTTTGAGGATGGATACTTGCAGATAGGACAATTTGGCCTACCGTGTATTGCTAATAAAAGAAACCCCAGAGTATATGATTATTTGTCTGTTTTCCCTGGGACGGGAGTGTGAATTTGTCTCAGCCAAATGCCACTGTATAGAAGGATGGGTAAGTTCCCTTCTTGCAGGTAATTGTGCATCAGAGCGTTGTCCCACGCCTAATCAGGGAGAGTAAATTCTAATTCTTCCACCCCCCAGCCTTGTTAGGAGAGGTATGCGCTGGATATATATTTATAGCTCTACCTGGGTGAGTATTCTGTGAACGGAGAGGAGCGGTAAATAGCCTCCCGCACAGCGCCTGTCATCAGGAGGTTTGTTTGCATTGTAGTACATTGTGGTACTTTGTGATGCGTTATTATTGTTGTGTGCAAGCTTCTCGACAAAGGCTACTGACTTACACTTATTGCTGTTGTTCCTTTCTTGGGTAAGTATTATGGAGTGTTGTATCTTTTGGGTCCCCAAGAAGGATACGCTTGTATGTCCTGCTCATTGGCAGAATTTTCACGCCATTACAGCATACTCGGTCACCCTGAAATAGGCACAAAGATTAAGGGAGGTGCTGCGACCTGGGACAAATCTATTTTGGTCTGGGTGGACCAGGGTGGGGATGCAGGGTGCAAGTCGGTTAGCTAGAATCTTTGCCAGAATTTTATAATCTGTATTTCAAATCGCTAGGGGCCTGTAGGAACCCAGGGCCGTGGGATCCTTGCCTGGTTTCAATAAGGAGACTTCCCTTGCCATACATAAGGAGGGCGGCAGTAGGGACTTGTCTATTGCTTAGTTATAAAGGGTGTGTTAGTGCGGGATAAGTGTATTAGCATATGTCTTTCAAAAACTGTGGGAAGCCTGTCCGGACCTGGCACCTTCCCCGACAGCAACGATGATGGTGCCTCCCACACCTCATCAACTGTTACAGGAGAGTCCAACGCCAGGTGCTGGTCAAGGGTTTATGTGGGTAATTCTACTGAGTCCAAAAAGGCACATATCTGCTGGGAGTTACCATGTGTAGTGGATGTATAGTGAGTAGAATAGTGACAACTCATGGCTGCGTGGATGTCAAGTCGCGTGTAACACATATGTTCCGAATCATCCTGTATGGTGTGAATTGGACAATGAGAATTCTTCTGACGTATTAGATAAGCAAGTAGTTGCCCAGTCAGACGTGGCGTGCTGAACGAGCTAATAAATTGTGACAGCGTAATCTGTTCAAGAGCTTGACACGGTCAGTCTGTAATGCGTCTACTGTGCTTTAGTCTCACGGTGTGGGACTGAAATGGATTCGTAACGAAGGAGTTTTCGTTCAATAGCACCCAGGGAGTTATCTAGCGGTTTCCGAATATTCCATGTTAGGCCTCAGTAGTGTCCCCTAGTCGTGACCTTGAAAGCCTCCCACTCAAGTGACAGAGAACCTGTGGAGCCGGCGTTGTGGTCAAAATAGTCTAGCAGTACCGTTCCCAGGCTTGATCCTCAAGTGCAGCTAGTTGCAACCACCAGGTTGGGATCAGAGGAGGGGACCCCTATCCCAGCTAATCGTCATGATCTGAGGGTTATGATCAGAATGTGTGCGACCAAGATATTCAGTGCCCTGGATTAGGGGAAGCAACACGAGGAGGCCAGTATGCGGTCTAGCCACACATGTAGGTTGTGGACGGGTGAGTAGAAGGACTATATGTGGGTGCCCAGATTGCGTGAGTGCAATACATTGGACAAGGACCAGTGTCCAAGCGAATTGCGCAGAGCTTGCGCATTAGACAATGCTGTGGTGCATGTGAGGTGTGGGAAAGAGCGGTCCAGCGAGACATAAAGGACTGAATTGAAATCTGCTCCCAAGAGCCATGGGATGTCGCTCCAGCGAGATAATACTCTGGAGAGGCCTCAGAAGAAGGTGCTCTGCTCAGCATTGGTGGCGTAGATTGAACCAAGTAAGAGGGGCTGCCAATTAAGTTTACCCCTAAGGAACACATAGCAGCCCTCAGTGTTGATCTCCACATACTCCGCCTTCACCCATATCAACACGCCCTTGCCAGGGAGGAGAAGTTAGTACTGTACACCTGTCCTTCCCAGCGGCGCCGCAACCGAGCAGCCTCAAGTCTTATCAAATGTGTTTCCTGGAGTAAGACAATGCCAGCAGATCTGCACTGCAGATAAGCGTATATGGAATATCTACGTGAAGGGGTATGACTCACTTTCCCGTTCAAGGTGGTAACGTTAATGTGTACCTTGAGGAAGGGTGGTAGTGGTGGGACTCAATCAGCAGAACATTCATATGGTAGAAGAGTGTGCAGTTGGGCAGCATGTCACTAGGAATAACAGAAACTATTTGGGGAGAACCAAAATTTCGATGTCTAAGTTGCGGAACTTCATGAGAGCAAACTCCAACCAGGACTTGACCCAAACAGGTATGCAGAACCATGGCAACTAACACTCAATCAGTCTTTGAATCTGGATGGGGTGCATGAGTGTGGTGCGAAGTTGTGTAGCCTATCCCCCGGGTGAATAGCACAGGGAGAGGGGATTGAGAGCGTAATATTGTGCGTAGATGTTGTGATGCGGACACATGTTCTATGTCATCGGTTTGCGGGTAGGTAACCAACCGGCTAATTACTAAATGGGGCGCATGCCGGCCAAATTAGGGAAACAGAGCTTATTCAGTGCAGTCAGCTGATAGTGTTCGAGGTCTGGGGAGTGACAACAGGGAGGCGAGGTTATGAGGAGCTGCCCCCACGTGCAGCGCCTCCTGGCATTCCGTCAAGATCTGTTTTTGGTCCGGTGAAGCATGCCGGCGTGTTCCTCCTCCTCTGCCCCTACAGAGACCGTGCCTGCCACGTCTGGAAACGGAGGGATTATCAGATGGTCTAGATGAAGTGGGTAATCCCATCTCCAATCAGTTCCAAGCATCGGAGGGCGAGTCAAAGAAGCGGGAGTATCCGTCCCTAACCACCCGTAGATGAGCCGGGAACAGCCAGGAGTAGGGCAGATTACGTTCCCGCAATTGTCGATTCACAGCTCTGAAATAGGCCTGCCGCTTCTGAACCTGTGCAGTGTAATCGTGGAAGAACAGGACTCCAGCGTTCTGAACAGTAGGCCCCGGATGTTTCCTGATTTCACTCAGTATGGTCTCTGAAGTTAAACAACCGGAATAGAAATGGTTGTGTGTTAGCTCCAGGATGAGGTCTGAAAGTAGAGACTGTGTGTGCACTTGCACACACCACCACAAATTGAGGGAGAGAACACCTGGTGAAAGCAGCTCTCTCAGCCCGTTCTCCACATAACTGACCGGGTCCTGCCCTGCTGCACCCTCTGGGAGGCAAATCACCCGCACATTGTTACGGCACTAGCGTCCCTCTGCGTTGTCCAGTTTATCTTCAAGGGTACACACCTGTTCCAGCAAATCTTGCAGGGTGGTGGTGTGAGTGCGAGATTTGGGCTGTAGGTCTGAGAGCGTAAATTCAGTTTCGCACACTTGATCAGTTAGTTTCTTATGATCAGCCCTCAAGAGCTTAAAGTATGATACTACTTTGTCTATCCTAGTCTCGAGAGAGGTGCGGGTCTGGTCTAGTGCTGCGCCAATCTTATCCACGGCTGCTAGGACCGAGTCGAGCTTGGCCGATAGATTGGAGTGTTGAGATTCTGGGAGCTTCTCTGCCCTTGAGGACGACCCTTCCCCAGTATCGTGAAGTACCGCCTGGGGCCATTAGTACGTAGGGCACGGCACGGATGATGGTTCCGGACTCCAAAGGGAGACCGCGTTGTATTATGGTGGGGAGCTGCTGAATGGGTGCCCGGTCCGATACAGCCCAGATAAAGGCGAGGATTAACCTACAGGCGACCACCAGTAGTGAGAGAGGATCTCACACCTCAGGTAACTGTGAGCAGCCCCACAATCGTTGTTGTAGACTCCCGGCACCTGCCGGGGCGCCCACCCAGCAAGACCGCGAGGGGATGCACCAGGGGGACCGGACAGCGTGCCTGCAAATGCTACAGGCCGAGCTATAGTGGCCTTGGCCTGGTCGGCCCATGTGCCCCAGTAGGGTCCAATATGGAGAGCAAAGGGGGAGGCCTGGAGACGGTCCAGTCCCCGAGCCACCCCTATGCAGGCAGATCCTGACAAGGGTCCATCACGTAGCCCCAAAAGAAATCCCAGAGTTTATCAGGAATACGGGGGAGGGGAGGACAACCTGGGCCCGGTATGACCCTCGTATTGTCTCCCCGCCTCTGTGTGCACTGGACCATGGCAGGAAAGGGGGAGACGGAGGCCACCTCACCCTTGATCATTTCACCCCACCACATAAAAGGGCCTCTACTGGCCTCCGCAAGTGCTGCATGAGAGGGGGGCCCCAGGCCCAATCACCCCTGGGCCCCCTCCTCAGGTACACAGCTGCAATGGCACAATGCCAGACTCACCTCCACGGATGCAACAGGGTTCTGGCCCTGCAGGCTGAGGAAGGCAGACCTTATTTCTCAGCCACAAGGACTTCTTGAGGCAGCCGGCAGATCCAGGGCCAGCCTTTCGCCAGTAAAGCGTTTGGCACCGCTATGATGAGGGACCCTCAAGGCACAGCGGAGCACACCCGACCTCCGACGCAGTGGATGACAGGTAGGGCTGGATCGGCGGCTGCTGGTTATTATATTCCAGCGGTACCCTTCATTTCAGCGGGACAGACGGCATGTCCGGTCAGCACGGTTCCTCATGGGGCCCCAGCCGCACAGCGGGTGCCGCACCCAATGTTTTGATCAGCGGGCTAGGAGAAGTCAGGCTATAATCTCCAGCATGGGGAAGGTTGCCCGGTCAGGCCGCGAGCCCCAGCAGGGAGAAGGTCGCAACCCAGATCTCAATAAAATCAGCAAGCCTAGAGCCACGGGGAGCCCGCCATCCGGAGCAGAAGCAGTTGGGCAGTATTGAACAAGTAGAAGTAGCGCATCAATGTTGCAAGATAATCGGGGAGAGGGCACGGAGCAGACTCAAAACGTGTCTGCCATCTTAAGCTTCTAGCCACGTCCCACCACTAATTATGAACACTAATAGATTGCAGTGCTTTCTGTTTCCTGATATCTTCCCCAATAAGCCGAATGATGTTCTCCAAACTTTGGTTGGGAAATGACATATAAGAATTTGCTAATTGAGAAGGCAATCTGGCTATGAATTCCAGGTTGGCAGCATTGCATGTGTCCATCCTTTGTTAAACCTTAAATAAACAGTATAGTGCCCAGATGTTGCAGTAGGTCCATCATGAAACATAATAGCCACTGTTGTAGAAGTTCTTCCTGAAATGGATATTTGACTTCCTTTAAAATGTGTAATTTTTGTTTGTAATTTTCTTCCATTTGCTCTACAACGTTGTAACACTAAAATGACATATTTTCCCAATCTTTCTATATGTACTATAGACAACATCTCTGATCTACAATGTGCACATGTCCTATCCTGATTTGCTATTTTAATCAATGTGTTAAATGATATGATTCCAGTGGACGAAGTAAATAAGCAATCTTCACACTTATGGTCCCATGGATCGCTGACTAAATATCTAGGGACAAAATATAGACTACCCAAAATATCGATGCCAAAATATCGACAGAAAAAATATTGAATTCCTATCTACAAACAGGTAAGTACCAAAATATCGAATCCAAAATATCGTTTGAAAATATATACTTTGTAAAAATATCGAATTTCTTAAAAATGTCAATTTTTTTTTTTTAAATAAATAGCTAAAATATACTTACAAATACTTAAGTTACCTTAAAATTATTAAATAATTAATTTAACTTATAAAAAAAACATACAATCATATGTTAAAACATATATATATTAACATAATATTAATAAAAAATACACAATATTATTAACGTAGGATAGCGGGAGTGTAAAAATTACTATTCCCACTCCTGGAAGTGCAACAGTAGGGAAAGCATTGGATAGCGTAGGGGTAAAAATTACTATCCCCACTCCAAAGAGTGCAACAGTAGGGAAAGCGTTGGATAGCGTAGGGGTAAAAGTTACTATTCCCACTCCAGATAGTGCAACAGTAGGGAAAGCGTTGGATAGCGTAGGGGTAAAAATTACTATTCCCACTCCAGAGAGTGCAACAGTAGGGAAAGCGTTGGATAGCGTAGGGGTAAAAATTACTATTCCCAATCCATGAGAGTGCAACAGTAGGGAAAGCGTTAGATAGCGTAGGGGTAAAAATTACTATTCCCACTCCAGAGAGTACAACAGCAGGGAAAGCGTTGGATAGCGTAGGGGTAAAAATTACTATTCCCACTCCAGTGAGTGCAACAGTAGGGAAAGCGTTGGATAGCGTAGGGGTAAAAATCACTATTCCCACTCCAGAGAGTGCAACAGTAGGGAAGGCGTGGGTAGCATAGGGGTAAAAATTACTATTCCCACTCCAGAGAGTGCAACAGTAGGGAAAGTGTTGGATAGCGTAGGGGTAAATTTTACTATTCCCACTCTAGTGAAAATAAATTAATATAATTCACATAATTATCAATTAATAAAAATGAATTACCAATTAAGAATTAATTAATTACCAATTAAAAATTAATTAACAATTTATTCAAAATAAATACCAATAAATTAACATATTTAATTAATTATAATTAAATTACTTCCCACCCTATTCCCCTATAAACCCACAACCCGCTACAGAAAATAAATTAATATGATTCACATAATTATCAATAAATCAATTAATAAACAATTATCAAATAAGAATTACCCACACCCCGCTACAGAATTAAATTACGCAATAATTAAATAACATAAAATTAATTACTTAAAATCAATTACAAAAAAATATACACTTTGCACACATATACGAACATACAAAACACTTTAAAAAATTCGATATTACTAAAAATTCGATTATTTAATAACCTATATTATGTACTTCGATATTTTGACTGTCTATATTTTTAAAATCGATATTACATTACTTACCTTAAAAACAATATTTTTGATGTCTATGTTCTGTCCATTCGATATTTTGCCCATTCTTTATTTTGGAGTCGATATTTGTGTTACTCGATATTTTGGACTCGATATTTTGACCATATACAGGTCCCATGTATAACTTAGTCCAAAAAAGTTATCAAAGTTTATTCCTTCATCTTCTAATACTTCAAGCATGAGCATTAGAAATTCTGGTTCATCTTGCTGTATGTTTAGAGTAAATGTCAATGAACCAGTACATATATCTAAAAGATGTTGAATGCCTGAAGGAGTATGTATTTTACTCCGGTCAATTAACAACTGTTGAAATAAATGATGTAGTGCAGAACAGAATCTTTTTTTACAATTTCATGATGAAGACATGGTCAATGAAACTACGTTCAGAATCACATTAGCAGAACAGTTGATACCTGAACTGTTTTCTGACTGGTATCCTACAATGTCATCATCACTTTCCACTTTTTTTTTTCTTTACACCTTCAACTTTCTCTTCAATTGTTTTCTTATTTTCAACTTCAGTTGAATGTTTGATGTATTTCCGTTTTGGGCACGCTATGTTTCTCATGTATTGGATATTCACCTAAATGAGTAGCACAAAGTCTTCTTAAACGATTGCACTCTCTTCATACCATTTGCATCAGCACTAAGCTTTTTCGCATCAAAATATATCAATTACAAATCGTACAATGTTCTTACTCAAGGCAATGCAATGGATGCTATTCCTGCTTTGAACGCAGTACCTCCAAAATTTACAAAAGCTCTGTCTATACTTAAACCTTGAGATTTGTGAATAGTTAATGCATATGCTAGAGACAGAGGAAACTGTTGTCTTTGAACATACAAGTACTTTACAAGCAAAAAACGTACAACACAATGCTCAATAGGTCTTACTTTATTAATCTGGTCAAATTTTATAATCAAAATTCTATTCCAGCTCTATTTTGAAAATTTACTAAATCAACAACTTTTCCCTTCGTTCCATTTACTAATCCTTCTTCTAAATTCCAATTTCGCCGCAAAATGACTCGACAGTTGTCATGTAAACTCTTTTCTAATCCTGCAGTTTTAGATACAGATTTTTCCAAAGATTCCATATTAGCCTGCAGTTTCTCAGTAAGAAGAATTGTTACTCTCTGGTGTTCGATTTTGTCAATTGCTTTCATTTCCAGAATTTGTTGTTTTTCAAGTTTGAGTAGGTGTTCATTAAATGTAGAACACTCTTGCAGTGTTGGCATTAGGCAGGTTATAGATTTGTTTTCTACAAACATATTGTACATTACTTCTGCTGCTGTTTTTTCAGATGTAAACAAGTTCCTTGGTAGCTGACTTTCCAAAGCTTGTTTACTGTGTCCCGTCAACATACCAATTGTTCTCTTTAACACCTTAGGAGCTTCGTAAATATACCTCCCCAGTGCTGCGCTGTCCATTATCCAGTGCTGAATGGACGTCCAACGGTCGCACGCAGCACTGGGGAGGTAGTGCCCGTGACGACCGTTGGCCGACGGCAGCACTTAAAGGGTTAAGAATATTTCCATAATCTTCATCACTTGCTTGTCTCATATTCCTAACAAGTTCTTATATGCAAAGTTTAACCAAATATTTACATTCCCAATACTTCCCAAAAATGTTCTTTTCATAATGGTGAAGTGTTTTTTTTATATTTTTTTTTTATTTCAAGTCATTTTTATTGAAGTAGTAAACAAAGAAAAGACATTACAATAATTCTTCCGTTACAGACATTATCAAGTCAGTTGTTGATGGACAATCACAGAGAGGAAAATAAAATGACAGTAACATAGAATAAATCAACTCAGCTTGCATCTTCGCGGTACAGATACATACATAACACTCAGTAGGTAAAGGTAGCTGTGTGGGCTCTAGTAGATTACAGCAGATATGCTCTTCAGTACCACAGGACAATTAACAGAATTACATATGACTCTTCAAGGTGGCTTATAGTGGAATGAGGATGCATCTAGCGCTCTCCAAAGCTTTCTATTAGACGGTTTCCATGTGGCTGCCTGTAGCGCCGGGTTATTTGCACCTCTCAGGAATGACAGCCACTCCTGCCAAATTTTGAAGTTTACCTCCTTTGCACTTTTCCACTTGCATAGTACCACTTTGCATGCCAATGTTAACATTAAGTCCAAAAGCAGGCGGTCTTGGTCATTTGGCAGCTGCGGATCCAGTGCCCCCAGAATAACATAGGCAAAGTCCTGTACAGGTCTTATCTTGAATACGTGGTGAATGCATTCAAATATTTTCCCCCAGTATATACTTAAAGAAGGACAGTTGAATAGCATGTGTGCAAGGTCCCCCGACCCTGAGCGGCAGTTCCAGCATGTAGGCGAATCCCTTAACTTACACTTGAAGAGCCTATCTGGGGTCCAAAATGCCCTATTTATTAGCATGTACTTTGTTTGGAATAGAATGGGTGAGACTTTGTGGGTAAGAGCCGTCTTATGAATCAAATCCCAGTCAAAATCTATGCCTGTAAAATTCGGTTCAGCTTCCCACTTCAGTTCCACCTTTCTATGAGTTTTCCTTGGTAAGGGCAATAATAGTCTATACACCCTAGAAACGAAGTGGCCCGCATATATGAGACGCGGGGTATGAGTCATTAGCCATGGTGTATAGGGAGAGAAATTACGTGCAGTTAGTATCGCTTTAATTTTCAGGAAATCATAGAAGTCCATTGGAGTAAGATCATGCTTCTGCTGCAAGGTCGAGAACGGGAGTGGTGCCCTCCCCTCGTATAGATCCCCCACCAAGTTAATACCCTTCTTGGACCATGAGTCCCAGGAGAGTATACTGCCCTTATGTTTGAGATATGGATTTCTCCATAGGGACATGAAAGATGACTTAGCGAAGATCAACTTAGTTTTATGTGACTGATCGAGCCTAAGCAGAGCCCTCCTAGTATTTATTAGTATATATTTGGAATGTGGTAAGTGCGATAGGTCCATAGTGAGTAGGGTTTCAAGAGGGGCATGGTTCACTAGAGATTCCTCTATATTAATCCAAATTGGTGTGTAGAGTGGTGATTTCATCAACCATTGAGCTCCTTGTTTGCAAAGAAAGGCTGTCTGATAGTTCCTGAATGAAGGCAGACCCAAGCCTCCTCTATCTTTGGCTAATTGCAGCTTTTTTAATGAAATTCTGGCTTTTTTACCTCGCCATAGGAAAGTACCAAACAGTTGATCTACCTTAGTAACAAAGTTGTTCGAGAACGTCATTGGGAGCATACTGGCTAGATAGTTAACCAACGGAGTAGACATCATTTTGAGCGTCTCCGCTCTGCCCCACCAGGAGAGGAATTTTGGTGACCACCCTTCGAGTAGTGTGGAAATCTTTTTAAGAATCAGGTCTTCATTTATTTTCAGGGTGGTGATCAAATCTTTAGCAAAGTCCAAGCCCAGATATTTAAAACACTTAGGTTGCCATGTAAGGCCGGAGTCCCCAATAATTCCTTTATCACCAATATTGTTCAGGAGTTTGACCTCTGTTTTGTCCTTATTAAGTTTGTACCCAGATACTCTGGAAAACTCCTCAATGTCAGTCATGAGTGCAGGTATAGCCTCTTCAGCTCTCTCAGACATAACCAGTACATCATCTGCATACGCAGTTAATTTAAACGTGCAATACCCAAATGGAATGCCCACAATTTTGGGATCTTCCCTTATATGATATAAAAATGGTTCGATTGCTAATAAGAAAAGTGAGGGAGACAGGGGACATCCTTGCCTTGTTCCCTGCTTTAGACAGAAGGCAGAAGAGAAAGAGCCGCCAGCTCTAACTCTCGCTGAGGGGCAACAGTATAGGGACATTACTAGTCTTGTGAAAGTTTCCCCTAAGTTAAACTTGTGAAGGACTGCTTTAAGGAAGGACCAATCAACCTTGTCAAAGGCTTTCTCAGCATCAAGTGTTATTGCCGCTGTGGGTGTGCCTAGCAATTTTGCCTTTTCTAGGACGTGTGCCAGAATCCTCGTGTTGTCACTGGACAGCCTATTTTTAAGGAAGCCTGCTTGAGAGGGATGGACTAGCTGGGGGAGGACCTTCTGGAGGCGGGCGGACAGTATCATAGCCAGGATCTTGCAGTCTATATTAATCAGTGAAATTGGCCTATAATTTTTAGGGAGGGACGGGTCCTTCCCATCTTTGGGGAGTACTGCAATTATCGCTTCTGCCAATGTGCCTCTGACCTCACCCGAGTTATTTATTTCATGGAATAGATGTAGAAGGGGCTCTACCAGTAGGGAGGGGAAGGTTTTGTAAAATTTAGCCGTGAAGCCATCCGGGCCTGGTGCCTTTCCTGATTTCAGATTTTTAATTGCATTCCCTATTTCTAGAGCACTAATCGGGCCATTAAGACTTATTTGGTCTTCAGCAGAGAGTCGTGGAAGATCACATTTGTCTAAGTAACTCTTAATCTTGTCCTCCTCCGCCGCTTTGTTCTTTGCATAAAGATCTTCATAGAAATCTTTGAACACCTCCGTTATTTTGTCAGGATCCGAGTGCAAGGATCCTAAGGCGTCTTTAATGACATTGATCGAATTCTTTTGGGCTTTAAACTTCAAATACGAGTCTAGACTCTTGCCAGCTTTATTAGATTCACAAATCTTAAATCTCCTTGTTTTGTCAAGCCAAACTCCCGCCCTCTCACTGACTAGCTTATTGTATTCGTATTTTTTATTTGCCAAGGCATGTAAAGACATATCATCCCTATCTTTCAGATGTTTACTCTCTAGGCTTGCAATTTCACTCTCTAAGGACTCCAGATGCACATTATAATTTTTGTTCATCGCTGACCTGATTTTAATGTACACACCCCTTATAGTACTTTTCAATGCCTCCCATCTAGTGAGGTCAGATGTGTCCCCCATCTTGTTGTCCTGCAGATAGGAGGAGATCGCAGCTTGTATTGTGGCCCTATGTTGGTCATTGTTCAAAACTTCATCATTTAGGCGCCAAGACGTTTGACGAGAGGAGGGTTTAGCATTAGCTATGGATAAGGAGATGCACGAATGGTCAGACATCACTCGGGGTTCTATGGTAGTAGATTCTATTCTGGGGACTCCGTTTTGCGTTATGAGGATGTAATCTATTCTAGAGTATGAATCATGTGGTGCAGAGTGAAAAGTGTAATCTCTCCCTGTGGGATTTTGAAGCCTCCAAGCATCTACTAAGTGAAAGCGTTGACATAAATTAAGGAAGGCTTTGTGTGATTTGTTTGTTTTGAAGGGACAGTGGGAGTCTCTGTCCAATATTACATCCATTGGAAAATTGAAGTCCCCGGCCAGTACGTGAACAGCATTATCCGGGATATTTTCAATATGTTTATTCAGATTCTCCCAAAATTTAAGGTCGCTAGTATTAGGAGCATATACGTTCGTGACATAAAATTCTGTATTATCCCTACTCGGTTTGGCCGTGACCCATCTCCCATCGTCACTCGCTTCGAAGGACAAAAGCTCTACCTTAGATTTCCTTGCCACAAGTATCAAGACTCCACTCTTTTTGTTCACAGCCTCTGCTCCCACAACCTCGTTATAGAACTTATTTCTCAGGTGGTGGAATTGTTTAGATTCCAATTTCGTCTCTTGAAGTAAAACAATGTCACCTTTCAATCTCCGTACATAATCTAAAACCTTTTGTCTCTTAATAGGTTGATTCAGCCCTTTAACATTAAAGGATAATATCTTCATTTTGTCCACATTGCATACCCCCAACGGAGTATTAATTGTACTATGCGACATCAAGAGGTCCCATCCTCATAGTGCTAATATACATCTTACATGGTATCGACATTTCCCCAAGAACTAAAAGACCCGTGTGTACGGAGATATGACAGTAGAGCCTCCAACCTTCCTCACCACCAAGCATTAAAACAATAATGAACATGCAAGCACAAATGAGCAAAAGCAAAAAACACAGAACACACATCCCAACCCCTAACCCCCTCATCCCCCCACCCACCCCACCCCACCTGTATGTAGTAGGCATGGTGACTGAAGAGAGACTACTGCGTAACCTCCCCGTGCGTATACATTTCAGATAAGTTTTGGAACAAGTAAATTCTCACACTAAATCAGTTGTCTACTGTTAACTAAGGCGACCTTGGGAAAGCACGTTAGCGGAACCAACATTTATAAGCCCCCTGAACAAGAAGTGAACAAGAAGTGAGAATATCGAAGTATCTGCTGGGCATAGGGCGGATTTACGAAGACAACAACAACAACATCAACTGTCTTAGCCCTTCTAAGTACTAACTGGTAAGCATATCAACTTGTAGTCAGGTGTACATTACCTAACATTCGTTACGCTAGTAGGCGATAATAAAGACATGTACATTGTCCATAACACATTAAAGATTGCAGACATCGAAGCAAAACCACTCAGATGCATGAGAGCTTGAAGCAGAGTTCAGTATTATCAAAACCCCTCCAACCAAGGGAAGGGGACACATGTGAAAGCTGCTGGGAAAGCGTCAGCAAAGATCGGTCACTTATAGCCTGAGAACGAAGCCTGTTCTCCTGAACCTTCAGGTTTGCTCGTTTCCATTTCCAGGTCCTCAGGGCCATCCAACATACTTTTCAATTTCAGGGGATCTGAAAAGATGTGTGGAGAACCTTGGATAATCACACGGTACTTTGCAGGGCCCATAAAACCATACTGAAAGCCCCTTTTCTTCAACAATGGACGGAGTGCCAAGAACGCTTTTCTTACATCTACCGTCTCTTTACTAAAATCCTGCGAGATGTAAATTTTAGCAGACTTCCACAGGATATGGTTATTTTTCCGCATGAAGTCTAGAATTTGTTCAACATGTTGGTATCGTAACGGCTTGCACACAATAGCTCTAGGGCCTTTTTGATTCTTATTGATCCTGCCCGGCACTCTGTGCGCCCTGTCAAATTCCAACGGATGGTGGAAGGTCAAGTTAGTAGCTTGGGTGAACCAGGACTCTAAGAAGGCCACGCAGTTCCCATGTTGATCTTCCGAACCTTCCGGAACCCCAAAAATACGTAGGTTCCCCCTTCTGTTCCTGTCCTCCAATTCCGCGAGTTTACGAGTCGTTTGATCCGCAGCTATGCACAGACGCTTGATGGCATCACATGACTTGACCTCCATATCCTCGAGTTTGCTGATCCTTGACTCTGCCTCCAGCAGTTTTGCGTTGGTGTCGCGGTTATCCTGTCTGATCG
Source organism: Lissotriton helveticus (assembly GCF_964261635.1). NCBI lineage: Eukaryota > Metazoa > Chordata > Amphibia > Caudata > Salamandridae > Lissotriton > Lissotriton helveticus. The sequence continues at coordinate 1,685,838,328 of NC_136063.1, read as the reverse complement.
CGGCCACTTCTTCTTTGGTCGCCTTCGCCAGGTCCCTTACTTCATCCAATCTACTAAGTATCAGATCGATCGGATCAGGGTTGCTCTTCCCCCCCTTTGTTGGGCGAATTCGGATTCGATTGGTCATATTTGAGCCTCTTCAAGCTTTTCATTAGTTCTTTATTCTCTGCCATGGCTGGTTATGGCACAGACATCTTAAGCGTTATGGAAGTCCTTTATGGAGTTCACTTAGTTGCTAGTGTTCCAGTTCCTTTTCCTAGCCTGACACCAGTAGCCGCACAGCAACCATCCAGGGCCACCTAGGATCCGATATAACAGTCGCGCTATCCGTTTGCTTCCTGCCCTTGTTCAGACACCGTGAGGTAGTGTGCGCATTTCAAATGAGTCTGGAGACCTGCGTCTCCATTTTAGGAGTCACCACGTGTATGTAACGCTTGTACTGGTAGAGATAATTGGAAGTACAGATGCTGCTTACACCTTCAATGGAGGTCTAGGAGGGTTAACTGCGTAATAGGTGCTAGCCCCAGAACTTAGATTCAGGCATTCACAGAATTTCCCTTTGCAGACACATGAGATAGTACAGGGCTCATTCGCAGACCATAGACTTCAAAACCGCTCCTCCAAAGTCAGTCATCCAGCACATAGACCCTGTATTATACAAGTCACAGCGGTCACAATTATTTCAGCAGTGTCATTTCTGGTTTTGAGATCATATTCCTGTCTCTCCTCCAGTCCTATCAGTATTTCAAAATTTCAAAACTCGCCAAAATTCGCCAAAAACCCACACGCCTCGGTCACTGCCGTTCCGATGGGCGGGTTGTCTGCCTATCCTTCCTTCCCTAATGCGCGCTGGTGACAATAGCGCCTGAGCCGTTTTCCTTACGATAGGGCATGGTGAGCCGTCGCACAAATAAATGAGGCCGCCATCTTGTGTAAGCGCTAGCAGCGTTTACCTTACTTCACAGATCTTATTCCCCGAAGCGGGTGCAGTACTCACACTTCCCTTCGCGAAGCCATCCCAGACCCGGTCCTCCACCGGAGCCCTCAATGATCTGTCCTGATTCCGTGCGGGGTCCTCACATAGCGTCCGCTGACGTCCTGTGTGACCACGCGGTCTTCCGTCTGCCCTGGCTCACCTCAGTTACCGGGGCGGAATCTTCAAACAGCCAAAACTCCACTTCCCTTTCACAGAAGTCCTCGGGCATACCCTCTGTCTGTTCCTCTTGCACTCCGGTTGCCGATTCTTCGGTATGCGACAGTATTGGGGTGATAATACTTGCTCCAAGATCGTTTAACGGCTACGCACGGGCAGAGAGCATTACGGGAGTAAGTTGTAGTAGGTCTCCAAATATAATTTAATGTTTCCCTCCAAACAGAACATCGTATTCTGTTTTTAAAATCTGTTGCATTTGCAAGTGTACAAACGCAAGTATTAAGTTTGAGACCATGCTCATCTCCTCAATTATTAAAGGTTTTAGTTTCTTCAGTAGTCTTGAGACTTCATAACAAGCTTCTCCTGATGGCTTTTGACATTCCAATGTATTATCATGTCCAACAGATAGCATAAGTAATCAATGTAAAGTAATTCCTTTAATGTTGTGTGCTGCTAATCCAGTTGGAGTTGTTACGGCAGAAGATAAATGTGATTCTGTAGATTTCTGTAGCTGGTCAAAACTTTAATTAAGAAAGTTTTTCCTGTTCCAGCTTGACCACGAATATACAATAGAATAGGGCGAAATGATGAACATTGGCATTCTTTTTTTTTTTTTCATGGAGGAAACCGTGTTCTACCTGTTGTTTGACTTGTAGATATATTTATTTTTGTTCAATATTTAGTTGTTCCTCTAACTTTTCAAACTGAATAATATCCTATTGTCCTTGCAGTATTGCAGTTTCTACCTCATTCATGGCTATTGGTGCTTCATTTTCAATAATTAATTGTCTCAGTGGATTTTCAGTCATTGGACCTGAACTTTGTATGCTTTGTGAACTTTCTCTAGCTATTTCAGTTGCAAAAGTTCCTTCTTGTTCAATCTCATCATTTAACATTTGTAAGTAAGTTTGAAAAACCGTACAGTAAATGTTGTTTTTAGTTGCATTAAATGAGCCTTCATAGCAGTCAAAATCTCCAAGTAATTCTGTTTCACTATGCCAAGGCTTAAACAGTTGCAGAAGTGGTCAATAGAAACATTCTCTCTTATATGCAGTTTCACAACTACGTTTTCTGTGGTTAATAAGATTCCTTTTGACATGGTTCACTAAACAGCCATCACATCCAATTACTGCATATTTTTCTTCTTTCATATTTTTTCTAACATTCTTTATAAAACCTATACTGTTGAAGTATTTCATATAGACATAGGTTTTCAAGACGTAGACTCCTTTTGAGATAGTATGTATCCAACTTATATCAGTACTTTCTGGCTCATAATGTGCTATGTATTTGATTTCTTGTAAAGATTTCAATACTCTTATGTGTGGAGGCTAGGCTTAGACGTATACAAATGATTCCTCTTGACTGTGAATACAAATTGGCTGAGTTCAAGCAATCCGAACATTCATAAGATACTATCTATCTGTGGCAAAGCATCTTCAAGCTGAAGCTGTACAATTTCTTGCTGAGGCTCTTTTCTGTGGAAATTTCTTCCCACATTTCTTTCCTCTGACTTTACAGATTTTGTAATATATGATGTGACATAACGAGCAACAGCAGTTTGAATTGTCTGCAACAATCTGAATATCCATGTTTGCATTCCACATTTTTAAAATGACTGAATTATAGTCATTAATATACTTTGAAGCTTTTGTTCTTCTTAAGTTTTATGTATTCTTGGGAGATTTATGACTTATTGTATGTATTACTGTTTAGAAACAACTATTTACTCTTCCTTTAGAAATTATAGGTTGTGGAAATCCAAAACAACATTTTGTATAAACTTTTCCTTTAAATTTGTATTTCCGTCTGCAGTATTTTCCACATCTATGACTTTGAAACCGTAAAACTTGTTGTCTTAAGCTTTTTTCCTCCTTCTCTTAGAATGGCACGTGTTACATACTGTTCAATTAAAGACAAAATGGCTTCATCACTATCTGTTCTAAAGTTTGGTGCATTTTTTATCCAGAATAGCATGTCTATACGAGGAGCACCTCTGGCTTGGTACTCTTTTCACCAAAATAAATCAGTTACCTCTCCCAAGTGTTGGAACGCTTAAATTACATCACAGCTTGAAACCTATTGTTAAAAAATCTGCAGATATTTACAGGATCCAAACAACAGAGTTCTCCAGCTCAATGTTTTTAGATCTCGCGCCTAGCGGTGCAGTGTGCAGCACTGCTCGTGCAGCGAGAGACTTTATGTAGGGGGTTTGAAAACGGGTCTAGGAATCGCACACGCCCGCGCGTGTGCTTTACTTTTTTGCCAATCTATTGGCCTTTGCGTGCGTCTTTTTTATAAAAGACAGCACCCAATTGGCCGGAGGCGGGCGCATTGCTCTGCCCGTGGCCTATTGGAATCTATTACGCGCATTGCTGACATGTGGTTTCAATTGTCGTGCCCAGAAACGGGCACGTTAATTGTAAGCACATGACTCGCTGTGGTGCGTGTGCTAGTCGCGGGCTTCTTTGTTTCCCAATAGCAATCGCTTTCACTTTCGCAATCGCTTTCCCTGCTGCTTGTTATTCTTGCGGCTCCAAGTCTTTAGAGTGTGTTGTTGTCCCAATAGATGCACACACACATTTTATGATGGATTTCTTGTTCGCGTACATTTTAAAGCAATTTGTTTAGACTGTTGCTAGGAACATACGAAAATGTACACTGCCTAGGCTGCAGATGCATAGTTAATGCACTCAAAAATGCAAGAAGCGGAACTCATACCATTGGTTGAGTGCATTGGCCTCATAATATGGTATGAAATGCTAAATACTATATTTATGTTTCCTTCCTGTTCATTGCTTAAGTTTTCTTCAGAGAAAATGTCACTCATAGTCGCTGAATGTCATTAATATTATATTGCAATTATGAAATATCACATAGGCACACATCCGTAAATTTCTCTGTGGGCGGCTCCAGAATTGAAGCATTTAGCTAAAAATAAATGTGTTGCGGGCCGAGGTAAGCGGAGTACGTGCGAGGCTAGATGTGCGAATTAGGCATCTTGTGTCACTTTAAATTCCCCCTTTAAATGTCTTTGCGCGTACTGCATCCCCAAATGCGATGCAGTGCACGCGACGAAAATCATTTTATTTATGTATATGTTTACTTACCTGCAAACCTCTGTAATACATAGTTTACTACCCCCCACCCTGCCCTTCCTCCTCCCCACGTCACCGGCAGCAGGTACTCCCACTACCAACCGCGTCTGTCTGTGGGTGTAGTAATAGCCGCAGTAGAAGAGGACGTAGAGGAGGACGCCAGTGACCAAGATAGAAAAAGAAGCTTCCTAAACTGTCCTTTAAAAATCAACTGTGAAAATGCTTTTAGCTGACTTTTAAAGGGCCTTTTAGGAAGCTTTTCAGAGTGCCATGTGTGAGGGCGCAGAGGCCGGTAGTAAACACAGATGATGGCTGCAGGAGCATATATAGTGATGACATATTTAATATGTATTCACTACGTATGCTGCTGCGGTCATTTTCTGTGTTTACTGTTGGCCTTACTGGCAATGTGAACATGGCAATAGTTGTGAAAAGAAGAAGAGCAGTGGTTTTATAGTTACAGTATGCAAAGACACACAGTGCTGTAGTTAGGTTTACAAGTTAAAAAACATAGTGCAGGGGCAGCATAATATTGTTAAAAATCTAAAATAGCTAATAAAACACATAAAAGTATTTTTAACATACACTAGTTAAAAGTTTGCAAATAAGGCAAACATTTTTTACTGAATACATGCAAGAAAGGCATATATGGTTTATAGGTATAGTTTTCATTACTGTGCTTTTTAGTGTAACTCCAAGCTTTAACGCTCATCACTGTTACAATGCAGTGGTTGTATAATAAGGTATAAACAGTCAAATAGCTAGTAGAACACATAAATGTATCCCTTACACATACAGTTTACAAGTTAGGAAATACACTGCAGGGTTCAACGGAACACTCTGTGTTTATAAAATACCCCTCACACACC